>NC_080793.1:73686041-74305624 GCF_028018385.1 Neofelis nebulosa | reverse complement strand
CCTCAGGGGATAGATTTTAAAACTGTTCCCACTTTTTACGTGAAGAAACTAAGGCTCAGAAATGTTAAGTGGCTGGCCCTTGCCTCCATAGATGGCAGTGATCCCAGCTGGGTGGCTCTGATGCCTCCTCGTTGTGGTACATCCCTGAGTGCCATTCCGGATCTCTTTTCCCAGACTCAGCCCAGCCCCCAAGGCAGTGTCCTCACAGAAGGGCGTCTTCACAGTTCACAGAATGTAGACACCAGCCCAGTCTTGGGCCCCTCCCTGGACTCGCTCCATTTCAGTCTGCTGCCTCCCCTTCCCAGGCTTCTCTTAAGGTCACTGGGTCCCCTGTTGCTTCTCTTGTCAGCACAGTGGCTCCTGGTTGGCTCAAGTCACACCCGCTCTGTTGCACACACCTTGGCCAGCCGGAGGAAGGATGTTGTCAATTTGGAAGCCGTTCCCTAGTCCTGGGCCCCAGAATGACCCCAGCCCCACCTGTTTTCTTTGGGTGCCAAGGACCCCGCTCCTGGAAACTTGTTTTTTAAGATGTGTTATAATCTATTACAATTATTATTCTTTATAATGCTTTACGTGCCTCAAGTTTCGCCAGCCCAACAAAACCTCCTAGTTGGCTCATTGTCCCAGTTGTCACTCCCCATTAATTTAGGTAGCTTTCTTAACGCTCTATAGTGGGCTTGCCAGGCACTTTTTTTTTCTTTTTTTAAAGAAATGAAGATATGGCACTAAGTACGCTCATTGCCGCTGGGGTGGTGGATAAGAAAACTGTCTGGTGTCCAGTTGGAGCTGTCCAGGATTGCCAGGGATCTGTGTTGCACAGAGGCTCTGACTTACCTGCTCCTACTTGGTCACTGGCCTGTCGGGCCCTGGTGCTCCCGCAGCTGGTGTCATTTGATTAAAATAACTCCTTTTTTGCAGTAGGACAACATTTCAAAAGACATTTCCTGTGAACTTGATTCCCTCGCAAGTCCCTTTCTACCCTTCGTTCCAAACTTGAAACTGCAGGGAAATAATTCTTTGTTACAGAAACTCCAGTAAAAAGCTATTAACGGAATTGAGGCTGTGTCTACCACCTCATTGCTGTATATTTTCAGAAGTAATTACTGGCTATTTTTCAAAATTAAATTAATTATCTTAATGGAATGCTTACTTGTCTAAGTTTAAAGTTCACTCCATTTTAACGTTTATTCTCTTCAATGGCCCATCAAGGGAAGGGGGGGAGGATTTTTATTTTGTATTGTGGTTGAGATAAGAGTGTTTTGGGTTTGTTTTTTTCGTCTCCGCCACCCCCACCCCCCCTTTTAAATAAGCAACTTAAAGATAGTAACAGTCTAGAGAGCTCTATGAGAGGAATTTTTCCAAGGTATGTATCTTTCTCAGTACGTTTTTCTCAGTTAATGGTTACACAGAGTATATTTTCTTTTAATGTTTAATTGGTACTATAGTCTATGCCCTTCTCTTTGATTTTTGACTGTTTTTTATCTTACAAGTCATTATTTTTCAACTTTTGTTTGTAATTAGAATGGTGATTTATCTTAAATTATTTTAGCCACAGGTCAGTGTTGAACTATGTACTCTACATACATTTCTTTTCATTCTGTCTTTAATAAGGAAGTTTTACGTTTCTTAGCATGACTGTAGGATAAAGTAGTAAACCTTTGCAGGTTAATTGCTCTGTAATTAGCATGGATGGGGCAGAGATCAGAGGACAGAGGACGCCATGGATTCCCCATCAGCAAGCTTTGCTCAGGTTGTAGGGCAGGCCATTAGGTTATGCAACTCTCAGATCTGGAATAATATCCAGTGAAACCTGCGGCCTCTTCCTGGGAACCTGCTTTGAGTTTTCTTCTGTTGATGAGAAGACTTGACAAGAGATTCTTTTTTGTATTGAATTCTTGAATGTTATTTGAAATTTGACAGATTGAAGCCATTTTATTTTTAATCGAGGAAAGGGTGTGGTTCCATTGGTTGGTTGGTGACTCAGTGCTTTTATTTAAAGAAGACGGTGTCTTGTATGTTTGTTTTATTGACTCGTGTCAGTGTGCACTGCCACTCCACTTCCTTGTAGGGTAGTTTCTAAGTGTGAACTCAGAAAGAAGCCTAAACGTGACCGCTTAGTACAGAAAGTGGTCTGTTCATCGAGGCAAACATTTTCAAATGTACTGTATTTCTGCATATGTCTTACATTTTTGTCGTATATCTTTGGGTGACTTATTTAATCTCCTTTTTGACTTAAAATTTTGTATTTTAAACACTTGCTTAAGATCACACCTTTCTACAGGGTACCCTACTGAGTGTGCTTTTTTGTTTGATATTTTGTGTGGATAGTGGATGACTTGTGAAATGGGTTCATGGTAGCCCCTTCTCATTCTTTTTTTTCTCTCCTGCTCTCCAGGCATATTCTAGTCAACAACGTGACTGTAATTTGAATGTTGCCATTCTTAGGATCTTTGAAAGGGCTTTGTAATTTTGGTATGCTGACATGTGAAAAGTCACAACTTCTCAGTGCAATGTGACATCCTAGGACACAACAATGGCATTTAGTGGGAAAACCAGAGCAATCTGAACCAAGTCCGTGATAGTAACAGGAGTACCATGGTAATTACTTAATAGTAACGTAGTACTATTGCATTAAGTTTTTAGTTTTGATCATTTCTGTGGTTTATGTAAGTTATCGACTTTAACGGAAGCCAGGTCAAAGGCATGTAGGAACTCTTTTCGCATGTAGTGGAAATCTAATTATCCAAAGCTTTAAATGTATGGTCCTATGACTCAACAGGGATGAGTTTAGGTGCCAGGGGTACAGAGGCTTGAGGCTGGTCTCTTCTCTGCAGAACTTCTCAGTCTCGCTGGCAAGCCCAAGGTCTTCTTAGCCATAAAAAGGTGAATGACAGTACCTTTACGAGGCAGCCCACGCAGTGAATGATGCAGGGAGTCTTGTGAGATAGTAGACACGGAACATTTTGAGAGGCCCTTGCAGAACAGGTGAAACAGGAGGTGAGCTGGGATGGGTGACGTATGACTACAACTTGGTGAAATCAGGGTGAGGCGGTTTTAAGAGATGGGAGATGACAGGAATTGAGGGGAAGAACATGCCAGTGGTGATGCAGGATGAATTCAAGTGAGCTAATGGAGGCTTGTTGTCATCAAAGTATGATAAGGGTCTGCCGGGCATGGTGGTGGCAGAAATTTAAGGAATTATTTGAGAATTGATAGGATTTGGTGATAATGGATATAGGAGCACAGAAGAAAAACAAATCGATGGTGGCTGATGAACTTGAGCCAGCGGAAGTTACCTAGGGCGTTTGTGTTGAACATTTTTATTTTCCAGGGATATTGGACTGTCAGGTAGAGTTGTCTGGCAAGAAGTTAGACCTGGGCTACTAGAGTATGGGAGAGGAGCAGACAGTTGCGGACTGTTCTCTTTAGTGAGCAGGAAAAGAAAAAGCTGAAAAGGAAATCTAACGGCTGAGCATTGAGAGAGGTGAAGAGAGGCCGTGGGGTCATTACAGTATTCCTGAAGCAGGTAAAGGAAGGTTTCGGCAAGGAGGGTGTGCGGTCTGTGGCTGCATGTGTGTCAGAGAGAAAGAAAATTGTAAAATCCTGAAATAATTGCTATCTAGGTGGTCAGTTGTATGAGAAGGGTGGGCCTGGAATCCAAATTATAGGGGTTAAGGAGGAAGAGGGCGTGTGTATATGTGGGTACAGGAGGGGGTTGCTGAGAAGTGGAGAGAGCAAATTTACACTAGTTTTTAGAAAAGTTTGGCTGTGCAAAATCAAGGATATATCTATACAGGCCAGCAGCTGAAGAGGGCAAAAGAAGGTTATTTTAATTAAATTTAACAAACATTTATCAAGTGCCAGTTATGTGCAGGGCACTGTGTTAGGGGCAATGGAGGCCACAAAAAGTGATTAAAATAGAGTGTTTTTTTTTCCCTCCTGAAAAAGCGCTACCTCGGGTTCTTTCAGCGTTCACCGGGTTGCTGGTACCCGGCTTGCTAGCAGAAGGACAAGATTGGTGAGAGAACCACCAGAGCAGGAGTAGGGGAGGGAGCTGGAGAATCGACGGCAATGGAAGGGAAGAGGGGCCGACCACAACCTGATGGCTGGGGGAGGTGGGGAAGGGTCTCAGCCTCGGAAGGGAAAATGGCCCCTCCTTCCTCACAGGCGGACACGGAGGAGGGAGGATCAGGTGGTATCAGAGCTGCTTTGAGGTAGAATAGTGAGTGCATATTGTGCACCAGCCTCTAGGGCTGTGTTTTCTGCCTTTGAAAAGTTCCTGGTTGACTGGAAACATGAGGATAATAGTGTTTCTATTTTGTCCTGCGAGAAAAAAAAATAACAGTGAAACACCTGCACCTTTGAAGGTTTGTTTTTGACTGAGGGCTTTTTTTCTTTGCTTTTGCTTTTTTTTTTTTTTTTTTTTTTTGTCTAATGAAATAGACATATATATTTTGAAGTTGCCCAGACATTCTGAGTCTGGGTGCCTGCAGTGAGCTAGGGTTTGAGTCAGATGTAGACTCCCAGAGTTTAGAGTCGAGGGAAGGTGAGAAGAGAGGCACATGTGCAGGCTCTTAATAAATGCTTGCCAGTTGAACTCTGATCTGAGGTAGAAAGTGGCTACACGCCCGACCCATACCCACGGAGTATTAGGCGATTTAGAGGAGAAAGGGAATTGGAGCATTGTGTGGTTATTTCAGTGGAATGAGGTTTTGAAATAAATTTGCCGTATATTTACCTAAAGGCCTTGTTTTCATCATAGACATTACTTCGTGCACATCTAGAACATATGATCGTGTGCTCATACTTTTTTGGTCACAACTAAGTGACAGTACATAAAGAGTCATGAACATGATTTTGGCTACTCACATGAAAAAATACATTACTTTGAACTGTCCAGACGGTCCGTGCTTTGCAAGACCACAGGGTGGGTGTGAGTTGGTGGAAAGTCTGGAATGCTGCTCCAGCTTTTCTGTTTCATACACGTAAACTTGCTTTGAAAGTGTCATTACTTTATTGATTGTATCTTAACTGCATGTAGCCAGAAAATAGTTGTGGGTCAATTGGAGAAAAGAGCTAATTAGTGCTATACTTTGACTTTTATAGTCAGACACAGGAAGACACGTAGAGGGGATGAGGAAGGAAATAAAAGTCACTTGGGGAGGAGAAAAAAATAATTTTTTCATTGAAATATTTTTTTACATATAAATATACGTAATTTTAATTTTTTAGTATCTATTTATTTGAGAGAGAGACAGAGGCAGAGCACAAGCAGAGGAGGGGCAGAGAGAGGGAGGGAGACACACAATCCGAAGCAGGCTCCAGGCTCCGAGCTGTCAGCGCAGAGCCCGACGCGAGGCTCGAACTCGTGAACTGCGAGATCATGACCTGAGCCGGAGTCGGACGCCTTCCTGACTGAGCCACCCAGGCGCCCCTACGTACACATTTTAAAAAAAGCATTTCAGGATCCTTTTTGCCAGCGAAGGGCAGCAGCATACACCGCCCCACATATTTTTTTAAAAGCTATTTTGTGCAGTCCTACTTGGAAAGATTATAGAAGCCTCTTTGGCTGTCATAGGATAGACCTGACAAGTGATTTATTTAGAGGCATTAATTAAAATGTAATCACTACAGAAGTCAGTCTGAGAATTTCTCAGCGCTTGTTCTCCTCCAGCACTGTTAAGCAGGGTCTCCAGTGGAAGGGGGTTCCTGTTGAGGGACATGTTAAACTTCACGCCCTCCTGTCACCTCCCCCTCCTCCTGCCCACTCCTGGGAGGCAGCAAGGCCTGCCCAGAGCAGTTCCTGTAGCTGAGCTTGATGTGGCCTCTGCTGAGGTCAAGCACTCCCATTCCAGCCTCTCGAGGGCTTTCTCCATGTGTTGCCAGTGTGCTGGTAAAAATGACTTTAAACTCTTGTCAGCACAGTTACTGGTGCATGCATCACAGTCCCCCTCAGATAAACCTGTCACAACACAGAGGCGGCCGCTAGAGAAGAGTACAAGGGCAGGCCTCTAGCTTTCCATTCGAGCATCACTAAACGTGCACAGAGTGCCCAATTATTTCAGCATTATTGAGCAAGCCTACAGGAGGACCCAGGCCTTGCTACATTAGATTTTCTTTAGTAATTTGCTCAAGTACCGCTGAGGACACTTAAAGGGCTTAAAACGGTGGCTGCAACCAGTTTCCTTTTCTGGGTTGTTAATTCAGGTTTTCTCTTTCAAATTAACTCTTGCTGCATGCTGTGCAGCGGTTCTGGGAGAACTGTTTAACGCTAATTTTCTCAATTTTCAGCTTTTTTTTTGGTTCGCCATAACTGCTCTAACAGTTAGTCACGTATATGTTTTGATTAGAAATGTTATGATAGCAAGGCCTTATGTTTTGGAGAACAAAATATGAACATTTTGAAGAAATCTGACTTTCGGCTATTAAAAGTTATTTAGCTAATTTCAGTGAGAATTAAGTTCTTCATAGTGAAGTGCAAAATCCCCACATCTAAGGGCATTTCTCCATTATACATCTCCCTCCCTCCCCTTCTAAAAAATAGGTATACAAAAGAGGAACCTTTCCTTCATGGGTGCTGGGTTTTCCATGATCTGTTTGCACCTCTTTTCTTTTGGCGGGGGGTGGGGGGACGTGGAGGTGGGGAACAAGTTCAATATCTTGTCTCATTTCTCACAGCAGCAACAACTCCAGGCCCAGCATTTGTCACATGGACATGGTCTGCCGGTGCCTCTGACCCCACACCCTTCCGGCCTTCAGCCCCCTGCCATTCCTCCCATTGGGAGCAGCGCTGGCCTCCTGGCCCTCTCCAGTGCCCTGGGAGGCCAGTCCCACCTTCCAATTAAAGATGAGAAGAAGCACCATGACAATGATCACCAAAGAGGTGAGTGATTCCCTCAAGATGTCAATCTGCTGTTACCTGCCTGCCACTGAGGGTGGGTTCTGGATACCGTTGTGCATTCTGGCTCTGGATTTAACTTTACCAGTGACTGACTCGACACAGGATTTCTGCTGGAAGGGAAATTAATGATTGGAAGCAGTCTTTTTCCAAATGATACCCTAGCGGTTAGCAAGAGTTAATGCAGTCCCCAAAGGCAAGGGCTCCTGTTTCCTGGTTACTGTGTTTGACCCCGTGCTACCTCCTATGTTCCCCAAGTCTAGATCAGTAATGAAATCCCACAGTGCTCCATGTTTGAAATAGGGAGTGGCATTAATAGCTCATTTTGACCTCCTCTGTTTTGGGAAAAGACTTACTGATAGAAACTACTTGATAATTTAACAGAGCCAATTATTATTTATAAATCAGATCAGCCTATCTGGTGCGATAAAAATCTTGCAGGTGAGAAAACAATTTTAGTAGTCTTAGTACTTGAGAAAGTGCAGCCCAAATTAAATCTGTTGATTTAACTACCTCTCTCACACAGGCTGTCTGGAAGCATGAAATGAACTCATCTCTTCCTAGAAGAACAGCACAATTGTTTATGCAAATAATTGATTTAAAGGACAGTTGTGCTCCTTCTAGATTGGTTTCTTCCCTCCGTTAAAGTATATGAGATATTTTGATGTGACCGTCTGTTTGTATGGTGCTTACCGATAATTTTTATTAGTCAGTGGCAGAAAAGCAAACGAGGAGATTTCTCCCAGCATTCCTTTGTGGGAATTTAGTTAGCACAGGGTGGTTCATTCGTTAGAAGGGTGTGGTTGTAATTAAAACTTCATATCTACTCCTCTTTCAGTGTCATTACCATGAATTACAATCTTGGGTAAATGATTTTTATCACCTAAACATAAATTTCCCATCTCTGATGTTGGAAACACTGTAATATTGTCATCCAGTTACCTAAATGCTGTGATGCAGAGCTGAAGCGTGACTATAAACATCTTTATAAGTGGACAAGTCAATAAGGAGTATAAATAATCTGAGTATCCAGCTTTGGCCTCTGAAATTGTGTTAAAGGTAGATTGGCACTTTGCGTGTGGATCTGGTCGAATGGCATTAATAATGAACTTGAGTGCAAAGTTGCCATCTGTGCCATTTATTATTTAGCAGAGATCAAGTTTGATAAATGGATAATCTTATGTAAACTAACTGGTACTTTTCTTTTCCCTTCTTCCCACCACCTGTGTTGCTGCCGTTTTGCCTGTAGACAGAGACTCCATCAAGGTAGGACTCAAACCCACAGATTAAGGAATGGCTTACTAGGTCTCTGAATGATTTGAATAAATCTAGCAATGGAGTCTTCAAAATGTACAGAATGATTTGGTGGGCTTTACCAAATAGTGGTCAGCTGCATTTTTTGACTGTTTTCAGTTGTGTGTGGGAGGTTTTTGAAAATCTCAGTCTTACTTTTCTGTCACAATCTGATTTATAGACCAAGATTGTCCTACAGAAGATCTGGCTTGCAGAGCTCATTTTATTACGTCTTGCTGTGTGACGAAGAATAACTATTTCTTTTCACTTAGGCTTTGGCTGTAAGATAAATAATAATGAAGAGTAAATAAATTGATTTATAAGAAATGTACCTTAGTCTCATTTTAGAAAACAATTCCATCCTACAAAACTCCTTAACAAAACATTTGTTTTAAAGCGTTTTTCTTCGGGGCGCCGGAAGTAGCTCAGTCGGTTAAGTGTCCAATTCTTAATTTTGGCTCATATCACGATCCCAGGGTTGTGGGATCGAGCCCCGTTTGGACTCTGCTCTGAGCGTGGAGCCTGCTTGGGATTCTCCCTCTCTCCCTCTTTCTCTTTCTCTTTCTCTTTCTCTTTCTCTTTCTCTTTCTCTTTCTTTCTCTCTCAGAATAAATAAATAAACTTAAAAAATTTTGTTTAGATCTAAAAGGCATGACCCCATTAATAACATCTTGTTTCCTGGTATAATAAGGTATTCTCCTTAAGTTTTGCATCTCTCTTATCTGCCTCTATATCTCTTTATACACAAGTTGTAGGGAAAGAGGAAAAGTATTGGGGGCCTAATAATTTGGATGTGGTTGTGTAACCCCAGAATGGGATGTACTCAGGATGCCTGAATTTATATAGTAAGCAAACAAGAAAAACAGGCCACCACGGCAGGACATGAGGAAAATATGAAAATTGTTTGATCACTTTTGAGCCAGCCACGGTGTAAATATGCCTGTGTGTTACGCATAATTATATACGTAATATGTATTGTATTTTGTACAGATTAGAAGGAAAGCATAGTTCTCAAGCATCGGCCAATGCACAGATGCTGTCAGTTCTTTTCCTTATATTTTGCAACAGTTGATTGTTGTGGATTATAAGCAGCTCTGTCTCTTGTAGTTTTTAATGAAGCTATGTTTATGAAGACTAAAGTCTTCCCCTGAAACCACATGTGCTCTCCCTTTGAACGCCTCTTGACTCCTTGTCCTTTTTTCCAAAACCCTTACATAATGGAAAATAAAAATTAAGTGTATCTATTTTACCCTTCAAGAGTCTTTGTAATTTGAAAGGGCATCTGCACACCCATAGAAATGTCAACATTTACAATTGAAACTGCACACACTGAATTATTTACTTACGCTTTTACAGTTGTGTATTTTGTTGTAGAATATGCATATCAGTATGTAGATTTTTTAAAAGAGCAGTTTTAATCTGAGTGTGGTAAGTGTTCCACACACGTGTACTTAGAAGTAGTGAGTAAATGCATCCACCAGCATTAGCTGATAGCAGCCCTTGGAAAGCCTGTCTAGTTATTCTGAGGCCAGGCATATAAACACTCCCTGCCTTCTTATGATAAATACATACCTTCAGGCAGGCCAGTGAACTAAACAAAAGCTCCTGTCCTGCCCCACTCTCAGAAGACTAGGAAAATATTTATACTCCAGTGCACACTTTTGCGTCAATTACATTTTATATTCCCTTGTGCCAGAGTAGGGTGTATTTTGAAATCATCTATAATCATTCAGGATGAGTCTGGGAGTGAGTGTCTATATAGCCAGCAGCCAGGGGGAAAACAAAAAGCAAATAGAAGTGGATGATTTTCCTTGATTTATTATGGAATGGTAGCTATAAATAGATGTTTCTTGTCGGTTACCGTTCTCAAATTGGAAGTTGTGTCAGCTTTGGGGTTGTGCTGTGGCTTTGCAAGGTGAAACAAGTTTGCTGATTTTCGGCAATGTGTTCTGTGATGCTCGGGGAAAGTTAGTTGCTTGTTCCATTGATCGTCCTCATCCTCCCTTAAGTGGCTCCTGGTTAAGAGGGGCTTTTTATGATTGTCTGCTGTGTGACTCGAGATGGTTTTTTATCAGCCGGAGCGTGCCAGTTGCCTGCAGCTGGAGTCAGGCTTGTATGAAATAATTTATTCATGCAGGATAATGCTCCTTAACATTTAACAGGTAATGAACGTGACATAAATTTCCTTCTTGCTTTTAATTTTTCCCTTTCCTCTTCTAATGTGCAAACAGGCAGCTCTGGTGCTCTAAATAATAAGTAATTTTTGGCCATCTGTCAAAAGGAAATTTCAGTACAAATTTAAATTAATGGTGCCTGAAATTTTTTATAGCTCCTCTAAAAGCCTCTAATGTGCAGAAAATTCTGAATCTGCTGGTAGTAATTAGTGTTGCATGTAATGAGGATGTGGGCAATGTTATACAGCCCCAGTGTAACATTTTGATATGGTAGCAAAATTTTGATTTATACAAGGTTGTGGATGGGTTTAATTGTGAGAGACACTTTAAAATGTTTTCTTGACGTTACAGATTATTAAACAGGGCAGATTTCAGAATAGCTCATAAAATGTAATTTAAACTTACTGTAAAGATTCAGATAATTAAGGTGCCTTACCTTTTTAGATGTCGAGTAAAATGAGAAAAATTCACTTGTGAAAGTGTTGGGCCTTTTTCTTCCTTTTCCTTTCTCTTCTTGGAGGTTCTGTGGCCACTAAACCTATGCTATTGGCTTTATTGATCTTGTTTTCTATAGCTCCAGTAGCCAAGTTCATTCCTAAGCCTTTTATTTACAGATCTGTATCTGAAGTTTTTCAACAAGGGTGGAGAAGGTAAATATGGACCTAAACGAGACAGCACTGTAGAAGCCCAAGAATCGGTTTATTTGGTGACAAGAAACCAGAACGGGGTGTATTGTAGGGCTGTTGACGCGAGGGCCCAGGGCACCTGCTTTTCATTTGGCTCTCTTTAACTCCATATGCCCAAGCCTGGGTCCCAGAAACACAGACCGTGATCCGCTCTTATCCTTAGTGGTAGGTTGGAAGGCCCAAATTTAGCTCTCCAAGAAGCTCCCGCAGTGGGGCTCCCACTTCTCTCTCCTGACCGGGGGCTTTCTCACCATCTTCCGGCACATACGGTACCATTTCTCTCATGCCTTGAAGCATCATAAGCGAAACCAAGGGAACATTCTCTAGTGTGGTGGAACCTCGCACTGCCCGTGCCTCCTGAGGGTAAAGGGGTAAAAGTTGGTTGGCTCCAAAGTGGCATTCCCGTATACTGCCAGGAGCTGCCCAGTTGCTGGTGGCACCAGTTCATGAAGAGAAATCATTAGGCTCCTCCCATCACTCTCCCATTTTTCTCTGAGCGGCTGATGGTGAGGATGATGAATTGGAGGTATGAAGGCCAAGTTACCCAAAACTTGGTAGGAATTTGAGGTTGAGCAATTAGTCTTATTACCCCCAAATGTCTATACAACTCTGCTACCGTCTCGCAAATGACAGATACCCAAATCAAGACCAGCTTAAATAGAAATAGAAAAATAGCAAAATTCACTCTCACCAACTACTGGTAAACTCCATGGCCCCTCTCAAATTGGTATTGTGCAAACTTGGTGATTTCATTAGTCCTTTTAATACATATTATGTATCCCAAATGCAGTAACCTCCTCGAGTCAGACCTGTGAAGGATTTGCCATGTTTTTTGGTGAAATACAGCACAAGTACATTTGTTTCCTCCAAAGTGGTGGTGGTTTTATCTTACTATTTTCACTGGATTGTTTTCCCCAAAATGCCATGTTCATCTTGAGAGTATGATCATCTTTAGTGACTTGTACACTGCCAGATTAATCTCCAGAAACAGCATGCATCTTAAACTGCCGTGTTTATGTTTCCACACAGTCCGCCAATATGGCACTTACAATTTTTGTAAGTCTTGCTAGCATAAGTATGGGTGGTGCACTTTATTTTTCTAAACTTACATGTAGTTATTTTTCAACCAAAATGCTTTTCGGTGAGTGCATACACTGTGTTTTCCCTCCATTTCCTACGTGAATTCTTTTTGTTTGTTTGTTTCACGGTTTTCAGAATGATCTGCTCATTAGTCGTATCCAAGGCAATGCTTGTGTATTCTGCCTCTGCTATATTTTGGTGTTCATTCTATGTAGGTGATTAAAACATCATACGTTGCTTTTCTTCTTGCTTCCAATTCTTTCCTGTTGGCAGTAAAGGTTTGTCAATGGAGAATTAGACTAAGACTGTTTTTATATAAAAATTGAAGTGTATGATTCAGGCCAAGAAAGCACTTTTACCTCATTAGTTGGGTGTTACAGGTGAAAGTGGGCTTTTAGCTTGAATTAACAGAATGATTACTTCTGTTTGCCACTTTACTTGGTACACCAAGACTTAATGGTTAAGGTTCTGTTCCAGGATCTTGTGTGACCTGTATGATTTGATGATGTTTTTTTTTTCCTGTCTCAAAGGAGTATCAGTCTGAAAAAAGTGTGCCTTTTATACGTTTAACCCTTTGGCATGTCTCGTGTGGGGGAAAGTGGAGAAGAAGCCACTTGAGAAAGAAGAAAGGGGGACCAGTGCGAGAGGGGATAACCCAATGACCCAGTCAGTTTTGTTTTCAACGCTGCCCCCCCTCCCCGCCCCTATGCACCTGTTTAAGATGGGAATGTTTGGCATTTTACCGTGTGGGAGAAAGCTTGATGGGATTGATTCCCATCTTTCATTACTGTAGACTTTAGAAGGACATGTTATAGAAAGACAAAGGCATAAAGTGATAGGAGACTAGATTAAAAAGAGGAGTGGATGAAATCTATAAAACACTAGCGAGACGGTGTAAACAAAACACCACCAGCACTAAACCAAACTCTACCGGAGCCTGCATTGTCTCCTGTTTTCCCCTCAGGCATCAGGACTCTGAGAAAAGGATGTATCTAAATAAGGGCTGTAACTCGGACACTGCAGCTTATCCGCTCTAACCTAGGGAAAAAGACGGTGGATTCTTACTCAGTCCCACTGCTGCACGTGCAGCTCAGTTTAGATTTCAGCGGCGAAGGTGGGAGGCTGGCATATGCTCGTCTTTCAGACGGGAGGAGGTGCTAAGGCCCTGTCCAAGGTCACATAGGCAGTGCCATCCTCAAAAAAGAAGCTTTTGGGGTGACTCTGCCTTCTTTTTTGCTAGCAAAAATTTGAAAAACTTAGAAATAGAGATAATAGTGCAAAGATCCTCCATATACTTAACATGGAGGTATAAGAGCTATCAATTTACAGCCACATTTTAATCTATTCCTCCTTTGCTGGAGTATGTTAAAGCAAATCCCAGACAGCATGCCTTCGCCTTTATGTACTTCAGTGTGTAAAGTGAACACATGTCTTTAAATAATGGGCATTTTTTTGGTAACCGTAATGCCTTTAATCACTCGGTAAAAATAATTATTTGATAGCTTCTAATATCCAGCCTACAAGCAAACTTCTTTGATGATTTCCAGTAATTTATTTGCTTGAAATGGGGTCCAAATAGGATCAATTTCATTTTGTTGTAATACCCTCAGGTTTCTTTTAATCTAGGTGTTTCCTTCACTTTTAAAATTTTCCCTCTGCCACTGACTGGTTGACGAACCTGGCCTGGGCTTCCTGTAGAACGGTCCATATTCTAAATGTCTCTTTGTGCTTCCTGGTGGTGGCAAGAATACTTTCTGCTGAATCGTACCGGGAAATGTCTTTTTCTTACGATGGGAGAATGGGTAGAAGAATGACCCCTTGGTTTGCGTGTACGTGTTGGCGATAACCAATCTAATGAGGTTTATCAATACACAAAGGTGTATTACAAATGATGCTGATCGTTGATAAATGGAATTCTCTTTGTGTCCCTTAACCTTCACACACACACTGTGATGTATTTGAAATCCAACTCCACTTTCCCAATGTAAATATGACTCAAGATGGGCTTTCAAAAATAGGTTTTTAAGTACGATTTTTAAAATATGTTAAGTACATCTGTTTCCTTGTGCGTGGTGTCCTAGATGCCCTGTGCTCCAACAGAATAAAGTTCTCTCCCACTAAATTTTTAGCTCCTTGAGGGCAAAAATCTTAATCTTCTTTGTGGAACTGTATAGGATGACACATCAAGGATTAGTTAAGAAGGGAATTGTAATAGAGTTAGGAGAATCCTGATCCTGCTAGGAATCCTCTCTCCCTCTAGGTTAAGCTGTGTCACAGTGGCAGGTCCCTGGATCGCAAAGCTATTCTGCTAGGTATTTTTTTCAAGCATTTGGAATGTAGATGTTTTCTTAGGTAATTTAATTCTGCCCTACAAGTGAACTTTACAATAAAAATCTTATACCATAGGGTATGTTTCATTAATAAAGTTGGCCACACCATTAGCCAAATAAATACAAGTGGCAGTTTTATTTCATTTTGGGAGTGGGGTGCCTAGGGGATAGTTTAGTGTTTTAAAGTAGGCTTCTCAAGCATTTAATGTTTAACTCTTCAGTTTTCCAAAATAAGATGGTAATTTGTAATGAAATGTTTGAGTATCATTGTTGCTTTTCTGTTCTTTGTAGAAGTATTTGTTTCTAATGTGCATTTTACTATGTAGAGTTACCTTATCGAGGGACAACTGGGAACTTTTGTTCTGTGGGTTTATGATGCAGTAATTTGTTCAGTATTAATTGATACCTGCCTCCAGGCCTGTAAGCTGTGCGAAATGTAACAGGTGCCCTGATTCCAGAAAATATGTTGTAATTGTTTGTCGAACGGATGAATAAATATCTTTAGGGCATAGCTGGTCCTCAGGTGGCAGGCACAAATGGATTAATGATGTGACTGGGGGAGAGGTGCCGCTCCTTTGCTGTGCCCTCCTCTCCCGATCACCCAGGCAGAAGGAATAATTACGGGGGGGGGGGGGGGGGCGCTTCTTCCCCAGCTGATTTTTGGCAGGGGTGGTTTCTTTATCTCCATGAACCATCCCTCTTCGTTATTAGACATTTTCATCCTGATGTTTAACGTGTCTAATTTGCTTACTTAGAATGCATTTCATCTCTTGAAAAGTTAGTATCTAACATTTCAGTTTTGTGGAAGGGCCTGAGATTAATTTTACTGGCCCTTGAATTTTAAAAGTGTTTGTTTCTTCAAATGTAGATAGTTCTTGCAAAAAAAGTATTCCAAAGAATTGTTCACCATCTTTTTTGTGTTTTACAGTAACACCCATAACCTACTCTGGCAAAATTGTAAAACCACTCAGGGTGGCTGTGCATTCATGCCTCTCATGCTTTGTTGAATCATTTTTGCTGGAAATCATTGTATTTACTTGTATCCAACTTCCGTATTTTACTCTGTGGTGGTTTAAAGTAACTCATGTGTGTCTGGAGTTCAAGACTCCCTAGGCCTGAGGGCCATCACTACTAAGGGTTGTAATGTCAGGTGTAGAGAGGAGTCTTATCTAATTATGGCCATGCTAGCCACGTTGGGGCAGGATTGAACACCATTCTGGTGTCGTGACAGAGGAGTAGAAAGGAAGGGTGCTGAGGGCTGAGAAGCGCTTTCTGCAAGAATTTTAGATTCCTTTAAATAAGCTTGTCATTAAATGACAGTAATAAAATCGTATTTTGAGACTCAATAAATGCTGCTTAGATCTGCCAGATCGGAAGTTTAAATGTTAGCGTTGAACTGCTTCGTTGTTTTCCTTTGAATCTAAAAAGTGAACAAAAGTACCGTTACTTTAGCTTTATCAGATGCATTACTCGGAACCAATCCAGTTGTTTCTGTATGCTTTAGAAAGCATGTCCGGCTTCCAGCACTAGTCCCGTAAGTTAGTTAGATTCCTGTTTCTTTGCGATGGCTGAAGGTGGTGGATAAACACGGCCGCCCCCACCCCCCGGGTCCAGTGCCTCCCGTAGCCGTGCAGCTTCAGCCGCAGGCTGCGAACAACAGCATGCCCTTGCACGAAACCCACCCCTGCGTCATCTACCTTTCTTCCCTCGCTGTTTAATATTCCATCCCCTCCTCAACCTCTGAATGTTCAAGAAAAGCTTACACTTTCCTTTCCTTCACACCCCTCGCCCCCGTACTGAATTGCAGTGAGGTGGAAGTTAAAATGTCTTAAGCATTATTGTTGTAAGTGAGCTTTCTTAAGACGGTGATAGGGTCGAGCGAGGGGAATTCTTTTTCATGGAAATGGCCTCATTATTTAATTGTATCACACCCTAAGGATTCTTGAATTTGTCTTTCAAAATTGGTGCTTTCCAAGTTGCTGAGTATTCAGATTTTTAAGGGGAAGAGGAGAGGGGAGGGGGAAGGTAAACAGGTTTAGCGATGCCACCCAATGAGAGAAGCTAGTAGGCAATGTAATGACGCCTCGTTTTGATTTACTCTTTCCTATGGTCATTTTAATTCTAGAAATTTTTGAGTAGTCTCTTCATTTATCTTTCTTTAAACTTCTGTTTTCTTGAGCGACATTTGGCCTTTTGAACAACAAAATAAAATTGGAAATGCTAATGTTTTGAGCCAACTAAAGGCGGAAAATAAAAATGTCGCCATGGTAACAAAGCTGCTTTCTAGATGGTTTCCTAAGATATGCCTGAACTAGAAGCAGATGTCTGATTTGAGAATCATGCCTCCTTCAATGTAAACAAATAACTTCTGGGCAGGTGTTGGAAATAATATGGAAATCCTATTAAGGGGCCCTGGGTTCCTGTCAGTCAGGAAGCCCGTGCCACAAAAGGGCTGGTTGTCACATAAAGGAGCAGAGTAAATTCTCATTAGGCTTGAGCTTTTCCCAGGAAATGATTGTCTCGGTGTGTTCTTTCTCCTGTGAATCTGAATGTAAGCTGTTGCTTCTATTGATCTATTCACTGGCTTTATTTTTCTCCTCTTCATTCCAGATCCTCCCTCGCCCAGCCAGCCTGTATTCTCCCCCTCACCCACCCCTTCCCTTTAGATTAACACTTGATCTGTGCTACTGCCCTGAGAGTTGTGACATTTGTGATTTTAACCTCCCGCCCTGGGGTGGGGTGTGGGGGGAGGGGACGTCAGTCTCCATCCCGGGCCCGTTGGACAAAGAACCGGGCTGATGAGGCCGCCGCCAGCGGCTGTTTGGAGCCAGCACAGTGAGCCATGGCCAGCCCTGAATGCTGTGCTGTGTACGTTTACTTGGAGTCATTTTGTGTTAATTAAGCAGAAACTAAAAGCGTGAAGAGACAGCACTTCGTGAACTTTTTAAAACCTACCTAGTTGTTGCGGTAAGCCTCTAAAACTGCCTGAAAACGGTAGCCACTGGCCACGTGAAGCATTACAAATTTAAATTTGTTGAAATGAAATAAAATTTTAAAAACTAGCTTTGTGGCAGCAGCTAGCCACACTTTCATGTGCTCGGTAGCGTATGTGGCTGCCGCGACTGCCTTCCCAGTGCAGGTGTGGAACAGTCCCATCATTGCAGAAAGTTCTCTCCCCTGGGAAGAGACTTTGGCCTGACAAGGCTTGCTGGTCCTGCTGGTTAAAACCAACTGTGATATTCAGCAGCAAGGGTCTTTCCCGAGCATAGGAAGTCGGGGGCATATGCACGTTTTGGTTTTTGTAGTAGCTTCTGTGCTGCTCAGAAATCGTTGGTGTGGTCGGCGGCACTACGAATAGAGGGATTTTTAAATGGTTGTAGGTCTTTTTTTCCCTAGTGCAACTGGTTGGGCAGTTTAACGTGGATCTTCCCAAAATGGACCCCCCAGGAGATACATTTTAATGCTTCTAGGTAGAAAGTTGGGGCAGTTTGGTGGTGGTGGTGGTGGGAGGGTTTGAAGGCCGTGCATAACGATGCCTCTTCATAATGCTCAGAAGGTTAAATGTGGATAAGCACAAAACAAGGCTTCAGAAAAGCCACACTATTATTATGCAGCATTTCTCGGACTATAGTCCCCGAGACGCACTTCATAAAGCCAATAAAGCTCGCACTGGTGGTCTCCCGTTGCCCTAGCAACGGACCATGGGGCACAGTGTATGTGAAATGCATGAACATCTGTGAATTAATCTTTTTTAGTTTGTTCTTTTCTTGGCACTGATTGGGCCACTCTGGCTTGTGCCTGTGACACTGTGTGTGGAGGGGTAATCTGGAGCGGTCCCCAGGGTCTTGCCCTAAAGTGGATGGTGGGATGGCCAGCGAAGGGAGATTGATCCTGCCAGTGCATTCAGCAGCAGAGGGATTTGGCCTGACAGCACTCTCGGTGGGATGTTATTAGCTTACTTTCTGGTGCATGGGGAAATGAATAAAAAATTTTCTAGTAAATCTGGGCATTATTGGGTTTATTGGGCTGCCCTGAAAAAATAATCTTTGGAGAAAATTGAAATAATCGCTTGTGTTTATACCACAGTGATCAGGACTTGACCGGCCTCTGAGTTACCCCCCACACCCTTGCCCTAGCCTCAGGCCGAGCCTCTGCCCCGGGATTATAACCAAACCATATTGGGCTAGTCAGAGGGAGGCTCCCGAATTGGGTGCTTAGGCTGGAATCTGTTTTCATAATAAAATCTGGTAGTAACCTAGTCTGCCCCTATTTAGGAAATTATAAACTGAGCTCGTGACATTTTTTGCCCTTGGGAACATCGAGCAAACTATGACTGATAGAGAATTAGAGAGTGGGGCGTCCAGCAATAATACTTTGGTTAGATAAGTTACACCCCCAATCCTAACAGGATTGTCTTCAGTTCTTCCCATTTTCAAACTGGCGCCCTCCTTCCAGATTGTAGCACGTTCCGCAGACTCTGTGCTCAGTTCCTCCTGTCAGTGACAGATGCTCACTTGTGAACTGTTTGGCTCACCCTTGTCGTTTTCAGTTCCCTTCTTCTCTTCCTTTTTCCTTATTCTCCCTCATTTTGGTCTCCCTCCATTCTTCTTTGTGGCTCCACCTGTTTCCTTCCTGGAGAGGAATGAAAGAATATACTACATATGAAAGGTGTCCCAGGTTGGATGTAGTCTGTGCTTAGTATGTAGGGTGAGGAATTGCTTTAATAAGTGTGTTAAGATATAAGTCCATGGTGGGGCGCCTGGGTGGCTCAGTCGATTAAGCGTCCGACTTTGGCCCACCCAGGTCATGATCTCGCGGTTCGTGGGTTCGAGCCCCGTGTCGGGCTCTGTGCTGACAGCTCGGAGCCTGGAGCCTGCTTCGGATTCTGTGTCTCCCTCTCCTCTCTTCCCCTTCCTAGCTCATGCTCCCACTGTTTCTGTCAAAAATAAATAAACTTAAAAAAAAAAAAAAAAAGATAAAAGTCCATGGTACCTGCTAGTCCATATGATTTGCTTGATTGTCATTCATATTGAGGGTCATCTAAGTAGAAAGAACTGTCATTGGGTATGTTTGCCTTTGGATATTAAAAACGCACAGCTGAACTTCTGTAGCTGGACAGTTTTCCTGATTTTCTTTTGACAGCTTACCCAGCTTACCCCAAATTATTATCTTAATGGTTCCTGACTTTGAAACTTGTGTTGGTGTTGGTGTTGATAGATGAGCTTGAAAATTGAGCAATGCGGCCAAAATAAAATATTGGAAGTTTGTTGGTAGGTATTGATTTGGCAGCTGGAGGGCAAATAGACCTGCACTGCGCCTTTGGGGGTGTGTGGTGGAGATTAGATACAATCCCTTCCCCTCCAGTTGTTTTCCTATTAAAGTATGGGACAGATATGCTGCCTTCTGAGTAGAATAAAATATATTACTGGACAGTTCCCCTTCGTTTCTCTGAGCTTCCGGTTGGTCCTGAATTCTTTTAAAATGTGCATATAAAACTAGTCTACAATGATTGGAGGACAGCTTTTGAAGGCATTCTTCCCAGGAAGCTGCCAGGGCTGATGTGCAAACACATGCAAACCTGGAACCTTCCCGCAGACACTGACAGCATTGCCAGTGGCAATATTCTGTAGACTCCCAGCCTTGATGATGGTGCCTTTTTATTGGTATTTCGATAGTTTTGTAGGAATCAGCAAAGCAATTGCAATTGGACTGTGGGGCTAAAACATTATATCGTTAGACTCGTGGTGTTTGAGCCCCCTCAACTTGCTTTTCACGTGGTTTCTCTGATTTAAAAAAAAAAAAAAAAAACAGTTTTCTGTTGCTGCTCCCAGTAAATAGCTCCATTTCAGGTCAGGTGAGATGGTCTTCTTTCAGGAATCTTTTAAAGTTACCAACTTTCTAGTTGATACGTGGAAGCCAGCCTCAGAAATACAACAGTTATGGGGTTATTAAAGATCTTTAGAAGGAAGTAGAATTCTCAAGTTGTTTTTCATATTCCAGACTAGTATTTATTTTTTGAAAGCACAATTGTTTATGCCGAGAACTAAAAATTCTTAGACACTTCTGGTAAGAAGTGAGAATCCCACAGTAGAGTAATAAATGGCAGTGAGTCCTCTGGCTGTTGGGAGCAGAAGACACGAGTTTGAATCTCTTGTTCCCTTCACCTGTGTTTAACCAAGTGTGTTAAAAGCAGTAATTTTATAACCTGGGTATTTGAAGGCTGGAAAAGGAAAGCAAATACAAATAATCTAGAAGGGAAAAGGCCTCCTTACTGTATGGACTAGCCCAGCAAACAACATAATCCTTGAATTTTTAACTCTTCAGCTTTTTGTGTTTTTAAAGCGTTTATAGAAATAATATCAGTACTTTCCTTCCACTTGTGGATTGTGTCTGGATCTGTAAACATCGAAAGGTTTTTAAGGGAAAAAAATTCTCGCATGGTTTTTCGGTGCATTGCAGTGAAATGTTTGGTGGTAGAAGTGATCTCATCAAAGATGGGGTTCCCCAGACTACATGCCAACTTCCTGTTGGGCCTGCCCCGAACATTTGTCGGGCCTGGGAAAGGGTGCAAATGTCTAATACGTGTCTAAATATTTAAGAGTTATAAATCCAGTTAATAAATACACCTTCATGATTATGCGAAAGGCCAGCATTGAATTTAAAGTTCTCAGGCCCCCTGGAGTTCAATGCTGGAACCACATGGGCCCCTCACGTGTGCTTTTCTAGTAGACACCCCAGCTGTCACTTCAAAACGTTGCACCTCAGTGGCTGCCCTCAGGTCCAGGTATGCTCAGACCGACAATTTAGTCTACCCTTGAGGGGCTCCAAGAAGAACACTTTGGTAAACCCTGTATGAGGGTCAGGAATTTCGGGATCCTAGTGCCCAGCTGAGGGCCCATGCCGGGGGAGGGGGGAGGAGGTAAGAGAGTGGGGGGGGGGGGTGTCCCTTTGGTCCTGAGGGAGGTGTTCAGCTGGATTAGGGCCCAGACCCCAAGTCAGGGTTCCCTCTTGCCAGGCTGTTTGGTTTTTGTGTGATTTTATAAGCCATACATTTAAGACGAAAGAAAGGAAAAGTGGGGATTTGGAACAGTTACATCTCAGAGTCATTCTTTGTCAAATAAACGTCAACATTTTTATCAAAATTAGTCCAGGGCATTGATGTTCTAAAATGCAGTCTTTAGGAACAGGTACTTTTAAACTATGCTTTGCAGCTTGTTAATACATTTCTAATTATGCTTTTAAAATACCCCATTAGAAACCATAAATGCATGTTGTACCTTTCGGCAGTGGTTCTGAAAGGCAGGGGGAAACTTCTAAAGTTGAACAAGGTCAAAGATAGATGGTCGGTCGTGGGTTGCCCTGAATGGCTGAGTTAAGTGGCTTTCTGCTCAGCTCTACCCCCAGGCTGGGTCCTAGTGAAGCTCAGGCCTCCAGTGACAATGCCAGGCAAGGTTAGACCCAAAAGGATTAGTTGTAAAGACTTGGCTTTCTTAGACTAGAGATTATCACTGGGAACTCACTCGGGTCATGATTTCTGTTTTCATCCGCTTTTGTTCCTTTATGTGCCTCTGCATCGGACAGCTGGAGGCGCCGCGGAAATATTTGAAGAGCCCTGTTTAGTAGTTTACGTGGAAAGTCATTGAATAATTCACATAACAAATGATTAGACAAGCACTTGTCCATCTAACTGAATTATTCTACATGTTTGCCGAAGCAGCAAAGGAGGAGCTCAGTCTCCTCCTCCAGAGGGTACACAGTGGCCATATTGACCCATCTGGTTATTGGGTTTCAGCCTTTTGTTGACATTGTTGTAAATGAAAGCGGCCCGGAAGAGCTTTGGAGCAGCTGGGCTGGATAATTGTGAAGGATTCATGCTTGTTGCTGTTACCCCCAGTGTTTGCAATGGGTTGTTTGCTTTGACTTTTGTTGAACTGTTGACAAAAGCATTAGATACAAATGGGAACAAATAAAGTGGTGAGATGCCAGGAGGGCTTGGCAGGAGTAGAGGTTTTCATTCCGACTTAAATGGGGGCTGTCGGGGCTGTCGGAACTTATCTAGATGCGAAATGGAAGGTGTGTGTATGTGTGTGTGTGTGTGTGTGTGTGTGTGTGTGTGTGTGTGTAGTTTTCTTTTCACATCCCAAACAGGAAAATAGTTTGCTGTTTATGTACCTTGGCTCACAGAGGTGAGAGATTTAAGGAGGCCCCCATGTTTTAGAAAACCCTAAAAAAACCACACCAGACCACTGCCCTTCAGCCGTTTTGCTGGTCAGGAATGCCGTAACCCAAATAGTTTCTAGACTCCCCGTTTCCCAACTTGAAAAAAAAAAAACGACACTTTTAATAGTGGAAGTATATTGGATTGGGGAGATGACAGACATGACGTTGAGGTGGGGAGGATTAAGAAGAACAGTATACGCTAAAATAGTATAGCCAGCAAAATGGAAGTCATTTACTGGAACGCTTTTAATTTGGTTTAAACAAAATACTCTTTTGTATATTCAAATGGGGAGTAGCTCAGCTGTTGTGAAGCCAGAAAATTAATGGTATTTTTAGTGAAATAGCAAAAGCATGTCAACAACATAGCTGCAGATGATAATGTTGGCATTTTATTCATGAGGAATTATCAATGCAGGTTACTGGACAACATAGTGTGACTGGAAATGATTGAGTGTTGGAGAAGCCGCTGTCCTTCTGCTCGATGATTTCATTTTGCATTTAGTCTTCCTCAGGCTTCATTTGTGCATGTATTTTCCCTATCACAAACCAAAATACAAAATCTTCTTGGCTGAGGATTGTATGCATTTTCTCCCCTAAAAATATCTGGAAGGGAAGGTTCCCTTTGAGTATTGATTCAAAAGCTGTGGACTGTTTTCAGTGGCCAGATGGTCAGTCGAGGTGGGTGTGCTTGGGAGAAAGGTCTCTCTAAATAGGTCCGTGGGAGTTGTCTAAAAGCACCAACCAGCAAACTTGACCGCAATTGTTGACGGTTGACGGATGACGCTGCCGAACTTGCCTTCCCTGGCAAGCAGAGGGTTTGGAATACATAGGCCAGAAAAGTGTCTATAAAACCTGAGCAGGGAGAGACAGAAACTGTATTTAGGAAGTTCAGATGCCCTCTGGGGCAGTGCATTTCAGCAGTAGGATAATCGAAAAGTTCACTAAAAGTGTGTGTGAATGGTCAGAAAAACTAACCCATGCCTTTGTGTGTCTGGTCCTTCGTTTTGGTCCGAAGTGCTCTGGGCACCTTGAGTTAAGACCTCCTTTTGTTGTTACTGCTTCACCCGCTGTTGGGGCAAGGAGAATGGTGCTTCCTCTTCTGTGTTCTGTTCTCCTGATTTCCCTCCCCTACTAGTGACAGAAAGAATGGATTGCACCTTTGTGTAATTGTTCCAGTACCTCATGATCAAATCATAAGGAATTCTGGTGGGAAAGACTAGGCAAGTACCGAGTTTACGTTAAAAGGGAGAATGTCAGGTTGCTTCTGTCTTTGCAGCGTGTCTGGTCACTTGAGAAGCGGAGGGGACTTTGTGAGTAAAGGAAAATGGAGTGCACTACGTGATGGTGCTCTGCGGTTGACGAAAAAGAACTGCAAGATGCTCTCCAGGTTTCACCTCCTGGATATTTGGTTATTTCAATAGAGATGATCAAGGGCAGGGACCTTGCCATCCAGGCAAGGAAGAAATGCCTGAAAGGATTGGTATCGAGTGGGGATAAATGCCTCCCCTGACATGGGGAAATGCTCCAACCTGAGCAGTTGAGGTTTCTGACAGAGGTTAGTCCTCCAGGGAGGAGGCAGGGACTTCATGCAGGTTAGAAAACTTGAAAAGACAAGAAGGCAAGAAGTTTACCATCGTTCACAAGCTGGAAGAAGAAAAGAGAGAGACCTAGACTCCACAGACTTGACTCAACAGGACTCCAAAATTATAAGAGACCTGGGCAGAAACACCATAAAAGACTCACAAGTGAAGTGAAAGGAGTTCAAGAGAAATTGACTTAGGCTGAGACAAGTAGGTTGGTACACTGCATCCCTCAGGCAGTGGCCGAGGGGCCGCAGGGGTAAGCGTATTTGGGAAGAGACATTTTTTACAGTCAGCTCTGCCTCAGTCTTCCCTCCTCCTCTTCCTTTCCCACCCCTCGTTCATGTCTGCTGTGCTCTTAAAGCTGAAATAACATCCTCGTAAAGGGTGACTCTTTGTACACTGTTTGAACCACATCTCTTCATGTCGGGAAGCTGGTGTATGTTGGGACCTGTCCACGTCTGTGCGTGTGACACACTGTGACCTCTAACCATCCCACAGGTGAAAAGCAGTGTTAGGGATACCGGTTAGAAACTTAAGCTCTGGGGTCAGATACCCTGGCTTCAAACACTGCCCTCTGCCATTTACCAACCTTGTGACCTCTCTGCAACCTCTTTCTCTGTCTTCCAATTCCTGGGACACAGAAGTGAATGTAGTGGTAAAGGTTCATGGGTGCTTAACACTTGGTAGGCACCCAGTGAATCCTTACTGTTAGTATTTTTTTAGCGCACAATACGGAAAATTTGAAAATGACTCAGTTTCATTTATTCTTTTGGGATTTATTATTTAAATCAACTTGCATTTCGCAAGCAAACACTAGACTGACAGCAGAAAGCAGCAAACTAGAAATGTGTTAGGCTGTGGGGGAAATTATTCTGGGATTAAAATTTTGCTGCAAAAAAATCTACAGAATGGATCTTGTACGTGCAGATGGTTGAGAATTAACTTTAGCTGATCTGAGCACACATTTAATTCCAAAGGGGATTTCGTGTTTCGGTATAGTTCAACCTCAGCTGAGAGCGTGACTTTTATGTATTTCACAGCAAAGACCTCTTGCCACTCATAATAGATGAAATTGGAGACCAAGTGGGGAGAACCTCGTGGGTGCCTGTCAGCCCGAATCCTCATTTTAAGAGGCATTCCCTTACTGTCCCAGCGCAACGTGACTCTGCCGGTGTTCCTGACCAGCCTTCCAAGCACTGAAGGGCTGGCCTGAGGATGGTGGTCCCGAGGTTTACCTTGCGTTTTATAGAGCGCCTCTTTTTACTTTCATGTCAGATTATCTGTAAAATGGACCTCTCCCTCCAGTGTTGTAAACCGTAACAATTCCGGCGTTCCTCTAATTGTGTGGGGAGAGGGAGTATACCCAGTGGATGCTTGTGGAGCAGGAGAGACTCTTGCTGCTTTTCATTATTTTACTACTCATACACCTAATCCCTGTCAATAAGGTTGACTGTTCGGGGAAGGAACACACATCCCTGCACTATAGTACTGATTTATTTGCAGCTCCTTGTCTGCAGGCTGAGTTAACAGAGAAATCTCACGAGGCAACAAGAGTCAGTCTTGGTAAGGGCTTTGGCAGGGGTGCATCTGAGGGGGAAAAAGGATGTTAGCGGCATTCGGAGTGCTGGGGGATGATGGACGGCGGGCCTGGGTCCAGCGAGGGAGGCCCAGGACTGCCACCACCCGTATCTGAGAAGTGCTCTCATAATGGCAAATGTTGAGAAGAGAGAGGCTCAGTATGCTACCTGGTTGCCGTGTCTTCAGTAGAGAGAGTAGATTCACCTCAGTTTCTCTGGAACGTTAGTCTAGAAGCTTTCGTACAGCCTTTGCTTTTTTAGGCGGTTGAAACAGTATTTTACCTTCCCTGTTTATTTTTTGGTACGTGCCCTTTCCGTGATGCTATGCGTGTCCCGTGTCCTCCAGAGCCTGCAAAAATGAGGGACCCCTCCCGTTGTGGGGAGAGGGCGCCAGGACTGTGAATTCACATTACTCAGAGAGTCCTACCGGGATTCAAGCAAATTCTGAATTTTCTTAATAGGAATGACAAAAGGGCCAGAGTTTTGGAAAGCAAGGTGACAACTGGGCATTGGGTGGTGCTTGCCCTGGTGGGGAGAGTTTTGGCCTAGGCAGGTCTCCCACTGGGGATGCAGGTGAGGGGCCCCTGAGCAGACAGGACTTTAGCTCCCCACAGGGGTCACAGCTGGTCTCACAAAGCTTTAGAAGGTGTCTTTCAGATGACTCTTTCTAGAGAATTACCCCATCTGGATGTTTAGAGCCATTTTCTTGGATAATCTGTTTCCTGTGAGACAGAGGATTTGGGAGCCATCAGGCCAAAGTTGAGGCAGTCCATTCTTCCTAATTACCAAACCTTTGTTTTTAGGAAAGTCACGTCTCCGCGAAGGCTCAAGAATCAGCTATGCTCAAGAATTCTTGGGTCTTTTTACCTTTTGCTCCCTGAAATGCCACTTTTGAGTGCTTATTATAAGCTCAGGTTTGAAATTTGATTAAGAATTCATATTTTTCTGGTTATCAAAACTGAACAGCAACCATGTTTCTCTGTAGAGATTTATTTTATTTAAAAGATAAGAAAATGGAATATACTCGGCGAAGAAGGACTCGATTAAGTGGAAACTTTCTACAGCCACATTCGACTTCTGTTATAGAAACAAGTGCGAGTGTGAGGGCAGGTGGGGTGTAGAACACTCTCAGCCCAGGAACTCAATTAAAAATGCTTTAAAAATGTAATTCCAATCAATTTGGATAGTCTTAGAACATTGCAAGATGTGTGAAAACATGGTTTAAATGCCAGCAACCAGTGAAAAGGGCACGGTTTCAGAAACCCTGCTATAAATTATGTGCCTTTGGCTTTCAAATACGTGCAGGATACATCACTGAAATATTCAGAATAAATATCAGAATTGTACAGTCTTTGCATCCAACAAGGAAGGAAATTTTTAAAGTGCTGGCTTTGTTGGCCTGAGATCCTGATTTTTTTTTTTTTTTTTTTTTTTTTTTTTTGGTGGTTGTCACAACATTTGTTTTGGGAGATGTGCTAATCAGATCTGATGATAACAAATACCATTACAACAAAAATATCCTTACAACCAAACAATTTCTAGACCCCAACCAATAGTCCACTTACTTAAAACAATATTAAATGTAACCCAGTTCCATTAAGGCAAAATAATGTGGGTAAGTCTTAGAGGTTTTTCCTTCATGATTTACCTCCTGGAATCCCATGTATGTAAATTGGCAGTGAGTGATTTCAGAAATGTTTGTTTGCCTTTAGAATATACTACATGATTTTTTAAAGTGTGGTTTCCCTTTCAGATAACTTTATGCATAGGTCCATATCAAAGTATTTGCTTTTGTGGGAGGATTCCACCTCAAGTGAAATGTTTCTGTCTGATTTCCTACTTTGCATATTTTAGGTTTTTTTATTTTTATATCTAGAAAAGTTTTCATGAATAACTTCCCCGTACAAAAATTAAAGTTGCAGTATAATTCATGTTTTACTCATTGTCAGCCACCAAAACCACAGGCTGCATCTTGCTCCAAAGTAGTAAATGTGAAACAAAACATAGACTCAAAATGTAGTTAGGGCGCATGGTCATCGTCACACATGAGTGGGTTTTGCCCCTGAGTCCTGGTGGCCGTTGCTTCCAATCCCGGCCAGGTATGCTATGCCTTCCTCAGTGAGATGGCCTTGGAGACTGGGCAGTTCTGGTTGCTCTGGCTCTTGCCTCTGGCTGTCCCTGGGCCCATCACCCCTGGAATCTTCCTCTTAATTGCCCTCACCTTCTCTAGTCCCCTCATAGGACACATGCCTCAGGCTTCCCTTCCTGTTGAGGGAGGTGGCCTTTTGCTCTTCTCCATGTTTATGAAAATTGCCGGAAAGCTGCTTGGTATGGAGCGAAGCGACCCGGGCCTTGTAGCCACTGTCATTGGTTCTAGAGGCAACTCTGCCACCTGTCAGCTTTGTGAGCTTGGACGATAATAATAAAAATAATGAGCACTGAGGGTGTATTTATTCCGTGCTGGCCGAGTCCTTACCTTGCGCCCATCCTTTGCTTTAGTCCTAACAGGCTGAGGAAAGTGGGACACAGCGAGGCTAAGAGACTTGCCCATGGTCACCTGGAATGTAATCTGTCCGATGAGCTGATTAGAATCAGGTTAGTGTCCAGGGCCCATCCTATTCGTCTCTGCACTAGGGTCAGTTTCAGTCTCATCTGAGTGTACCTTTCTTGGTGTAGGATTTTAGTATGAGGATTAGAGACGCGTTCGAGGAGACCCGGCACGGTTGCCCGCCCCTTAGGAAGACAGCCGGGCTCCTACCTGAGCTTCTTCCCTTTCTTGTCTGTCACATGCACGGAAATCCACACTAAATAGATGTGATTTTGTGCATGTGTAATGATGCTGTTGTGATGTGTTCGCCTGTGTGGCTTAGCTGTCATATGTCCTTAGGAGTGGAAGCTCTTCACCAGGGGAAGGTATGTGCTTTTAATAATGGTGATTTGAGGCCATTTTTGTTTCTCAACGTTTTGGAATGTTATCACACAATCCTGTGTGTGTTTTTCTGTTAAATTTCTCATATTCAGCAGATGTATCCTCCTCCTCTTACAGCTCAGAATCTGTTATCTGACTAATTAAAATTTATGCAGATGAAAATCGGAGAAAGAGTTTAACTTGTCACCTCATCCTCTTGTTGGGGGTTAACAGGAATACTCTTGCAGTCATAGAATTCCCTAATTTGGGTTTTATAGTTTGTTGTCATTTTTCTTTCATGGAGAAGCAAGGGTTTTTTGCTTTTTTTTTTTTTTTTTTTTTTTTTTTTTTTTTTTTTTTAACATAACCACTAACTGCATTTAGTACTTCCTAACTTAAATATCTGTAATAATTTGTAATTTTTTTTTAATGTTTGTTTATTTTTGAAAGGGAGACAGAGCACGAGCAGGGGAGGGGCAGAGAGAGAGGGAGACACAGAATCCAAAGCAGGCTCCAGGCTCCGAGCTGTCAGCACAGAGCCCAACGAAGGGCTTGAACTCCTGAACCATGAGATCATGACCTGAGTCGAAGTCGGATTGCTTAAGTGACTGAGCCACTCAGGCACCCCAATAATTTGTAATTTTTAAATCTATTTATGCTTACTTCTCCTCCTTAATTGATGTACAAATGCTCAAGCTTTTACTGTTTTGGCTGTTGTTTTCATCAGCTGACTTGGAGATTTATGACACAAACTGAGGAAGGACCACTTGTATTTCATAACTCAGAGGCCCCTTTGGCCCCTTTGGACTGTTCTGCGTTTTCCTTTCCAGTCCTTTCCTTCTCTTTGCTGCTGCCCCTCTCCCCTCCAGGAAAGGATGACTTGGTACCTTCGGGACAGAACACATGGGACACTTGGGTAGGAACCATGGGGGAATGAATGCTTTATTGCAGTGCTGTGTCAGTTTGTTGAGGATAATGCGGAGAATTAAGTTGGGGGCTGCATATGCTGGCGATTTCTGCTTTTAAATACCAAACCCCGGGGTGGGGGGTGGAGGGGGCCCACGGCCTGACCAGAGCAATTTTGTGTCGATTTGTGGATCTACTTGAAAAGAATTAACAGAAATGGAATCTCCTTTATTCTACATTTATTTATTTAAAATGAAAATAAAGCATGATACAAGGCTATCCTGTCAGTCCACAGTGGGGGACTCATTAACAGCTATTTATCGGCAGTTTTTGGTTTTTTTTTTTTTTAACGTTTATTTATTATTGAGAGACAGAGCATGAGCGTGGGAGGGGCAGAGAGAGGGACACACAGAAGTCTAAGCAGGCTCCAGGCTCTGAGCTGTCAGCACAGAGCCCGACGTAGGGCTTGAACCCACAAACTGCAAGATCATGACCTGAGCCGAGGTCGGACGCTTTACTGTCCGAGCCACCCAGGCGCCCCATCATTAACAGCTATTTATGACTGGGGGCTTGAATCATTTTCAGGATCCCTCTTTTGTTTATGAAGCACTGTCTATGTCACCCTGATTAGTCATTCTGCTTTTCTTTTAAACACAAATCTTGGCTTTACATTAGGGAACTGCAGTGAGGAGAGATAGATGGTGCCTGAGCATCCTGCACCAGCCACTTTGATGTGATTGGGTCCCAGGCATCTTGCAAGATGCTTAAAGCTAGTTTTCCCTGGTAGAGTGGCAGTGAAGGAACACTATTTTATACTGTTTTATTCTACTGCCATATTTGATGGCCTGTTAATTGCCACTGATGTTTGTTTTAGAGACTCTAATTAATGGGATTCTTCACTGTTTTTGCTCCCCAAGGTCTTTTCCAGCAAAGGATACAACAGATAAAGTAAATAAATTATTGCTTTTGTCACTGCTGAAACTATTTTGGTTCAGAAGTCTAACTCCTTGAGTATACTTTATTATTTTTTAAAATAAAATACGTAGAAAGAAAAAAAAAAAAAAGCCAACTGGTGATACAGTAGAAAGAGCACTGGGCTGAGATTCAGGGATTCTGCTCCTGTTATCTGACCTTGGGGGTGTCCTCTATTCTCTCTCAGCCTCAGTTTTGCCATCACATTGCATGACTGCTTGGGTTCTTGAAGACCTAGCGTTTATGGAGTATTATATGATAAGTGTAATGAAGTATTGTGAAGTTTGTTTATTGTATATGTGGAAGTATTTTGTTTATTCAAATTTGTTTATTCAATTTGCTGGCAGTACTCCATGGTGCAGAAGCCCCAGTTTAGTTTACTAGTGGGCCACGTGCTTCTCCTGCTTTATCTCGTTTTAGGGTGTCCTTTCTTTTCCTTCAAGATGTTAATTTTAATTACCTATAAGGACTAGACGATGGTAATAGCAGAGACAAGATGACGTGGCAGGAATTAAAAAAAAATATTTGAGGTTGATAATCACAGGTCCTGATAACCTGATTTCTTCATTAAGCTTTTTGTAAGACACTTCTGTATTTTGAATTTATATATGACCAGTGCCAGATTTAATTTTTTACTTTGTTTTCTGGAAACAAACTTACACCCAGCCTCTACTCTCCCAAACTTTTAAGATGTGGCATCCTCACAATTAAACTCCCTCTGGGTTTTGAATTTGATTTTGTCCTTAATTTCACCTCTGTATCAACGTGGTCCAGTGGTGGGCACTCTTTTGCCTATACAATCGGAAGTGGGCAGTGTAGGAGGAGGATCCTATACGTTTGCCAAACTCAGAAACTTAAGGAGGAAGATTAATGAGAGATTAACCTTATCAGGTGCTCTTGGTAAAATTTCTTTCTTCTCTTTTGAATGCCTGTTTGTATATAAAGGTGAAGATCAAATCAGAAGCTTGTTGGCAAAGCAAGTAGTGAGTGGGATGCGCTTGCTGCACAAGTTCAGAGAGCTGTTTTACATTGTATGAAGTCCTCGTATTTGTTAGAGAAATTAGCAGGAAATCATGTTAGCCATATTCTGAAATACGTGAAATAAGGCAGGAAAGAAGTTGGGCACAGCCTTTGCCCAGGATCAGGATGCTTCAGCTCAGGGGTGACGAGCTTCATCCAGTTGTGTGTGGACCTGCCTCTTTGATAATTAGAAGCTTTGTTTCCTCATAATCTTGCCTCTGTGAGCCTAATGCAGTACGACCAGAACTAATGTGTAGGCTTTAATCTGTACACATTGTCTTGGGTAAACATCCTTGTTTATCAGCAGATTTTCATTACCTGAATCAGAAACCACATGCAGACCTCATTCTGCCCGAGCTTCTCCTCTTACTAGTTATAGGCCCTCAGACAAGTCCTTCTCCCTGCTTTTATTTCAGTATTAAAACGAAAGTAGTTGGACCAGGAGTTCTCTAAATCTGTTGTCTGCATTTAAAAAACCAGATTCAATCTGGGGAAAATAATGTATTGATGTATTCAAATGAGTCTTGGATATACTCCGTCCACTGTGGTGAAAAGAACTTACCAAGTCTGCCGGTTTAATGAACAATATAGTTTGTTTTTCATGTTTAGATGTACAAATGAAAATCGCTTGGATAGATTTGTTAGGTTTTGACAAAGGGCTTGCTTCATACAGGGCACTGTAGCGGAAGCAAAGGTCATTTGGGCATAGGCTTTTTCCTCATAGAATGACAGGACATACATACTGAGAAGGTCAGAAGATCTCTAGCTTTCATATTATTGGGTTTTGGAGCATGTTCTCTTGGAAATTGAAGATCGAATGTCCACATTACAGTGGCCCCATTCTAGAAGTGTATTATCTTTTCTAGCCACATAGCCACGGGTACTTAGTGATTTGATGGATAATTTATTAAGAAAATTATATTCTTTCCTTAACTACCTCCTAGGGAATATTTTATGTATTTTTTCGGTCTGATTTTTTTAATAGATTTTGGGTATGCAAGAAAACATTACTAAGAGTAAAATCTTGATGAGCTTGAACTCCCCTCACGTGCATCTCAGGTAACTTGTTGTCTTTGCTAAGATCTGGTGCCATAAAGAAGGCTGTGCTGGTATAGCAGAAGTTGACGGCTGCTTCAAGTTTGGCTCTGGAATCACCATATTCTTTGGTTTTCTTAAGTTAAAACTTTATTTTCAAAGAAAGAGAAAGAAAAAGTAAGTTTACAGACTCTTCTGGGATTAGGCCTCATCTTATACCCTTATCCACGACGGTTCCATACCCACTACCCCGAAATCCAAAGAGCTCTGAAAACAAAGTGTTTCTTTGCGTCTCATTTGGTAACAAAACTGAGTTGACGATAGAAATATTAATGTTTGGCCTTGGGGTGTTATCCCAGAGCATGTACAGTAAGTGTATGATACTGCCTTTCTCAAATTGCCCGAATACTGACTTTGAAAGCACGTCTGGCTCGAAGGGTTTCCTGACTTGCAGGCTCTCAAGTGCAGCCTTAGAACTTGTGTGCTTATCTTATCTCGAGCTTTTCCAGGGGCAGAATGCTCTGAGGGGGAAGACCTTGTCCTTTTCTGCTTTGAGCATTCCGGGATTGCTGTCAGGGTGCCTCTGTCACAGCAGTCCTTTCTTTGTTACTGTCTCAAGTAAACCAGTGAAGGGAGGCAACTGGTCTCCTTCTCCTCCAGACTGGTCCGCCAGGGGCTTCCGTCCAGGGTCCCCAGGCATAGTAAGTGCAGCCATGCGACTGAGTTGACTGGTAACTGAAGTTATTAACATGACCACCTGTGACCTTCTTCTTGCATTTAAAATAACAAAAATCTAAATGCCCAGGCATCTCAGAGTGGCGGGACGGCCCCAGGTGGAGCAGCTGGTCATACCATGCAGACCCCATCTCTCTCCCTGGGGAGAGAATGCTGGAAACTTGATAGGATTGTTGTGGTCATATGCTTCAGGTCATATAAAAATGTAGGAATACACCACATTCTCTTGCAGTTATGTAGACGAGGACACAGGCAAACTATGGCCAAATTCATTTCTTATTTTTCTTTTTCCTTTCCTTTTTTGTGGCCTATGAACTCAGACTGTTTTTTTACATTTTTAAAGGGTTGTAAACAAATAACATGCATAGGCTTTGCTATGTGGTCCGCAAAGCCTAAAATGATGGGAGCAAGCCCTTTATAGAAAAAGCTGGCCACCCTTTGATATAGACCATTAATTTAACTCCCAGCTCACTGTTCCCTGTCTTTCAGATGAACCCTTTGCTTCTCTCTGCCTCTTCTTTTTTGGTTTCAGGAGTCCGTGGACTCCACGGTCCTTCTTCCTAGGGCTTACGGGGTACTTTTTGTGTATGTGAAATGATAACTCTAAAAGGTTATTTTATTTCCTTTTGAAAATCCCCTCAGGAGGAAATTTAAATGAAGATGAGATGTAGAAGTAAGCTGAGCAGAAACTTGAAGTTGAGAGTTGTTTTAATATTCAGGTGTGGAGAGAACCAATTATAGAGCTTCCACAGTGCCTGTCCTGACTAGTTTTATGGAGGTATCATTACCGTGGCCCCTTTATCTTCGAAATTCCTTTGATTCACAAAATTGTGCGCACATACTGAGAACTATTTCAAAAATAATGACCTGGGAAAATATTTATTGCTGTGAAAAGAAGTGGCATTTGAATACATATCTAACTTACGTAATCTTGGAATATCAGTGTAATTTAGGATTTATACCGTGAGCTGTTCTGTTTTTTTTTTTTCTAAATTATTTCAGTTACCTCAATATCTAGTTTTTTGTGTCTTGCCTTTTTACTCCATGGATTGATCAAGTGTGAGTAATCTCATTGACCTTGTCCTATTCTCCTGACTTCGTGTCAGGGTATTAGTGAAAATCAGTTCCAGTCTGGAGTCAGAAGCCCTGTATTCTGGCCCCAGCTGTACTTGTGTCTAGCTGAGCGCCCTCAAGCAGTCCCTTAATCTCACTAGAGTTCTGTTTGCTCATCACTAACATGGTGGTGATAATACTGTCCTAACAGAGTTTTGGAGAGGGCAAATACGATGATATACGTGGAAATGATTTGAAAATTATAGAGTGATTGGTGTTGGTGAAGCAATAATGAATTTATGAGAGTTTACCATTGATACATATGTTGATTCATTTCTTGAGGTGTTAGAAGTGATAAGGCTGGGAACCAGAAAGGAATGAGCTTGCTTTTTAATTTACATTATTTTCATCTATTTTTAATATAGCTTAAAGAGTGAAAGGGGCATATATTCTTATGGTGCTAATTCTTAATTAAATGGTTATATCAGTTAGCAATGCTGTGTAATAATCTTTTCCAAAACTTAGTGGTATAAAGTGAAAACTATTTGTCATTTCTCTTTAATTTAGTCTTCGTGTTAGCTGTGGGGCAAGTTCTTCCACCCTGGCCGGGCTCGGCTGGGCTGCTGAGCTTGTCCAAATTTGCTCTTGTGTCTGAAGTCAGCTGGGTGGTCCAGAATGTCTTCAGCTGAGATAACCTGGTGCTCCCCATATGTCGCCTGTAGCCATCCAGGAGGCTAGCCAAGCCTTGTTCTTTTTTTTTTTTATTCTTTTTCTGGCAGGAGTAGGGTTCTTTGCATCAAGTTTGATACTGTGCTCTTGACCAAAGCAATTCACACGACCGAATCTAGCATCAGTATGACAAGGCACTACCAAATGTGGATACAAGGAGGTATGAAAGCTGTGGCCAGTACTGCAGTCACGTCTGCACAGTGGTCTCAGCGGTGAAGGAAAATCTTCCCGAGTGGGAACCAGAGAGTATAGCATGCGAGAGTCCTGGCGGTCCTGTGTTCTTGTGAACCTCTTACATAATTTCAGTGCTTACACACTCCTCTTCCTCGTCACTGTACTAGAAACTTGGCAGCCTCACAATCTGCTTTGCAAGAAATAGCCCACGCCCAAATGCGCACCTCATGTGTTTTAAATAATACAAAGAATATTGTTTCCAAGACAACTTTGATGAAATGTCAGCTTTCTCTAGGTTCTAAACCCACATAAGAAGCATTGTTATCCTCATCCCTGCTGGGTAATTTGTATACTACAGTAGTTTGTTTGGAAACATGCCTGTTGTTCTTTAAAATATGCTTAATGCTAGATTAGAGAACAGATTTTTTTTTTTTTTCTTCTGTTTATGCAAGCTCATTTCTAAAGCATTTAAAATAAAGAGCTTGGGCATGTATGGTATTTAAAAACCCTTCACATGATGTTTTTAAAACAGATCAATTTCAGCATTAAAATGTTAGGAATTCAGCCAAGGAAAATTCAACTTGGATTGTATAGCTGTAATGATAATGTATTATAACCATCTTCTTTGAAAGTGATTGTACCAGCAGAGTTGAACCTGGTGAACTACATAATTTAAAAGTGTTTGCCAGAACACTGTTGTAAGGGTATTATTCAAGCCTTTCCTAAACAAAAGCAAAATGAAAGATGGATTTTATTATGAGGTACTTAAATCACAAGAATAGTCGTCACAAAACATCTAAAGATAACTTATTTGAATTGAACAGAAGGTCATATGTCTGAAAGTCAGTTATCACACTTAACTACTTGGCAGCATATTAGGATGTAAGGGAGCATGATTTCTGGTTTTTTGCTTCTTTGGCTTGAATTAAAAATGAGTTTGCTTATTACTTACCAAAAAGTATTTTCAAGTCCAGAGGATCTCAGAGATTGAGACTTTATTGATTTGAGCTATTGGCTTCCACGTTGTTAGGCAGTTTCTATATCACTCAGTTATTTAGGCATATCATTAATCTTTTAAAAACTTTTTTTAAAGGAAAAAGCTCATACGTTCTTAGTTCACCCTCAACCCAGTAGCCCTGTGTCTGCATCACACGAGGAGTGTTTTTATGGGTCTGTTGCATCTTGTCTGCTGCTGCCCTCATTCATTCAAGTTCTTGAGTAAGAGGATGTTTTGGAGGGCCAAGTTCATCATTTTGCAATATAAATATTGTTCCTTTGGAGAAATGCTACAGGTTGAATTCCTTAGTACTTTAAAATGCTGGAGATGAGGCAAGACTCTGAAAGAAATTAGGAGGAGGTGGGAAACTAAAAAGCCAGTGCCTCTGCCTTGACACTGAGACCACGTGCATGTGGTGAGAAAGTCATCTAGACAGGATAGTTCCTGAGACATTTCAGTGACATTGCCACTGTTCCAGAGGGTGGGGGCAGGGAAGTACAAAAACTGAGAGAGAAGAAGGCCATATGAAGACGAGCAGAGATTGGAGTTACGCAGCCACAGATAGAGCAGTACTAAGGATTGCCAGCAACCACCAGAAGCTGGAGTGGCAAAGGATTCTTCCTTAGAGACTTCATTGGGAGCTTGACCCTGCTGACACCTTGACCATGACTTCTAGCCTCCCCCTCCATGAGAGAAGACATTTCAGTTGTTGTTGGTGGGTTTTTTTTCTTTTTTTCTTTTTTTTTTTTTTTAATGTTTATTTTAGAGACAGAGAGAGACAGAGCATGAGTGAGGGAGGGGCAGAGAGAGAGGGAGATGCAGAATCCGAAACAGGCTCCAGGCTCGGAGCTGTCAGCACAGAGCCCAATGCGGGGCTCAAACCCATGAACCGCGAGATCATGACCTGAGCCGAAGTCGGACGCTCAGCCAACTGAGCCACCCAGGCGCCCCCATTTCTGTTGTTTTAAGCCATCCAGTTTGTGGGAATTCGTACAGCAGCCTTAGGAAACTAATGTAGCCTCCAAGAGTCAAGTTTATCTGTCAGTTTTGTCCCATCACTCAGTGTAGCAACTGCTATATGATGCTTAATACAGTGAGCATCTCCACATAATAAGCCTCAGGACTGTTCTTTGTTAAATGTTGTTAAAATTTTGCTCTTCAGTGGCTAGCCAAGGACAGGCACCGTACTTAGGCTCTGGGGATATAGTATTGAAAAAGACCAGTGTCCACCCTCACGGAGCTCACATTTCACTGGGGAGAGAGACATTCATTCTATGATTAATGACGAAATTGCCTCACTGACTTTTATGTAGCCTGCCTTCTTGTTCTTTTTTTTTTTTTCTTTTTTTTTTTTTTTTTTTGTCATTGTCTAGAATCCTGATTGACCTTTAGAATGCAGCCTTAGGTGATGCGACAATCTGCGCGTCCTTGTCATCGCCTCGTGAGTTTGTGTGGCGACGTACGGTTGTGCAGGAGCACAATTCATGGTGCCCGGGGTGGTCCATCCGCTTTCTCCACAGTCCTGTGCGGTGGCCCCGCGGATGCCACGCTTCCTCTCGTGTCTCCATCGCCCTTCAAAAAAGTAAAGTGGAGGCTCCACAGCTTTTCCTTCTCTAGAGCTTTTCTTTCTCAATACACATTTTAATGTCCTTTTCATCTTTTATATTTCTAGAGTTTGTAAATTTTCACTTCATACTTGTTTCATAGACTGCTTGGCCCAAGTAGAATAGATTTGAACCCAGACCTGTCCTACCTAATGAAGCAATCCCCTTTGTCATTCTCTTGTCATTCCTTCTGTCCTCTTTTATCGACGATGCCTTGTTGCTCTGTATATGGTTTCTTTTGACGCAGCACACAGGCACCATTTCCTGGGCCTCCTATTAAAATCAGAGGGTCGTCTTTCAGTATCTGCCCTGTTAGTTTGAGCTCCTTCATCTTAGGGATTCAAGTTTCTTCCTGTATAAGGAGGGGGTGGGGGGGGGGAGGTTGAAGTAGACAGGTGCTTGTCAAATATTTTAATGAGGATAAACAGACAATGTGAGTTAACTGCAGATTTAGTTAGATACAGGGCAGGGCCGTCAGGAGTGTATTTTGGACAGACTCTCAAAGGGGATCTCCATGGTGCTGGACAGTGGGCCATACTTAAGATAGTAGGGGACTAGATGTTGTCCCCTAAGGAGGAGCACTTACCAGCCTTGTTCGGTAGAGCCTGTCGCGGCCGTGAGCCTCACGTGGAGGAGGCCCACGGTGGACTTCACATCCCAGTATTGCTATCCCCGCTCACTGTGTTCCACCAAAGGGCAGAGGACACGAGGTGCCATCCAGGAGTGCTTGAAAGGACCTGCTGTCTGCACGTCTTGTTTGATAGCTTGATCCCTTGTCTAGACCCACTCTCCATGGGGTCTTGATCCCTTGTGTAAACCCACTGTCCACTGCTTAATTAGCATCAGCCTTCAGGTTGCATAGTTCTTCGTGTGGCTGTTCGCCTTGGGTTTCCCCATTCCTTCATCTCACAGTAATGGTAGATTTATAACTGTCCTCATAACTATGATTAAATGTCTCAATTCTTTTGCTTTATGTGGCGTTCTTGGCCACTTAATTACACTACATTAAATGGTATGTTGTTGCTGTCAGTGCAGTTGGATTGCATCGTGGATAGCATCTTTGGATATTTTGAAAAATGTTCCTATCCTACAATCGGAGCTTGTAAACCGAAGTGCTGAGCATGCATAAATGCGCTTTAAGAAATTATTTCTTTATTACTGTTTAGTTGAACTGATGGTGACACTAAACATCAAGACTTTGATGTTTTATACGGCATTCTTCCCCACTAATTAACTTCATTAGTGCAGTTAATTACTGGGGAAGAATGCCGTATAAAACATCAAAGTCTTGATGTTTAATCACAGCTTAAAAAAGAAGTTTTATACTCTTCGATTGCCAAACACATTCCAATTAGCCGAAGGAAGGTCACACATTCTGTTTTCCCGCTTGTCTTCCGGGCTTTTCCTGACTTCTGGTTGACCATTGGTTACTTGAGCCTGAGTGTTGATCTACTAGGCAAGCTGACAGTGGCATGTGGAGGGTGAAATAACTTCCCACAAGCTAAAACCCATCATATCTGAGAGACTCGGTTTCTGCAGAAGTCAGTGAAGACTTCCTGTAGCGTGCCGAGGCAGGGAAAATTACTCTCAAGGAGTAATGGGTATTTGTTTTTCTGTTGGACTAATTTTATTATCAATTTAGAGCCACTCTGTCTTCCTATATGTTACCGTTCTGAGCCGCCTAACATGTGGCTAAATGTGTCTTTAGACACCTAATGTGTCTGAGAGGCACATTTCCTTAATGAGCTCAGACTGCAGAGCTGAGGAAACAGGTGTGGTTTAAAGGGATAGGATGTAAGTGGGGACCCTACAAAGTTGATTATACGAATTCTTCAGTGACCAGTAGTCAGGCAACAAGAACAAGAACTCCTCCTCAGGTCATTTCCCTGTGGTGTGTGTTAAATCAGTTTTTGGTGTGTGTGTGTGTGTGTGTGTGTGTGTGTGTGTGTGTGTGTGTTTTAAATCAAGCGGGGTTTACAATAGCATAATGTGATTCAGATTAGCAATTATTGTAATTGACCTTGGCGATGAGTATCCTTGGCTTTTACCACAGTTTACTTAATACCTGAGGATGGCCAATTATCTCATGATGCCCACTTTATTGAGATTATCGTTTTAATTATGGCACTCAAAATACATCACTTAGTCAGCATTGTAGAGTCATGCATGGGAACACCACATTCAGGCGTTCAGAAATGGGTGAAGAGCATGTCGCCTCATCTTGTGACACAGTTGTGATTGTTTTCTCTCTCCCAACTCCAAACTATGATTTTGAAATCTGTTATTTCTTACCGGTTAAATGTGGGTCATCCCGGCAAGAACAGCCACAGGGAGATAAAGTCTGGGATGCTGTTGCTGCTGCTGGGCTCATTGTGCCCTCTGAAAGGGCTGGAGGTGACTTGGTATTAATAGGTAGGTGGTTCTAGTTGATTAGGAGTACTAATTGACAGCAGTCGCAGCACTGCTGATTATCTGAATACGCCTGAGGTCAGAGGTTCTCAAAGATAGAGCCACCCACCCGGGGGCTTGTAAAATTGGCCAGGCCCACTCCCCATTCTGACTCTTTTGCTCCAGGGCAGGGCACAGGTGAGGCTTTTTTTTTTTTTTTTTTTTTTTTTGAAGCTCTTTGGGCAAGTCGGTCATGAGGCCAGGGCTGAGAACCACTGCCTAGTCCTTGAATTGCCCCCCACCTGCTTGTCTCATCCTGTGACACTATCCCAGAGAAAGGGCACCTTTCTGTCCTCGCTGCTCTGTGTCTTACTCTCCTCCTCTTCCTCCTGGACTTAGCCTCGCCTTCCCCCCATGCCTGAAATCCCCTCAGCCCAGGTGTGGACCCTGGCAGCACTGTCTCCTCCTTCCCAGGCAGTGCCTGGCCTACTCTCCCATAGGAGTCTCAGTGGGTAGATCTCACCCCCCACAATGTCTCACATGCTCTTATAACCCGGTTTTCTGTTTATCACAGATACAGGTCTTCCTTCCTTCTTTCTAAGTTGCTTTGAGTAGCAATCAGTATTTATTCCGCAGCGTCTCTCTCAAATATCTAGTGTACCACTTTGTGGAAATGTAATTCTGGTTGATTAGATCAATTGTGTGTTCCCACCCCACCCCCCTTCCGTGATCAACCTGGAGGATGCCATTCACATGTTTCCCCGTCGTCCCATGAGCACCTTAAGGTTAAGTGCATTCTTGTGGGATACCTAGGAAAGGACAGGAGCTCTTTGTTTTTCCAGTACAAACGTATATCACAGTGAAGATGAGTGAAGTATGTGGACAAGCGGGATTTCCATTCTGATTCTATAAATACATATATATACCTACACACACCCTGCAACATACACATACTTCTGTGTGTGACACATACACGATCGCGTGAAGTGAGTCGCCGGATCATACCTCCCCATCTCTCAAATCCATCCTCTTCGCCCCTTCTCCAGTGCCCCCTCCAGTCCGAGTCACCTGCATCTGCCCTGGATCACTGCCTCCCTGCTAACTGGGTTGGTAAAAGCAGGGACACAGAAGTGATGAAAGCTCAGTTTTGATGATCTGAAGCAAAATGCTGTTGTTTTAATTTTAGTATAATTGCAAGGTTTATGTTGTGCACCTAGTATTGTTTTTATTTTTAATTACCAGGGGGTGGAGGTAAGTAAGCAAGGTGGTCTTTTCCGGTTTTAAGTGCTCTGAAAAGTCTTAACTCTGGTCCCCCTCTAACATAGAACTTTCCAGAGATCTGACCGATTTTGAGAACATGTGTCATCCCCCCATTCTCCTCAGTGGCACTCAGAATTAAACAGACTTCCCCATGGCCTGCTGAGCCCCGCACAGCCCAGCCCTCCCGCTGTCCGGCACCAGCCCCTCATGCTGGCCCTCCAGGGTCGGCACCCAGGCCTCCTGCCTCTCTGTCCACAGCGCTCTCCTGGCCGTCCACCTGGTTGGCTCCAGCTTTTGCTCCCACTGTCAGCTGAATGTCCTCTCTCTGAGAACCAGTCCCTGGCCACCCTGTCAGGACGCTGAAGGTTAGCATCCTGTTTATCTCCTTTGTAACATGTTGCCGTTGGCACTTACTGATTTTTTATTACTATATCAATAAGTTTATTTTGATGCCCCTTACTACAACAGGGGTGCTCTGAGGGGTACTGTGTGCTCAGTCAGTGCCTTATAGCCCAGCAGAGTGCCTGGCCCACCCCACCCCATCAGTCCTGATGCCTTACTCACCTTAGGGTCATTCGTCAAACTTCGGTGAGGTTGGGGTTGCAAGCGTAGACTTTATTCTACTACCCCGGCTCACCGTCATGTCAGAAGGTGTGCTCGACGTGAATCCTACGAATGAGAGAAAAGAGCAGAACTTCTGAAGAGGGCACCAAGCCAATAGGGCAGGTAGATGCCCAAACTAGAGAATCTGCTGGCTGAAACGTTTGAATCTGGGCAAGTAGTGGGGTGGCCTTTGCCCAGAACCTGAAGAACTGCCCATTTGCCTCTGTCAAAGGCAGGCCAGTAGGAGACAGTGCGGCCGCGCTCCAGGCCTCCCGTTGCCTGCTTGGGCTGCTGGCGAAGCCTTGGCCTGTGGCTTCTCGGGCAGATGCCAGAAATACGCATGAAAGAAAGGTCAGTATGCTTGCCATTTCATGTGGCTATCTCATTTCATCTTCATGACAATCTGGTAGGACAGGTATCTTTATTTTACCGGGATGAAAATTGAGGCCTCGGGGTTAGTTTGCCAGAATCACACAGCTAATAAGTTGCTGGAGCTGAGATTTGAAACCAGAGCACTCTCTCTGTCCAGCTTGTGATTATTCCATTCCATCCCCTTCCCTCTAGACTCGACAGCACCGAAGCACTGGTGCCGTCTTCACTTCGTGTCCCCGGTGTCTCACCACACTGCCGGTACAGAAGGAGCATTCGGTTAGCGTTGTGGGATTTTACTGGCATCGCTACATGAGACTGTGCTTGCGAAGTCTTTGTTGTTCCTTAGATAGAGGAGTAAGGCCTCATGTTTTCATCTGCCAGCCAGTATTGAAAGCACTTCGACAAAATCATCCTCCGTCCCTCTGCTCTGGCTGGTTCCGTTCAGGGCTGCGGATGGCCTCTCTGACCCACTCTCCGTTCCCAGTAGAAGTCCTTGGCCATGTGTTTTCGCAGACTTTCAGTGGCTCACGGTCTATGGCATGACATTTGATTAATCTAGTACTGGATGCTTTGATGTATGTACAGAGTTCTAGGACATTCTGCATCTAACTTCTGTGCCCCGGGTATTTACAAACCCAAACGCTAGCAAGAGGATAGACGGTTGACTGTGTTAGCAGAGGGCTATCCTGCCACGGGACACATGTGCTTGAGTGTATGCGTGGGTGCCTGTGGAGAGGGAGACAGGGGACACATCCACACCGTGAAAGTCACACCCACACTCTGAGTTACTTTTGTCGTCATCCAGGCAGTCAGCTGGCACTTACTGGACCGTCCATATGTTACAAAGTGCAGGATTCCTTTAAGCCGTATTTAGTATTAAATAGCAAAAGCCTACCACTGGGCTAGTGTGCTTGCTTTTTAATAAAATAGTGATTGATCAAATGGTGTCCACCTCATTTCTCACCGTGGTGAGTGAGAGCATTTTCTCGCCGTCCGTTTTCAGCATGCTGCTATTACTGCACCATTTAGCTCGATGCCAAATTGCAGTTGGCTCCATTCACTTCTGTTTACTCGAGTAGTGCCGTAGTGATTAAATGTCACTGGGTACACCGAGTATACAAAAGTAATTAACCTAAAAGGACATGTTAGAATAAGGGTCAACAACCTCTTTAGCCCACGCTGCCACCAGCAAGACTTAAGCGTTGACAGAGGTGTTGATGGCAGGGCAGGGACCAGGTGAGGAGTGGGAGGGAAGGAAAAGTCAAGGTCAGAGAACAGGAGCCGGGGACCAGCACCCACAGTTGTTTGCGGTGGCAAGTGGACACCTCTGAGACGTGTTCTGCAAGGCCCCTTACAGTTTCGCTCTCTGACCTATGATCGAGTGGCGGGAGGGGGTGGGATTCGACCCACATGTCAGCGCTGGTTAGTGGAAGGAGTGTGGTTTCCTGGTTAGACCAGACTCCTCTTGCTTGGCACACACTTGGCGAATCAACCTGTTTCTCCAGTGTTTTATGTATTTTGTCAGCCCTGCATCTTTAGATCTGCTTGTCAAATGAAAGCCGCTGCTTGAAATCATTTCTTGGGAAAGATTGGAAATTGTATCTCCGAGTGTCTGTGTCTCTTTTGTTTTCATTCGTCAGTATACCGAAATCACTTTGTTAAGCTGATTGATACTCATGCTGTATGTTGCTTTACATGCTAAAAATTTACATAAAACTCTAGTCATCTGTGACTGAACAATCAGCCACTGTAAAGCTCTTTTTAAAAAAACAAGTATTATGTCTGTCTGCCCTATACGGGGCTGTTTCTTTCATCACCTGTGTGTGGTGACTTACTGTCCATTAAAAAAACATGAGGACTGAAGGTGGGTTTTTTTTTTCCCCCTTCCTTTTACCACATCCCTCCTTGGGAGATAAACATTTCTAGGAGATCCCCAGGGATCACTGTTCTCTAAATGAGCAGCCACAGAAAAACTGCTGATGCCTGCATTCTTCTTGTGGTCGGTCTGTCAGGCAGGATTCATTTAAACCTTGCCTTTTCAGTGGTCAGACTTGAATAAGATTTGTTTCTCCCTGGTCACAGGCAGGTGATGAGTACATGATGAAAGACGAAGGAGAGCCAGTTGAAAAATGTCTCCCTTGTGTAGAAGATTTATCTCTTTCAGAATAAGAAAAATTGGTGGCCTTGATAGTGTCACGTTTATGCAACAACAAATACTTCCTGTGTGTTCACCCAGAGGTCAGATCCTGTGCCCTTGCTGGTGGGGAACAACCAGGGTAAAGCTACCACCTTTGACCCTCTTTCCACCTGGCGTCATTCCGCCCTCTGTCCCAGTTTTAATTTTTGTACTGCTTCCTCTTAGTAGCTTTACGGCATAATCCTGAAGATTGTCTTGTCACTGTATCACTTTCAGAATTACCACTTTTGACTTTTGAAGGCTGCCTCCTTCCTTTGGTGTGCCTACACACACCACACCTGCACTGGCGTCCCCCCGCCCCCCGGCCCCAGGCAGCTGCTCTTCTGGCTGTGACAGTCATTATACTGAGCGCTGAGAACACAAAGTAATAAGGCACAGTAGCTTTTGCCCTTTGGTAACGCACAACTTCTTCTCTCCGGGTAACACGAAAATAACATGGGAACAAGCAAACGTAGGCATGCGTGTGGATACAGGAACAGATCAAGTTTTGTACTCACGGATTTGTTCAGCAGCTATTCATTGAGGCACCAAACCAGGGGCATGGTCCCTGCCTTCGTGGAACTCGAGTCAAATACAAGGGACAAGAAAATAATAAGAAAATAATGGCTGTAGTATAAATGCTAGGATGGAAGTAAATAAGGGGCTATGATAGAGATTTCCAGGAGAGATCTTCTTGGGTAATATCACCAACAAGACCTTTCAGAGAAAGTGGCATTTAAGCTGAGACATAAAAGGTGAAAAACGCTAGCCACTTGGACTGGGGAAGAGTTCTTGGCAGAAGCCCATGCTGTGGGATGAAAGAGTATGGGATGTCCGGCTCTCTGACAGAGAGACTCTGAGCTCAGATTGGAGAAGGGAGGCAGTGGCCGGGTCAGGCCTGTTGTACTTCGGTAAAGTGCCAGATTCTTATATTAATAGGCATGATTCCCATTGTGGCTTTAGGATCTTTGAGACCTCTGTCATCCAGTGTGGTAGCCACAAGCCACACGTGGCTGTTAAAGCCCTGGAAACGTGGCCAGTCCAAATCGAGACTGGCTGCAAGTGTGAAACGCGTGCCAGATTTTGAAGACCTCGTACTAAAAAAATCACGTAAAATGTCTCAGTGCTGGTTTTGATATGGATTGTACATTGAATGGTATTTGGGGATACAGCGGTTTCACCAAGTGTATGACTAAAACTAATTTTACTGTTTCCAATTCTTAAAAATCTGGCTACTAGAAAAGGTCTAAATACGTATGTGGCTCACATGATGTTTATGTTTGTTGGGTCTGTTCTAGAGCACACACTTGAGTGTTTTAGTGAAGGACCTTACGACCAAATTGAGTCATCACTGAAAACTGTTTTGCCGTGTTGAGGTGGCAGACAAAGACCTGGAGTTTCCGATGAGCCCCCTCAAAACTGTTAGGCAGCCTGCCTTTGAATTGATACACTGTTGTGTCCTTCCGTGTTCCTGCGGAACTACCCTCCAATGTTGTAGAGAATATTTGCATCCGTAATACATAAGGATATATAGGAGGCTCTGTGGAGTTAACACTCTTTGCAAGAAAAAAAGGTTTATAGTCTTTGAAATAGATTAAAACAGTTTACTGGAAAAAATAGCAACATGAAAAGGCTTTCTTTTCCAATAAATTTTAATAGTTACTAAAATGAGGATTCTGGTCCATTAAGACATAGCTTTTGCCAAGTCTTCGAGCTGAGTCACTTCTTTTCTCGGAGCAGCTGCTCTACTTCAGCTTCTTTCAAAGCAGCTGGTAGAAGTCGGTTGATACTTGCATCCAGGAACAGAACACAGTGCAAGTGTAGGTCCAAAGTCAGTCACCTTCCCAGAAAATGTAGGAAGGAAATTTTTGCCAGTCCCCCCTTTTTGTTTTTAGGGCAGTCAGACTCACGTATCGTGTCGTAGTTGTCAGCGCGACTTGGTAACATTGATTATAAGGCAGCAGTGAATGAATGATCTAGGATGTATTTTATGGGTGCTGTACTAAAAAAAAAAAAAAAAAAAAAAAAAAAAATTCCCAGAGGAAGGTGGCAGGTGCTCGTGACTGTAGTTTACAGAGCGCGTACAAGATTATAAATCTTGTCTGTTTACGAGGGAAGGGAACTCGTGACGGAGGACAGACACACGTAAGAATGTTAGGTCTTGTGGACTTTGAGGAGGCCCATTGGATTGAAGGGCATGCGGCGGCTTTGGGGCGATCAGCCCGGATCAGAGATGGGACTTCTGAGCAGTATCTGTGGGCTCACTTCTCCTGTCCCCTCTCATTCTCCCAGTTGCTTCCTCATGTAACCCACAGTTTGGCCCACGGGCAGACAGTGGCTGTCCGGAGAGGGAAGCTGAGGTGGCCACACAAGGACCAGACCTGTGTCTTTGGTGTCAGAGCATCACACAGCAGCAGCAGCTCAGCTCGCCAGCTAAAGTAACTGTGTTTAATGAAATTTCTGGGGTGGAGCCAACAGCTTTATTCCAGGAAGAGGAAATAACATTCAAGAAAACCCAGGAGGACATTAAGATAATGTCCTAATTTAAAATCAATTCTATTGATACCTTATAAATTATTATAGCGTTTTATCCTGACCAAGTAATACATAATGCTGAGGCCATGGAAACAAAACATGAATGACTGAATATGGAAGCGCTGTGTATTTTACTGCACGAAGGAAAAGATATGTGGGACTTTTGTATTCTAAGTATTTTTAACTCCCGGGGCCTTACTGGAGGGCAGGGTGTAGGTTTCATCCATCTTTGTTTGTCCGTGCTTAGTGGGTATTCAGCAGATACTTGCGGAAAGAGTCCATGAGCACACTGACCTTGTGTGGTGGTTCCACGTTAGCATAGGAGTAGCGGCTCTTCACAGGCTAGCTACTGCGTTCACAACATGCACTCTCCTTTCATCTTGGCAGCAGCCTTCCCAGCAAGGACTCCACTCAGCCTTGGTTTGCCCACTGGGAAACTGAAGCTTAGAGACGTTCATTAACTTGTCCAAGGTCACACAGCGGGCGGTACAGCCTAGTTTGGCCCACCTGCGCTGACTCTAGGACCCATTCCGTACCCACTGTGGACACTGCCTCTCTTGTGAATCTTTCCTCTTTCAGCTCCTCTTGTTTGGTCGAGTTTTGATTATCTGCCAGAGACGTTTATCTTGACCCAGGTATCTCTTACCAGGAGAGAAGCAGAAAGGCAAAGACAACAATAGAACATTTTAAGGAATGTGTTGCTCTTGTCTTGTTGTGGAAGGTGAAACATTTATTAAGAACAGACTCATTACTTTATATGGAGATTATACTTTAACAAGGGCAGGTCTTCACAAAGTCCCAGTCATTTTTGAAGGTGAATTTTGATTTATGCTAATTTGAAAAAAGCGAGTTCTGTGAGGGTTATATACAGATTGTGTTTTTAATGACTTCCTTAATCAAGCAGGTTATTTTAAAAAAGTCTTACTGTAATGAGCAGTAAACTGACACCGGTGACTGGCTTAGAGCCCCACCATATTCAGGTCTTTCACCAGCAGCATGCTATAAACTTTAAGCTAATTTACATAAATTTGCATGTGTTATGAGTCAGTATGTAAGATGTATATATTTTAGCCAAATATTTTTTATGTTTTAGTTTTTCCAAATTGAGGATTATTTTCTCCATCTCTTCTGGTTGTTTTTCTGATGGGTGGGATAATCAATGTTACAATGTTGTATCCGTTTTAAAGAGCTGTATGAATGTAAATAATAAGCATTTTGTGTAATACTGTACAATAAAACCTCAGTCAGGAATGCACTGGGGTATGCTCCTGTGTTTGGTAAATATAGGTGGTTCAGGATACTACTTTCACTTCAGAACTTAAAGTATTTCATAACTCTGAAATGCTTTGAGGACTAGTGAACATATCGATGGCAGGGTGACTCATGATTGAAGGGCTCCTCCTGAAGGCCCTTCTGCTTAGGATGCGGGGTGGGCAGAGTCCCTGCTGATCTCCAGCAGTACCTTGGCCTTTCTGAACTCAAGAAAGTCAACAATATTCATGTCTGTTTTAGTCATCTAGGGTTTGTCTTTTTGTTTTTGTTTTTGGCAGAGGAAATGATGCTTGAGGACTTTAGTTATGGCACCAGTGAAGGGTCAGCCAGCCTCTTGAGCCTGACTTCTCCATCCTTCCCTCCCCCACTGCCATTAACAGACTTCCTCTGAATTGTCCCTGATCTAAACTAATTCCCATACTGAATGAACTACAGCCAGACTGACAGTATAATTAATGGTCTAAACCGGGCTGGTTTTGAGAATAGAGGAGGCCTGGACAGCAGTTGTAAGGTAGGGGCAAAACCCCAGCCAGATTTTCATGGTACCCTCTTGTCCCATCATTATCCCCTTTATCTGATGGTTTTACTCTTTGGTACCAAGTAGATGGGGTGTTCGAAGGCTGTAGCTAATGAACAGACCATATCAAATGTGTTTGAGAGTTTTTGATCATGGTTCTTCAACCATTCCTTCTGGTTGGAATCTTGGAAGCGGGCAGGGACATACACCCACTGCACTTCGTGAATGGCAAGCAGCCTTAGCTTGATGTGCGTTTGAAATCAAATTAGAAAGTCCGACGTGGAGGTGGTATTTCTAGTCCTGCCTGCAGTATCGAACCAAAACCTTTACTTTGTTGAAAGGAGATGTGTTTTGGTTCGTAGCAGTCTATTGAAACCCTATCATCACAGACCATCTGTATATCTGTGCTGAGGGCTAGTGCTACACAGATGCCAAGAATAATCCTTATGTGGGGCTCCAAATAGAAGGTCCACACCAGCTCTGTAGTAAATAGCATGCAGTTCTCCGTCATAGTGCCGAGTTGCTGCTGCTGGGGGGCTCAGTTCTGTGTCTGGGACCTTGCCTTGTACTTCTTTACGTAGGTTCTTTCTCCTAGTCCTCAGCGCAGCCCAGTGAGGAAATGGGCGGGGTGTTCTTGTCCCAGACCACAGAGAGACAAACTGGGCAGCATCCCCAGGGCTACACAGCTATTAAGTGGAAAACTCTAGACTCAAATCCAGACAGGCAGTCTGACTCCAGACAGATGCTATTGCCTGCTAGTAAAATCTGTGCTACCTGTTATTAAAATTAGCTAATTGTAACAACACTATTTCTTGGGGTTTTTTGGGGGGCAGTGGTGTGCTTTATAGAACTCTTTGTCGTACGTGGTTGTCTTTGAAGTGGCAGAGGAGTAAAGGTGAAGGGACAGGGCCATCCATTTCAATTGAGGGACGTGTCTGTTTTCCATCTGACTTGGTCAGTAATAACCTTAGTAAAGTCTTGGTTGGGTTTCAAACCAGGATCTATCATTTTTCTCATTTGAAGATAAAATATGATTTATGATGTTAGGAGTAACTCTTGTAAAGCTTACCTTTTGCTTCCAAAGCAATTGGGATCTCCATATCATAAGACTTAGAGATTTTTATTATTTTTTCCCCTGGTCTTTTGTTTGCCTCCTTCCTTTTCTTTCTTTAAACATCTGCTTTGTTCTTTTTAATATCCCAACACAAGTGTTTTGTTTTTAAAAATACAGAGCTTTTGGGACGCCTGGGTGGCTCATTCAGTTAAGCGTCCGACTTCAGCTCAGGTCATGATCTCACAGTTGATGAGTTCAAGCCCCACGTCAGGCTCTGTGCTGACAGCTTGGACCCTGGAGCCTGCTTCAGATTCTGTGTCTCTCTCTCTGTTCCTCCCCCGCTTGTGCTCTGTCTCTCTCAAAAATAAATAGAGATTTAAAAAAAAAATTAAAAATACAGAGCTTTTTAGTAAGCATTCACATTTAAGGTCTTTTGCCTTCGAGGCAAAAAGGCCACTTTTTCTGATTGTTATGACCCTCCTTTCTTAATGAATTTGTTGATACGTTCACATGATCAAACGGTAATGAGAAAATGTTTCTGAGTTTGTAGATTTATACAGAGTCATGATGCAACTCCAGTAAGTTTCCTGTGTAGCAAGCTAGGGGAAATCTAATGTAGGTAAGCTTGTAAAGTAGTGATAGAGAAATAGAAGTACTTCGTAGTGAAAGCATGACTTTGTCTTTGCAAGTATTTATTTAACTCCTCCTGTTCACATGCTCAGCAAAGATCCAAGAGGCCTTCCAGTGGCAGAACGGTGGTGTAAGATTCGTGATGGCAGTCTGTGCCAAGTCCAATTTGATTCCAGAGCAATTATGTTATTGGAACGTCGCGGATTGCTCCGGTGCCCATTGTGTAGCTTAACCTTTAAATGCTAGTGATAATTAACTACTTTATCCTTCTACCAGGAGACTCCAACATATAACTCTGTTCTGCAGTAAAATTCACAAATAAAATACTGCCCACAGAGCCAGAAACCAGCCAGTTAAGTAAAGCTGTCTGTACATGTATGTCAATAAGTAAGTATAAAGCATAAAGATAAATAAACATTACCATTTAAGTATTGATTTTTAAGAAAGCATTTCATAATTGTTTAAAAATCAATTTTTCCTTTCGGACAAAGTGGAAATGACTTTATCAGTAGAGGGTGTCAGAATCAAAAGACTCAGATTGTTGATAATCATGCACACGTAGAGTTTTTTTTCTTTCTTTTTTTTTGTAAGATATCACATGAGTCGGATGAAGGCATGTGGGAGTAGGTAGAGGAGTAGAGATGAAGGAGACACAGAACTTCCCTGCTGCTAATTCCAAGGGGCGTCACTCACTGCTCAGCTCTCACTGCAATGCATGGTTTCTTGTGGAACCGTCCAGCCTAGTGGTCTTCTGAAAGGGCATGTGTCACTTGAATTTTAGGTTAAGATTGAGGAGCACAAAAGTGATATTTGCTCATTGATGTTCAAAAACATTTCTGGGCAGTTCTCTGCTGCTCACTGTGCCGGGGGCCCCCACCCCCAAGTAACCCACAGACCGTGGTGGGAAGTAACCTTGTAAACAAATAGCCACATATTGATTGCGAGGGCTCTACTCACTGGGTGAACAAAGTGTTAAGGGAACAAAGAGGAATGGAGTGATTAATTCTGCCTGCCAGTGTCTGAGCGAGCTTTAAAAGGTGACATTAGAGCTGGTTCTTAAGAATGAGGATTTCAACAGAAAGATACCGAGGGAAAATGGGCATTCTCATAAACCAGGAAAAAAGGCTACAGGTACAATGAAAATGCACAGAGCACTGGGCAACACCAAGCTCGTGGCGCTGAGCTCTAAGGCCAGGGCTCTGGTTTAGGGCATGGACTGAAGGGCTTTGGAAACAGCCACGCTCAGATACGGGATTTTTGTTTGTTTTCCCCTAAGGATAGTGGGAAACCATTTGTTGTTTTTAAGGAAGACTGAGAAGTGGTTGAACCTCTCTTTGGGGAAATACAAACCCCAGAAATGTGGAGGATAGACTGGAGACAGGGGAACTAGATATGGGGTTCTGACATTAAATATGGTAGGTAGTGGCTCACAGATGATGTTTGCAGGCATGATTTTAGTGGAGTAATGGTCATAAAAACCTAGTCATGGTGTGAAAATAAAGCAGAAGCATTGAACCGAGTCTTTACAGCTTAGGAACAAGGGTTGGAACTGCGTGGAAATACGTGAAAATGAAGCAGTCCAGTTTTAAAAATTATCTGGCTTCTAATGTTTTGTTTCAGCCTTCCGCCTTACTGAGTAACGCGTGCCATCTTTTCTGCCATTAAGCTTAAGGGTGAACGAATAGGGATAGTTACAGGGTTTGATGCCTACAATTTATTGCATTCATTGAAAACGCTGAGAGAGAATGCCAAAGGAAGGAAGGGTTTAGAGATACCCAGCCCTGTCGTTGGGAACCCACTCACTGTCCTTCTCGTCTTCCTTTGCCACCAAACCCCTACCCCCTCTCCTTCCTGCCTTTGAAGCTGGTGGTGGAGTTGCCATCAGCACAGCTGACCACTAGGGGGTGGTGTCTTGGTACAGATACTGGCGGGGGGGTGGGGGGAAGGAAGTTAATTGGTTTTCCTCTAACAACACACTTTGAAAGTTTAGCCACAGAAGAAAATGTGGCGTTAAGGTTCGGAGGAAGTGAAATGGAATACAGGGCCACAAGTTCTGGATATCACACTCCCTCCCCCATAGTTAATTTAAAAGCCCTTATAAATGTGTATCTTTTTTTCTTTTTAAGTTTATGTATTTTGAGAGAGTGCATGAGCTGGGGGACGGGCAAAGAGAGAGGGAGAGAGAATCCCAAGCAGGCTCCATGCTGACAGGCGCTCCAGTGTTGTGTATCTTTATAATACCATCAGACTAAGATAAAGGAGGAAAAAAAAGTACAAAGGTTAGTTTTATGTGAGAAGAGTAAAAGTTATCAATGAGGAAGAGCTTTACGGAACAGTTTTCTGAATTGATTCAGATGGCAAGGCGGAGATATTCTGGTGGAGATTGTTTGCTGTTCCTAAAACTTGTTTTCTTAACTCCACAAATGTTCTTTCCACCATCCAGCCTGGGTCAGTCTAGTGCACAGAGCCCTGTGCTGGTGCCCTGATGAAGGACTTGGCTTCTCTGGCCTTTACGACCTACCCTCCACAGGTCAGCCCTGCTCCCTCTCTCACACCTCACCTTCATGTCTAGCTAGCTCCTGTTTGGTCTGTCTGGAGCTGAGTCACTAGCCAGTTTGTAAGGTTGCTTCCCGGTTCCATTGACACTTTCTTCATTTCTTCATATCTGGTTTTAGATACTATCTAAATATGCCTACTAGTCATACTATCTAAATATGCCTACCGGTAGCCACCTGGCCTCAATGGCAGACACATCCATTGTCTGTGCTTTCAGTGCTTATTTTTGACGTGTGGGCCTCCTCCACCTGGGACCTCTTTGGCAGGGCAGAAATGACGGACATCACCTGAACCCATACGGGTCGCTCCCGACCGTGTTCCCAAGAGGGAGGGACTGTTTTTTTTCTGTTACCTGGTCCTAATGGGGGTTCCAGGGTTTCCAGAGATAAACAAAAAAAAAAAAAAAAAAGAGCAAGCTTATGAAAACTGTAGGAGTCAGAAAGGAACAAAGTGAATTTTTGCGGATGTTTTGTTTCTGTTCTTATTACTTGCCACTCTGAATTTTCCATGCCCACAAGACAAGGGACGAAGCAAAATTCTGTAAATAGGACCTTAGTGTCACATGATCGCCATTTTTGGGTGCTCAAATTCCCAAAGAGTACCTCTCTTCCCTTTTCTTTGAAGATTTACTAATTTTTCTCCAGGTTGAACTCTAATGTATTTAGTGTTTCTATAATGGCTTAAGATACTGGCTTCCCATTAGCCAGCAAACTTGGTGGGGGTGGGGGGGTGGCTTGCCTTTTTCTTCTTTCCTTTTCTTCTTCTTCTTTTTTTAGTGTTTGTTTATTTATTTTGAGAAAGAGAGTGCAAGTAGGGGAGGGGCAGAGAGGGAGACAGAGAATCTCAAGCAAGCTCCTAACTGTCAGCACAGAGCCCGATGTGGGGCTCAAAGTCAGGAACTGTGAGATCATGACCTGAGCTGAAATCAAGAGTCAGATGCTTAACCAACTGAGCCACCCAGGCGCCCCATTCCTTTTTTTTTTTTTTTTTTTTTTTTTTTTCCCTATCCGCTTCCTTTCTCACTTTTCTAAAGATGCTTTGCCAGTGTAATCAACATCTCCTTTGGACCAGACCCCTTCTGTCTTCTGGATTTGCTGTCCCTGCCTCCTTTTTTATTCCTTGGCTCCCTCTGCCACGTCTCTACACGGTTCGTTCCTTTTATCCCTCATTCCCTTTTCCATTTCTCCTTGGTTTTCTCTCTACACCTCTGTTGCCTTCTTCCTTTCACCTCCTGCCTTCTCTCCCGTCTCCTCCTAAACAGTTTTGCAAGTGTATACTAATGAAGAAGAGGAACATTAAGTCTTAAGTGACTGAAGAACTCACTGTTAAAGGGATGGTCATTTCTCAATGCTGCTTTCTTTTCTAACTCCAGAGTTCTTCAGTATCCCCATCAGCCAGTTTCCGAGGTGCCGAGAAGCACAGAAACTCCACTGACTACTCCTCTGATAGCAAAAAGCAGAAAACTGAAGAAAAGGAAATCGCAGCTCGTTATGTAGGTTCATTCACCTTTGCTTTGGGGGAGGCCAGTTTATTCTGCTTTTTATCAGCAGCTGTTTTACCCTTTGACTGTTATCAACCACAATTAGAACACAAGAGAAAAAAAACATCTACTAGGAGAAGAAGCTAGTGATTGCATTTATAGCTGGATCTCAGTGGGCTAGCTGAAGTCCTCTGTGCGTGCAGGTCCGTGCACACGTGTCGTGAGTGAACACAGTGCTTTATCTGGAAGCTAATAGAAGACATCTTAGGTGTTCCATAATATCATTTCTATAGATGTATTTACTTCCCTCTGTGTATTTCAAGGTGGCTGGATTTTCTCTGGTCAACTAGAAATGTTAAGGAAAAATATAAAATCATAGAAAACCTGGTAAAATGCCTAAAATGAATTTGTGCTAAGGAATAAAGCAGGTTTTGTTGACTATAACTTGCAGAGGCACCCAAATGTGTGTCCAGCATGGGTGAAGCTCGTTTTTCTTCGGTGACTGGCCCTCCAGGGCACATAGTGAAGGGAACAAGCTGGATGGCACTGGGGAGGATGCAGGCAGTCCCCTCTCTGCCCACTGTGGAGCTGCCCTGCAAGACAGTAGGCCTCAAAACAAGGCTGCAAGCTTGAATTCCCATGTGACATCTCCCAATTTTATTTATTTATTTATTTATTTATTTATTTATTTATTTATTTATTTAAATATAATTTATTGTCAAGTTGGCTAACATACAGCGTATACAGTGTGCTCTTGATTTTGGGGGTAGATTCCCGTGATTCATCGCTTAGGTACAACCCCCAGTGCTCATCCCAACAAGTGCCCTCCTCCATTCCCATCACCCATTTTCCCCCTCTCCCGCAATCAACCCTCAGTTTGTTCTCTGTATTTAAGAGTCTCCTATTGTTTGCCTTCCTCTCTGTTTGTAACTATTTTTTCCCCTTCCCTTCCCCCATGGTCTTCTGATAAGTTTCTCAAGTTCCGCATGAGTGAAAACATTTGGTATCTTTTTCTGACGGACTTATTTCACTCAGCATAATACTCCAGTTCCATCCACAGTGTGGAGGTTCCTCAAAAACTTAAAAGTAAAACTACCCTGTGACCCAGCAATAGCACTACTAGGAATTTATCCAGAGGATACGGGAGTGCTGATTCACAGGGGCATATGTACCCCAATGTTTATAGCAGCGCTTTCAACAATAGCCAAATTATGGAAAGAGCCCAAATGTCCATCAGCTGATGAATGGATAAAGAAGATGTGTATATATATACACGATGGAATACTATTTGGCAATGAGTAAGAATGAAATCCCAATTTTAAAAGAGTAGCTACTTACCCACAAAAACACTGAGAGAACAAATCACACACAACTATAGGCTGGATTTAGCCGGCCGTGCTAACTTCTGCTCTGGAGTAACAAGCCATAAGCTTCAGTTTGTTGTGTGTTGTTTTGTTTTGTTTTGTTTGTTTTTTTACCTGTGAAGCGGAATCATCATACTACCTCCCTTATAACATCACCATGAGGATTAAAGAACATAGTACGTCGTTAAGTGTTTAGCCCCGTTTGGCGCAGTTCATTTCTGTAAGATGTGAGGAATTAGTCTGGACTCATCTAGGGTAAATCTGTCCTTTGTGCCTGTGCACTGGGGAAGGAGGTAATGCTTGTCCATTGTCAATGCAGGACAGCGACGCTGAGAAGAGCGACGACAACTTGGTGGTTGACGTTTCCAATGAGGTACGTTCAACCTCCTGCTCTCACCCGCTGTCCCAGTGACTCGTGCCCAAGCAGTTAGTGTGCAGAGTGTGTGCCTAGTTTCTAAAGGGACCCGCTTTTTGTTTACGTGAAGAATTTATGCATTACTAGTTTTCTGTCTTAATCCTTTTTGTATTGCTATTCTTTTCCATGAAGTATCAGTGCCTTTTGCTATCACCATGAATGCACACCAGACCTCTGTGGTCAGCCTGCAGGTCTCGCGGACAGGCAGCTTGCAGATGTGTAGGGTACTGATTCTTGTTTTCAAATAAGTACAGCTGACCCGGGGACACAATGCAGGTGGTGGAGGGGGTGTTTAGGGGCGCCAGCCTCCCGCATATTAAAAGTCCACATGTAGCTTGCCTTTTTTTTTTTTTTTTTTTTAATTATATGGTTAGCCCACAGTGTTCTGTTAGTTTCAGGTGTACCACGTAGTGATTCAGCTAGTCTACACATGATGCTGCCGTGTAGAACTTTGGTTCCGCCAAAACTTAGCCTGCTTTTGACCCGCAGCCTTACTGATAACATAAACAGTCGATTAACACATATTTTGTGTGTTATATGTGTTACATACTGTATTCCTACCATAAAGAAGCCAGAGGAAAAAAATGTTAAGATAATCATAAGGAAGAGAAAATGTGTTTATAGTACTGTACTGTTAATTTATCAAAAAAAAAAAAATCTGCATATAAGTGGACCTGCACAGATCTGCCCCCATGTTGTTCAAGGGGTGACTGTACCATAAATCTTGTATTTTCTTTGAGCTCAGTTCCAGGTATTTTCTTGAGCAACTTGGTGAGTCTTTTATTATCTATTACAGAACATTGTGCACTTCCCCACGCTCTCCGCTAGAGACGTCCACACCCAAGTACTCCAACCTTGTAAATGTGCCGTCCTGCATTAATGCCCTTTGTTCCTTTGTAGGATCCATCTTCCCCTCGAGGGAGCCCAGCACATTCCCCGAGGGAGAATGGTCTGGACAAGACGCGCCTGCTCAAGAAAGATGCCCCCATCAGTCCAGCGTCTATCGCATCCTCCAGCAGCACCCCTTCCTCCAAATCCAAAGAGCTTAGCCTTGTAAGCTGGTCTTCGTCATCTTTCTCGGCGTTGCCTCTTTCGAGATGGTTGGCTTTGATTATTGAAAATTTTCTATTTTTCATATTTTTCTATAGGACTCTTATTTCTAAATATGTGTGTGTGTGTGTGTGTGTGTGTGTGTGTGTGTGTGTGTGTAAACATACATAGTTTTGTTTTTTTGTTTTTTTTTTTTTCTACCGGGTATTCAAGTTTAATCGACAAAAGTACTTTTGGAGCAGAATGGGTTTACTGACTTACCAATGATAGATGTGTGTTTTATGACTCTTTTTGCAAGGATAGGGGAGGGATATGGGGAAATTGAGTGAAACGTGTCTTAGGGAAGATGAAGAAATACACTCTGGGGTTACAGGGATGGTTTTGTCACCTATGGTTTACGGTAAATTTCGTTTTTGGCTTAGATGTGATTTTGTTGCTAGCTTTGTTTGAATTACCAAGCTATATACGACTGCAATAATTTTCCCTTCCTATCTAAGAAGTAATCTGTCATTTACAAAAGTCTACCTTGACTCACACCACAAATCATGGATGCAAAAATGAAACTGCTTGCAAGTCAGGATAATCTCTTCATACCCCCTTCTTCTGTGGCTGTGTAGTTAATTGCATTTTTTGTGTAGTATGTCTTCCTTTTTCCTCACCAGTTTTTTCCTTGTAACATAACATTAAAAAAAAAAAAAAAGACAAATTCAGTTTTCATCTAACCTCTGAGTTTACAGCTAAAGGAAAGAAAATTCCTCAGTGTGTCCGCAACCTAGGGGATGTGTCTGTCACGGGGCTATATTAAGTTCTTTTTTTCTGTTGTTTCCTCTTGGCCTTCTGGCCTTCTTGTATTGGCAACTCCTCTGTGCTGATCTCTGTGACAGTTCAGGCTTGGGTCTGTTTTAACGGGACCCGTTAGCCAGGAAACCTTGTGACGTGAGCAGTCCACCAGGAACCCAGCTCAACCAGCTTTAAATCAGAGCAACCAGCAAGCGGTCGGTCACAGTCAGGACATCACGATTTGTCAGCGTCTGTCTGGCTCAGACCAGTTTCCTAGAAATCATCTACTCTGCCCTAAATTCGGCTTCAGTTTACGTCCTCCTGAACATTGGTTTTATCAACTCGGTGAACTCGTTTTGTTTGTTGGTTTGCTCCTTTTAATTATGAAAGTGAAGGCCCAAGCTGAAGAACCTTTTCCATTTTTTTCTTCCTTCTGATTTGCCTTTTTAAATGTTTAACGTCATTGTTAAAACTGTGCTCTAATTGCCACAATATTCTATTCCATCTCTTGTTAGAATGAAAAATCTACCACTCCTGTTTCAAAATCCAATACCCCTACTCCACGAACCGATGCACCCACACCAGGCAGTAACTCCACTCCCGGATTGAGGCCTGTGCCTGGAAAACCACCAGGAGTCGACCCCCTGGGTTAGTAAGAAGAAAGGTTTTCTGTATATTTATGCTTCTTGTTTTTAAAGAAGTTAAAGCAATTTAAAGAGTGCAGTACCTTCAGAGCAGTAATGACCAGCATTGTAAGGTTGTTAGAATTATTTAATCTGAACCTTGATGCCTTTTGGCTTTTGAGAATATTACAATAAGTTCATTTGAATCCTGGCTCCTTTAACGTGTGTATTAACATTTTACTAACTTACTGTTATCTGTGTTCTTGGTTTTTCTCTTCCCTCCTTCCGTTTCGGTCTGTAGCCTCAAGCCTAAGGACCCCGATGGCAGTCCCTTGTCCATACCCAACCCCGTTTGGGATCGTGCCCCACGCTGGGATGAATGGGGAGCTGACCAGCCCAGGCGCTGCCTACGCTGGGCTGCACAACATTTCTCCGCAGATGAGCGCGGCGGCCGCTGCCGCCGCCGCCGCCGCCGCCTACGGGAGATCCCCAGTGGTACGCGTGTGGCCCTTACAGAATCAGGCTCTTCCTCAGCCCGTGGGATTGCCAGACAGATTTGTGAATGTGGTCTATATAAGTGGAGGTATTTGTAAGGGGACCTGTCATACTTGTAAATTAAACTGCATGCAGTTCTGTCGTGAGATCCATTTTCTTTCCTAAGGTGAGGAACTGTCTTTGTTATTTTATGTTTTCTTTTAATTTTAAACCCCCAAGAGCAGAGCAAATAATAATGAATGCAGTGAATCCTTTGTTTCCATCATAAGCTTCAAAACTTACACAAATAATTTTTTTTCATGTATGGTTCACCCCACCCCCACCCCCCCAATAGATTACCACTAAAATCATAAACGTTCTCTCTTTTCCCCAGTAGATGTTGCTGCATATATATTTTTAAAATCCTATTTTAAAGGCTGTGTTCTCCCAGGATTTAGGGAGATAGCGGGTAGGCTGAGATGAGTTAATGTAACCGCGCTTGTTTTTGTTGTCTTGCCTGGGAAAATTGCAGGTTGGGTTTGACCCACATCATCACATGCGCGTGCCAGCAATACCTCCAAACCTGACCGGCATTCCGGGAGGAAAACCGTGAGTACCCCTGTGCCTCGTGCCCACTGGGCCCCGGGCCCCTGCCCGCCCTTCAGACTGAGCACTGCTAGGCAGTGTGGGGGAGTTCTTGAGGCTCACGCTTTTGCCTTGCGAAGAATTTTCCATTTTCTCTTCACCCAAGGAAAGCAGTAATGAGGTGGGGTTTTGTATTTTCCATTTAAAATCTGGAGCTTCTAATATGGAAATGCAAATTACCGAAGCATCTCCAGCAGTCAGGTCTTCTCCACGTCTGTTACTGAATTCTTTTGTTGCCTTGAAAAAAAGCGTCTTATGTGCAAACCTGGATGCTCACAATTTGAGCGTGTTGGGAAAAGATGTGCCAAACTTCAAAGGCTGTGAAAAGAAAGAAGTGTGGTCTTATGCTCAGTTGTGTTTGTGGAAAAGGTGGCTCGCTCATTTGGCTTCTTGTCCCGTGAGCGAGGTATTTGTAGCATCCGTATTCACAGGCCCCTTGAGTTACGAAGGCAAAACGCACACATCGGTTTTTCTGGCCTCTTGTATGTTCCATTCCCTCGCCTTATCTCATTCCACGTCCTTCATTTCAGTCCAGCGTACCTTTTTCTTACTACCTGTGCACGGTTCTCTCTGCTCTCTGGCTTCGTCTTCCCGGTACAAAGACTTTACTGTGAAATAACACTGGCTCCTTCCTTAAAATTGCAGCCTGCTTCCTCCGTCCTCTCTTTGGGAAGCATCCCCGCGGACCCTCCCCGCCTTATTAGTCACATGTGTGTATTTACTCTCACGGCTCTTTGTGCTGGCCGCCTCTCTGACGCTCCACGCCGTGCACACGCTGCTTCCCCGGGCTGCTGCTTTCTCACAGCCCTCTCCTGTCCACACGTGACCCTCCGTAGCAGCTAAGTCCCTTCTCCCAGAGGCTTTCCTGGTGGCTTGCCTGCCTCGGGGCATTTGCTCTTACTGGAAGGACTGCAGTGCTTTTTCTGTGGCTTATGGTCTCAACTTCAAGTGTCTGCTGAAATGTCACTTATTAGAGCCTTCTGCCCTGACAGCCCTATCTAAAATAGCATCCATCGCTCCCTTACTCTCCCCATCACTGTTCTTTTCAACTGCTCGCCTTTTTTATGCTTGTCTGTAGGCATCATCTGCCTCTCCCTGCTTGAATGGAAGTTCCGTGAGAGCAGAGCAGAACGCTTTACTCTTCAGTTACGGAAGTAGCTCCAGTGCCTGAAATGGTACCTGGTTCCTAGTTGGTGCTCACAGTATATAGTTTTTAAATGAGTGAATGAATGGGGGTGCGGAGGGGAGAGAGAGCACAAGTGGGCCAGCCGGTCTCTTTCTTCTCTGATCTCCCATTGCTTCTTTATTCACTCCTGTACACTCAGGCACTTAGTTTTCACCTTGTTGTTTCCCATGCGTAATTTACTTCTGTCCAGATCTGTGCTAAACTTCCCTGTTGCATCAGACACAGTGCTGGCTCCATAGCCAAGTTGCTCCGTAAATATTTGACTGATTAATAAGGGAGGCAAAGCAAATTAGACTTTGAGTTCCCTGAGAATCGAAGGTATAAATACCCATTACCATAAAATTCTGTGTGCCTGCCTGTGTTCTGCAAATAGTTGTTGATTGACTTACAAGTCTTGTTGACTAAGAACTCTGATGTATTTGAAGGTGAAAATTTGGTGTATTTCAAGCAGTGACTAAATAACAAGGTCATAGGATTAATCAAATAACTCCAGTACCTGTGAGTTCCATATGAACCCATGGAGATGGGAGAGGTTTTTGTAGGGAAAAGGTGTGATCCCAGGTTCAAGTACCGCACAGTCACCACTTGGTTAACTAGCTGTTGCACCGGAGCTGGAGTATCACCGTGGGAACAGAAGAGCTGGTTCTTCTTGGCTCAGCTGCTGCCCAGGGGCCATGGCGGGGAGACAGAGGTGTGTCAGGAGTATAGAAAGAAGATGCCCGTCTTGGTTTAGGTTTGGGCCGTTGCAACCACTGTCAAGTTAGAGCTAATCTGATTGAGGAGGCACTTCGGAGCCTTAAGCTGGGCTCCTTTCCTTCCCCTCATTTTGATTCTTAGCATTGTACAATTGTTGGGATCCTTTGGGGCAGATTGATGGCTTTGAGGATGGTTGTGAAGTTTTGTTCCTGGGGGTGATAGAGCCACATCTAATGCAATTGGCAAATGACATTAGGAGTCCCAGAGAGAGCAAGGTGTGGTCAGCAGAGCGAGTTGTGGAGTGTGACAGATGAAAATTTGAATTCTTACTCTGCCAGTGGGCAACCTTGGGATAGTTGGTTAACTTTGTGAGCTCATCTGTAAACCAGGGGTGGCACCTCCCTGACAGGCAGGGCGTCAGGATGGAGTAAGATAAGATGTTGTACGTTTAGCACCGTGTTTGGTATAGGGCCGCAGTTCAGTCAGTTGCGGCATCATTTCCTGGTTAGCTTTGCCCCAAGGTATTATCAGTTTTTCAGCGGCTTCTGCAATAGAACATATTGTAGTGGGCAGAAGTGGCCCAAGATGATTAGATTGAGTAAATTAGACTCCACATCCCTGTCAATTGGTGCCTCTTTATACAAGAGGGCGTCAAGACATGTAAATTCACGTTCATGTATGCATATAGAGATAATACATTTTTATTACAGATTTTTTACCGAAGAAATGATTGTAACAATTAGGTGGCTCTTCAGATCTTAAGGTACAGAATTGTGAAACTTTGTTTTGTGCTTATTTTTCAACAGAAGCAACTCATATTTTTGTGCTAGAGCACAAAACATAATAAATCACCTAAAGGCTTTTCCCCTACCACACACACAAAGTAAATGGCCTTTCTCCAGACAGACTTAAAACAGTCGTGTATCTCTATCCTAATTATTTTTACAGAATGAGTTGCTAGATGTTACCAAAAGTTATAATTAAATGCATGTTCCAAACTAATGAATAAAGTAGCTTTTCTCGAATAATTCACATTGGGTCCTCTTGTCTATTCTGGTGAATTCGCAGGAGTTCCACTCAATATGTAATTAGAACGACAACATAGTTTAATTTCAACATAAGCCCAAAACGGACTTTTTCCCTCACCTGCTACTTGAAGGAGACATCTGTAAATATATACAACTATTCAGTCAAAACCATAGACTAATTATATCATGAGTTTATGGCATGTGAATGTAGCCGTGACAGAAGACCTCAGGTTTATGGGTTTTAGGCTGCTCACAATTCAGAAATCTTTCCCTGTTGTTGTATTTGTTTGTTTTTATAAAAGCAGGCTTTTTCAAGATAGGAACAATGCTTGACACACAGTAAACCACCAACAAGTATTTGTTGGTCGGCTAACCTACTAGTGGGTTTGCATATGCTACTTAGAACCTGATTTTCTGTCATACTTCATCAAGTTCAGTGGCCAGACCTTTTGTTGTGAATTCAAGGCCTAGTCCTGTCTTGTGAGACCTTGGAAACTTGAAGTGTTGCAAAGTATGAGAAAGATAAGTGCACCGTTACAGAACTGGGCCTTTTAGAGAGGGTCAGGGAGGTGGGGGTGGGAAGGCCAGGGACCTTCTTTAAATATGCTGCTTTTTCCTAGAAAGATAGTGATTCGGATTAAATAGCATCTTCAGCGCACAAGTTTTAAAAAGAGCCACTTGCAGATGCCTTGACTGTTCGAAGTATATAGTTCTGTCAGAAAGTCCAAGCTGCTTCTGTTCTCCTCACAGTCTTCCTTAGCCATTCTTAGTTCTTAGTGCTTTTGCCTGCTGCGCACACATGTGCGTATGCGTGTGTGTGTGTTTTGGAAGAGTGCGGGTCACCGTATTCTCTGGTGCCCTGTACCCTCTCCCTCCGGCCCTACGTTGCTACTAAATGGCCGGACATCTCGGACATCTTGAGTGTGTTATTCGCACGTCAGGTTCATCGTATCACGATGCTTCCCCACACTGCGTCTTCCTCCCGAATTGCCCATCAGGACTACTGGCATTCTGGTTCTTGTTTCCTAAGCTCAGAAACTCAGTTATTGGCTCCTTCCTCACATCTCATTCATTATGTCCTACAGAATTTTATATCCGCTGTTACTTTTAGTGTGGCTTCCTTAGCCTAGTTCAGGTCCCCCACTGCCTTGCATCTAGATTATTGGAATAATTGTCTCTTACTTCTCCTACCCATGTGTTCCTTGCTGTCAAATTTATTCTGTCACTTGCCCCAGTGATGTCCTACCTGTTCTCGCTCCAAAAACCCTGTGGTGAGGGGCGCCTGGGTGACTCCATCGGGTAAGTGTCCAACTCTTGATTTTGGCTCAGGTCATGATCTCACGGTGGTTGAGAGCAAGCCCTGTGTTGGGCCCAGTGCAGAGCATGGAGCCTGCTTGGGATTTTCTCTTTCCCTCTCTCTCAAAATAAAAAATGAACTTCAAAAAAAAAAAAATAAAAGAATTTAGTGAATTCTGTTTGTCGAGTTGTCAGGCTGGCATTCTAGGCCCTCCCCTTTATAGCGTTAGGTGTCGATACATTGAGTTTCTATACATATAGATACATATCAATATATATACATGTATGTACACATTTGATCAGACTGTACTCGGGCCAGCTCCCTCAACCACTCCTCTGTGTAATCATTATTAAATAAATGAATCCTTGGATTAAAACCAGTCCAGCAATTTCCATCATTGTACCTTCTCCTTTTAGAGCCCTTGCTCTCTGCTATTTCCACCCCTGGAATTGTCTTTCTGTCTTCTTCCCTCTTTGGTGAGATCCTTCCATTCCACAAAACCCATCTCTACTACCGTGTCACTATTGAAATGTCAGGTTAGTCTTTTCTTTTTGAACCACCACAGAACCTGTATTTCTTATCTTCCGCCTGGTATTGTGCTCACTTCTATGCTTTTCTCATCATACTTCCTAGATTAGAAGCCCCTAGTGGGCAAGACCAGTGCCTTCCCTGATTTTGTATTCTTAGCATGATGTCTGTATCCAAGCATGTGGCTAAAAGGTCCTTACTGATGAAATTAATGAGACCGAGAAAGAATAGTGCTTCAAGCCTGGGTTTCTCTGAGTTTTAGAAAGGTTGGCTTTCAGTACACATTTCAGTACACTTTGCTAGCTACACATCAAAGAGTTTGCTGAAATCTGATAAGTGTGTACTAGAGTTTTATCGTTTCCAGTCTTGAGTATCTTACGTGTGCTAACAGCAAACAGAGGACCATATTGTATCCTTAACACAAGTAGGTTCTTGAAATTCTTCTTAAAGGATCTCCAGGAACATAGTAGGTGTTCACAGAGTGGTCGCGGTTGAGTTGAAGAATGTCCTATCAAAAACCTCAAAAGAAGTTGTGTGCCTAGTTTCTTAACTATTTTAATTCTCAAAGCTCTTTAAAAACCATTTAGTGATACTAGAGAGGAGAGAAGGGATGGCTTTTCAAGTAAATTATCATTAAGAATGTATAACACCATCTAAACTTGGAATAACCTTCCCCTGTCTTCTTTTAAGATTTAGTCTTCATGACCTCTTTAATTGCTAAATCAATTAGCCTTTTCCTCCTTCGTCATCCCTCAGAATCTCAGCCTTTCTCTCCAAGTATTGCTGCCTTTCCCTCCTTGCCTGATTGACACCCAGCTCTCTCCCAAGGGGAGCCTCTCTGAGGGGATGCCCCTTCATTTGTTTCATATCCCAAAATCCTCAGGGCCAGTGGTGGGGTAATAAAGGCTGTCATCACCCTGCACCCCTTGCAGTGTGTTCTAGAACCGAACTCCTTTACCTTTTTGGGAAAACTCTAACCCTTTCAGGCTTGTGCCATTGGATTGTACCCTCCCCCCCTTCCACCTTGTTGGGGGATTTTCCCAGTTTATTAAAGACTGGACCCTTGGCTTAGGGTCTTCCTCCACTTGGAACCTGCCGTCATCCCAGGTGACTCTGGTGTTCACAAGGTCAACCCCCAGTAACCTCGTGTCGTGGCTTGGACCATGTCCCCTCTAGCTTCTCCCTTTGAGTTCAGTTACCTACTTACAGGGTCACAAGGAAGATGTCGTCCCTCCCCTCCCTGTGTCATCTCCAGAGTCCCAGTGTCCCATCCAGCACACCCTTCTCTACCTCCACCTGGCCAGAGTGATCTTTTGCATTGCAAATCTGTTCCCAGCTGTCTCACTGTCTCCCAAACCCTAGCCACTGGCTTGTCCCTTAGATCACTGCACAGAACTCCTGTCTGGTTTCCCTTTTTCTGTTGTGCCCCCTACAATCCGCTCCTCACCCAGCAGCCAGAACGGCACTTGAAAACATTAACTGAATCCTGCCACTCCTGCCCCTGAGTCTCCTGTGACTTCCCCTTCTGCCCAGAATAACACCCACACTCCTCTTCACAGCCTGCCGGGCCCTTTTTAACGCTGCCTTCCCGTCTCCAGCCTGCCCCTCTCCACTGAGTACACGCGAGCATTCCCACTTGGTTCTGCTTCAGGGACTGTGTCTTGTTCCTCTTCCTGGCACGTTCCCCCCTCGATGTGTGCAGGGCCTGTGTCCTTCCTTCATGTCTGTGCTCGTACGCTGCCCCAGACCTGTGCAGCTCGTGTGTGTGTGTGTGTGTGTGTGTGTGTGTGTGTGTGTGTGTGTGTCGGCATCTGATGGAGTCTGAGGTTACTGATTTATCTCCTTATATATGTCTGCTTTCCATTCTAGATGTGGGCCTGGAGGATAGGGACTTGGTCTACTTTATTCACCTCTGATTCCCCAGCACCTGATAGCATCTGGTTCATACTAGGCACTTAATTAATAGTTTCCGAGTAGATAATAAGCATTCGGTCTCACTCTGGCCTTCATGTTTGTCACACACCTCCTCACACCGTCTTCTTTACACCATTTCCTCACTCTGTCAGATTGTCACGGTACCATGCACTTCCACTGTTCATAGCATTGACCATCTAACATTTTAATACTTCTCTATGTGAATATCTCATTAATGAACCTGCCCCTCTGCCTACCTGCCGCCCACTCTCCACAGGCTGTAATCTCAGGAGAACCGGGGATATGGCTTTTTTCTTTCTGTTGTAACCCCAGTCCGGCCAGCATGGTGCTTGGTGTGCTGGGGTACGCAAGAAGTACGAGTTGAGGGGCCCCTGGGCGTCTCGGTTGGTTAAGCATCCAACTCTTGGTCTCAGCTTAGGTCATGATATCGTGGTTCCTGAGTTTGAGCCCCATGTCAGGCTCCGTGCTGACGGTACAGAGCCTGCTTGGAATTTTGTCTCTCTCAAAATAAAGAAACTTAAAAAGTCCGTGTTGAATGGTTGAATCTCTTTGATTGACCATCCTCTCCTCCCCGACCTTGATCATCTCTCTCAGTTATCCACATCTCTGACTGCTCTTGCTGGTCAAGCTTCTGTAGCCGGAAGCATTCCCTTAGATCCTGCATGTAGTCTGTTGACTGCGTAATCTGCCGCAAGATTATTGTTTCTGTTCCCTTAGTTTCAACTGTCACTTTTAGTCGATAAGCACGCACAGGGGCTCTCTGGTGGCTCAGTTGGTTAAGCGTCTGACTTCATCTCAGGTCATGGTCTCACAGTTCATGGGTTCAAGCCCCACTTAGGGCTCTGGGCTGACAGTTCAGAGCCTGGAGCCTGCTTCAGATTGTGTCTCCCTCTGCCTCTGCTCCTGCCCTGCTTGCGCTCTGTCTCTCTCTCTCTCTCTCTCTCTCAAAAATAAACACTAAAAAAAAAACTTAACACATTGTCCTTCTAACCTAACCTCTCTCCTGAATCACATTACTTGACTTCCTTCTGAGTTGTTAGGGTTCCTGACTGCCCTCACGTTAGAGAAAACCAAACCATTTTCCTCCCTGCGTGCATACCTTTCAGTCATGATTCCCTGACACTTGACTGATGTATCGTGGGCTACCTAAGTCATCTGGGTTCCAAGCTTTAGAGCCCTCCTCAGTGCTTCTCTCTCGGGTTGCACCTCCTATGTATCTCCCAAGTCCTTTTGATTTGACAAGGCAATGTCTTCTGTCTCTTGTCTTCCTAGTTTCCTGCTTCCTTCCCCCTCAGCAATCTGACCTACTGCTTTTCTTCTACAACCCAGTCCTGTGCCTTTCTCTGTTGTTTACAGAGAAAGAAAAAGCCCTCCACTACCTGGCACCACATCTTCCACGGCCACATGTTCGCATCATCCTTTCTGAGGACACTCAGGGCCCCTCAGTAATGGGCTGCATTTTGATGAATTTAGGTGACTAGCCTGTAGATTTTTGCATTGAGGAACCATAAACTGGCTTGATTCTAAAACTTCCCTGATCGGTCCAAGCTCCAATCCTTTGTGTACCCACAGACGCTTTCCCCGGGTACGTCTTTTGTTAACTTCTTTCTATAAACAGAGCGCATTCCAAAGCTTCACGCCAAAGTAGAATGACATAATTTCCAAAATGAGCTATCGCCTGTGGTAGAGGATGGGTCCAGCCCTCTCCCCCCAGCCCCTGCTTCACAGTAGCCTCACTGAGGCGCCCTTCCTAACCTCTGCACCCTAAAAACAGGGGTGTGTTGAGGGAGATGTCCTAACTTAAGTTGCATTTTGGAACCAAATGCTTTCCCATATAGAGCTTTTCCTGGAAATGAACTAGAAAAGGAGCTGCCGATAGGTGCTCACAAGGTCGGCCTCTGTGGTGGTCACACAGGGTGCCTTTTCAAGTTCCAGCTCCCTTGGGAATTATTTGAATTAGTGATGGTCAAGTCTGTGGTTTGTGTGTAGGGCACGTCGGTCATTTCACAACGTAGGCCTAGATGCTCTTAACTCCTTAAAGCTTGATAACTTGGGCTTATTGATCCCCATTAGTAAACCACTTGATCGAATTGAGAGACAGGCAGAATCTTCTCACAGGCTTCTGAATGACCCATAGCAGAAAGCAGTGCAGGTTTGCTGAGCACCCTGAAGGAGTAAGTGTTATGCTAGACGTTGGCTGTCCTGTTTAATCCTCCAGGAAGTGTGGGTAGCATGCTCCCCCTTTTGAAGTTTAAAACTGAGGTTCAGAAAGGCTAAGTAACTACTTAGGTCACACAGCAGCTAGTGAAGGGTCGGCATAGAGCTAGCTCTGTGACTCTGAAAATGATGTTCTTTCTACTATAGTAGGTAAATTTGATTTCTTTGCAAATCACAAGTAGCACCACAAATGTTTTATTTTTCATCTCGTTACGACGATCAGTTAAGTAACATTTTTTGCATTCCCCTCTTCCTATTTTTTTCTCCTCCCCACTACCATAGAGCATACTCCTTTCACGTCACCGCGGACGGTCAGATGCAGCCCGTCCCTTTCCCCCCCGACGCCCTCATCGGACCCGGCATCCCCCGCCACGCGCGCCAGATCAACACCCTGAACCACGGGGAGGTGGTGTGCGCGGTGACCATCAGCAACCCCACGAGACACGTGTACACGGGCGGGAAGGGCTGCGTCAAGGTCTGGGACATCAGCCACCCTGGCAACAAGAGCCCCGTGTCTCAGCTCGACTGTCTGGTGAGCGAACTTGATGCAGAAATAGGATGGGACAGTGAGAGACTTGGGTGTACAAGCAGCACACGGAGTTGATCTCAAGTGGGTAGTTGTCCTCACCACTTGGTGGCCTTTCGCGTGGAGGTTCAGAGTGCTGCTGAGGAGGCATCTTTCAGTTCCCCGGGGCAGAGTCAGCAGGTCTTGGTGGCACAGGCACCGACCCGCCGCCACCTGCTTTCCGGTCTGGTAAGGGAGGTGAGGAAAAGTCGAAGCCCGGGAGGGTTTCTGTGAGCATGCTCCTGGCTGTCTCAGTCTGTCACATTGTGAGACGAGACTAGAGTACCCCCTTAGCTGTCTCCTGGGCACCTGCCCCTGTGTTGTGTTTGAAACCTCACTTGGATGTTCTTCCTTAGACCGGCGGTAGCGCTCTCGCCGCAGCGCAGTGTTAGGTCCGCGTCACATGCCTGACGCACACAGCATTCCCAGAGCCTAACGAGCTGGAAGGGGCCTTTTTTTTCCTGTCCCTTAACAGTCCTTGATGGGGTCTTGCCCCCGGTTGATGATGCTTGATCAGCCCTGGCCGCCCGTCAGCCAGCTAACGCAGGCCGGAAGGGAGGAGGAGACTCCACGTCTCTGACCCCTGACCCTCTGGCGGTGGCCGGAGGACCTTTCACTGGCCAGGTCGAGTGTGCCAGGGGACCCAGGTCCCCAGATGTGGCTGCTCCGGGATTGTGAGGGCCCCCGCGTTGTGTGCATGTGTCTTTGTGTGCAAATGACTGAGGCAGCTGGGTGATTTGGTGGTGGTGGGAGTTGGGTCTAGATCTTTGCATTTTCATGCTAATTAAGATTAAATATCTCAGCACTAAATTTGTAGATCAAGTTTAAGTACTTCCCTAATTTCATGTAATTTTCTAGCATTAATCCACTTTATCATTGTCATAAGTAAAAATGGCTCATTAAAACCAGGAGGGAACACAATACTTTTATGGATTTCTGCTCTCATGTTAATGCTGTTTTCCTTTCCTCATGAGTGATCTCTTGATGGTTTTTGTCTCTACAGAACAGGGATAACTACATCCGTTCCTGCCGATTGCTCCCTGACGGTCGCACCCTCATCGTGGGAGGGGAAGCCAGCACTCTGTCCATCTGGGACCTGGCGGCTCCGACCCCGCGCATCAAGGCGGAGCTGACGTCCTCGGCCCCTGCGTGCTACGCCCTGGCCATCAGCCCCGACTCCAAGGTCTGCTTCTCGTGCTGCAGTGACGGCAACATCGCCGTCTGGGACCTGCACAACCAGACGCTGGTGAGGTGAGTCGGCAAGATCCCTTACCAGGGCACGAGGGGAGCCGATTTTACCACTCTGGGCCAAAGAGCTGTGTGCGTCTAAAAAGATGAAATAACAATTATCGTACTAAAAAGTGTTAGGAACAGGCCTCTTTTAAGATGCTGGAAACAAATTAGTAATGTAGAATCTTATTTTCTACACTTCTGATCTTACAAAATGAGGGCTTGTTTTCTTTCTTTGCTTTTTTTGGATGTTATCCTGAGCATCACCAACTTGGGTTTTTAAAAAATGAGGTCATTTTTACATAATTAACGTACATAATGTTCCCATGACCTCATGAGCTCGTTAGACATCTGTAATTTGCCATCTGTGCTTGCCAACCAGCCATTATTGTGGATAGACACCCACTGAGAAGATTCACAGCACGTGGCACTGTCCTTTGTGCCACGTGTAGCCCACACATGCATTCGTTCAGCAGACAACCATCGAACGCCTACCATGGGCCCAGGCTTTGTGCTACTTGCTCTGAAATGGTCTAGATTATCTGTAGTCCCACGTTTGAGGATGGATAGATGCACTGAGATGTCTGTTTTAAGAAGTGAAATTGTATAGGGTTGGCGTTGATAGGTAAAGCCCTGAAATGAGTCTCCAGATGTCAGCACCCACAAGAGCAGGAAGCGAGAGGTGTGATCCGCCGAAGGGTGTGAGAGGATTGTAATCAAGCCTAGCTGTGAGTTCGAGGGAGTGTGTCAGGAGAAGAGGCCTCCCCTGTCCATCCGTCAGATATTTTGCAGGACTGAGCTCTAAGTATGATTCCAAAAACAAAGTAGTTGTCATTTGTTTCATCTTGGGTAAGGCTCTTACAAGAAATTGCTTCTAATCTCTCCTTCCCCCAGTGTCTTTTGTACATTCCACCAGCTCCTGGGGCAGCTGAACCACACTGCGTTTCTTTCCATGTGCCTTACCTGAGAGCATGGCCGTTTTGTCTTACGTAGCCTCGTACAGTTGCATTGTTGTGCCCTGGCAAAATTCGCTCTGCTGCTCCCTTGCCCTCCTCATAGCTTTTATAGAAGGGAAGATGTTCCTGACTTCTTAAATTCTTTCCTTCGGGGGCGCCTGGGTGGCTCAGTCGGTTAAGCGTCCGCCTTCAGCTCAGGTCACCATGTCACGGTTTGTGAGTTCGAGCCCCCCCGCGTTGGGCTCTATGCTGACAGCTCAGAGCCTGGAGCCTGCTTCGGGTTCTGTGTCTCCCTGTCTATTTCTCTGCCCCTACCCCTGCTTATGCTCTCTTTCTCTCTCAAAAATAAATAAATGTTAAAAAAAATTTTTTTAATTCTTTCCTTCATATCACAATGATATAATAGGTCTTAAAGTATTTTTGGTTAGTGCATATACATGTAGCTGTGTGTTCTCTTTTGTTTACTTGTGTTGGAGATTTTTTTTCCCATTGGTTACATTAATCGTTTTTTGGTATGAAGAGTACTTCCTAAGTATTCAGAAATAAAAAGTGCAGGAAATACAACATCTTAACTAAACTTCAATCTATGTATAATAGCTTTATTATTACTTTGAATAATTAGAAAATACAGTAATTCCAAATGAAATCTATAAGACTGGCAATGATATTGATCCCTGAGGAATTCTAAATTTTTTTATTGAAGTATAATTAACATTCAGTGTTATATTAGTTTCAATATGCAAAATAATGATTCACCAATTACTAAGTGCTTATCATGTGGGTGTACCCTTAATCATCTTTGTTTATCTGTCCCCTCTCCCACCTCCCTTCTGGCAACCACCAGTTTGTTTTCTAGGAGTCTGGTTTTTTGTTCATCCTTTTTTTTTTTCTTTGTTCATTCATTTGTTTCTTAAATTCTACATATGAGTGAAATCATATGGTGTTTATCTTTCTTTGACTTATTTCACTTAGCATTATACTCTAGCTCTATCCATGCTGTGGCAAATGGTAAGGACTTTTTTATGGCTGAGTAATACTCCACTGTGTATCTATACCACATCGTGTCCATTTATCAGTGGACACTTGGGCTGCTTCCGTATCTTGGCTATTATAAATAATGCTGCAGTCAACATAGGGGTGCATACATCTTTTTTAATTGGTGTTTCCTTGGGTAAATACCAGTAGTAGTAGAAGTCCTGAATCATATGCTGTTTCTACTTCTAATTTTTTGAGGAAGCTCCGTACTGTTTTCGACGGTGGCTGCACTGACGAACTCCTGAGTTGAGTTCACCTAAAAACTAACTTTTCAAACTCTGAGTTGAGTTCACCTAAAAACTAACTTTTCAGGGGTTTTCACTCCATTTTGACATTTTCAGGCAATTCCAGGGCCACACAGATGGGGCCAGCTGTATTGACATTTCTAATGATGGCACCAAGCTCTGGACGGGCGGCCTGGACAACACGGTCAGGTCCTGGGACCTGCGCGAAGGGCGGCAGCTACAGCAGCATGACTTCACCTCACAGGTCTGGTCTTGTGCCCGTGACCTTTTAGACGACATGGTCTTGTGAAATATAGGATGTGCTTAAGGTTTAAGTCGTTTACCAGGTGATGAAGTCACTTTTGACTCTAGGTTAGATAACTGAAAATTTCATTGTTTTCTGTCAAAATACCATAGTGTTTATTTTATTAAAGGATTAATATATTGGATTTTACATAAATGGCTAATAAATTCTGTTGTGGAGATGTATTGCATTACCTTAGGATTTGGCTGTGATTTCTTCCCATACAATTCAAATTATCTTGACGTCTTTCATAATTGGAGTAGTATCTATCCCCAGAAGAAACAGTACCTCCCGGTTAAAGGAGGTGCTCTTCCCTAGTCACCCTCACTATCGCCTGTTTTAATTCTAGATCTTTTCTCTCGGCTACTGCCCAACTGGAGAGTGGCTCGCAGTGGGGATGGAGAACAGTAACGTGGAAGTGCTACATGTCACCAAGCCAGACAAATACCAGCTACATCTCCATGAGAGCTGTGTGCTGTCGCTCAAGTTTGCCCATTGTGGTGAGTAGTCCCCTCCCGTCCGCCAGAATCCCTCCTTCTGCCCTCCTGCTGATGCGTTTTACTCCACCCCTTTAGTTTATTAACGTGTCCCTCTTCAAAATTACATTACTTTCTTATACATATTTGCTATGTCTCTAACGCTGTGTACTAATCCACTTTACCCTTCTTGTAAGTATAAATAACTCACTAAATCTAGGAGAGTGAGCTTTATTTTTCCCGTGAAGAGAAACTTTTGTTGCAAATGAGATGGGTTTTCTGTGAATGGTTGGGTGCTCTATATAAAGCACATCTCCGGTATCTGATGACGTCACACGAACAAAACCCCTCTTTCTGTAGGCAAATGGTTTGTAAGCACTGGAAAGGACAACCTTCTGAATGCCTGGAGAACACCTTATGGAGCCAGTATATTCCAGGTAACATTAACTTGTTTAGCTACCACTTCTGTGTGCTCGCTGCATGGCAGTGGTTCACCCAAGCTCGCTCTGTGCGTTCTGTCAGGTTAATAAGGCCCCTCAGTGTTCTAAGAGGCAGGTGCTGTGATTCACCTGTCGTACAGACCAGAATACCCTGCGTGAGGGAGGCTAGTGTCCTAGCCACAAGCCGTGGAGGGCGGGGATGGTCTCCAGTTCTCTGTGAGCCCAGAGCCGAGACACCGAGCCTGATACGCTAACTCTTCACACCTCAGTCCCGTTTATACACGAGAGTAGAGGTTTTACGTCTTCTGTGATTTTCGTGTGTGGGTTACATCTTTAAAATGCTTACATTTAAAAAGTTTGAGCGTATTGCTTGAATACTTGTATTAGGATTGTTATTTCTTTGAGCTTTTTTCCCCAAAGAAGAGTGTTCCGGAAAAGTTTAGTAAATCTTGATTAATTTCATAAATGTGTATTCTTATTGAATCAGTGGTCCTTGGTGTAGAGTGTGAAATTATTTCTAGGAGGACCAAACGGTAGGCATGGTACCCCGTGTGCTCACGCACAGTCTCGCTGCTCTCTGGCTGTTAACGTGTGAATCTCATAGACAAGTTAAAGAAGACCACCTTTTTTTAACCTGTACTTCGAATTTTTTTTTTTTTTTTTTTTTTAGGAATAGAAACAGATTTGCAGTTTTCTCGAATGAGTAGTACTAAGTCATCATAGAGTAGATCAATGCAGTTGAATCCAAAAATATATATATTGAGTGAAAATACTGTGCAAGATAATCAACAGGACAAAAACAGCTAGTTCTTGCTGCCATGAAGTTTATAATTTAATACAGTATTTTTTTTGTATTATGGGTGGTCCCCATAATACAAGTCCTGGTGGTCCCAACCAGGACTTCAATATATGTACATGTATGTGTATATGTATGTGTGTGTATATATGTATGTGTGTATCTTTAAAATCTTAGAGTGGATCTTTTTTTTTTTTTTTTTTTTAACGTTTATTTATTTTTGAGACAGAGAGCGACAGAGCATGAACGGGGGAGGGTCAGAGAGAGAGAGAGGGAGACACAGAATCTGAAACAGGCTCCAGGCTCTGAGCTGTCAGCACAGACCGGACGCGGGGCTTGAACTCACGAACCACGAGATCATGACCTGAGCCGAAGTCGGATGCTTAACCGACTGAGCCGCCCAGGCGCCTGGATGTTTTACAAGTGTGTGAATATCTTATGTGTATAATGGGTTGTGAAGTAAAACGGATTTATTACAGATTACAGTCCAAAAAGTTTGAGAAACACTGATAATGGGTTAGCATCTGCATGTCAGATTTTGTGTGTGTGTGTGTGTGTGTGTGTGTGTGTGTGTGTGTGTGTTTTCAGAGTTCCGGTTAAAATCCTGTGAAGTTTAGAGGCGCCTGGGTGGCTCAGTCGGTTCGGCGTCTGACTCTTGATTTCAGCTCAGGTCATGATCTCACAGTTCGTGAGATTGAGCCCCTTGTTGGGCTCCACGCTGACAGCACAGAGCCTGCTTGGGATTCTCCCTCTCCATCCCTTCTTTCTCTGCCCCTTCTCACCTCCCCCACATGCTCACTCGCGCTCTCTCTCAAATAAACTTAAAAAAAAATAAAATCTTGTGAGGTTTTGTTTAGCACAGTTCAGTTCAAAGTTGACATTGAACTCCTTGAAGGTAGTGTAGTTGAAGACGGTATCCAGAACTCTTAAGTATGTACAGCTGGCATTCTTTTTTCACACAGGAGAAAATGAGACTTTCTATTACAAATATTTTTACATTCCCGATGTCAAAAGGTGTGGTGTTTTTGATGCCATTTTCCACTTGAACTCTGAGGCAACCCTCTGAGGTGGCGGGCAGGCAAGATGTCTTTACCTGCTTGTCAGGGAAGGAGGCTCAGACAGGTCGAGTGACTTGTCCGGTGTTCCACAGCTCGACCTGAGTCCAAGCCGACTGACTGAGGTTGAGGGTTTCCCGCCCTTGACCGTGTGGAGCACACGATCGGGGAACTGGGCGTGGCTTCTTCGGCCCCGCCGCCTGTACACCCAGCCTGCCTGCTGCCCCACGGCCCCAGTGCAGGAGCCCGTAGCCTAGCTCGGGGCGGCGTCCGGAGGAGTGCCCCAGGCCCTGCCATTTAAGGAGGTGCCCGGCCCGGCCCGTCTTTCCTGCCTTGGTGCTCCCGTCGGGACAGCGGGACGTGTCACACTCTTCCCCCGTGTGTTTTCTAGTCCTGCCTCGTGGGTTTGTCCTTGAGTACCTAACCTTTGTGTCTGTTTCCTTCCTAGTCCAAAGAATCCTCATCGGTGCTTAGCTGTGACATCTCTGTGGATGACAAATACATTGTCACTGGCTCTGGGGACAAGAAGGCCACGGTTTATGAAGTTATTTATTAAGGACAAATCTTCATGCGAACTGGACCCCTTCTCCCTGTAGCACTTTGTTCTGTCCTCCTCTTCCCCTGCATCTAAAACCAAGGATTCCACACGCTGGCTACAGCTGTGGGGTTTGATCCCCCCTCTTACCCCCACTTCCTCCTCGCTGTTGAATTGTGAATACCCATTAAGAACCTGTGATACCAAATCTTCAGCTCTCTACTCGGAAGAACATGGAAGAACCATACTTAACCGTGACGGAATCTTGAATTATGTATTATATCTGTAATATATTTATTTTGTTTAAAGAAGGCTTTCTAACTTTGACTGAATAAAGCTGTCTGCTCCTGCATTGATAATGAAGATGCGTTGTATTTGATACCCCTCCCCTCCTTTTTTTGGCAAAGGAGGGGAAAGGAAGGTTTAAAATAATTGATTAAAAATGTCACTAAATGTAGACTAAGGACTGTATAGAGACGTGAAATGTATAATTACATATGGAAGCAATATGTTGCTGTGTTGTTAGATTTTTGTTTTTGTTTTTGTTTTCTACTTTAAATGTTTGGAAATTTGAATGATTAGAACCTGACAGGCCACGTCGTATTCATTTGAGTCTATTTGGACAACTTTAACAAATATATCTATAGCTTTAGATTCTATTTGATAAAAGTAATTGGACTTCTCCTTTTTCTTTTTTGACTCGTTGACAAGTGTCTTTGTAATAAGTTTTTAATTCCTTTTTTTATTGTATTATAGACAGATGAACAAATTAAATCTGGCCTAAAGAGAGAACTTAATCCCTTCCGGATATTTTTGCCACGTTTCTTTGCAAAGGGAGATGTATACCTTTGGGCAATTTTGTCATTAACGAGAAATTATGGGCTATTTTTTGGCATGTTCTTCGGGAACTGCACAGACTCAGGGGAGGATTCCTCCTGCTGTGCAAGGCAAGTCTTTTACAAAACGAGGACAGCAGAGGAGATTTGCAAGGACCTCCCTCTGAAAACCAGAAAGAATGGACTCTCACCTGGGAGGAGGACTTGCTTTCTTTACCTCCGGTTCTTTCCCTGTCTTAGTTGGATGTCCCCGAAATGGACGCGGGCTGTGCCATTGTGCCAGAAACATTGTGTTATCTTTTATGTTGTTGTTGTTGCTGTTCAACTATGATATGTGACTCCTTTTTTTTTTTATTATTATTATTTTTTGTTTGAATGCTTTAAAAATCTTTTAAGTCTGTGGATCTGCTGATGTACAGTGCCTTTGCTGCTATGGATCAAAATCAAGAGAACTGTGTAGATAAACTTTATTGTACAAGTAGAAAATTACTTAATTTCATACTAGAAATGGATGGATGCTGCAAGTTGAAATGGACTGTCCATTGACGTTCCTAATGTGGTAGCAGAAAAAAAAAATGGTGTCTTAAGTGCTTAGTGTTTGATGTCATTAACAGTTTCGTAAAACTCTACAGTGTAGAAAGATTTTGATACTAAACTGTGCATTGTACATAGTTCTAATGCATCGTATTGACCACCAGTACTTCTATAACGGTAGATTGTTTGTGCATTCAGACTTTTAAGCATTAAACATAAAATAACTTCTAGGACGCTTATTTCTAATTCTTTGTTTTGCTGACTTTGGTTTGTTTTTTGTCTGTGACTTTGCCACTCCTATATGCTAAAAATTACTAGTTTTATTCAAGGGAGACGGGGGTCGCGTGGGCTTTATTGTTACCGCCGTCTTAGTTCTGTTTTTATTTTCACTTGACAAGAACGGGAGGGGAGAGCAGATGGACGTTATCGAGGACGTGTTGCTACCAAACAGTTATTGAGTGTCTCCTTGGTTTGTACAAATACGGTCTCTCGAAACGTTGTCAGTGTTACTCGAATGCTTTAGAGCTGCGCTGTTCGGTTTGGTTCCACTAGCCGTTTGTGGCTAAATTTCACTCCGTTGAAATCAACTGGGGGGGGGGGGGGGTAGTAAGTTTGTTAGTCACACTAACTGCATTTGAACGATCCAGTAGCTGCATGTGGCTAATGGCTACCATATTGGACTGTTCGATTTAGCCCCCATATACCATGTCTAGCCATTTGGGTTTGGGAAACATTTCCGGTGTAATACACGGGAGTCGTTGAAAGCATGAGGCCCTACGGGCTGCCTCTAGTGGGGCATGTGAACATTGGACATGAGGAGGGGCTTAGAGAATTCTAAATTCCTGAAGCTCAAAAACCTGGCATTTTCGGGATCCGCTGGGTAGAAAGAAGGCTGGGGTTGGAGGCCCCACCGTGGACTGGAGTGGGCTCAGTGATCAGCTGTGACCCAGACGGACTCTTTAGGTGCCAGATTTCAGTGGTGTTCCCCCACGCCGTTGGAAGCATTGCTTCGGAGTGTGGGTACTGTGAGTGCTACCGCATCAGATGATAACATTTTAAAGGATTCTTAGCTCCCATTTCTGTGCAGCCTTACTAAGATTTCTTTAAAATTATAGAGATCCGGAGTTTTTAAAAAATCCCTCGAGTACAAGGACTATGACAATACCATGTTTATGCCTCCAGAAGAAGAAAGTACTGCCTCAAGGAGGTAGAATTTCCCCTTTGGTGTCGGGTGGTGAAGTCTCTGCTGCCCGTCACTTGTCTCTTTAGGGAGATCCAAAATACTGGCTTGTTCTCTACTGGATTAAAAGTTGAGGTGGATGCACACATACAGACTCAGCCTTTGAAACTTAATGAACATCAGCTTCCTCTCTTTGCCCAGGTTTTATCAGATTAGATTGTTATGTCTTCGATAGAAATCTCAGGCCTGGATTGATCTGCACAAAAATTTTGATGTTGTAATTATACCTTGGTTTACATTGGTTTTTGCTCCGAGTATGGTCTGGCAGTCTGAAGAACTACTGAGATAGGAAACACCCGGAACCAGAGAAAACTTGGTTCCAGTCAAAGAACAGTGGTGTGGGACCGGAAGACTGACTCACGTAGAAATAGCAAGAAATAGAAACTCAGACTGAAGAAGCCATCAAGACTTTGTCCCGAGATTGGCAGATAAAGCGTGCCGTGACAAAGTCCAAGATCTTTCAAGTTTTTACAGAGAAACACCTCACTCTTGGGCCACTTCTTAGCAAGGCGGTTTCGTGTCCAACAAGCTGCTAAAGGTCCAGCCTTGTTCTGGAGGGTGTGTGCCGACACTAACTTGCAGCCCTGTAAGCCATGAGATCTCAAGAAACTCAGCTTTAAACCGTCTCACGCAGCCACGAAATCCCGGGACGTCACAGCCACGAGCAGGGGAAATTGATGCCCCACGGTCAGACGGTGGCATTCTGGGCAGAGAGGCCGTGCCCACGTAAGCAGCTAGACCATCGGTGGTCCCCTCCATTATCATGGGCCATATGCATCCTCAATCTGGATGATCTTCCCCTGGGGCTGTATAACCCAGAAACAAAAGATGCGACTTAGAGTATTTGTCTTTGGGTCTTTTTGGCAGCTTTAAGGAAATGTGTAGAGTTCCTTGCCCAGCATTAAGTGAGAAATTACAGTTATAAAGACGTTGGTACCAAAACAAAACAAAACAAAACAAAAGCCTCGATACTTTTGGAGGCTCATTTCTGTAGCCCTCCAGCTCCTGAGCAATCCGTGGAGCAGCGTCCCACAAGCTCCGGGTCGCTTCTCGCCGGGGCATCGGCAGTAGAAGCAGCGGGGCCCAACCATACCTCTTCTGAGCTAATTGTATTTATTTGCCTTTCGGTGCCAGCTTTGATTCAGGACTGACCATGGAAATGGTTTAGGTTTGGTAACCCGGGCCCATCAGAAAACCTCTCACTAACGCGTTACAACATTTTAACAACAGCGCTATCCTGATGGTGCGAACCAACTCTCGTTATAAGCTGCTATCAAAAACTTCAGTTTCCTTTTCGTTTGGGTTTTTGGCAGCAAGTGACAATCTTTTGGGTCCCAGATAGGAATTAGTAGGGGGATGTCTCTGGTCCCCCGGGAAGGAGATCCTCTGCTGGGTCTTACGTGTTTGGCCTGCAGGGAAGGAGAATTCCTAGGGCTGCCTTTAGTCCAGAGGAGAACCAAGAGTACAAGCGTTTTCACAAAAATTGTCCCTTCTGATCTCACAACAGCCTCGACAGGCTGGGTGCCAGAGTACGGGATTTACACAAAAGTACCCAGAGAAGCAGAAGAAGACAATTTGTCCAAATCCCCTGTCTCCCAAGGAGGGCTAGCCGACCTCCACCCCCAAGGCTCCAGATGTGGAGTTGGAAGTCTGTGCCATTTGCCCAGCGTGGCAGATTTGGAGTCTTCCACCCACCTGCTGCTCTCTGCCCTTCAAGTTTCCCGCAAGCTAGCTGGCTTGGGATTTAGGCATCGCAGAATCTCTTGAAAACTTCATCACAGGGGTGCCTGGGTGGCTCAGTCTGTTAAGCAGTTAAGCATCTGACTTGGGCTTAGGTCATGATCTCACGGTTCGGGAGTTCAAGCCCCGTGTCGGGGTCTGTGCTGACAGCTAGAGCCTGGAGCCTGCTTCAGATTCTGTCTCCCTCTCTCTTCCTGCCCCTCCCTCACTCATGCTCTGTGTCTCTCTCCCTCCCTCTCTGTCTCTCAAAAAATAAATAAACATTAAAAAAAACCTTAATCATAAATCATCTTTGGAGTCCCTAGGACGTGTGTGCCTGCTGTGGAGAGTGGTACATGCAAGACAAAAACCCACTTGTGGCTGAGTAGACTTTCCCAAGGGCAACCCTCATGACCTTGTTGAGCCTGGGTGTCGCCATTAAGGTGACATCATGGCTTGATGAGAACATTCATAACTAACAAGCTTTATGTTACCTTGGAAGAAGACGTAAACTGACTTGAGCCCAGCAACACCAACACACACGCCAGAAGGTACCAGTGAGTTCTATTCGAATTTTGAGAATTTAGGCAGTAAATTTTTGGACTCTATTGAGGTGGAGTTCAAATAATGCCCAAATGGTTTTCAGTGGCCCAGCGTTTCTCCACAGACCTAGGTAGACCTCACTGGCTTTTTCTCAACCTACCAGATACCTCCACAGCTGCTTCTAAAAGAAACTACAGAGGTAACACGCTGGCTCTCCCTTGTGTCATGTGGCCGGAAGCATGAGTTGAACTAGAGATTTTGTGTTCCCAGGAGGCTGAGAAGTAGCAAGAGAATGAGTCATGGTGGGATCTTAGTCAAAGAGAAGGCTGCTGGCCCTCTCTCCAGGGCTCCATCACAGAAAACAGGCCGAGCGTGTGCCCTTCCTCCTCGCAAGGCCAGCAGCACAGGGACAGGAAGAGACACCGGCAGGAACCATCATCGGGGATTAGAGCGAGACCCCTGGACCGCCAGGCATCCAGCAAAGGAGTTTTCCTTAGGACAACCTCCTGTTTTTGGAAGAACTTCAGTTGGATGCCTCTTGGCCTCAAGAGTTTAGCTTAAACAAATACTATTCACTTCAACGTCTATGAAGTCAAGTGTTTAGCATCATGCATCTAATGCAGAAAAGCCTAGTGCTGCTGAGAAGGAAGCACCTTCCCCCGGAGCCAGTTGGTCTTCGCCAGGTGAACGAAGACGAGATGGTCTCTGGAGTAATTGAAGAAACCATCCGTTCAACTTTGTTCTTAAATCTCCTCCAGATATTAATAGCCCCTTTTGTTTTTCCTCCAAGTAGACAGTCACTGTTAACAAAATGTGATTTCAGGCTTTACGGCTGAGTCAGGAAATTCAAAGTCACAAGTTTCCACACTGAGAATCAGTCAATGCCACTGCGCACGACATCCGCAGGCCTCAGTGTTTTAGTGGAACACGAACAGCCTCTTGGGCACAAATCGGCTGTGAAGGTTACTCTGAGGACAAAGGCCCTGGTTCACGGACACTCGTTCCCGAGCTGTGGTCTTCAAAAACAAGGCAGAAAGTGCCCCCAATGGGAGCTTTAGTGGTGGCTCAGGCTGACTAAAAGTGAAGGATTTGGCGATGATCCCTCAGGGGCGGACTTGCTTTTCCCCTTGAGAGGCTTGGCTGAGGTGCTTGGTCTGGGCCCATGTGGCTCTGCAGACATCCCCCCGTGTGGGCAGCTTTGAGCTGGAGTACAAACGGACTTGAGCTCCGGACTTTTGGCAGACGGCATCTCCAGCCCCCAGCATTTTGTGTTTGCTTGAATCTGTGCTTTTCGCACCGGAGATTCGTTTTCCTGGGAGTTAACAGAGAACAGTGTTATTATGGAGTCTTTCCCACACTGCCGTTTGGTTTTTAAGACTCATAGGAGCTTGTAACCTGACCCCAGAGCTGCGCGGTCGAATAAGATAAGGCAGGTTGGTGTTGGAGCTTATATAGGTTCATCTTACCCTCCCCCCGACTTATGTTGCAATATAATTGACCTATAACATTGTGTACGTTGAAGATCTACAACTTGATGAGTTGATACATGCATGTATTAGGGGGTGACCACCACAATAAGGTTAGTTAACACATCACCCTCACCTAGTTACAATGGGGTGCGTGTGTGTGTGCGTGTGTGTGATGAAAACACGTAAGATCTACTCTCGTGACACATTTTCAAGTACGTGACAGTGTTGTCACCTATAGTCACCATGCTGAATAGTAGGTTCCCCAGACCTTCTTCACCTTTTAATTAGTTGTTTGTACCCTTTGACCAGTATCTCCCCATTTCCACCAACGCCCTGCCGTCAGCCCCTGGCAACCATTATTCTATACTCTTCTCCATGAGTTTGGCCTTTTGGAAATTCCACATATAGGTGAGATCGTTCAGCATATGTCTTTCTCCATCTGACTGGTTTCACTTAGAATAATGCCCTCGAGGCCCATCCATGTTGTTGCAAGTGGCAGAATTTCCTTCTTGGTAAAGGCCAAATAATACTCCATTGTGTATATAAACCACATCTTTTATCCATTCATGTGTGGATGGACAGACATTTAGGTTGTTTCTATTTCTTGGGTATTATAAATAATGCTGCAATAAAAATGGAGTTGCAGATGTCTCTTCAAGACAGTGATTCATCTCGGGGCACCTGGGTGGCTCAGTCGGTTAAGCATCTGACTTCGGCTCAGGTCATGATCTCATGGTTCGTGAGTTTGAGCCCCGCATCAGATTCTGTGCTGACAGCTCAGAGCCTGGAGTTGTGCTTTGGATTCTGTGTCTCCCTCTCTCTCTCTGTGCCCCTCCCCTTCTCATACTCTGTCTCTCTGTCTCCCAAAAATAAACATTAAAAAAATGTAGTGACTCATCTCCTTTGGACATATACCCAGGAGTATGATTGCTGGATACTATGGTAGTTTTGTATGAGGCCCTTCAGGGGTGCAGCCGGACTATTCATGCAGCCCAGTTACAGGGCCCTTTCAGATTCTACTAAGTTGGGTGGGCTTATCTCCAAGGGTTCCTGGGCTCCAAGCCAAGCGGCTGGAGCTGGTTCGCAGGCCACTTCCCGAGGTCTACGTGCCTATCACCCGATGCACAGGTGGGCGTAACTCCTCCCGGGTCGCTGGGTGGCGCTGGGACAGAACCAAAGCCAAGTGGGGCTGTAGCTGCTGCTGATTCTGCTGCCAGGACTCCCCATGGGCCCGGCAGTCCTCTGGGTGCCCACCTGCCTTCTCAAGAGGGCTCTCCTCGATCTTGGGCGGCTCCGGGGTTTCCCAGGCTCCTACCTGGACCTCAAAGCCCCCACAAAGGCACTTCCGTCTGTGGATAGATGCCTAGCCATTGTTGTTGAGGGTGGGACACAAGCCAGGGACTTATTCAGCCACCTCGCTGACATCACCCTCCCAAGCTTTATCTTTTTAAAAACTTTAACATTTCTCCATTTTGGGCTGTGAATGATTTAATGCATCGTGATTTACCTGGCATTTTAGAAAATGAAAAAGTCCGTGCTATTTAATTTTCCAAATAACTCAAAGTTTACTCAAGAACCAAAACTCAAAAGAAAAACCTTTTAGACGAGCAGATGTCCAACACTATTGAACTTCTCTTTTGCCTTTAATTGCCTTCAAAACATGCTATAAACTTTACTTTTTTTTAATGTTTATTTATTTTGAGAGAGAGAGAAAGTGCACATGTTGTAAACGGGGAGGGGCAAAGAGAGGGGGGCACAGAGAATCCCAAGCAGGCTTTGTGCTGTCCGCAGAGAGCCCGACGTGGGGCTCCATCCCACGAACCACGAGAGAGTCCGACACTTAACCGACTGAGCCACCCAGGTGCCCCAAAAGATGCTAGAAACTTTCCTGGTGGCAGAAAGTCAAAAGAAGACTTACCTTGCTGTGCTCTATGTAGCACCTATGCTTTTGTTATTTTCTTTACTGAAAACTAGAGCAAGTGACGTGAATCTCTAACCACATGGCCAACCACGAAGCTAATGGCTTTATTCACAGAACCCCATGTTTATCTGCAGAACAACCCCACGAAGCAAAGGCATGAGTTCTCAAAACTTCCTGGAAATCCTTGGGTCCACATATATTTGAGAATAGAGATTGGTTTTGGATTTTGAAAAGGTCAGATGTTACATGCACCATATAGGACATCATATGAGCAGCGCTCCATAGTGAAGCCCACTCATAGTTCTAAGGATAACGTGAATGTTCCTACCAAGCGGAGTTAAGTGAGGACTATGAACACCCACAACTCCGTTCACGGCAGTTTTGCTCCAAATGCATCACGAAAAGATTCTGCTACTCTTTGAATGTTCCATCTTGGAATTGTAAATAAGGGATTTGTGGGCCTATTATCCCCATTTCACAGACGAGAGATCAGATCCACAGAGGTTGAGTGGCTTGAATGACACCAGAGCCAGTGTCCTTCACGTCTCCCCACTGGTAGCACATCAGGGACCGGAACAAGGTTGCCCAGAAGGTTCCCTGGGTTAGGCTACTTCTACATGCTCTTTGCATCCTTTCTTCAGATCAGTTACTGAAAACTACTTTCATTAAGCCCAAGAAAAATCCCATGCTTTTTCTTAAAAACAAAACACAACAAAACAAGAAGGGTGGAGAGAGGCCTGGGCTTTGCTCTAGTGCTCTCAGCTCTGAGAAGTTTGCTTCTTGCTCTGATGCTATTTTCTATGTGACTAAAAGTCTGATCTTTAGACAAGAGGCATTGTTAAAAGCGGTCCGCTTTAATGGTAGCAAAAGCATCAGCAAAAAGCATGTGATAGCAAAAGCACCTTTCAAATTTTCTGATTGGAAATGTCCTAAACCACGTTTGGGTTTTTTTCTCTTCCAAACGTTAAACTTTTCTTTTTTTACTTTTGATGTTATTCTTACGTATTACTCTTGATATAATATTGTGGGTTTTTCCTTTTTTTTTTTTTTTTTTGCCTTCTTTTAATTTTTTTTAAATTTTTTTGAACGTTTATTTATTTTTGAGACAGAGAGAGACAGAGCACGAACAGAGGAGGGGCAGAGAGAGAGGGAGCCCCGATGTGGGGCTCAAAGTCCCGGACCGTGAGATCATGACCTGAGCTGAAGTCAGACACTTAACCGACTGAGCCACCCAGGTGCCCCTTTTTTATTTTTAAAAATTTTTTTAAATGTTTATTTTTGAGAGAGAGAGAGAGAGAGAATGAGCAGGGGAGGGGTAGAAAGAGAGGGAGACAGAATCTGAAGCAGATTCCAGGCTCTGAACTGTCAGCACAGAGCCCGACATGGGACTTGAACTCACGAACTGTGACATCATGACCTAAGCTGAAGTCGGAGGCTTAACCGACTGAGCCACCCAGGCGCCTCTCTTTTATTTTTGGAAAGCACTTTGTGGTATGCACAATAGTCTTGTTTGAAAGATGGACCACATGGGAAGATTTTCTTTGATTACCGGTGTGTGTTTTGATTCATGGGCTCATAAAGGCCCAACCATGGTAGTTAAAGCAGAATTGTTTACGTTCATGTTAAAACTGTACTGAGATAACAGGAGTCGTGCTCACAGGACAGATTGAACTGCGGGGCAAAGGACACACGTTGCTTGAAATCCTAGGAGCCGCTATTCTGGACCCAAAAAGGCATTTTGATCTATTGCTCTAGTCTGGGGACAGTTTGACTATGTACTCTTGAGTGCTGGATATCACACACCTGTATTAAAAAGGTCAATGCTCTCGACCGCCAAGAAAGGAATTCTTGGGGAATTCGGGGAGATGATTTTGCAGAGTTTTAATTAAGATTTCATCACAGAACTTGGACCGGTTAAGTTACTCTCCGAATTGCTTTCCGGTGAAAAACAAGAGCTGCCAGAGGGCCAGTGCAGAAACGCACAGCTGTTTGGATAAGGGCATAATTGGTTCCCTGGAGGAGAACGGGGCAGCTATGAGTGTTTTAAGTATTTTCAGGATCGTCTTTTAGGGATGTGGCAAAACTATAATCCCGTTCATCTGTGGTCTCTGAAAAATCCTCCCTGAAATCTCCAACAGTCCAGGGAGGTATCGCTACGTCCGGAACTGAACACAGATGCCTTGCTCGCTTCTCTCTTTGGAGATGATGTATCGCATCCCATGCCAGTGACAGGCACAGCAGGAGGCAGTAAATGTTAGCTCTCCCCTTGCATCACCCACCTTCCCTCATGCTGTGATAAGACAGCCTTTTCGGTGGATGTTTGCTCTCAGGGCTATGATTTGATTAACTTATACGTACAGAAGTGACCACGCAAAATGTGGCACTAATCAAGCCGTTTGGCAACGGTGTTGAAAAAAATATATTTGTACAACTTTTTATAATGCAGATGGAGGAGAGTTTTTTAAAAGAAAACTTGGGTTGGGGTGCCCGGGTGGCTCGGTTGAGCATCCAACTTCGGCTCAGGTTATGATCTTGCAATTCAAGCCCCACCTGGGGCTTTGTGCTGGTGGCACAGAGCCTGCTTTGGATTCTCTGTCTCCCTCTCTCTGTGCCCCTTCCCCGCTAGCACACACACTCTCTCTCTCCCTCAAAAAACAAACATTTTTTTAACAAATTTTTAAAAAATGAAACCTTGGGTTTTATTCCACTAGGATCATACCTTGATGTCCAAGCAAATGCACCCCGCCCCCCCATCAGATGTGGGTAGCTCCCAATATTAAAGGGATATTGATGGAAAAACTTGCGTCTTCCACTCAGAGGTCACCCTCTTTGCTACATATCTTTACAAGAGATGCTTCTGTCTTTTAGCATTATGTTTGTGGCTCAAATTACATCTTACTTTAAAACATAAAGTGTGCTGAAACTGAGTTGTTAAAATCCTATTGCGCATTTATTCAACAAATGTTTATTACATCGCTGCACCATGTTTTGAGGGACTGAGCTAGACCCTGGAGATACAGAAATGGACAGAAAAGAGATGGTCCCTGACCTCACAGAGCTTAGGAATGAAATAGAACTTCAAGTAAGTCATTCTGTGATTACCACGTAGTTGGATGGATAGTATGCCGGGGACACTCAGAACACTCTAGGATCACATGGAAGGGAACATAGCCCAGACTTACAGGGTCAGGGTAAGATTCTGGAAGTTAGGATAAGCATAGGCTTCCAGAAAAAGTGATATATAAGCCCAAACCTGAAGAACACGTAGGGATTGGTCAGATAAGGAATTCACATATATGAGTGAACACTCAATGCAGAAGAAATAAGTGGAAATCCCCAGAGGTGACATCATGGAGACGTCAACGAACTCAGAAGCCCTTTGGCATGGCTGCTGTGCTTCAAATCCAAGGGCAGTTAGACCATGAAGCCCCTTGTGAACAACGTAAGCACTTACAACTTTCCACTAAAGGCAATGAGGATCTATGAAATGAAGAGAATAGACAAGAAAGACAGTGGACTGTAGTCAGGGACTGCTTCGGAAAGTGGGGCGATTCAAGGGAGAGACAATGGTGACCTGAACAGAGAGAGTGACAATGGAGATGTGAATGGGCTCTGGAGACGTTGAAGATGTCATTGATGGAGCTGGCCAGGACCGGGTGACTTCATGCATGCTGAATGAGGTCTTTATGTTTGTTTTTCTGTTCTACTGGGCAAGCGACAGAAAGTGTCTTTGACCAACTAAAGCAAAAATGGGATTTCTGGGAAGGCTCTCAGTATAGGTCACCAGAAGAAGAGCAAGCTAAACAAGCAGTCTGGGGATCCAAGAAACAGAGCGCTTTGACTCTTCAGAATCTTCAAAAGCCCAAGGAGCCCTTTTTTTTTTTTTTTTTTTTTTTTGGAGTGCTGCCATAAAATGGGTTGGTTCCAATCATCTCTGACTTATCAAGTATATTCACTTAGAATTCAAAGTCTCAGATCCAGATGGCCAACAGATACATGAAAAGATGCTCAACATCACTCCTCCTCAGGGAAATAGAAATCAAAACCACCCTGAGATACCACCTCACACCAGTCAGAATGGCTAAAATTAACTCAGGAAACAACAGATGCTGGCGAGGATGTGGAGAAACGGGAACCCTCTTGCACTGTTAGTGGGAATGCAAACTGGTGCAGCCGCTCTGGAAAACAGTGTGGAGGTTCCTCAAAAAATTAAAAATAGAACTACCCTACAACCCAGCAATAGCACTACTAGGTATTTATCTAAAGGAACACAGGAGTGCTGATGCATAGGGGCACATGTACCCCAATGTTTATAGCAGCACTCTCAACAATAGCCAAACTATGGAAAGAGCCTAAATGTCCATCAACTGATGAATGGATAAAGAAGTTGTGGTTTGTATATACAATGGAATACTACTTGGCAATGAGAAAGAATGAAATTCTGCCTTTTGCAGCAACGTGGATGGAACTGGAAGGTATTATGCTAAGTGAAGTAAGTCAGTCAGAGAAAGACAGATATCATATGTTTCCACTCATATGTGGATCTTGAGAAACTTAACAGAAGACCATAGGGGAAGGGAAGGGGCACAAAATAGTTACAAACAGAGAGAGAGGGAGGCAAATCATGAGACTCTTAAATACAGAGAACAAACTGAGGGTTCATGGGGAGGGGAGGGGAGAGGGGAAAATGGGTGATGGGCATTGAGGAGGGCACTTGTTGAGATGAGCACTGGGTGTTTTATGTAAGCGATGAATTACGGGAATCTACCCCCAGAATCAAGGGCACACTGTATACGCTGTATGTTAGCCAACTTGACAATAAGTTATATTTAAAAAAAGAAAAAAAGAATTCAAAGTCTCAGGAAAGGAAATCTGAATGGGCCAGCATAGAGCCCATCTCTAAAACCCAAGCAGCCAGGGTTGGTATATTCTTTTACCAGTGACCTGGAAGGAGGAGGGCCAACCATAGCAGTAGCCCCAACAGTTTGGAGGGGGGCAGGGAGAGGAGTGAAACTTTAGGCCCAGGTCCACAACCTGGGCAACTGGGTGGATGAGGGCATCATCCCCTGAGACAGGAAAAGGGGCAGGTTTGAAGAGAGGAGTGGGGAGTGGCATTTCATATCAAACACACACATGAAGAGGTCTGCAGGAGAGTGAAAATCCATGTCTGAACCAAGAGAACAATATCTAGGCTGAGGAGATAGTCCTCGGTACTCACATGGTCGTAAATCCATGGGGTTGGAGAAGAAGGTATAAGGAGAGTGTGTAGTAGGAGAGGGAAGACAAGCTTGGACAGAATCTTCGGAATTAACACGGGCAGATCTAAGAGGAAACAGAGGTAAAATAAGTTTGACCCAGGCTGGTGTTGCCAGCCTTGGAGATGGCGGCCAGTGGTCCCCACCTCCTGGTATTCACACCCGTGTGTGGGCTCCCTCCCCCATGGTACTGGAATTGATGCGTGTCACCAACAGAATGTGCAGACGGGATGGCATTTTAGGTTATAGGACACGGTGGCTTTTGTTTTGCTCTCTCCCTCCCTCGTGGATCTCTCCCTCCGCCCACTGACATGTTGTGAGTGCCCCATCGAGAGGCCCATGCGATGAGCAGGTCAGGCCTTTGGCCAGCTGCCATGTGACCGAGCTTGGAGGCAGGCGCTCCAGTCCTGGGTAAGCCCAGGTGACTACAGCCCCAGGTCACACATTGCTGGGGGATTCATGACAGATCCCGAAGCAAAATCACCGGGCTGAGCTGCTCCTAGATTTATGACCACAGATATGGTGAGATAATAACTTTTTGCTGTTTTAAACCACAGAGTTTTGAGGTAACCTGTCGTACAGCAAGAGATACTAAGCACAAAGCTCTCTGTAACCTGGATTTTTAAACAAATTTTAATTCCAGCATAGTGAACCTACAGTGTTATGTTAGTTTCAGGTGTGCTTGTCAAGGTAAGTGTACTTTTTTTTTTTAAGTTTATTAATTTATTTTGAGAGCAAGCACAAGAGGGGGAGGGGCAGAGAGAGAGGGAGAGAGAGAATCCCAAGCAGGTTCCATGCTGTCAGCACAGAGCCCCACGCAGGCTTGAACTTACGGACCGTGAGATCATGACCTGAGCTACAACCAAGAGTCAGGCACTTAACCGGCTGAACCATCCAGGCGCCCCGAGGTAAGTATAGTCTTAATCCCTTTCACTTATTTCACTCATCCCCCCACTTCCCTCCCCTCTGGCAACCATCTGTTTGTTCTCTATAGTTAAGAGTCTGTTTGGGGATTTGTCCCTTTGTCTTTCCCTTTTGTTTCTTAAAGTCTACATATGAGTGAAATCATAAGGCATTTGTCTTTCTCGGACTGACTTATTTGACTTAGCATTACGTTCTCTAGTTCCATCCATGTTATAGCAAATGGCAAGATTTCATTCTTTTTTATGGCTGAGTAATATTCCATTGGATATGTTATATCACATCTTTATCCATTCATCTGTTGATGGACACTTGGGTTGCTTCCATCATTTGGCTATTGTAAATAATGTTGCGATAAAAATAGTGCTTATATCCTTTTGAATTAGTGTTTTCTGTATCCTTTGGGTAAATACCCAGTAGTGGAATTACTGGATTGTAGGATAACTCTGTTTTTAATATTTTTGAGGAACCCCCATACTGTTTTCTAAAGTGGCTGCACCGGTTTGCATTCCCACCGACAGTGCACGAAAGGTTCCTTTTTCTCCGCATCCTCACCAACACTTCCTGTTTCTTGTGTTTTTGATTTCAGCCATTCTGACAGGTGTGAGTTGGGGAACTTGGATCTTGTCAATGTTTTTCCTCTGACATTAATTCAGCTCTATTATTCAGTTTTCTTCACATAGCATTTTATTTCTAATCGCCCTGCAAACTGTTATGAAACCAATAATGACTTTCAGGGTCCCTTGTTCATTTCTAGCCAAATTTATTTATTTTTTCTCTGTAACGGTAGTAGTCCTGTAGCTGTAACTTCTTAGAATTTTTATTGGTTAAATAGATTTTTTAACATCAAAGGACTAAGCTATACAAACGAGACCTTCTTTAGTTACAATGCAGAAAGAAAGAGGACCAAAGACATTGACCTGCTAGAAAGAAAGAAGAACAATTGTCAGCAAGGAAAGATGTCAGGATTGGTTAGAACCTACTAATGGTATGGGAGTTTTTCCTTTATGGAAAAATGGTCAACTCTTAAAAGGCAACTGCATTATTTTTCCCTGGGAGGGTGGAAGTGAAAAGAAATCTGGAGATTTTAAGTGGCTAATGAAAACTTTAAGGTGTTGATTATATTCTGATCATATTCAAATGATTTAAAGATATGTAGGGGCACCTGGATGGCTCAGTCAGTTAAGTCTCTGACTCTTGATCTCACCTCAGATCTTGATCTCAGAGTTGTGAGTTCAAGCCTCATATTGGGCTCCATGCTGGGCGTGAAGCCTACTTAAAAAAAAAAATTAAAAATAAGTAAATAAATAAATAAATTAATTAATATATGTAAAACTTGGTGGGTATCGTTGCTTTGGAGGATCCCCTGAAAGAACAATTATAGTACTATTTCTCAAAAAAGGAATGGGTATTGTAGGTCTTTATTTAACCTTCAACTCACCCTTAATGGAGAAAAGCACAGGTATCCAGGCAAATAACAAAATAGCATGACATGTTGGCAACATTGATGACGAAGCTTTAATATTTCTCTCTCTATATAAATGGATTTTACAAATCAGTTAGAGAACATACTAATAGAAAATTGGGCAAATGACACAAATGAACGTTCTGCAAATATGAGAAGTGAATAGCTATCATTAGCACTTATAACTGTACAAATAAAAATGAAACAAAGATGCCATTTTTCACCTTTCAAACTGGGAAACTATATATATTTTTTTCAATCCAATGGTAGGAACATATAGATAACATATTCTCATATGTTGGGCAGTTGAAATTAATGAAGTTTTTCTGAAAGACTTTTTGGAAATGTGCTTAAATAATCTTGATAGTATATATAAACCTTGACTCAAAACTACAATTTCTTTGATTTTACTCTACATAAATATCTGACAGTATAATAAAATTTTTTTAAAAGGATTTTCGTTACAGTGATTTTTGAAATCTGGTTACAAAGTGAAAGAAACCCAACCTAAAAAGGCATAAGTAGAAACAGAGAGCCTATTGGCTAAGGGAATCCAAAAGTTAAAAGAACTGAGTTATGGAAGGCAGGGATACAACTGCAACAACCAGAATCAGGGTTTAAATGTTGACGGGTCTTGTCCTGTCAGTCTTCTTTGCTATTCTCAGAGTATTCTCTTATTTTTAGGACAGACTGGATTTTTCTTGCGGTGGGAAACACCTCCATTGGCCCAATAGACATCATCAACAAAGAAGAGGCTGACTAATCTGAAATTCTCTGAGTTCTAGTTCAAGTCCAATTCTGCAGAGAGACTCTGAAGGCCCATTCAGAAACTCACCAATGGAATCGTCAATTGCAGTGGTAAGGATTAGCCTATATTGATGCATATACCCAATTCAGATGAGTTGGTGTGGTCAAGATGCCAAGGATATAATACATTTCTGTCATGGTCATGTGGCTTTGGAGAAAGGGGAAGGGCATAGTGATTGGGCAGGCAACTCCATAGATATCCCCTGGAAATTTGGGATTTTTTCCGTATGATAAGCCAAACACTAGATGGAGTATGTTATCTAAAATATGGAAACTGGGGGTGAAGTATGAGAATCATGGGGTAAACATCAAATGGCCATTGGTCACTTCAGATTGATGGCAGAAGATAAGAAGTTGATATGTATCTCACTGAATCTACCACTATAAGTTAGTTTCTCGAGGTGGATTATCCAACATGTGAATGGAAGTGAAGAACTAATATTTATTACATGCCTCCAGTATGCCTAACTCTGGAGAAAGTACCTATATACCTAAATATCTAAACACATTGTATATATGAATATATATTTATATATTCATATCTTGTATATATAAATATATAAGATATGAAATTTCCTTTATGATTTCAACTCTGGAAGATTTAGGAGGTCCGTTTTACATAGAAGGACATGGAAGTCCAAGAAACAGTCAATAACTTACCCAACATTGTATAATTAGTAAATAGCCAAGTCACTTCTCAAACCCTGACTGCTGGGTTCTGGCTCCTCATCTTCCTCAAAATTTTACCCCAGAGATATTTTAAGAATATGACATGTTTTTCACTTGCCCTGCATTTCATAGACCACTCCTTTTGCATTTTCTAAGGTTTGAGTTTATGTAGTTTGATCTCCAAAATGAAATGTATGCCATTATTTTTGCATATTTATAAAACCTTCAGAGTCATTTGTAATGAAATTTTTCTCAAACAACGTCAATCCCTTACCTAATATTGAGGGAGGTGGTCTTCTCTAATACGCTGGTCGCTGACCATCCATTCCTTTGAGAGTCATGATAATGCACCAAGCAGCAGCCATGAGACGCGTCCTTCTTCCATTGTGAGTTGCTAGGGCTGTGTTTGGGACGGGTGAGCATATTAAAGTGTCCAGGAGCCACTCAATCCTGTGCCCAACATCCCCTGCCCAACCACCCCCCATTTGGTGCAGAAACACTAAGAGCTGTGCTTTTTTAGTAAACCTGTGCAGCAAATTTCTTCTGGTTTGAAGTCATCTGTCGATGAGCGTATCATGGAAGACAGAATCAAGAGCTTTGTGAAATTCAAGGTCTCTTACACCTGTTTCATTCCTCTGATCCAACAGGCCTGTCACTCTGTTTTAGAAGGAAATTAGATGGTTCTGACAAGACTGTTCTTTACAAAGCAATGTTGATTATTACCTAGTATTCTGTGATCGGATAGGTGTTTGCAAATTTTTTTTTGATGATTGGTTCTAGTATTTTTCCAGGTATGAACACTAAGCTGACTACTCTATGATTTTCAGGGCTGTCCCTTTCTCAGTTTCAAATATAGATCTGGTCTCTACTTTTTTTTTCTTTCCTTCTTCTTCTTGTTCTTCTTGTTCTTCTTGTTCTTCTTATTCTTGTTCTTCTTGTTCTTCTTCTTGTTCTTCTTGTTCTTCTTCTTCTTCTTTTACTGTTTAATGGCCTCACTAATCCCTGTTGAATTTTTTAAGTTGCTTTTGGAAAACATCATTAAGCTTGCTTAGTAGTTATGGAAGGGGAAACACTTAAAGGAAATGATTACCAGAACACTTACAGTTAATTTTTAAAAAAGAAAACACGGCAACAAAGAAGTGAAATTTGGAGTTTCTTACAAGCAAGGCACCTTCTGCAGCCCTAAGGTTGACCTTAAACAAAAGTTAGAATTTATAAGGTTACCATTACAGGGGCATAACAATAAGTAACACTTAGTGAAATAGTTAAAGATTTTAAGGCCAATTGATTCAAATAACTATTCCCCTTGACAAGCTTGTTTCATGAAAGATATACGCGGATGATCAGATAATATATACTTTCGAGATATGAAGAGACTGGTTTAGCCTTCCAGAGGGAATAATCTTTGATGGAGATCAGTATGACTGCTTTTTCCTGCCATTAAAATATGTTCAGCGTTGGGGTGCCTGGATGGTTCAGTCAGGTGAGTGTCTGACTCTTGATTTCAGTTCATGTCACATTCCCAGGGTCGTGGGATAGAGCTCCGCATCAGGTTCCACGCTGAGCATCGAGTTTGATTAAGATTCTTCTCTCTCTCTCTTTTTCTCTTTCCCTCTGCTCCTCTCCACCACTAGTGCATGTTAACATGCTCTCTCTCTCCGTCTATCAAATTAAAAAAAAATAAATAAATAAGTTCATCTTCATGTTAGAAGCACAGGTGAGATCTCCTTGTAACTAACTCACTAGGAAAATGTGGTCAGCAGCCAGCTTGTCCTTACTGTGTGGAAATGATGTTAAGACGGGAGCTTTTGAGTTTTGCACTAGACTCCCTGTAGGAAAACCAAAGAACAGCTGTGAACAATGCCTTTCTCTACACATTGGGGGGTGAAAATGAGGTGAACCCACCCGGATGTGCTCCGGATGGACAAACAATGGGATTGTCTTTATTCTCTGGGTACTTTCTTGGCACCGTCGTGGGCTCACTGGCACACTCGGCTTTGGAGCCTCAAAGCGATAGTTCAGTAAAGAGAGCTCTGTGACTCCAAGGCAGACAGAACCATTTTTCAACCGCAGAAGCACTTAATTCTTTCTCGCTTTAAGTGTGAAAGCCATTTGGGTGATAGCCCAGGCAAGGTATTGCAGACCGAGATTGAAAAACTCTTGGCCTCTAAGAAGAAACAGTAGGGGGTTGGGGGGGGGGGGGGTGGGGAGGGGGAAAGCTCAGTTACCATTTAAGAGCCCAAGAAAAAATATATATATATTGCATTTAGAAAAAAAAATCGCTTTTGGCAACTGTGCTCAAGACTCTCAGATTTGGAAGTTAAACATGGGAAAATGTTATAAACGGGTTGCACCATATTTGTCTATCACTCTCTTTTTGAAGTGGCAATCTGGGTGACTGGAAAGTATGAACACATCTCTATTCTGGTGCAGCTTGCTGAGAACCGCAAGTTACAGAATGAAGCCTGCCCGTGGGGCTGCTGCTTATAAATAGAAGGAATCTGGTTCATGCTGCAGAGGTGGGGGCTTCCGTGTGATTTTTCCCGTGAGTGTGAAGGCGGTCACTGGGTATTCGACGGGACACCTCAGCTGTCGTGAGCTGGCAAGTAGCGACGGCAGGAAGGAAGGGGCCAAGCAAATAGCCACCCTCTGAACGTGCTCCTTGAAGAGCGGGGATGTGCCCATCGCCATAATCCTCATCCTTGGGCTAGGGTTGTGGGGTTGGCGAGAGTGTGCGGGGGGAGGCCCGGGAGCTCTGGAATGTCACAGGGCTTCGGAGCCATCCCCGTTAGTTTTTGGCAACAACACATCCTCCCAGATGACAGGCATTCTCTTCCTCCTCCTTATTTTTGGACGGTGGTAGCCGTTTTATGGGATGATGGGCCGATAGAAATTTGGGGAGAATTGTGGGATACTCACAGTGAGGTAGGAAAATAATGTCATTAGAAAAGAGGGAGGAGTGCCTGCTGAAGAAGTTACTGCGTTTACGACCTTTTACTTAATGCCCACAGTAACATAGTCATATAGGCAGTATCAGCCCAACGGAAAGGCGGGGAAATGGAGCTTCGGGGAAGTGACGTGATCGGCCCGAAGTTTGTAGCCAGGAGCTGGTGTGACCAGTCTACCCAACTGGAGCTCACCAGCCCACGGTCAGCACACCTGTGGGTTGCCCCAAGAGTCTAATCATCCCAGGGGACCAGTGAGCCTTTGCCACGTAGCCGGGGGTATGGCTTTCATCTCTGCACCTGTACAGAGAAGCGGTGGAGTCTGTGGCCAGCCACCTGCTGGCAGTTCTGTCCAGAGCCACCTGCTGTAGAGTTGGGCACCAGACCCGCTTTACAGAGGGGAGGGAAGCCATTTGTCAACGCTGTCTGAGCCTTTCAATTTTCAGGGTGGGCGAAAAGTGTTTGTTTATTCTTCCGGGACTGCTGTCGTCCAGCTCTCATTCAGGCCCTTAGAGGGTGAGAGTTTGTGCTATTCCCCTGGCCATATTTCTCACAGCGACCGCTGTGTGTGTGTGTGTGTGTGTCTTTCCTAGTCTCTGGTTCCACTGAGATGGGTACACTGCTGTTTTTCTTATGCTTAAAGCCTCAATAAGCCAAACGCATCTTGATGGCTTAACGTTCCAGGAACCACCATCATGGGGATGTTTAGAAGCCAATGCCAGGAATAATATTGGGTGGTTTCCAGACTTTGATCAGTTTGGCAATAATCTCACCAACCTGGGCACGAACAATGCGTCCTGCGGTATCAGACCCTCTGTGGGGTCTTTCGACGGAGATCTTGCGAGGGCTTCTCTCACTCGGCTCGTTTGGACACATGTGGGTGCTGGATCCCGAAAGTCAGTCCGAGGACCAGCTCATGTTCCTGAAGAAGCTTTCGCCAGATCTTGAACACACACACAGATGAATACACAGATGCAATAAATGAGTTAAAACAAAAACAAAAACAAAAAACTAACCAGTTTAAAGATGTAGTCTTTCGTCTAAGTGTATGTTCTTCATGCCTGTGTGTATCTGTGTTAGAAATGTCTTTCTCGGGGCGCCTGGGTGGCTTAGTCGGTTAAGCTTCCAATGTCGGCTCGGGTCATGATTTCGCACTTGGTGAGTGCCAGCCCCACGTGGGGCTCGTTGCTGTCAGCACAGAGCCCACTTCAGATCCTCTGTTTCCCTTTCTCTCTGCCCCTCCCCGACTTGTGCTCTCCCTCACTCTCTCTCTCTCTCTTTCTCAAAAATAAATAAGCATTAAACAAACTTACAAAAAAAAGAAATGTCTTTCTCAGGAATTGATGGACATTACAGAGGGCTGGTATTTATTTTTAAAGGCCTATTTTACCCTTCCCCCTCAGCAAATGGTCAAATTCCTACTGTTCCCTGAAATCCTGATTCTGGAAACCAGCAACGCCACGTACAATGTTTTTTGTCTCCACCACCCTACACCTGCATCTCCCAAACTCCATCAGTGGAGAGAGTCTTAGATGGAAGGGGAAAGCAGAAGAAAAATTGGGAAGAAGAAAATAACCCCACTTGCTGTAGAAAAACAAGAAGAAAATACATCATGTGTTATACGTACTTTGTAAAAATTACAGAGAATATGTATTTACATATTTATGTGCATTTATTTAGAGAGGCTCTTGAATGGAGGTGAGCTGAAGAGTTTTCACTGGATGCTCTTAGCACATAGGAGTATTTTCGACTGAGTCAGAGGGAGGCTTTAATTTCTTGGAGATGGGAGAGGTGGCCTCCTCATCTATTTTCTCACCTGTTTTCCTTTCCTTCTCGTGTCTCCTTCCTTCTCTTCCTTCTCCCTTCTCCTTATCAGTACTGAGCTTACACCAGACCAAAGTGGTCCTTCTCGGGCCTTGCCCTTTAGAAAGCCCTACTTGTCTCAAAGAGACATAAGTGAATTAAAGAACACGGGGGCACCTCTGTCATTTGGGATCCCGTGTCCAGTGCTGGGTCAGCGTAAGCCTGAACATCCACCCTCAGTATTGACACCATTCAGGCCCCAGGGAAATATCTCCCATCTTTGCCCTATGCCCTTAAAATGATAAAGAGGACTCCATCAAAATGTCATAAAGACCTCCGGGCTGTACTGCTGATACATCGGAAACAAACATTGCATTGCACCTGGTGACAAGATTTGAATGGCAGAAGCACTTAGGTAAGAGAAAAGACAAGTTAATTCACTTGTCAAATTATTGTTCTCTGATAGCATGAGTGTGATAGCGTCTCGTGCGATCAAATATCATTTCCCATTAGTGCCGAGCATCCACTCTCTTATTCCTCTTTGTGGTTCCAGAGGTATTTACACATTAGCACAGTGTTCAGAGCACTAGCACATAGAGTCTGTGGAACATTTTCTGAAAGTTAAATAATCCAAATTACTACTACATCTGTATAGATGTAGAGGTAGATAAAATGTGAGAAGTATTTTTCTTTACATTATTACATGGTTCTAGATATTGCTTTAAAAGATGATGAAAACCATGATATGATGATTAATATATTGAAATTAAAATATGATGTAGTGTTTTGGGGCTCCTGGGTGGCTGAGTCCGTTGAGCGACCGACTTCAGCTCAGGTCGTGATCTCATGGTTCGTGGGTTCGAGCCCCACGTCGGGCTCGCTGCTGCCAGCTTGATAGCTCAGATCCTGCTTTGGATCCTCTGTCCCCCTCTGTCTCTGCCCCTCCCCGACTTACTCTCTCCCAGAAATAAATAAGTATTAAAAAAAATTTTTTTCTGGGGTGCCTGGGTGACTCAGTCAGTTAAGCGTCCGACTTTGGCTCAGGTCATGATCTCACGGTCTGTGAGTTCGAGCCCCGCATCGGGCTCTGTGCTGATAGCTGAGAGCCTGGAGCCTGCTTCGGATTCTGTGTCTCCCTCTCTCTCTGCCCCTCCCCTGTTCATGCTCTGTCTCTCTCTGTCTCAAAAATAAATAAATGCTAAAAAAAATTTCTAATTTTTGTAGTAACAATAATCTATTGGACACAATCCAAATAGCATGGTTGCGCATGATAGATTAAGGAATTTTGTTAACTCCAGTTATTACTGCTTTAGCAGAGTGAATGTTCTCCAAACAGAAATTAAGAATAAAGAAATTACCTTAGAACTATAATATTTCAAGAAATGTATCTATTTTACCATTACTGTCAATAGAATACAAATACATGAAAGTGTGGATTACAATATAATTAGTGTTTTAGCGAAACAAAGGCAAGAAAAGCAAATTTGTATGGAATATATTTGTGAATTAATGAGAGTTATTTTATTACTTATCAAACATCACTAGCCCATCAAGGAAACACTCAGACATGTACAATATAATTAAATCCAGTCTTTGAGAGTTTGTTGACTTTCAGTCATGTAAAAACCATAGCTTCAAAAAGAATTTTCATTCTATCATTGTGAATACTTACTTGTCAAGGAAGAAGATAGAATATGTATTCTCTAATAGTTCGTTAACTTGCTTTATATCTTATAATTATTGAGATCTATGGCATATGGGCTTCCATTTGAACTCTTGCCATATTTTGCCTTCTGTCCCCTCGTTTTCTCCCTACTTTTCTGTTCTCCTCCCTTTGATACAGCCTAATTTCTCCCTCTTATTCCTCTCTTCTCTCCTCTTTGTAGAAATCTTATGCACAATCTCAAGTGCTTAAAATGTGCAGTCTTTATTTTTTTGAGAGCAAATCAAATGCATGCCTGAATCTTCATCTCTCCTCACTGGCAAGAAATCTAATCTTTGTTATTATGGAGAAGGGTGTAAAGATGGAATGTTCTCCCACCTTCTCTTTCTCTAGGGCCATTTATCAAATCGGAAAGCTTACACAGCATCAGAGGGCCCTCTCGCTCAGACATCACATTGACCACTGACGTTTGGTAACCCAAGCTAGGTGATCCAAGCTAGGCAGGCAGTTCTGCAGCTTCTTCGTTGCAAAGCAGGAACCCAGTGTCAGCATTGCTCATGGGAGCCTGATGGTTGGAGTCTAGGCTCTCCAGGGCACCACAGCCTTTCCCTTCTGGGGTGCTGCCCCCTCCAGGGTGCTGGGAGAGCTGGGTGTGGGTCATACTCTTTGAGGGGCCTACCAACCCCAACCCCTTTCCAGTCTGGGGGAAACATCTCTGCTTCCTTTAGCAACAGTCCAAGATTCCCCCCTCTCTCCCCACCCCCAGATGACTCCTTCAGGAATCCTATGCTTCTGGAAAAACAAGCCAGAGGATCACGATGTCTAAAGGCAATGTCTGCTTTTATGAATCACAAACTCCTCTAAAGCAAGGAGCTGAACACAGCATCCTGGCTATCTGCTTGGAAGAGGGGAAAGAAAAATACAAGAATGGAAAAAACAAATTAATATTTTAAAAAATTATCTCACACAGTTGGACTTGGGGCATGAGGAAAAGAGCACAGCATATGCTTAATGCTGGGGACCTATGGAGGCTTGGAAAATAAAAGTAAGGGCCCAGCTAATTATGACTGAGTTTAGATTTTAAGGGGAGTTTCAGGCTATCCATTCAGCTCACTGGAGAAGAGATGGAGACAGGGACTCAAGGGCATACTGATGAGGGGCCATAAGCTGAGGGTCAAGCACAAGCTAGCACCCACCCCCCAACCCATCACCACCCCCACCCCACCCCAACCCAGATGGGATATGTGTGACATTCCTCAGGCACTCCTGGCTGCCTAAGAACAAAGGAAAGGACAGAAAACAAATGGTTCAACTGTAGAATCTCCATCAGTTTACAAATATCTTAGTAATATTACAAGAAAAGGCTCTTATCACTAGTCTAATCTCCAGGAATTCCCTACTATCTTCATGATAATGCTTTGCTAGAGGGAAAAACAACCTTAGCTTGACAATAGCTAGGCCTCCAGTAATCTGTAAACCCTCTTTAGCATATGGAAATCCTTTTAAGAAACTTCCTCTTGACCTCACCTCCCCCAACTCCACAGTATACAAGCAGTCACTCTTCACAACCCCAGTGCAGCTCTTTCTACCCACGGGTCTTGTCCCCATGCTTTAATAAAATCACCTTTTTGTACCAAAGATGTCTTCAAGACTTCTTTCTTGGCCGGTTGCCTCCGAACCCCCCCATCACTCCAAAATCCCATCAATACTTCCAGCCAGGAATGGAGTCAGTGCCCTTGTCTGGCACATTCCCTGAGGGATGGCTCTTGGAAATTTGTGTTTTCGTCAAGCTCCAGTGTTCACCCCCCCCCCCATAACACCTGTCTACTGTCCCCATATATACTTAACGTATAGAAAAAATTAAACATGCTTATGGGAGAATTCCTTCTTTATATATTCACTTACTCATTCAAAAAATATTTGTCAAGGGCCTTCTAAATACCAGGTATTGTACCAGGTGCTGGGTGTATCCAGGTGCATAAAATAGACAAGATGTTGTCCAGTGGAACTTACAACTCATTAGGGAAGAGATTCAATAAACAAGAAAACAAATACATATGAATTACGAATGGTGCCAAGAGAGTGAACACAAGAGAATGGCCAGGACATTGAAAGAAACTAAAACATCATTGTACATAGAATTGAAGGAATTAGGAAGGTTTTGCCTTCTCCATAGAAGGCTCAGACCTCCCAACTATACATACATTTTAAAGGATGTCATATGAAGAAGACTTTCTTTCATGAAGTCTAAGGGCTACGTAGAGTATCAAAAACTAAAAGCCTTAGAGAGGTCCATGTTGGATTGACAAGATGCAGACTTTTTTAAGTTGTAAAGGAATGGAATGATTTGCTTGGAGGAGTGGGTCAGGTCAAGAGCTCTATTGATTAAAAATAGCCACAATTAGGGGCACCTGGGTGGCTCGGTCGGTTGAGCATCCGATTTGGGCTCAGGTCATGATCTCGTGGTTTATGGGTTCAAGCCCCGTGTTGGGCTCTGTGCTGACGGCTCAGAGCCTGGAGCCTGCATTGGATTCTGTATCTCCCTCTCTCTCTGCTCCTCCCCTGCTTATGCTCTGTCTCTCTCTGTTGCAAAAATAAGTAAAACATTAAAAAAATAAAAAAAAATAGCCACAATTAGTACTCAATAATAAAAAGGAGTAAATATATAACAACACGGATGAATCTCAAACACATTATGCTACATGAAAGAAGCCTTACACAAGACTACATCTTGTATGATTGAAATTCTAGATTAGGCAAAACTAATCTGTAGGGGATAAGCAGAACAATGATTGCCTGGGGAAGGGAGCAGGACAGGAAGGGCTAGGATTAACGAGGAAGGGGTGTGAGGGAACTTTCTGGGATAATGTACATGTTCTGTATCTTGATAGTGATTTGGTTTACACAGGTATATGCACTGTCAGCATTCATTCAATGGTGCATTTCACTATGTGTATTTTCACCTAAAAATAAATAAGGCAGGAAGACAGGGAGTCACAGAAAAAGGGAGGCGGGAAGGGTGGGGAGGGAGAGAGGAAAGAAAAAATATTGAACTTTAGTTAATGACACACAAGCTGGAGCTGTAGGATGGACGATACTGATGTCTGCATTTGCTTTGAGATACATGAGAAGCAAAGCTGGCTGACGAATGCATAGCTAGATGTAGCTGGGGCACAGGGGGGCAAGAGCACCCGGTCCTGGGGTCCCAAACAGACCAGGTTTGGCCAATCGCTGCTGACAAAATCCAAAGGCAGACAGACAGTGCCGGCGAAACAGGAAAGGACTTTATTTCAGTGAGGCCAACACGGGGAAGACAGACTAATGTTTCAAAGACTGTTTCCAAAGCACTGAAGGTACTTCTAGGTTTATTTAAGGAGATTGTGCGACGAAGGTTGGTGAGTGTGTAGGTAGTAAAGGTCAGGTCGATCACTGTCTTGGGGTTAATAACACAGGATCTTGCTGGCTCAGGGCAGTCCCTATTGCTGGAGGGAGTAATTTTGGTTCCCATCAGGGTGTGCTTTTGCCTGTAAGGTCTTTGCCTGAGTTGAGAGATAAGCTGGAAAGAACTTACTCAATTAGAAAGTTTGAGGTCAAAATGGAGGTATCATAAACATGTGATAAAGCAACATAACCAAATGTTAACAATTAATAGAATCGAGGGGGTGGGTATGTGGGGATTCCCTGTACAATTTTAGCATTTCTGACATTTCAATATTTTCTTAATAAAATGTTAAGGAAAAAAATAGTCCCTATTCACTGATAGTCCCTATTACAGTCTGTTTGTCACTGCGCTATGCGTTTTAGATATATTAACCTCTCTAACACTAAAGAGAATAAATGTATTAATATACTTATCGATTATATTTTCTTCTATTGCAAATTAGTAGATTTCTAAGTTGTAAATAAGAAAGAAGAAAAGTCCTATAACTTGTCCAGGACCGTATCATGAAGTGGAAGACCTGTTTGTTTTCAAAGTCTACACCCATGTTACCTAAGATGGTGCCTACTCACCACAGGTAGCTTGTGAGCATTTGAAATACGGCTAGTGTGACTGAGGAACTGAATGTATAATTTTATTCCGTTTAAACTTAAAAAAACTGATACTGAATTCAGCGACTGGAAAACTCCTTTCAGATACTGGAAAAGTGTCAAGTATGTTGGTAACAACTCGGGTCAGTGAAACTACTTCTTCAACTGAACATTTGATGAGCTCTACCTGCTTAGCAAATACACCCAAGGGAAATGTAGCGTTCAAATTGGAATATGCTTTAAGTGTAAAGGTAGACACATTTTGAAGACTTACTGTAAAAACAAACAAACAAACAAAAAACATCAACTATCTCACTAATCATTTTTTATATTGATGGAATGTTGAAATAATAATATTTTCGGTACATTGGGTTATATTTTTAAAGTGTTAAAATTGTTTTAGGTTTTTTTAATTTTGAGAGAGAGAGAGACAGAGTGTGAGCGGGGGAGGGGTAAAGAGAGAGGGAGACACAGAATCCGAAGCAGGCTCCAGGCTCTGAGCTGTCAGCACAGAGCCCGATGCGGGGCTCGAACTCACGGGCCGTAAGATTGTGACCTGAGCCGAGGTCGGACGCTCAACCGACTGAGCCACCCAGGCGCCCCTATTATATATTTAAATGTTAAAATGAATTCCACCCCTTTTAGCTTTTAAAAAATATGAACATTACATGTAGGACTCATATTATATTTCTGTTGGACGGAGTTGGTTTATGGTCTTACCAGTATATACCAGCCTGGATAATATCAGTATTTAGACTACGGGACGCAAGTTACCAGGAGTGGGTATGGAGTGGGGTGGGCTGAGGTCCAAGTGCACCTAGTTATTAAGACCCTTGATAACGGTGAGATCCCGGGAAAGTTTATGCAGCCTTTACTTGGCACCAAGGACTATTTTCAAGCCTTGACATGTATGAATTCGCATAGTCCTTGCCACAACCCTATGGTGTAGGTACTACCATTATCCCCATTTTACAGATGAGGTGGAAGCACAGAGGGGCATCAGTGGATATTTAGTAGCAGCTACGTCAAAGTAAAGAAACTGTCATAATTGGGATATACTCAGAATTTAAAGCATGCTCTTTCAGAACTTCCTTGAAATGGCTTCTCTTTACAGATTTGCTTTCAATCTCTCAGACTCTGGAGAACGTTCTCTTCTAAGGACGCAGCCCCTTTCGCACGCACAAGCGGCTCTCCAAATTGTGCATCTTTCGCAGAATTCCAAGGCATCTGTTCAAACAATGGGGATCGAGCTAGATAATTGGCCAATAAGAGTAAACGTAGCTGAGCAAATGGATTATTATTACAGGGGTGTCATTTGAGAATTCATCATTTTCTTCCGGTAGAAAGGGTAGTTTAATCTCTCTAAAAGCCCGCCACACCCTGTGATAATTGAGCTGTAGAATTGCACTGCAGAAAGCCCTTGCATTTCTATGGCAGGGGTGCTGATGGAAGTCTTGAAGGGCCCAGGAAGGGCTCCCAGTTGTTCTTCCTATAAATTCACAGGAGAAAAGGTGACTAACTGCCTTCAGAGACAGTTAATTTCCTAAGTGCTAAGGCTTTGTTCATTCGGAAGAGAACTTAGATTGGCTGATGTTCTAGAAGCAGCAGCAAAGAGACTCAGGCGAGTCCTCAAAGATTACTTGAGGAGCTTGGGTGGTAGGCACTGTGGGTTTTCAGTCCCGGAGAGCAAGCCTTTCCTTTGTTTTATGAGTCTGTCTTAAAATTCAGGTCAGTACTGATGCCAGTTATAATCCCTATTTCCAGAAGGCATTGCCTGCTCTGGTTATGAGACCCAGCATGTGTATGCTGTTAACACATTGGCAAAGCTTTCAAACAGTGAAAGAGGAAGCTCTAAAAATTCAGGAGAATGTCACCGTAATGCCAGTTCTAAGAGGGTAGAAGGGGATGACATGGAAAAGTCTTGAAGAGCAGAACACTGGGAGCGTGACAAATGGTAACTCCCACACTCTCCTGAACACACAGAAGGTGCCAAATAGAAACATCTGAAAGGTCTTACCTTCTGGGACCACAAAATTAAAATGTCCAGGTTTGTGAGTCAGCAGTGACGAAGAGTGGGGAGCAGCTGGTATTAAGACTGATCTAGACCACCGCCACATAAAATGTGGTCCTGACCAGCGCTATCGGCACCACCTCGGTTCTTGTTAGAAATGCAGGTTCGCGGATCTCACCTCGAATCCCTGAATCAGAATCCCTGGGATTGGCGATCGAGAGTCTGAGTTTTAACCATACCCTGAGACCCGTGCTTCTCAAACTACCCGTGATGAAGGGCAAGTGTTTTGTTTTCCTACTTTTAGAAATTTGTCACTAGCCCATTATTTTGTAAAACATCTTGTTCGGCAAGACAAATTCAGCTCTCCCTGCTATGCTGTTGCAGGGGCGTCCATCGCTATACGAGTTTTAGATGCTTACTCTCAACTTCTCTACCTTTCTTATTGGAGGCTGCATGGGGTTGCACCCGTCCACAGACCACGCTTTGAGTGTCACTCATGTAAGCCAGTACACTGGCCTTCCTCAGTCTGGAACGATCGCTGTTGCTGCCTGGACCTTACGGACCTCTGCCACGGAATACCTCCGATCTTGTAAGAAGAGAATAGAATCATAGAGATGATTGCTGACCAGACACCCCCCCCCCCCCCCCCGCCCACCACCCCTACCCCTTCTACCTAGGCTGGTCAGTTACTAAGCTCACTTTCAAAGAACGCTTTTCAGCTAAAACAGACCAGGCAAAATTTTAGTCTTGGATGGATTGCCTTCTTACATTATGGGATTAAGATGGTGAATTACAAAGGTTTGCTTTTCATGCATTACTGTTGTGGTTCATGAAACTCACAGTTGCCCTGAGTACATAGATATGGAGCAAAGTAAATTTATTTTCACATCTGTCTTCCAAATAGGACTGAGTTTCTAATTTTCTGCTTAAAGGCTGTGTTACAGAACTTGGCTGGCCAGATAACATTTGGAGTTCGTCAAATTCTAACTGATGAGTAAACACAGGGACAATGTTTCTCTCCTGGACTTAACTTTCAGAGTTGTCAATGTCAGATGGGCTTGAGGTGTTATAAAAATTTCGCTTTACTTTGCACCCCATTTGGTTATCGTCATCTCATAGGCACATCTCTTAAAATCTTGTTAAAGTACATTAGGACTTATTACATCTCTTGTTTATATTAGGGATTCAGTAAGAGGAGGTGTCAATGATGTAAACATTACATAAAAGTAAAGGTTTCAGAGATGAAGAAAGTGCTTAATGGAGATGCTTTGCTAGTGGGAAATGAATTCTGATATTATCCAGAACCGGCTCTTATTCTGAGATGCTCCCCACTTACAAAGAGTGTCACACAGCCTTTTAGCAACCTTCAAAAAAAATTTATGATTGTTTACATAAAAGTGTTTCAAACTCTTCATCTGCTATAAATTGTGTACAGCCAAGTGGGTACATTAGGATTTATACTAAATCTCTTTATCTGGTAAGATAAAAGAAATGTTTATAATTTCCCTGAAATGTATTTGTTTCTCCCATGGCTTTAGATAATACTGTTAGCCCTCTAAAAGGAACCATTTAAGAAATAGCTGTTTAACCTACAACGCAAACAGTAGCATAAACCCTTTGGTATTTTCTGATGTCCAAAAATGAACGATGGGGCCTTTTCCAGCTATTTGACCTCTTCTATAAGAAGGGACCTAATGTATGAAGTTTATCCAATTTTTCTACATACCTGTGGCGGGGCGCCTGGGTGGCTCAGTCAGTTAAGCTCTGTCTTGATTTTGGCTCAGGTCATGATCTCTCGGTTCATGGGATTGAGCCCCATGTCGGGCTCTGTGCTGACAGCATGAAGCCTGTTTGGGATTCTGTCTCTGCCTCTCTCTGCACTTCCCCCTACCCCAAATAAATAAATAAACTTAAAAAATAAATCTATCTCTCTCTCTCTCTCTCTGTCTCTCTCTCTCTATATATATATAAACATATAAACATATCTATGACAAGCTGTTTTGAACAGTTTCTCATCTTGGTTTCTTGAATTCACCTGTGATGAAAGTATGCCTTAAAGAAATTTAAAACCATGATAAGTTACCATTTACAGCCACCACAGTGGTGAAACAAAGAAAAAGGCCATCAGTAACAAGTGTTGGTGGGAATGTCATACACGGAGCTCTCACACAAGCTGGTGGCGGTATGAATTGCAACAGCTACTTTGGAAAACAATGTGATCTTATAGAGTAAAATAGAGCATTCTCCTTCCTGGTGTACACCCTACAGATATTCTCGCACATGTGCACGGGGATATACACGAGAATATTTTTATTAGCGTAGTTTCTAACGGCAAAAATTCCCAATGGGACATTCAAAGCCATCTACCGGGAGAAGGGGCGAATTCGTATTGTTATATTCACACAACTGCAGCAAAAGTGAGTAAAATAGAGCTCCACGCATCTGCACGGATGAATCTTAAACACATAACATTAGGCGAAAGAGCAAGTTCCAGAAAAATTCTGACAGTAAGATTTCAGTCGAATGAAGTTACCTAATATGCAAAGCTAAGCAATATGCATGAGAGATAAAATGATCAAGAAACACAAGTGAATTATTAACAGAAAGAAAAAGATAACTGTTGTCTTTCGGGGGGCGGGGGGGCGGGGCGGCGGGTGGTGGAAGAAGGAATAATCAATGGAGAGTCACTTGGTGGAGCTGGAAGGAACTGGTCATGTTTTATTTCTGAAACTGGATGATGTTTACACGAGTGCATGTGAAAAATCAGACAGAGGTGGTATATATATAATTTGCAAGCATGAAATTTTTCATAACACCATAAAAGTAACCGGAAAAAGGGTATGTCCTAGAAAGAAATCACGAGCGCTGTATCTGTTAGGTCCCATTAGGTTATTCTGGGTAACAAGCCATCTCTAATTCACACTGGCTTAGTGAAGCAAGGTTTATTTTTCTTTCACAGCTATGTGTCCAACAAGAGTCATCAGATACTCCTGATTATTGTGGTGACTGAGGGACCCAGGCTGACAGAGCTGCTATGGGAAGGGCCTTATGAGTAATGTCTTTGGGAAAAATTACCGCCCGATCATCGCCTACTAAGGGGATGGGGGGAGGGGAAAAGGAACACAGTAAGTCACGCCCTGGCTCCTCCAATTCCTACCTGGAAGTGGTGTGTCCAAGTAACACATCTTTATTGACCAAGCGAACCCCTGCGGCCCTGCTAACGCCCACCGAAGTGGTTAGGAAAGTGCAATCGTACCGGGTCGCTGGAAAGAGCACCTGAATGTTTGTGAACAGACCCAATGACCCTAATGACTTCCGTATGACAACGGCCAAATTTTGAGTTCATCGCTTGTTTCTCCCGTCCAGAGCCGCAGAAGAACACACAGTTAGGCCTGGTTGCCAGTCTACCTCTGATGAGGATACAAAGTGCCGAATTGGGAATGCTTCTTGCCTTCATTTTTTTTTTTAATGTTTGTTCATTTATTTACTTATCAAAATTTTTTATTTATTTGAGAGAGAGGGCACAAGTGGGGGAGGAGCAGAGAGGGAGAGAGGGAGACAGAGAATCCCGAGCAGGCTCCACACTGTCAGCACAGATGCCAACGTGGGGCTCGAACTCACGAACTGTGAGATTATGACCTGAGCTGAAATCAAGAGTTGGATGCTTAACCGACTGAGCCACCCTGGTGCCCCAAATGTTTATTTATTTTAGAGAGGGGGGAGCGGCAGAAGGAGAAAGGGACAGAGGATCCGAAGCAGGTGCTGGGCTGTCGGCACAGAACCTGATGTGGGGCTCGAACTCGTAAACTGTGAGATTATGACCTGAGCTGAAGTTGGACCCTTAACCGACTAAACCACCCAAGTGCCCCCGGAAAGGGGTCTTTCTCGATGGTCTTAAGAAAGAATCCCTTCCAGGGGCGCCTGGGTGGCGCAGTCGGTTAAGCGTCCGACTTCAGCCAGGTCACGATCTCGCGGTCTGTGAGTTCGAGCCCCGCGTCAGGCTCTGGGCCGATGGCTCGGAGCCTGGAGCCTGTTTCCGATTCTGTGTCTCCCTCTCTCTCTGCCCCTCCCCCGTTCATGCTCTGTCTCTCTCTGTCCCAAAAATAAATAAAAAACGTTGAAAAAAAAAAAAGAAAGAATCCCTTCTGGAGATAGGATGCTTTTATTCCAAACAAAAGCAATATACTTGGAGTAAAACTTCTTATCTGTGGGCCTTCTCTGCTCGTTGTGGAGGCCGAAGGGAAAGATAGTCAGTGGTCCACTTCCCAGAACTGGGGAAAGTCAGGCTGTGGTGGCAGTAAAGGTGGGTAGAGGATGGTGGGTAGGGATACCAACAGAAATCCATGCTTATTTGAAAAGGTAGCCACTAGTAGTTACAAATTCATGGCCAAGATCTGCCCCTTCCTTTGTGTCAGAATTCCAGTGCCTCATAGATGTCAGACACACCTGCATCCAGGCAATCAGAGGAGTGAGAAAATACATATCACCCATGAGACATGGGTGGTGAGGCCAGCTGCCAAAGTCTTGCCCCCAGGGGTGGGGCAGAGTTCCCCAGCTTCCCCTGCAGTTAGGTTTGGGTCAGGGAATCTGGATTCTGGATTCTGGATCCTGGTGGACATGACGTGATGTCCAGACCTGGCCGTAAAAGAGCAGCACAGTATCTCATACTTTGTGACTTCCCTTGGCTTTGGGCCCAAAGCAGAGGAACCGTTCTGAGGAGGCAAGCAGATGGCAGGAGCCTGGGTCCTCAAATCACCTCAGTGAAGGCTGGCCGCTGAAAACCCAAGAGGATGATGATACGAGAAATAAATAAGCCTTTATTTCGTGAAGCCGGTAGGATCTGGGGGTTTTTAGTTTCATCAAGTAGTGTTCCTTCACTATAAATAATGTAAGGGACCACAGCCCCTTTCTGCAAAGCTACTGCTGGCAAAGACCTCTGCTGGGCTGAATTCAGATACTTCTCTGGAATGAGTTCTCCTGGTATATAAGAGAGGCTTGCCATCTTTTTTTTTTTACTACTCTCAAAATGGGTAGGCAAGCCAGGCCTGCTCATGTGTAGGTGATCATTCAGAGTTAAAATTATAATTCGAGCACATATAAATGCTTCAACTGATTTTAAATTTTTCTTTCCATTCAGACTTTATGGTTGTCTGGGATTTTGAACCTTGGCTTACCTCTGCAAATGATTTAAGAGCTGGGTATTTTTTAGCAGAAGGTGTGATATGATTTAAGAGATGATATAAGAATTCTGTAAATTTCTGGACAGGCTACTTTATATGCTTTAGGGTGAGTTAGGCATAATAAGCCCATTGAATGAAGGAGGATACAGGTTCCAAATGCTACTTTATGTTTGTGGAATGTGGAGAGGGAAATGCCCAGAGTGAAAAAGGCTGGAGTCCAGAGTAGATAAGCAGGCAAGATGATGGTCAGAAGGGAAGTTGTCCATCGAATATATATATATTTTTCCAATAAGAAAAGAAAATGAGGATTGTAGTCATTGTTATAAGACCCGCAGGGTGACACTCTCGTGCCCATGATGCAGGTGTAAACGCCATCATGTTTAAGAGGCTTACTCTTCCTTGCTTATTCATGGTCCCATAGAAACCTTGAGAAAACTGTAATGGCGGGCGGCCTCCCAAGAAGAGTTAGGGACATGCCAGGTCAAGCATCTGAAGTGCTTGGCCCTTGTCACACAGAGCCTTGCATTCTTGCTCCACATATGCATGTCCCCGAAGCAGCCTGGTGACTGCTTGACTCATGAGTCAGGAGCCAAAACCTAGATCTCCATCCCGTTGCTTGTTATAAGTGCAGCTCTGGGCAACATTCCACAACCCTCAGCTTCAGCACCCACATCTACGATGTGAAACTCCACAGAAATTTTGTTGGGGGCAAGTGAGGTGATCTACCACACGGGAAAACAACTACAGCCTGCCTGGCATGTTCGTAGCATTCAGTAACACTTGCTCCCTTCATTCCTTCCTCAATTTGATACGTTCCTTGAGGGAAAGAGCAGAGCGCACTCATTTCGCATCGCCCTAAGGGCCTGGAGCCCCTTTGGGAAGATGGGAGGCTAGATAAATAGCTATTGAATGTGCACATGCTAAGGGCCAGTGGTGAGGCTTCGGGGCTAATTGCTGAACCTTAGTAATTAAAATACTGACCTTGCCCCAGCCCCCAGGAAAGCTCCCATAAGATGCGGGTATTAGGTGGGTTGTAGTGGCATCAGCATTTAACAGAGACTCCAGTGACAGAGGCTGGAAAGCTAGAAAATTTATTTCTGTCTCCTGTAAAAATCTTAATGGGCCGTGCAAGGCTGGGGTCATGGCGCCATTGTGAGCAGGGGAAGAGGAGAGAGAGAGAGGGAGACACGGAATCCGAAGCAGGCTCCAGGCTCTGAGCCGTCAGCCCAGAGCCCGACGCGGGGTTCGAACCAAGAGCTGTGAGATCCTGAGCTAAGCCGAAGTTGGATGCTTAACCGACTGAGCCACCCGGGCGCCCCCAGAGCTACCAGGCAGGCGTGAATCACCCATTTAGGTGTGAGAAATAAATTACTTTCTTAAAATGTGCATTATGTTGGATCTTTGTTATCTATAAGTAGATCTATATCCTAAGGGATGCAATCGGGCTGGAGTGCCTGAGTGTGGCCACGTGTGAGCTGCAGAAACTTTTACCCTCTGCCCATATTATTACCACCCCGGGGAGTGAGCGGTCCCTCTCTCACGAGCCGCTACCCTGACTGGCGGGGGACTATTCTCTCCACCCAGCTGTGACTTCATTCTATTATGCTAAAATTTAGATCAGGGGTGAGTTAATATACCAAATTGTACCCCAGTGGCTTCCAATTTATTCTCTTCTCACTTACAGGGTCAGGCCCCGTATACTTAACATCTTATATATACTAGCAATACAAATTGTACAAGACTCTTAAACAATATCAGGCCAATCAGAAGCAACGAGATGATAAAACACAGTCCTGCCTTGCTGTAGGAAATCTCGGTATGTGAAAATTCAGATATATTTGAAGTGATAATGCCTGTACAAAAAGATTGATTCCTTTATAAAATAAGCAGAGGTGGGTCCACCTAATAATTTGCTGAGTATCTAAATACTTTTAAACAGTGACATTGCCTGACACATTTTTTTTTTTTAATCTTCATTTATTTTTGAGAGAGAGACAGAGTGTAACCTGGGGAGGGGCAGAGAGAGAGGGAGACACAGAATCCGAAGCAGGCTCCAGGCTCTGAGCGGTCAGCACAGAGCCCGATGCGGGGCTCGAACTCACGAGCCGTGAGATCATGACCTGAGCCGAAGTCAGGCGCTTAACTGACTGAGCCACCCAGGCTCCCCTCCTTACACATTTATAATATTGTGTCCAAATTACCTCGAATGTTCACATAATCCATCTGTTACGCAAAATGAGATACCCAGCCCAAACAGCCATGTTGGGTCCAAATAAAAGAGTTGGAAATTCATCCATGTGATATTGTTTTTCCAATGTTACTGCTCTGGCAGTAACAGCAAGAAAGAAAACCAGGAAGGAACAGTAAGGAGATATTACCTAACAGTGAAGGAATTAAGATGGCGGTCCAGTCTATACAAGACAAGACTTCACATTTCTTCCCGTTATGTTTTACCACAGTTTGGGCACTTTCCCCGCCCTCCACTACCTTTTAGAGTTTATACTGTCTGTACTTGATAGTTTATACTGTGTATATTTTTAATGTCATTTAGCAAGTCTCAACTCTAGGCAATTTCCCTTCTCACGCTGTAGCTATGATACCACAGAAGGGTGGAACTCACTTAATTATGATCCTTTAAGGCAAGACCTCCAGCCTTCATACACAACAGCTTGAACTTCCAATAACACAGGGAAATAAATAGAAAAAGTGCCTGGAAGGGGAAACCAAGATTTTCATCTGGGCTGTCTCTCATTATGAGTTTTTAGAAAAGGAAAAAAAAAAAAAAAAAAAAAAAAAAAAAAAAATATATATATATATATATATATATATATATATATATATATATATGTAAAACTGCTTTAAGGGTGCCTGGGTGGCTTAGTCAGCTGAGCATCTAACTCTAACTCTTGATTTCTGCTCAGGTCATGATCCCAGGGCTGTGAGATTGAGCCCTGAGTCTGGCTCTGAGCATGGAGTCTGCTTAAGATTCTCTCTCTCCCTCTGCCCCTCCCCCACTCCTTCCCTCCTCTCCCTCCTCCTCCTCTTCCTCCTCCTCCTCCTCCTCCCTCTTTATCTTTCAAAACAAAGGAATAAACTTAACAATAACAACAACAAAAGAAACAAAAACCTGCTTTAATGATCTATTATCTCACTTTTCTCCAGGAAGCACACTTTTCTGGACGTGAAGGCTGCATCTTTTTACACTCATGAATCCTGGAGAAGTCCACTTGTTGTGAGCAATTATGTCCCTCATCAGCTTTGGAGCCACAGCTTCCATTTGCAGCTCCAGCTGCCTCTTCGTGGGGGAGGGAAGGCCCTGGCAGCTGTCCAAGGCCGCACACCAAGCAAGAAAATCAAAGTTCGCAAAGAGCGTTGAGTACCAGCTCCACCGGATTAGGCCGGGAGAAGTGAACCGTTCAGAACCGCTCTCTGGTTTATTATCTTCTCTCCCGTTCCCAGGGAGTATCTTCTACAGATAAGCAGGGATGGGAAAACGTATCAGCACTCTAAATGCAAGTTTACAGAAAGAAATTCAATTAGCAGAGGGAAAACCATATGTAGATACAGACGATGTAGGACTATACCCACAACTCTTACACCTATAAGCTCTTTTCTGCCTAGAATATCTGCCGTAAGGCCGGTTCACCTCACTCTGCCTCTGGGCAGCAGGCGGCCCTCCTGTTTCCAGGCCTCATCCGAGGCTGCCTCACTCGGGGGTTTACACGTTCAGCTTTATCCTGGCCGGACCTTCTGGAGTCTTCTCCAAGACTCCAGTGGACGTCCTCCTCGGGGTTTTGGCTCGCCCGGTTTCCGGCTTCCCCGTGGTGCTGGCTGAATTATAGTGCACTCCGCCTGGAGGAAAGACGCGGAGAACCCCCATTCAGATTCACTGCTAAAGTGTCACTTTGCTGTTTTGTCTTGCCATTGAGTTGCTGGCTCACCTCCTGTCTCCGTCTATCTTTACGCTGCACAAAGCAGACCTGAGAAAAATTCAAACAGTCCCTCTCTCTGCTTCAGGAGTGACCACCTAACCACAGGCCAGGTGCTTCCGGCCTGCATTCTTCTGCCTGGCAGACCCCTGGACACGAGCTCTGGTAGCCACTTTCCGTTCTGCCTTTTGTTTACTTCCTGCCCGCACCATAGACGCTGGTTGAGAGTGGAGAACAGTGGAGTGGAAAGGAGAGAGCTCTGAACTTGAAGTCATAGGAGTTCTAATCCTCCCGGCCTGAGGCCTCAGTGTCTGCGTGACCTTTAGTTGTCATTTAACCTCACTGAGACTCAGTTTCTTCATCTGTAACATGGACATCCACGTGCTCCTGCTCAGTCACCAGGGGCCAACAGAAACTCCTTCCCCAGAGATTTCCCCTCAGACCTAGTCTCCATATATATATATATATATTTTTAAAGATTTATCGCATGTATTCTGCTTAAGAGCTAAAAACCAGACTCCTTTAAAAAAGCAGAAATAGGGGAACCTCGGTGACTCAGTCGGGTAAGCGTCTGACTCTTGATTTCAGCTCAGGTCATGATCTCACGGTTCATGAGATTGGGCACCGATTCTGGCTTCGTGGTGACAGCGTGGAGCCTGCTTGGGATTCTCTCTCTCTCTCTCTCTCTCTCTCTCTCTCTCCCCCTCTATCTTTGCCCCTCCCCTGCTTGCTCTGTCTCTCTCTCAAAATAAATAAATAAACTTAAAAAAAAAAAGAAAGTAGAAACTGAAGCTGACATGAAGATCTAGAGAATTTCTAATAATGTGTTGTGCAGTTTAATTGAATTATTTGATAGAAAACAATTCAGCAGTGCTGGGTGCCTGGTGGAGGCCCCACAGGTGAGCCCTCTTCTCTCTTCCTTAGGACACATTTTCATCTCCAGATCTGGTACAGAAGTTTCTAGGAAACCAGGGAAGAGAAAGTGAAAAGTATCAAATGCCCAGGAAGGCATTCAGAATATTGGGTTTCTTTCCTTTTTTTTTTTTTTTTTTTTTTTTTAATGTTTGTTTATTTATTTATTTTTGAGAAAGAGAGAGAGAGAGAGAGAGAGAGGCAGAGAGAGACACACACACAGAATCCAAAGCAGGCTCCAGGCTCCGAGCTGTCAGCACAGAGCCCGATGTGGGGCTCGAACTCACGAGCGGTGAGATCATGGCCTGAGCTGAAGTGGGACGCTTAACTGACTGAGCCACCCCGGCACCCCATGGGTTTTCTTTTACAGAGCAGCCTTCTGGATATGTGTTCCCTTGAAGCAGAAAGGGTAAAGTTAAATCCCCCTGATCTCATTCTGTTCAGGAGTGAGCACAGCAGGTGCACAAGTGGATCCACATACAGCTTCTCCAAACTCCTCCACTGTGATCCCAGGCAAGGGAGCGTGGGCGCACCTAAGGCGCCTGTTAAGCCAAGGAGAAGACCGGTGCGACCTGTGGTCATTTACAAAGCCACATGACCACACCTGTGACCGCGACTACAACGGCTCCGAGAGGTGGCTGTGGGTGCAAAGGGGAGCTGACGCGTTACTGCAGAGGAATTCCTTCTTTAGAAAGCCCTCCCGTTTCTGTTGGTGTTAGGAGCAGAGAGGAGGGAATTGGGTCCCACGCAGCGTCCCCCATGCCGCCCAGGCGGGCCATTCTGCAGCGTTCTGGGTGTCAATTCTGAATCAGAGGCTGCCACCTCTGAGAGAGATGGCTGGCTGGCCTCTTATCCAGCCGTCCTGTGTGCACGTTTACCGAGTGCCTATTGTGTGCCACACATTATTTTTTAGCGCTCTGCTGGTCTGAGCTCATTAATTCCTCACAGCACCTCCAGAGGCGGGCACCACTTTTATCCCCGCTGCACAAACAGAGAAACTGAGGCAAAGGGAGGTGTAGCTTTCTTTGTGTCCTCTTTGCTAGAAATTGTTTTTGGTTTGTGGTTATTGACTTGAAGGTGGCAATTTCCAGGGGAAAAGTTTTCTTTAATTGTTTTAAGTTTATTAATTTATTTTTGAGAGAGAACACAAGCGAGGGTGGGGAGTGAGAGAGAGAGAGAGAGAGAGAGAGAGAGGCACAGAACCTGAAGCCGGCTTCAGGCTCTGAGCTGTCAGCACAGAGCTCAATGGGGGGCTTGAACTCATGGACATGAGATCATGACTTGAGCTGAAGTCTGACACTTAATTGACTGAGCCACCCAGGCATCCCTCATTGCTGTTTTAGAATACTAACCTATGATCAGTTGGTATATGTTAAGGGTAAGACTCAATAGTTCAAAAATAAGTGATTCTTCTCTTTCTATCTTAGTATTCTCATTATTTCTGGCCATTTGTTTTAAGATCTATGGGATGTTCTATATATGGAAGGGGCCCTAGTTAAATGGCAGTCTCTAGATCTGGATACTAATTTTCATCTTTGTCTTCTCAAGAAAGCCTGGCTTTTGCCTATTCAATGGAATTCTTGTAGTACGTAAATCTTATAAAAACACATGGAGATGAAAAATAAGGGCTTGGGTGAAAGGGTTTTTCTTCAGCTGCTGGGGACCCAGCTGGGCCACGTGGGTTGTGGAAGACACAGAAGAAGAGAGGTCTTTAGAAGTAGGTGGCCAGAGCGGATACGACTCATTCAGTCCACGTGGTCAGTAAAGACGTGGGCGGGGGTGTGAGATGTCCCCTCGTCCTTACAGTCCACTGGGTGCAGTTTAGATCCCAACAATTCTCATCTTCTACAGGCTCTTTCTGGTCACAGCCCGGATCCAATGACTGGAAACAAAGGAATTTCACTTACTCCTGAGCGCGGGCAAGACACTGGAAAGAGCATGTGTAAATCAACAAGAGTAGAAAACACAGCTTCGACCGTATGTAACTGGTGAGTATAACAAGACTGCTTGTGACATAAACAAAACACAGCATGACAGTCTTTCCCCCAACAAACCTTTAAGCTTGATTCAGTGGGATTAATTGTCTCCTGCCTGGGGATGTGAACTCTGGCACATCTTACCGCTTTTGCCTCCAATCTTATATAAAAGATACTCCAAGGTCACTTTAGGTTGCAAACGCAGTCTCCATTCAGTAATTAGAATGTCATGGCGCAGATGTTAATCAAAACTTTGAACGTGAAGGCATCCAATTGTCTGACTTCCTTCAGTTCTGACTTGCTTCAGGCGAGGTCCTCTTGTCTCCACCCCTCCCTGTTCACTCCCTCCCCCCTCTCCTCCCTCCTCACCCTCTCCTTGCTCAAGCCCCTACTCACTCCCCTCCCTGCTTACCTCCCTCCCTCTTTCCTCTCCTCCCTCTTCACTCCCTCCCTCCTCCTTCCCTTTCTTCCTCCCTCCCTTTTCTACTCATCCCTGCTCACTTCCCTACCTCTCACACCCCTCGTTCCTCACTCCCCTCCCTCCTCACCCCTTCCCTGTTCAACCTCCGTCCACTCATCTCTCTGCTCACCTCCCAGCCCTCCCTCCCGCATCCTTCCTCCTCTCCCTACTCACTCCCTGCTCACTCCCCTCCCTTCCCATTCCCCTCCTTACCTCCTCCCTGTTCAACCTCCTGCTCAGTCACCTCTCTGATCACCTCCCAGACCTCCTTCTTCCCTCTCTTCCCTCCCCCCTTCCTTCATCCCCTCCCTACTCACTCTCTGCTCACCTCCCTCCCTTCCCATTCCCTCCTTACTCGCCCCCTCCCTGCTCACCCCCCTGCTCACCTCCCTCCCTTCTCGTTCTCCTCCCTCCTCACTCTCTCCCTCCTTCCCCCCTCCCTGTTTATCCCTTTGTCACTCCCCTCCCTCCTCACCCCTACTCACTCCCCTCCTTCCTCACCCCCCTGGTCACTCCCCTCCCTGCTCACTCCTGTCCCTCCTCACCCCCCATTCACCCCTCCCTCCTCCTTCCTCTCTCCTCATTCTTTTCCCTGCTCACCCCTCCTCCCCACTTACTCCCTGCCTCCTCCCCTACCTCCTGACCCTCTCTCTGGTCCCCTCCCTGCTCTCCTCTGGTCTTATCTCCTCCCTCTTCATCTCCCTTCCTTCTCACCCCCTCCCTGCTCACCTCCCTTGCTCACCTTGCCCTCCTTGCTCACCTCTTCCTCCATGTATACTTTTGTGAACACCAAAGAGAGGAGAGGGAGGGAGGGGAGCTTAGTTATCCCTGGGCCTGAAGCTACCGTCCCGAATTAGGTTGCCGATGATTGACACAGACCTTTCCTCCGTGGCTACGTCTTTGGGCTCTTTGAAGTACTCCGCTGAGCTCTTCTCCCATAGCTTCCGTTCCCCGTGTGGATTCACCTCTGTTCCAGTGGGCCATGTGGAATCTCCCCTTAGCTGCTGGCTGTCCAGTGAACTCCTTCTGCTGGGATGTTCTTACCGTAGGCAGCCAGATGGGCTGGGTCTCTCTCTGGCATGGCTCACACCGCCTCGCCGGATCCTCTGCCCCGCCAGCCCTGAGGATGCGGGCTGACCCCATCACAGAGCACTCTCCCAGCGTTAGCGCCAGAAGAGTGAGGCAGCTCCTTGCTCTTTGGACACATTGCCCCTGCAGAAGGCAGGCCTTAGGTGACACTTCATCCTGGCATTCTTAGTCATGAGTTGGAAACTGGTCCTTCGTGTATAGCCGTTGCCATTTCCAAATTTTCTGAGGGGTCCCTGAAACTCTCTAGCAGCCTCTCGCTCTACACCCTTCAGGGCGGAAGATGGTACCCCTGCCATTCTCCCAGATAAAGAAGATGGGCGTTCACACGACGGTAGCACTTCTTGCGAAAAGGAAAAGAAAAATGGAAAGGGAAGGAAAAACCTTGCTAATCTCCTTGGTCTCCTTTTATACTTTTGATCTGACTGAAAGCTTCAAGATTCATGGGACAAGTTTTCGAGGCCTTTCCAAATGGTTGTATGTGACGCTGAAGGTCTTACCTTGCTTCCACTTTGACATATTACATCCGTTGTATCACCCTGTAGAAGCAGAGGCTGGAAGAATTCAATGCTAACACGCTGTCGTGCGTATTATCCCAAGTCGCTCTGATCAACTAGATATGTGCCCCTTTTCTGCCCCTGCCCAGGGACGTGAGGTACACGATTTGGGCCTGGCAGCCTCAGAGCCACAGAAGAATAAGCCTGTTGGGACCAGTCCTTTTTATTTATATTTATATTGTCCTAGACAATGCCAGCACTTCTAACAGGTTGGGTAATGGGCGGGTAGGGGGTTTCAGCTCATTGAGGGGAGGAAGAGAAATTAATTTTTATCTTTTTTGGCCCCGGTGTTTCAATGTACAGGGTGAGGTGGGAAGGGAGAGGTGCATATTCCTTGGCATTTGGAGGGAACTCACTGGTCACCCCTGTAACGAATCACAACCCCCAGTCAGCCAGGTCACAAATCCCACTGTGGCATACTTCACTTTGTGGGCTACCGTGCTCTCTGTTAACATCATCATGCTACAATACAAACAACCACAAGCTCGGGGCCTCTATGAGGCAATGTCTGTTGTTTATGTATATGTCAGAGAGTTCCCCTGGGGATTGGCCAGATGGTTCTGCTGATCTGGCTGGGCTCACTCTTGAATGGAGGTTGAGTGAATGCTGGCTAATCTAGGCCCACCTCGGCTGGGATTGACAGGAGATCTGGCTCTGTTTCACATAAATCTTCTCCTATAGCAGGCTAGCTCGGGCAGATACAGGTGTAAAAGTGGGTGGAAATCTGCAGGAACTCTTGAGGCCGAGTTCTTGGAACTGGCACACTTTTCTTTTTCTTTTCTTTTCTTTTCTTTTCTTTTCTTTTCTTTTCAGTTTATTTATTTTTGAGACAGAGAGAGGGAGAGACAGAGACAGAGACAGAGGCAGAAAGAGAGAGGAAGAGACATGAAATCCCAAGCAGGCTCTGCATTGTCAGCATACAGCCTGATGTGGGACTCAAACTGATGAACCGTGAGATCATGATCTGAGCCCATCGGATGCTGAACCGACTGAGCTACCCAGGTGCTCCTGGCACTCTTATTTTCAACTTGGACGTCCTGTGTTTCTTATTTGCCAAATCTGGCAACCCTATATTTCATTCTACTGGCCCAGATAAGTCTTGTGGCTGAGCCCAAAGGGGAGGGGCAGGGCAGATCGCCCTGCCCACAGCAGAAAGCCTTGCAGTTACCTGGCAAAGGGCAAGGACCTAGGGATGGCTAGAAATGCAATCAACCTACCCCCTGGGCTTTTCTATAAACTTTTGTATTTCTGGCTAAGGACAGTCATATTTATAGTGGTCTCCCTCATGGTCTCTTCACCTGCATTGCTTACAGTTGACATTGACTTTGTAAGTGGCCATACTCCCTTGCTAAAGTGACTCCTGCCCTCGCAAAAGCTTTGCAAACAGATGATTCAAAGTCCTGCTTTGGCACCGTGATGAATTTCATCACTTTTGGCCCTTTTGGTCCCAAAGAGTCAAAAACGGTAACTGTGAACTCTGACAATATCAGGGTATTATGGTGCCAGGATCACTGGTGAGTAAGAATGACAAGTGAGAGGGAAGAAAGAGGCACAGAGCCAAATGGGGGCTACAGACTTTGGAAGACAGAGCCAAGGGGTGGCAGGAAGAAGCTGGCAATGAGATTGTAACTCAGGTCATGGTTTCCAAGCCTGCTTAACCACCCGAATCACCTGGTGATATTCTACATTCCTTAGGTCCCTGTGAGGACTGGGGACTCCTAGTCTTTATCAATCTTAGAGACAGAAATCCAGTTCCTCAGGTTTTCTCCACGTCAGTGTTAGTGGGATCATACCCTTTGATGGAATTAAGATTGGCTGGAAACCTCCCTCCTCGAAAACTAATTGCACGTAATTCTTAGTTAAACTCTCTTTTTCTCGGCAGTATTTCATTAATTTTATGGCCACTATCTCTCTGCATTAGAGATAATGATTACAAAAGTTGTGTTTGACTTTTCATATATTTGCTTACATTTTTGCCTTGCACATTCCCCCAGAGAGATAGCGTACCGGTTTGGTGTTAGTATGGAATAGTCAGAATTTTTCTGATATTTAAGTATTTGTTTCGTTAAAACAGTACGATGTGAGGACTGGAAGAAGAGGGAGTAGCTATTAGCATGATTTAATTTTATTGCTTTTGGAGTAGCAAATGTTCATTGACTTGCAGACAAATTATTTTATTTTTCTGAAAAACTGTAGTACGCGAGTGACGGCCGATGATGTGTTTTCTTGGCAAGTACTTTTAAGAAGACTATTTATTTTCTTTAAAAACAAAATTTTTTTTTTTTAATGTCTAGTTTTGAGAGACAGAGAGACAGAGCACCAGCGGGGGAGGGGAGAGAGAGAGGGAGACACAGAATCCGAAGCAGGCTCCAGGTTCTGAACTGTCAGCACAGAGCCCGACGCGGTGTCTAACTCATGAATCGTGAGATCAGGACCTGAGCCGAAGCCGGACGCTCAACCGACTGAGCCACCCAGGCGCCCCTTAAGAAGACTATTTCTGGGGGTGCCTGGATGGCTCAGTCGGTTGAGCATCCGGCTTCGGCTCAGGTCATGATCTCGTGGTCTGTGAGTTCGAGCCCCGCATCGAGCTCTGCGCTGACAGCTCAGAGCCTGGAGCCTGCTTCGGATTCTGTGTCTCCCTCCCTCTCTCCCTTCCCCTGCTAGTGCTCTGTCTCTCTCTCTCTCTCAAAAGTAAATAAACGTTTTAAAAAAACAAAAGACTATCTCTAAATGTAAAATGCCAAGCAAATTCTTGGGAAGAAGCTGCATATTTCTTCAGTGTGTTCATAGTGGTTCACTGTACCTTTTCCATTTTGTCTGTGCGCCTTAGAAATCCTTTATCTATTTATAGATAGAAATACTTTATCTATTTTTCTTTTTCCTGCTTTAAATGGAAATACTCTGTGGAGAAACCACTTTATATATCTGTATTACCCTCCTGATCAGTTCATTAAAATTCATTTCTAAGAGTTTTTGCGTAGCTTGGACTTATGACCCTAAACACTTAAAGTCAACAGCGTGTCAGAGACTATGTAGTGCAAAGTACTGACATTTTGTAAGCTTTGACAATAAAGGGTAAAGATCTATATTCATTTAGAAACTAATATTGGAAAATAATGCCTTGTAATTTTATAGCATATCATCTAGTTGATTCTCAAAATAACCCTTGTGTGATATAGGCAGTGAGGTAGCCATATCCCCCTGTCCATGATGAGAAAACTGAAGCTCAGAGAGGTTGGGTGAATTTGCCAGTGTCATCCTGGTATATTGGAGAAGTAGGATAGGAATCCAGGTTTTCTGCCGCTAAGTCCCGACTTTTTACGTTACAGCGTTATGACTTCTAAGACAGAAGTGGTTAGTTAGGGTGAGACCTGGATACACAAAGATGAATGAGACATCATCCCTGTTTTCCAGGGCTCGTTGGGAAGTTCACTGGGAGACAAATCAAAGCGTGCTTTGCGGTATGGTTTGGTAAGGACCAGGATAGGAGCTGCAGAATGAGGGTTCAAGGGAAGGGGGGCCTAATTCTGTCGGGATTGGGAGCGGGGAAGAGCGTAAGCTCCCATCATGACAAGAAGGAGTTTCGGTCCATGGTAGTTTTTCTCTTCCACAAGGCCTGAACATAGAGGAGGAAGTGTTTGGGGCACCTGGGTGGCTCAGTCGGTTAAGCTTAACCGTCTGACTTGGGCTCAGGTCATAATCACTCAGTCTGTGAGTTCCAGCCCCGCGCCGGGCTCTGTGCTGACAGCTCAGAGCCTGGAGCCTGCTTCCAGTTCTGTGTCTCCTCCTCTCTCTGCCCCTCCCCTTCTCATGCTCTGTCTCTCTCTGTCTCTCAATAATAAATAAATGTTTAAAAAAAAAAAGAAGAGTAAGTAGTTTTGTTGTGTTTGTTTCCCCCGTGGTCAGGAAACTGAGTGATTGAGGAATTGAATTGATGGTATTGAACGCAGCCACTCCAGCTGAGCAAGAAAGTCTGTGGCAATTGAGGAATTCATGGTCTGGGTGTAAGGGGCACTCCCAGTGAAAGGCAGAAGGGGTAAAGCCTCTAGAGGTAATGATGACTCCAGCCTTTGCCCCCACCTGAAGCTTCAGACAGTCATTGTGGCAGATGGTATTTTCCAGAGATGGCCACAGCGATGTCCTTTGTTCCCCATGCTCCTTAACAGGAGCCTTAACAGGAAGCTTCTGTTCCACTATCGAGAGGTTGAGTCTAATTCTTCCCTGGAATTTGGGTGAACTTGTGAGTGCCTTAAACAATAGAGTATTTAAAAGGGATGCTGTGATTTCCAGGACTGGTTGCAAAAAGGTAGACAGCATTGTTTGCTGGGATGCTTTTACTTTATTTGGGCTACTTTCCATAAAAAAATAACATCAATACTCCAAGGATGAACCACTTATGTATCTCTTCTCTCTCATGATCTCTATTATCTGTCTATCTATCTATCATCTATCTAATCATCTATCCATCTATCATATATCTCTCTTAATATGAGAGAAAATGTTTCTACATTAGTTCTATTTTACTCTTTCTTTCTTTTTCTTTCTTTTCTATTAGAGTCACATTATGGATATGTTAAATTTGTTGATACACAGGGTCAGAAATAAAAGTTGAAGTTGAAAATAGATCTGTTTATTTATTAAGAAGACTGCACAGGGGCCCCTGGGCGGCTCAGTTGGTTAAGTGTCTGACTCTTGATTTCCGTTCAGGTCATGATCTCACAGTTCGTGAGTTGGAGCCCTGAGTCAGGCTCTATGTGGACAGTGCTGAGCTTGCTTGGGATTCTCTGTCTCTCTCTGCCCCTCCCCCATTCTCTCTCTCTCTCTATCAAAATAAATAAGCATTAAAAAAAAAAAGAAAAAAAAAGACTGTACAGAAAGAAAAAGACTGGTGGACAAGGGCAATGTTGTGCCCCGTCCTAAATGAAGTTAATGTTTATCCCTCCACAATCTTATGTTTTGAGGCTTTTCTCTATCTCTCTGGTTTCTCAGGCTCAGTTTTTTTACTGCCACTTTTTGCTCTGTCCATCCCTTACTTATTGCTGGTTTCCATGGTTACTCCCTAGGCCCTCTTTTCCTTCCTGTTTATTCCTTTTTCTTCCCATATTTTCCCTTCCTCCCTCCCACGCTCCAAGGGTGATCTTGTCCTCTCTCTGGGCTTACTATTTCTTGTGGATTGTCATTAACTCCACAAGCATTTATTGAGTGCCTTCTGTGTGCCAGGCATTCTTCTGAGAGCCGGGGATACAGTTATAGCTTAACATTTTTAGTGGTTTTATGCTTGTGAATTTTATTTTCAACTGGCAATGATCATCACAGAAATTCAAATATTATTGTATAAATTTACATTAACATAAAATATGTGTTCTGAAGACGACGAATGTTTAGGAAAAACTGAGAAACTGGTTAACAGCTTGAGCCAGCAGACTTTTTCCTACCTCTTAACTTGGAAAGAGTATCTGTTTATCCTTGGTATTAAGGTAGCATGATTGATGAGAAAATAATTTTCCCTTTTTGACACATATTGCACTGGGTAGGATGCAGTTGGGAAGTCCCCTGTGATGACAGCTATTAATGGCAGAAAACCTGTTTGAGGCAGATGCCAGGAGGGAAAGAACTAGGAAGTGTCGTCTTTTACTCTGGTCTACTTGGCTCTCACACGTTGTGGATTGTACCAGATCCCTGTGGGCCAGGTTTCTGGACTTTAGATTATCTTGATTGACTTCTTTCTTGGACTGGAGTTATTTGGTAATGTTCATAGGGACTTTCCAGAGGAATAACTAGGAAAAATAGCATAAAACCATTCATGCAGTTGAAAGCAGACATCTTTGGTGATATTTATATTGGGCAGAGAGACTGTGCCTTATTTTGGGTTATGTATAAAGACATTCTTGGCTTCCAGAATTCTAACCCTAATGTAATTTGCAAAATTATTTGGTTTGGAAAGACGTGGAAAAGCAAATTTTAAATTGTCACGTAGTTTTTACTTTCGATCCATTGAGGAGCTTAAAAATCAACATGAAGTTAAAGAAATGCAAAACAGTTCATCTTTAAAAAAAAAAATGTCCATCAAAATCAAAACAAACAGACAACATCTTTTCCTAGACTATTTGCTTCTAGACTTGGTGTTTTTTCTTTCTCTTTTTTGAGTTTATTTACTTATTTTGAGAGAGAGAAGGAGAGCATGTGCAGGAGGGACAGAGAGAGGGGAGAGACCGAATCTCAAGCAGACTCCATGCTGTCAGCACAGAGCCTGATATGGGGCTTGAACCCACGAACTGTAAGATCATGACCTGAGCTGAAATCAAGAGTCAGACGCTTAACTGACTGAGCGACCCGGGCACCCCTGTTTTTTATCTTTTATTGGCATGCTGTTTAGGACTCTTCTTCCTTTTGAACTCAAGACACCAAACGGCTTTGTTCTGAAATTATTTTCCACCAAAGCAGCTGGTGGTCTGTTAAACACAAAGAGGTGCCTAACTTTTACAAAGCTTCCCATCCTCTTCTATCCCCGTTCTGCTGTTCTCTAACGCCAGTCAGGACTAATCATCTTCAACTGTGTCTCCTGAGGTACTCTCTGGTATTTTAATACCAAAGACCTTTAGGCCAGTTATTAAATCACACCCAACCATAGTGACGGGTTTTATTGCAGGCAGCTACTTTGAGTTTCCTTTTATTTTGCTTGGTCAAGAAGTTTCCAGTTAAACCGATGAGAAACACAAATGCATCTGTGATAGGGATGGGATAGAAAATAGGCAAGAGAAATAATAACACAGTGGAGGGCATGTTTGGGTAGGAGCAATATCAAAACTCATAACATTTCTTTGAGGCATGGTAACTGCTGAGTAAAGCACAGTGAAGTAGGAAGGAGGGAACACATCAAAACACCTAGCATGTGTCAGTCTCTGTGCAAAGATTTTCCTAACCTTTCTTATTCACATCTCGCAACAAAATTAGGGAGTGATTGTCATCCCTAACTCACAGATGAGAAAGTGCAAGTTCAAAGATGTGAGACAGTCTGCACCAGATCACCCAGCTCGTAAATGATGGGGCCGGGATTCGAACCCAAATCTGAAGCCAGAAGCCTTGCATTTTTCCAGCACACCACGAATCCCAAATGATGCATGCTACCCATTGACTATTCGATTTCATGATGCATCAAGAAAGAGTGGGCCAAAGTGTCCTTGTAATTGCTGGCAATGTAACATCTCACCTCCCTAAGTGAAAACACTTGGATGAGTGACCTTCACAGAAAATTAGGAAAACCATTTACGGTCTCCAGACATCAGCCCAAGAAACAGTCTTAACACACAGATTGACAGTCCTCATCTGTGGCATCAGACAACCAGCTGAAAAGCTGAGCCTCTTATTGTCTTGGTAGAACTAGAGAAACAAGGAAGCGTGGCATGGGTTTCTGCGTGGATGAAAAGAAAGAAAAAAGTGGCTGGTTGCAAGGATGCAGCATCTCGATGGCGTGGTTCGCCTCTCACCTTCCACTCATTGGCTTCGGAATGCTTTCCCTCCAACACCTACTTAGGAACATCCCACCTGGTGCTTTAGCAAGATGAAGATTTTTTTCTGTTGTTGTGAGGCAGGGTTTGTGTGTGTGTGTGTGTGTGTGTGTGTGTGTGTTTTGTCTTTTTAAAGAAAGAAACTTAATTCAAAGTTGAGTTTCAATATGCTTGAATTTCAATCTCATATTTCTTAGCTCGGGCACAGTTTTTCTTTTGGATCAGAAAGCACTCCTGGCTGCCATCAAGAGTAAGAAATCCCGTCCTGAGACAGACGTCCGTTTGCACCGCCAGGCTGGTGTGGAAGCCGACCCGTGTTTCCTTCCCCATCTGAACGGCGGGGGAAGCAGCGAGGAGATATCAAACATTCTGCCTGAAACATTTTTTCTCACCCCAATGCTCTTGCCACATCCAGTGTCTTTTAAAATAACAGCAAAATGGCTCTGGAAGTAGATGGCGTGGACTCTAAGCTTGTGAGTCATGCCTATCCCAGGAGTAGAGAAATGTTGGGGCCGGGTCAGACCTGGATTTGAATCTCAGCCATAATGGTTTATAAGCAGTTTTGTCTTTGGATACTTACTTACAGGACAGAACTTGTTCTGCATCACCTTTCCTGTGATCTCGGAATTTTAATTAAGGCTCTCGGATTGAAGATGATGGGTGCCCATGCTTTGTAAGGAAGGTCTAGACATTTCTTTGTAGATATTTTAGGAAGTAGTAAAACTAGTCTTTGAACTCTGTCCCCATTGCCCAGCTCCAGTTTATGCAAGAGAAAAATGAGCTGATGTGGTAGAGAACAGGAGAATTCTCTGAAGAGTCCACGTGGGATTAGAAAATGCTGGGTTTTTCTCCCCCACGCGGGATTAGAAAATGCTGGCTTCCTTCTTGGCCTCAAACCCTGGAAAATCATTGTTAAAGACAGGGGCCAACTGATGGAAAGGAAAATTGACATTCACAATCCTGGTATTTGCTTGATGACCTAGAACAGCGATGGACACGTTTTTTTTCTACACAGAACCAAATAGTAAATATTTTAAGCGTTATGGGCCACGTGGTCCCAGTTGCAACAATTCCACTCTGCCATTATAGAGGGACGGGAGTCCTAGACAATAGGTAAATGTGGCTGTATTCCAATAAAACTTCATCTTTAAACATCTACTGGTCATATTTGGCCTGTGGGTTGTAGTGTGTGGACCCTGATGTAGAGATTTACCTATTAGTTTGGGTTGGATCACAAGTGAATTTCTGGTAGAGTGTCTGATGGGCATATGAGAAAATAAAGACCAGAGTATCCCATAATGGACTGGTTAGGAAAAGTTGTGGAAGACTTGAAATGGGCAGAAAAGATAACTGAGTCTTGAAATGGAAGCCAGGCATCGTCTGGAACACTCTCCCAGGTTATATGATTCTCTGGGATCTGAAGTTTTCATTCTCTTTAAGTTATAAAAAGATAATTTCTCTTTCTAATTTAATTTATATTATATATTTGTGTTCTCATTTAATTCTATAGTTTCTGTCAATTACAGGAAACTGACTAGTAGTAATACAAATGATTTCTGTCCATAGAGATGCAAGTGAATTTTGTCTGACGGGTATTCAATTGGCTCCCTGGTCTTTTCCTCCAAAGACCACCAGTTGTAGAACCATTCTGCAAATTCCTTTCATTCCAGATTTCTGGGGAGCTGCATATGTGACGGCACTTTTGATACTCCTATGAACTGGTTCTAATGTCTTCAGTGTTCCCTCATTAATTAATGAGCTAAGGACCATTTTTGACAAATGTTCATTTTAGGTTTGCATTAAGAGTGGTGATTTTGTCCTTTAATGCCCAGGAAAGGAGAGAGAGCACTAGAGGACGCGTGCTGAGCACCTTTCCCGCATCCCTTTGGGATAGTCTTGGCCACTTTCCCCTAGCTCCAGTCTCCTCTGTTTTCTGCGGGTAGCGGGAGATAAGGCCTGGCCTCAGGCCCGCCCTGTACAGCCTTCTCTTCCTGCCCTGGGGCTTCTCTGATATAATGGCCGTGAATTCGTTGTGCTTATCTTGGAATACTGGAGAGTTGATACCGGTGGGGTCACACTTGGCCAATGGGTGATGAGAGACAACTGATAGATGCTTCCTATTTTCCTCAGTTTCCCCCACCCCCAGTTCCGAGATGCATTTCATAAAGGTCCGTGGTCTGTCCTCACAGGAGGCACATCTTTGTCCTTCGCGGGGGCCAAGTTGATGAACCGCAGCTGTATAGGCATTTCCTCCCTCTGTTGCTCTCTTGTTCTCCAGCTCTCTGGCTCCCTGGCCTCATGACCGTCCATGAACTACCTGTATGCCAGCCTCTGGGTCCGGCCCTACTTTTGCAGAACCTAGGCTAAGACAGGGAGGGACTTGTATTTCCATTGTTTGCTAGACAAGCATCCAGAGTTTCCCGGAGGCCACGTTGACTCAGAGCAGGATAGCCGCGAGTGAACCCTGTTGGAAGGATACCGTCCTGGAGGACGGTCTGCTGGGGTGAAGCAGCCCTGACAGAAAGATCACAGGAGGTGTACCGACAGAGGCTGGAATAGAGCTGGAGTAAAGGAGGTCAGCTTGAAATTTCACTCCCCGCCCTGAGGATTGGTCCAATGGGAGGCCTCCGAGAAGGACCTGGAAAAACTGACGGTGAACCCCATAGAAGGGCCAGAATTTGATGACTGCTTTGCAAAGACCATTAGACATAAAAGACAACTGTAAAAAGCACCAATTAAAAAAAAAAAAAGAAGCTTTTAGTCCCTTACCACTTATTCTAGTTAGTTCTCTTGACCTTGGAGGAGGTAAGGTGACCATGAATAAGTGAGGAGCTGGATTAAAGAGAGGAAAAGAGAGCATGCTGTCTTCCCTCTTCACTCATGTCTGTAAAATCGTGGGTTAGGATTAGTGGTGCAGGAGGTGAGAAGTTCTTAAATGTCTCCAATACCTCTCCGCTTCATGCCTGCATTTGCTCCAAAAGTTTGCCAAACAGTTCAGTCTTTCCCACCTCCCTACAATGGCCAGGTTTCTTTCACTGTTTTAGAATTTTCACTTAAAATGCATGAAAAGTAAAATGACCATTGCTGTGATCTCTGTGGGGCGGGGGTGGGGGGGTGGGGGAGGGACATTCCTGAGAGATTGAAAGTTGAGATATTGACCTTTTTATTTTTTTTTTAAGTTTACTTATTTTTGAGAGAGAGACCGCACAAGAAGCAGGGCGGGGGGGCGGGGGGCAGGGAGCAGAGAGAGAGGAGGACGAAGGATCTGAAGCAGGCTCTGCTCTGACACCAGAGACCCTGATGTGGGGCTCGAACTCATGAACCGTGAGATCATGACCTGAGCCCAAGTCGGACGCTTAACCGTCTGAGCCACCCGGGAGCCTGAGTATTGACCTTTTGATTTGGACCGGGTTGGACTTCTTAACACCTGAAATCGAAACTCTTTTAATGCCTAAAAATGACTGGAAAGCTATGGAATCTGCCTCAGATATTGTCAAGGGTCAGGGAAGGAAAAGTTGGTAGTATTTAAGGGCTCTTTCTTAGATTTGTCCCATTCAATAACTTATTTAACTTCTCTGGTTTTATTCTCCTCATTTTGCAAGTGGGGATACTAAACCTGGCTTATAGGTTCGTTTGTAAGGATTAAATGGAACGCTTGGCATAGGGTATGTTGACTGACTGATCGATTGACCAAAACAGAAACGCAGGCACCACGCTAAGATCCCGTTGGCCAGATATTTTTACTCGAATCGTCTCAGTTCAAAAGATCAAATAGTATCTGCTCCCAACCCCTCCAGTCAGTCAGTCTTTAAATAACAGCTCTCATCATCAGAGTGTCTTTTTCTCAGGAAACTCAATTGGAAAGGCAGGATTTTTTTTTTTTTTTTTTTATTACTGCTTGGACGACATTGTTCTAATTTCTATTTGATATCCATCAGAGTAGGCCAACACTTTTCCTGATGCACCTCAGTGTAATTTCCCCTTCATCACTGAAGAACATTAAGGCACACTGATGTCAAACTTAGCAACGTAATTAATAAGGAGCATGGGGCTGAGATGCAATTTTTTTAATTCTCAAATGCTCTATCCTGAGTGATTTAATCCTGGGAACATATACATAAATTTCTGCTCTAAGTCATAAGATGTTATTTGTCACTCATCAAAATAAGGATGTCATTTTCAGGATGGATTTACAGAATTGCCAGAACTTAATTTTTTTCTTTTTTTTTTTTTTTTTTTTGAGTGAAGGAGGAGTGCCTCCCTCTTTGCTCCACATATTTCTGACTTAGGTTTTGTTCTTGTTATTTTATGTTGCTGAGAAATACGCAAAACATGTTGTCTCGGGACCGTGGCCAGGTCTGACTCAACATTTTCCAAAAACTCAACTAACAGTAGGAGAGGTTCTCTGATCGCCCCTGTCCCCTGATTGTCTCCCCCCAGCTGAATTTGCTTTGTAAAATTTTTCCGAAGAAGGGAATTGCGACATCTGGGGAAATATTTAAAAAATTCCTTCTATGATATCAAAAAAAAATTCCTTCTAGGATATTGGTGGTTATACCAACGGCCCGTAAAATATTCCCAGAAGAACTGTAGACATCCTGACTTGAGTCCATGCAGGTGCAGGGTCTCATGAAGATAAGCAGTAGCATGGGGGCGCCTGGGTGGCTCAGTCGGTTCAGCGTCTGACTCTTGATTTAGACTCAGGTCATGATCTCGTGGTTCATGAGATTGGTCTCTGTGTCGGGTTCTGTGCTGACAGCGCAGGGCCACTTGGGATTCTCTCTCTCCCTTTCTCTGCCACTCCCCCACTCTTTCTCTCTCTTTCTCTCTCTCTCTCACACACACACATACACTCTCTCTCAAAAATAAATAAATAAACAGTAAAAAAAATTTAAAAAAAGATAACAAGTAGCACATGTTCCACTGGGTTTGGTCCAAAAGTATGCCTGTCTCCTCTGAGGAAGGGAGAAAGTCTAGGAAATGTCACGTCATTTGGGTGGCCATGTGGCCAGGCTCAAGCAGAGCTGGCCCTTAGTAAAATGTCAAAATCACAAAAGTTTGATGCAGTTATAGTTTGGTTATTATTTTAACTCTTCTCTTCCTTTTCCCGCCCCTTCCATCGGCCCCCAGCCGCTCACGGTACCCGACTGTCCTGTGGATCCGACCACCTTCAGGTGCACTGTGCTGGGACACATAGTAGGTTCACAGTGAATATTTGATAAATGAGTAAGTGACATGACATACGCTGCTTTCATCGCGTACGCACTTTTATCCCTACCCATTGCTAAGGGGCTTGTTTTTCCCGGCGAGGTTGTAGTTTCCAACGTGTGGCCATAGAGATCACAGAGCAGAGGGATCGCCATGATTCCTGTGTCCCCACACATTCACATCCATCAGGAGGCCCAATTAAAAACATCTCCATGATGTATATTGATATCATTTTTTCACGTGCATAGATGAAATTGGGATTCATAAAATGCAATGATGCTTATAGGCCTTACTGGACAGGGTTTAACATAATGATGAAAACCTGTAAATCTGTACTTAGTGCCACGAGAGGATGTTGGTGTGTTATTTTGTGAGAGAATGAGTTTTAAAACAGTATAGAGGGGCGCCTGGGTGGCTCAGTCGGTTGAGCGTCCGACTTGGGCTCAGGTCATGATCTCGCGGTCCGTGGGTTCGAGCCCCGCGTCGGGCTCTGTGCTGACCGCTCGGAGCCTGGAGCCTGCTTCGGATTTTGTGTCTCCCTCTCTCTCTGACCCTCCCCCATTCATGCTCTGTCTCTCTCTGTCTCAAAAATAAATAAACGTTAAAAAAAAATTAAAAAAAAAAACCAGAATAGAAAGTATAACATCATTCCCACAAGAGAGTATGTAAAATAAGATGATAGAAGATAGAGGGATATATAGATAGATGGATAGATAGATAGATAGATAGATACATGTAAATCGGGACAAAGATGAATGATCTGACAGGTATTTCTCATTTTTAGTTTATTTCTTCATTTTGGTGGAATACATCATCTGCTTGATTTCTGAATAAATGAGCACAGGAGGTTAAGTTTTTTAGATCATTCATTTTTTTTCCTGTCATGTTTTTGATTTGTAACATTAAAAAAGTTCTCTCCATGTCCTTTTTAAAAAGCGTCTTCTGTTTTTGTTCTATGTTTATGAATTTTTCTAATGTCCTGAAAATTTATTATAATTATTTAAGGGTTCTTTGCTTTTTGACAGAAAAAAAATTTTTTTTTTCTTATTTGTTTATTGATCTTGGATTTTCACATTTGTTCTTGGTGAACCCTGGTGATTTCTGGCTGAACTGTCATATTTGAGAACAAGGCACTCAAGGTCAATGGCAGCTTCGCAGGTGGTGGGGCTTTGTCAGTGGTGGCCCTCGCAGCGGGGCGGGGCGGGGGGGGGGGGTTGTTCTCCAACTCTTTTCGCTGAGTCATCTAAATTTCTCCAGTGTTTTGCTAACATGGGGGCAGGTTAGGAGTCTGCCTGCCAGCGTTCTGAAAGGCAACCAGAAGATCACTGTTTCGTCTGTACATTTTCACTGTCATCTCGTCTTTTCAATTTCCTCCATGATCCCAGTGATCAGCTCAGCCTGGGACTTCTAAGTCCAGAGCTTCTGGTGTACATGAGCTGGATAAACCTATCCATTCTTTCTCAGATGGAGCAGGTGGGAATCGAACGTCTAGAACGGGCATCTGGAAATCGGACGACTGCCTACTCAGACTACAACCGTAAAAGGTCCTAAAACATAACATGCAATGTATATAAAATATATATTTGACTTAAAAACATACATTGTAGGGGCGCTGGGTGGCTCAGTCCGTTGAGCATTCGACTTTGGCTCAGGTCATGATCTCACGGTTGGTGGGTCTGAGCCTTGAGTCCCGCTTTGAGCTGATGATGCAGAGTCTGTTTCAGATTCCCTGCCCGCCTCTGCTTGCACTCTCTCAAAAATAAATAAATTAAAAAAAAAAAAAAACACCTCACAAACGCATACATTTTAATATATTATTTTAAGTATACTTTACATATTACAAATGTAAATTTAATATATTTTAAATATATTATAGCTGTATTTAATTCACAGAAACAAATTGTACTTTAACCATAACTTCAGAATATATTGTGTTTGCTGGAAATAGCTAATTATATAGGCAATTAATGAATGTGTTTTTACAGCAGTTCACTTAAATAGGTGATTTTTTAATTTTTTTTTTTTTTTTTTTTTTAGAGAGAGAGAGAGTGTGTGTGTGTGTGTGTGTGCGTGTGCGCACGTGCAAGCGGGGGGGGGGGCAGAGGGAGAGGGAGACAGAATCTTAAGCAGGCTCCACGCTGAGCGTGGCTGATCTCACTACTGTGAGCGCATGACCTGAGCTGAACTCAAGAGTCGGACACTTAACTGACTGAGCCGCCCAGGCGCCCCTCAAGCAGGTGCTTAATTTTCATATGATTCCTTCTTTTTCTTTATATTATTTTAATCTATTGAAAGTACATGCTTTGCCCTAAAATATTAAGGTGGTACACAAGGGGATACATAGAACCGGAGTGCCCCTTCAACTTTTTTTCTCCCCCAATCAGCATGAGTGCCTTTCAAGAAGTAATCACTTTTAAGACTTGGTGTCAGTTTTCTGTATTGCTCTGTTGGCTATTGTTGCTAACTCTTTGCCTTCAATTAATTTAACGTGTATTATCACGCCTGCTGAAAATAGATGGGAAAGTTTGGGATATCTCCTCTCAAATGCATATAATTTGGAGCAGGTTTGGTGAACAGCTGTGCCTTCCATGAATTCTGGCTCCTTTCAAGGGCCTTCAATTAATTATAACAGGCCAACATTTCCCCAGTTACCATGGCCAACTGAAGGCTGACTATCATTCAAATTGGTTTTACAGATCATGACATTGGATATCAGATTGTAAGAACGATTATTTTAAAGAGTTTCCTTGTATTCTGTGCTGGGAGAAAGATCCAGTTGGGAGAATAAGAATGAAATGAGGAATTTAAACTGACACCCAAATGAAAGGCTGTGTGCTGTGAGAAGCATTCAAATAATTTTTTAATGAACTGGTTCCTTTGACTTATTTTAAGATCTATATGTAGGGGGAAATAAAAACGTGACAGGAATAGAACAGATGAAAAAAAAATTAAACAAGATCCTGCCCCATTAGTTATGACTGACAAGGAAAAGATAATAGCCAAAAAGCAAATGGAGTTTGTTGGCAGAGGGAGATAATGATAATGGGACTTTCACAAATATATCAGAGAAGAAGTAGATAAAAGTTTTTAAAAAGTTCAGTCATCAGTAGAGATAGGCATCCTATGAATGACTCTATAATGGTTGAAATATTGGTGTTTAAACTGTCATTACTAGGAGAAATAAAGAAGGGAATTTCAGATCACTAATAAATAATAAAATTGCAAACATGGCTACTAAAAATGCAGGTAAGTGACTGTACTTGGAAAATTTGAAGTTATATATATCAGCACATCTGGTTGACATGCCTCCTCTTGAGTATGTGAGGATCAGCTAATGTGCTTACCAAACCACTTATGCGTAATTTTTATAAGATAATTGTGCGGATTTAATGTGAACTAAATCTCTAAATGCACTGAACTCTAGACTTGCCACTTTTCAAAGAAGGAAAGCAGGGAAACTGGAATGACAAGAATTTAAGGTTTCTATGATTTTATTTTTCAGATTGGCCATCCTTCTCCTATAGCTCAGAAGGCCAGTAGTCACAAAAAACTGTGCACAATCCCTTATCTGATGTAAATTTAAGATAACAAAATGTAAGCACACATACCACCTCATTTCCTCCTCACCTTTATTCCCCTCCAAATAATTCCAGAAAAGAAAAAAATAATTGTTCATTCGTTGATCAAACTCTGTGAAATAATATAGTAGAATGTCTAGTCTATAAAGCGTGTCTCCACAGAAGTATCTATTGAGATGTGGGAGGAAAATGTTAGAAATTCTATTTATTTATTAATTTTCTAATTCTACAAACATATTATCTAAAGTGAGAAATAAATTAGCCTTATGAATATTTAATTTATTGGTTGACCCTGCATCCTTATTTTGGAGTGTTCCACTCCAAAAAGATTGGACGTTGGTAGATGGTTGACCATTTGTTTTCAAGCTTCCTGCAAACTTTTTATAGCCTATATGGGTCTGTTTGTGTGGTTTTATAGAAGGTAGTATCTTGCTTGAATCTCGATCTTTCAAAGGAAAGTGAACTAAAAAGATTCCTGGAAGGACACTACAGATAAAATAGTATCTATGATTAAGCTGAGACAAACATCAAGAACATGCAGAGCAGACCTACTCCTAATGTGAGTGTGTGGTTAGCCATTCAAGAGGTAAAAACAATAGCAATCTACTCAAGTGACTAGCGGATATAAGGCTTGAAACTTACCAATTTTCACATATGAATTCGCAACATAGGGATTAGCTACTGACAGTGTGAAGTCATCATGATTTCCGGAAGTTTTTAAAAATTTTATTTATTTTGAGAGAGAGAGAACACATGCATAAGCAGGGCAGGGGAAGAGAGAGAGAGAGAGAGAGAGAGAGGGAGAGAGAGAATCCTAAGCAGGCTCTGCGCTGACAGTGCAGAGGCTCGAACTCATGAACTGTGAGATCATGACCTGAGCTGAAATCAAGAGTTGGATGCTTAACTAACTGAGCCACCCAGGCACCCCTCGCAGAATATTTAAAAGTAGTTTTATTTCACTTGATATCATCCTTCAAATTGTCTAAATTTTCTACATGTATAAAATGCACAAATAGGTATCTATATTTTGGGAATGCTTGCAAAAATTTATTAATGGTGTACAGAATTAAGAATGCTTGGAGATCACTGTGTGTGAGCAGGTATATTAGAAAAAAAATGCCATGGAGGTTCTCAAAGGGGGTGCTCTTTAATGCTTGACTGCTTATTGCCATGCATGTCATATTTAGGTATAAATTCCATGATACACACTTTGCAGTAACTAACTTGCTTTGCTTTTTTATGAATTCTTCTGCAAGTTGGTCACGGCATTTTCCCTGTTCTTTCATGGTGTGGAAATTAATGAAGACCCATCAGATGAGAAGAGCTGAGGCTATTTATTTAGGGCATGTTTTAGCAAGGAAGTCAACCACCATCACTTGTGTTTGGCAGAGACTCAAAGGCAGGCAGAGGAGTGGGAACGCTTTAGAGCGGAAAAAAGAAAAGGCTTTGGGTGTGCCCTGCTTGGAGGCTGCTGGCATGGGGGAGCCAGAGGCAGGATAATTAGAAGGTGGGCATCCTATGTGACCGGTTAGGGATGCATATTTGACTTTCTCTGGTTTTTCCTAAATTGGAAGCAGGGACAGCAATTTGGGAAGTTGTCAGTTATTAATCAATATCTGGCCATTTGGGGATGATTGTTACAGAAGTTATTGTTTAGCTTCCTGGATTGTTACTAGAGATAGCAGTCCGACTTCCGGCAAGTCTCATAGTAGGCTGGTTTCCTGGGCTGTTTTCTGAAGATGAGGGCTTGGTTTCCTGGGCTGTTTTCTGAAGATGAGGGCTTGGTTTCCTGGGCAGGGTTTCTGAAGGTTGTAGGTCAGAGTTCAGAGTACCATTTTTACATGTGATCTGGCCACTTTCCATTTGTATATTTAGTCTCGTACTGGCTATTTAGAGCATTCCTTTTACCACTCCTCTTAAAAATGCATTCTGAGCTATTGCACTTTTCTGATAATTTATCGAAAATTCTACGACATGACTTAAGATAATTGGAGGATCCTTCCATTCTGCCTCCTGAATGTTGCAAAATAAAGACAATAGTGCCAAAATCACTGCTCTGGATACTTCTGGGAGTATGCTAGTCTTTCCAGCCTTTGGGATTGTGGATCTACATCTAAAAAGGGAGAGGCTGTGCTCCAGGAGGTCTCTGGGATCTTTCTAAAAACAATTATATTTTCTCTCTCCCATTAAAAAAACATATCCTTGGCTTTATTGAATCCCCTTAACACCTCCGAGAATTAAAATTACACCAAGAACAAAAAAGAAACTTAAGGCAAAGCCAATATACAATCTCGGGGCCATACAGTATTAAATTAGTATTCCAGAGATTGGGTATTTAATATGCTGCCTAAAACAAACTGTGAAAAAGCATTTGCTCCCATGAACAGTGACACTTGAGAAACATATAGGTCAGGACTCCTGGTGGTTGCAATCTTAAGAACATTCTATGGCTGGGGCTTCTAGGTGGCTCAGTTGGTTAAGCATCTGACTCTTGATTTTGGCTCAGATCATGATCTCTCGGTTTATGAATTGTGGAATCTGCTTAAGATTCTCTCTCTCCATCTCTCTCTGCCCCTCTGCCCCCCTCAAAAAAAAAAAAAAAGAACATTCTATGGTGAAGCTGTGGCATTTCATGAATAGTTCACTGCCACTATTGGTCTATAAGGCCATTAGAATCCCACTTACACTTTCATTCTCAGAAAGGACGCTTTCTCATGTAATTCCAGCAACTCCTCTTTCACTATATTGTACACATATATACAAGATAGAACAAGGTTGCTAAAAAACATTTCAGTATTTTCCATCAGAAATGCCCAGTTTAAATTGCAATGGTGTTCATTCCAAGAGGCAGAATTCTTCTCAGAGTACATGTATGAAATTGTGATGAAAATGAGATTGCTTATTAATAAAGAAAAACATTTTTTTTGAGAGGTGGGGCAGAGGGTGAGAGGGAATCCCAAGCAGGCACTGTGCTCAGTGCAGAGGCTCACATGGGGCTTGATCTCATGGACCATGAGATCATGACATGAGCCAAAACCAAGAGTAGGATGCTTAACCAACTGAGCCACCCAGGCACCTGAAAGAAAAACAGTCTTAAAAATACCAGTTTTAAAAGACTGTAGAGGTGCCTAGGTGGTTCAGCTGGTTAAGCGTCTGACTTTTCATTTCAGCTTAGGTCATGATACCAGGGTCGTGGGATTGAGCTCTTCGTTGGGCTCCACACTCAGTAAGGAACCTGCTTAAGATTCTCTCTCCCTCTCCATCTGCCCCTCTCCCCTGCTCACACATGTTCTCTCTCTCTCTCAAAAAAAAAAAAAAAAAAAAAGATTAAAAAGACTGGAAAGCACCACATAGGCTAGTTTCTAAACAAGTGTTTATTACATTTTATTAAAAATATTAAATGCTTTGAGTAAGACTTATTCATCATAGGGAATTTAGGACAAACAGAACAATGAAAAGAAGACATAAAGGTCACCCAGAGTCCTAAAACACAAAGAAAACCCCAAAGAAAACCAATGTTATCTGGTTGTATTTCCTTCCAGTCTTTTTTCTTTCTAGGTACAGAATTTTAAAATAATATGTAGGTAGAGCCGTCTTGTTCTTCTGAGATTTGTTTTTTGTCTTCTTGCTCATGTCTTGTTCACACTTAAACAGAGTGGTTTGTTTAAAAAGTAAAAAAGGGGCACCTGAAGGGCCTACTTCAGCTCAGGTCATGATCTCGCGGTTCATGAATTCAAGCCCCGCATCAGGCTCTGTGCTAATGGCTCAGAGCCTGGAGCCTGCTTTGGATTTTGTGCCTCCCTCTCTCACTGCCCCTCTCCAGCTCACACTCTGTCTCTCTTTCTCTCAAAAAATGAACAAACTTTAAAAAAAATTTTTTTTAAGTAAAAAAAAAAAAAACATTTGAGGAAAAATTGTGAAATTGTGAGGAGCTCCCTGCAATTCTGCTGTACTCCTAATTCCTAATTCCTAATTCCTAATCTGTCTCCAGTACTAAAATAAAGGGAGAAGGTGGCAATTCACCTACTGGAAAATCACATTCAATTCTGCTGCAGTGCTTCTTAAAATTTTTTTTTAATGTTTATTTGTTTTTGAGAGAAAGAAAGATAGAATGCTAGTGGGGGAGGGACTGAGAGAGACACACACACACACAGAATTTGAAGCGGGCTCCAGGCTCTGAGCCCGAAGTGGGGCTTGAACCCACAAACTGTGAGATCATGACCTGAGCCAAAGTTGGATGCCCAACCGACTGAGTCACCCAGGAGCCCTGCTGCTGTACTCCTATTCCCCAACCTTTAGACTCAGAAGAAATTGAGGGGAAATGGCATAACTAACCAACTAACCATTTAGTTATATAGGTCAACAAAGATATATACACATTCTATTAGGCCTCTGGGTCCTATCTTCTCCCCCAGCATCTCCTCAGTGGCACTGACCGTGAAGCTGAGTAGCCTGATATTACACAAAAGAAAAGAGAGTGAGTTGTGCACTGATACAGGAAGGGTGTACCTGAAAATACTTTTCTTATGTGGGAAGACATACCATGCTTATAAATAAACATATTGTGCTATTTGATTGAACCTGATGTCTTTGAACAGAATGAATTTTGTTTTGTTGGCATTTGTAATTCATTTAGTCCCCTGCCCCCTTTTGTCCCTCAGGGTTATTTCTAGCTATTGAGTTATGAAGATGTGATAAGTAGGAGTTCAGAAATGTTGCATTTACTGTATTTGCTGTGGGTTTGTCAACCGACCATGGATAGAGACTTCTCAACACCCAGAGGACCATGGGTCTTCACAGAAATGAATGCCTCTCCACAGGTGTGGTTAACATCTATCTATTACCATGGAGAAAGGGGACCATTCTTCTCCATGGGCCAGATATTTCCTCCATCAGCATTTCCCCAAAAGCAGTGATTTAGTTAGTAATTACTGAAACCCTGTAGAGATTGAGTCGGGCAGGATGAAGGTGGATGGTAAATCAAGTATTACACCCTAATCTAGTTACCCTGTATGACACAAGAACCTCTAAAACTAAAGCACTAGATGGGAAGACTGGATTGGAGAGAAAGAGTGAAAATTCCTTGAGTGAATTGATCTTTTGTTATGCACAGATCCAGAAGGACCTTCTGACATGTTTGTCACCTGAGTCAATACATAGCTGGCTTCTATTCAATCTGGGTCATCAGTCTTAATACCAAAAGGCAAGTGTCACCTCAAGGCAGCACCTAGTAAAACATTCCACAGTTCCCTGTACTTTTCTTCTCTAAGTTTGCCCCTTCTCTCCTTTGCTTTCCCCAACCCATAGCTAGTTCATCTGTGGTGCCCTCAAGGGTTCTCTCTCCCCATCTCCTGTGTTTTCCAGAACAGACTACTCCTTGATATAGAAATAGTGAAGTTCAGAGAACTCTCTTGGACTTTGCCAATTTTACAAGCTTTACCTGCCAATGAATGTCAAAAATTCCCCATCTCGACTGATTGCTGCTTGCTCTGCAGAGGGCTCAAGGAGTACAGAGATGAGAAGGAAGACGAGCTTTTGACTTTTTGGACTACAGTCTAAATTTATTTAATTTGCAAAACTTCCCTAGGGTCTACTTGACAAATTTTCTTTCTTCTTTTTTCAATATTTTTACGTATTTCAGTGTGAACTAATAATCCTGACCTTGATCCTATTATGATAAGAGAGCATTTGTACTCTCCCTGCTCTGAGAATTTATAGAGCAAAGCTTTCCTACATGGACAGACCACAAAGAATGCCCAGTCTAAATCAGTTTCTCATTTTCCCAAGTCATGGAAGGTTCTAGAGTGCTGCTTTAGCCTGGTAACTCTGAAAAGAGGTTCCGGGAGTTTTAGGAAGGTTATCCCACAAATGTAGCACTGATTGTGTTTTGTAGGTTAGAATATAATTAAGATTTTTTTTATCATTAAATTCCATTCCATCCATGTTAAGTAATTTGCTAAATGTTTCAAGCCACAGCTAATATTTAGGTTGTAGTCAAATTATTATAAATAAGACTGATGTGAACATCTTGGTGCATAGTTTTTCTGAATTTAAGAGGAAGAGTTTTCTACAAATAGAGTCTTTGTCAACACATAGTCCTTTTATCATTTCCTTTTTGTTAATTAAAAAAAACTACATAAATCTTTTTTTGGTGTTATGATATTAAAAATAATCCAACTAATATTTGCTTTATTATAACACTTAAGGTTAATGAATACTTACTCCTTTCATCTTGTTGTTTTGTTTGTGTATAGTGTTACTATTTAATAGAGCATGTTGGTGAAACTGAATTTCTTGTTTACTCAATTAAAAATGCATTCTTTTAATTGAAGAGTAGTCAGTTAGGTAATATGGGACTTTAATGGCAAAATGCCTTAATTTGAAGAAATAAATGGAATTATGTGATCACTGATCATTTTATTGAATATAATTTCTGAACTTTTAACTAATAGATATTGGATTAATTTTTTCCCAAAGATCACCACATCTATCAGTAATTTCAAATATAAACTGATTTGTATAAAAATAAAAATAAGGATTGTATTTTGAATCATCTATAAAATAAAGAGTTATTATTTCAGTATTTCAGAACTTGTTGATATCCATGAATATTTTAAGTAAAAATGCTTTAATCCCCGTATATTACTTTAAAAAAATTTGTTAAGTTTTTGATAAATCTTTCAAGCCATAAATAACTCTAGGGTACAGTCATTCACTGAGAAAGTAAATCCTTCTTAGGTTTTAATTTGACATCTCATATATTATTGAATGATCATCTGTGTCGTATGGGATACAAAGAAATACAAAATAAGTTCACAGCATTCAAAGAACAATTTAAATGAAAAGTGCAGGGCATAAACACAAAAAGTTGAATCTTTTATATGAACCTGATTGATTGATTTTTTTAAAGTGACTATTTTCTTTTTTTTTTTTTTTTAACATTTATTTATTTTTGAGACAGAGAGGGACAGAGCATGAACGGGGGAGGGGCAGAGAGAGAGGGAGACACAGAATCGGAAACAGGCTCCAGGCTCCGAGCCATCTGCCCAGAGCCCGACGCGGGGCTCGAAGTCACGGACCGCGAGATCATGACCTGAGCTGAAGTCAGACGCTTAACCGACTGAGCCACCCAGGTGCCCCTCTTTTTTTTTTTTTTTTTTTTTTTTTTTTTTATGTTTATTTACTTTTGAGAGAGAGGAGAGAGAGAGAGAGAGATGGAGAGAGAGCACGCACGCACTTCAGTCAGGGAGGGGCAGAGAGAGGGGACAGAGGATCCTAAGCGGACTCTGTGCAGATGGCAGTGAGCCCAATGCAGGGCTTGAACTCACAAACTGTGAGATCATGACCTGAGCCAAACTCAGGCACTCAGTTGACTGAGCCACTCAGGTGTCCCTTGATTGATTTATTTTTTTTTGAACCCTGATTTAATTGTGGGATGGTGGACTACTTGAGCGTCATAAGTAACACCACCTCAATTCCAAATTTTTAATCAAATTTCTGTGACGAGACGTAACTTGATAAAGAAATAATGTATGCAGAGAAATTTTTCCAGAGGTTATTTGTGAGAGAAACACCCTAACTGCTTTGAGAGCAAGTCAGAGAAAATTCCTGAAAGCAAAGAGATTTTTATCCTATCGAAATTTCCCTAAGCACTGGCTGTGTGGAGAATTTCTGGGAGGAATGTATAGAACACAACTCTTCTACGTGGACGGACCACGAATGGTGTTCTGCCCGAATGACTTTTCATTTTACTGGGCCATAGATGGTTCTAGAACATTCCTGTAGTCTGGTAATTCTGAAATGAGGTTGACAAGTATTCAGGAAGATTATCCCACAGATATCATACCAGTCACAAGTCTTTTAGGATCTGCGGTTTCTTCAGATCAGAGTTTGAAGTGCGGTGGTCTAGTTAGTGGGTAATAACAATGGTAGGCCACCTTCACAGAGAGACAGAAACTTCAAAGAGCCTGTTGCAATTTAGGGAAAAGTACCATGAACTTTATGAGACAAAGATATGCAAAAATATGGTAAAGGCAGACTTCATCTTTACTGAGAGTGCTGGTTTGACTCTGAGAAGCAGACCCTAAGGCAGAATTGAATGTACTGGAGACCTGTTGGGGGAGATGTTGTGAATGGTGAAAGGATAGGAAGCAGATTAGGTGGAGAAGCCTTCAGACCATAATAAGGGTTTGACACTTAAGATGGAGAAAAGGAGGGAAGGCACACTGGTCTGGAAGAGAGTCCCAGACCGCAGTGCACCTCTGAGAAAATCCAGCTCCAACCACAGTGAGATTGATAGTAAATTACGTGTGAAAGGGTGCTAATTCACTTATAAAAGGAAAATTTTTTAAATTGAATCCTTTCACGAATATAACAAAAGATTATAAAGGGAGGGGTATACTATATTTTTTATTCTTATTTTTAGAGAAAGAGCTTGCAAGTGCAAAGAGGAGAGAGAGAGAGAGAGAGAGAGAGAGAGAGAGAGAGAGAATTCCAAGCAAGCTTGAACTCAGGTCATGAGATCATGACTTGAGCCAAAGTCAAGAGGTGGGCGCTTAATTGACTGAGCCACCCAGGCACCCCGGGTATATTATGTTTTAAGGAGAGGTGACTGAGATTTCAACTTCTGGAAATATATGGAGCCTAATGACATAAAACAACAAAATCTTGACTGAAACAAAACAGCTGAATCGGCTTATTAAAATATAACAGACACATTTCTAAATGGAGAGCCGAACCTTCAGAATAGCTAAAGAAATCCTAGGGACCGAAGATGGAGAGGAAACTGAGAACTTCAGCTGAACGTGGGAGTTAACTTGTATCTGCCTTGTGATGGAGGTGGGTGCTGGGTCTGAAGACCGTGGGCAAACACTTTAATGGTCATCAGGCAGAAAATAGAAATGGAATCTCTGGTCTAGGTGATGAGAAGACTTAGAAAAGAAACTGACTCTACCCCAACCCCCATATATAGGATCCTAAAAGAAATTACCCTGACATTAGTATGGGAGGTATGGATGCAAACAAATGAACATCGTACCAAAAGTCACTTACTAGCAAGGTGGGGAGGGCGGGGCGGGGCGGGGGGGTGTGTGGCGGATCTTATCTGTCTCTTTGACTTGGGTTCCCGGTCGGAGGAAAAGTCTTCCTGGTGATACAATAATTATGAATCTGAGCCCACATGGGTTTGTTATACTACTTGTATGATTTGGTAATCTGTAAACCAAGAATTTTTTAAGGTAGCCTCCCCTTCAAAATTTTGTTTGTTTCTGGTAATTTCTTTGGGTGGCCTGACAGAAGCAACAGAGACTATTTCCAGAGGGATATAGCATCAACCTATGTCCTCAGCAGTCCCACCTATCAAGTCTAAGTGAACATGAATTTATGATTCAAAATTATGAAACATGAAAAGGAAAAACCACCCACCCCAAATAAGAATCAGCAGATTCAACAAACAGCTGAATTAAACTTTGAAGAATTTGAGGGAATGGAATCAGCAAAAGGAGATTTTAAAATAAGTGACTTTAGAATGACTAAAACATAACCCACACCAGGATACTTCATAATGAAACACCGTAAGACACCAAAAACATGAACTTCAAAGGAAAGATCTTAAAAGCTGCCAGAAAGAAAAAAACATATTACTTAAAAAGTAGTGATGCAAGGTCAGCAAACTTTTTGAAAAGCACCAGTAGAAGACATTCAGGAAAAGCATTACAGATAGAAAGCATAAGTAAATAAATAAATACAAAATAAATAAATAAAAAAATATAACAATAAATGAACGTAAGTGGTGTGAATTTAATTGAAAGTCAGCTTTTTGACTGCACTAGAAATACCAAACTAGGTATGAGCTGTTTACAAATGATCTTTAAAACTTAAGATGAATGGACAGACGGGAGGTGTGAAATAGATGATGAGGATTAAGGAGTACATTTGTAATGAGCACCCGGTGATGTATGGAAGTGTCGAATCAGTATATTGCACACCTGAAACTAATATTACACTGAAATTTAAATAAAAGGCTTAAAAAAAATAAGGTGAATGGAAACAAAGGGAGAAGTTACATCACAGAAATACTAACCTAACGTAGGTTAGCATAGCTATATTTAATCTGGACAAAATAAATTTAAGGGCAAAAGCGTCTTTAGGGTTAAAGAGATTTCTACATAACCATTACCATTTTAACTCACCAGGAAGTCTGTGATTCGATACCGTATTCTCTTAGAGTTCTCAAAATTTCACTCATTCATTTATTTAATATTAACTGAAAGCCATCCTATGCCAGACTCTGTTCTAGGTGCTGGGGAACACACTGGTGAACAAAACAGACAAAAATTTCTGCTGTCATGAAACTTACAGTCTAATTTCTTTGGGAGCAGAGGTTAGATAATTAGGCACTAAGCAAAGAAACACATTTGGAGAGGTAATATGAACTATGAAAAATAGTAAAATATTGTAAGGGGCGAAAAAGAAACAATATGGGAATATTATTTTTGATAGGGGGTAAGGGGAAACTAAAAAAAAATAACGTTTGAGTTCAGACCCAAAGGAAGTGAAGGAATAATAAATATGGGTTTATAGGGGAACAGCTTTCAAAGCAGGGGAATTAGCACAAGCAAAGACCTTGAGCAAGACAATGCTTAATGTGTCTGTGGAAAGCAAGGAGGCCAGTGTGATAGGAGTGGAGTGAGCAATGGAGAAAGTGGCAGGAGACGATGTCAGAAAGGTAATAATTCATCAGGTCGTGTGGACCTTGATGGCCAGTACAGTGACTTTGGATTTTTTTTTCAGGGTGAGACGGGATATCCTTGAGCAGAGGTGTGACGTGATATACTTTTGTTTTAAAACGATCACTCTGGGGTCACCTGGATGGCTCACTGAGTTAAGTGTCTGGCTCTTGATTTTGGCTCAGGTCATGATCTCATGGTTGCTGGATCAAGCCCAGTGGCAGGCTCTGCGCTGATAGCTTGGAGCCTGCTTGGGATTAGCGCTCTCTCTCTCTCTCTCTCTCTGCCCCACCCCTCCCTCAAAATAAAGAAATAATCTTAAAAAATGAAAGGATCACTCGGGCTGTGCTGCAGAGTTTAGACTGTAGGAGAGCAAGGAAATAAACAGGAAGACCAGTTTGTATGCTGTTGCAATAATCCACATACAGGGTGACCATGGTTTGGACCACTAGAGAAGATGAGAATGAGTCAGAGTTTGGTGTCATTTCAAAAACAGAGCCCATGGGTCTGATGCAGGAGAAAACGAAGAGTCAAAAATGGCCCCATGTTTTCCAGTTTGAGAAATGGAAAAATAAATATTGTCGGTTGCTGAGATGGGGAAGATCACAGTAGAAGCAGGAAATTAGAAGTTGGACATGAAAACCTAAGAGAGAAGACATGAAACAATTTCAAGGAGCAGGGGATAATTTAGTAGGCATTGTGTGGATGGTAGTACGTTTCCCCCGATAAATCAATGGATTGACTGAGTAGCCAAAAAAACAGGGTATAAAAGATTTAAACAATGCAGTTTAAAAGTCTTATTTCATAGAAATATACAGACTCCTGCATGTAATGCAAATTACTTAAGGCTGACTCTTTCCTGGGAATGTCTAAATCTCAAGATATTCTTTTCTTCCTTTAGTTGTCTTAAAATGGCTGTCATTTCAGCATCCCGAAAGTAGCCATGACTGTTGGGCCCACCATGTTTGTTCTGGTCACACCTGAATCTGGTGGTGGGGGGCTCCTTGGGAGGCTAGATCTGCCCTGAATTTAATGTTATTGCAGGGAACAGGGCGGTCCTTGGGTTATCCTGGTCTTGTACTTCCCTCCTGCAGGGTGGCTCACATGGCTGTGTTCGGGAAGCAGACCTGAGCAGAGTCTGCAATGCTTGTCCTCTTCCTGAACTTATTTTCACTCTGCTTCAGCTCTCTTCTTCCGTTTCTGTTCTTCCAGGCTTCAGGCTTTGCTCCATGTATCCCATGAGGTAGATACTATTGTGTTCCCACATACGATTCCACATGTGATTGATGTCACATCCACCAATTGACTTCATTTGTTTTTCTGGCTCTTTTGGCAATGACTTCCATGTTGCTTTATATCATGTGTTTCCTCAGTTATATAGGCTTTATTTCAATCCAGTTTGAGAACTGGTCTCCAGTCTGCTGTGACCTGGGCTGTGGATGCTGGAGACGGGGATCGGTGTAGATGGGGCAGTTAGTTATCCCATAGTTTTCTAATAATGGTTATTTTATTATTTGTGACTATAAACATATATTGAATTGTAGCAAGTTTAAAAAATAGAGTATAAGGGAAAAAAATACCACTCAGAAGCCTACCCTTGAGGGGTACCCTTTGTTAATATTTTGGTACATTTACTACCTGAAATTTATATGCATATAAATGACTAAATGAATAAATTTTTAAAAAAAGAATTGTATTGGGGCGCCTGGGTGGCGCAGTCGGTTGAGCGTCCGACTTCAGCCAGGTCACGAACTCGCGGTCCGTGAGTTCGAGCCCCGCGTCGGGCTCTGGGCTGATGGCTCGGAGCCTGGAGCCTGTTTCCGATTCTGTGTCTCCCTCTCTCTCTGCCCCTCCCCCGTTCATGCTCTGTCTCTCTCTGTCCCAAAAATAAATAAAAAAATAAAAATAAAAATAAAAATAAAAATTAAAAAAAAAAAAGAATTGTATTGTACTTTACACTCAGATTTTATGCTGCTTTATCCCTTGACATAAATAAACATTATTCTAGGCCCATAAAAATACAATTTTAAATGATTGCATAATATTTCACCATATGTGTGGTCTTTAAACTTAATATTTTATTCTGTTTTTAATTTGCGTTGTTTTTCCCCCTAAGACCTTGTGTTCTTCCTGATAAAACAATGACATCTACTAGAATGGTTTATCCCTTGACATCATTTCATCTTCTAAAGACAACATCTTGTGTTTCTAATTATTATTTTTTTAAGAGAAGAATTACAAATGCTGAGATTCTTAAAGGCAATATAATTTTATATTCGTGAAAGGATTCAATTTAAAAAATTTTCCTTTTATAAGTGAATTAGCTTTGGGTATTTTTGAAGATTTAGGATTTTATTAAACTAATGAAGTAACAACTAAATCTCCAAATTCTTTAGGAATATAACCTATAATGTCTGAGGAAGGCCAGCAAACCAGAATTTGAGGGTCATGTTCTGTTTTTACGAAAAGGAAAGATTATACTTCTAAAAATGTCCCCATGCTCCCAGACCAATGAGCACCTACTTTTATAAACTATTAGAAACCAGAGAAACAGAATTATTTTCTTTTTTTTGAAAAAATTTTAATGTTTATTTATTTTTGGGGGAGAGAGAGAGAGAGAGAGTAGGAGAGGGGCAGAGAGAGAGGGAGACACAGAATCTGAAACAGGCTCCAGGCTCTGAGCTGTCAGCACAGAGCCTGACGTGGGGCTCGAACTCATTAGATCATGACCTGAGCTGAAGTCAGACGCTTAACCGACTGAGCCACTCAGTCCTCTGAAAACAAAATTATATTCTATGTCATCTCTTCACCTCCACAATATCTAGCCCAAGCTCCACCACTGGCTGGTTCTGTGAGTTTTTGGACAAATGATTGAATCTTCCTAATCCTCATTTTTCTCATGTGTAAAATGGGGATGATAATTGGACCCTTCTCATTGGGTTATAGTAGGGATTAAATATAACATGCACAGTGTTTAGTATGGCTCATTAAATTTTATGGGTTATTCATACTGTTATGTTGCTGGTAGAGACAGTACAATGTGGTGGTTAATGTTGTGGACTCTGGATTAAGGCTGACTAGATTCAACCCTGGACTGTCACTAGGTCTGTGGTCTTGAGAAATCACTTATGCCCTTGAACCTCAGTTTTCTCACCTATAAAAAAGTAATAATAGTATCTACCTGATGGGATTTTTATGAGGATGAAATACTTTAATGTATATGAAAGTACTGAGAACAATGTCTACTACATACTAAGTGCTATGTAAGTGATTCTTTGAATTAAACAAAGTATTTAATCCATATTTTAAGTAACAGGTGGCTGGAATGGTCATAGAATAAAACTAAACATGTTACTTTTGTTTCCTCACATTTGGCAATATTTTGTTTTCTCTGAAGTGTTCAGTATCCAGAAGAATCGCATGTTCTGAGATTGTTGGTCCAAAGTGTGCTCAATTTGACTAATCCCCAAAGAGGTACTTGCCAGATTGCTAGGATGGAATGTTAATGCTTCAGAATCATCAACATCTGAGATGAGTCAGGTAATGCCTACTCTTCGATCCTTAAGTAGGGTCCAAGAACATGAGACAGTATTATGAATAGATAACCTTCTCTATATATGTCTATGGGACCATTGCCATCCTTTTGAATGCTGAGAAGTAGTTGTGGACTAAAGAGACTAATTTGCTTTTAGAGATTAAATGTCTTGACTGTCCCTGGGCAAAAAGGAGTTCACATAGAATGAAAAAAATATAAAGAGTGTTACCCTGTTCTTTCTTCCATAAAGACTCTTCATAAAGAGTCGCCAGATTGCCTAGAAGACTTTCAAGAAAATCAGAATTATTTTCCACAAGGCAAATGAGAATTTTGATTGCCTCCCCATGTTTTAGAAGTACTAAGAGTTTTTCAAATGAGGTCCAAAGTGCAGCAAAACATAATCATCCAACTTGGAGGGCAGCCATGGAATGGGATGATTGAATAAATATTACCATCTAGTATCATTTATCTCCAACTCTAGTGGGAATGGGAGAGAGGTTAGGGAGGAATTTCCTGCCAAAATCCAAGGTTAAACCTGAAGAGAAGTTAGTAGCCTCCAGGGGCCATTGTTTCCCCATTATGAGCCTTGAACATGATTTCATTTCAATGATTATTTTTAACAATTGTATTCTGAAGGGGGGTCCACAAGGCTGGTTTTGAATGTCTGTAACTTGAAAATTCACCAGGAAATATGATGGTCACTTTGCATGGATACGAATACACCTTTGCTGCTGGCCTTTTCTTCAACATGTATACTTTTTTCTACTGACAAATTAGGGCCATTAAAAATTCCTTGCAGTCCGGGCATTTGATTATTAAAAGTGAGATTGTGGGCACCTCCATCAGCCTTTGATGGGGAACACAATCCATAAGCTGGAAACTATAATGTAAACCTTGAGACAATGGAGTAGCTTAACAGACCTGAATCAAGCATAAACAATGAAGTGGTTTGAAAGGGTTGGTCTCCCCAAAATGTCACATTCCACGGAAGAATGCTTTCTCTATTTGATCTGTCACTAGAGCTCTCAAAACATGACACTCCTTGAACATAATATACTTTGATGATAAACTAGATTAACTTTCCCAGTACAAGTGAAAGGCCACCTGTTGCCAGAATGGCCATATTCCTCGTTGGCTGTCTTGTAGCTGTCATCACTTCAATGCAATCTGCAGCCGACATGCTGGAATATAATGAATATGTCAGAAGTTGGAGGTCAGCCATCCAAGTACATGAAAACTTGGCTCGCCTACAGTGTCAGCATGGAGGCCTTCCCTATCATCTTGTGCAAAGGATTTCTGCACCACTTGATTTGTTTGCACAGGGTTTGTTGCTGTTGGATGGGGCGTATTTCTGTCTTTTTGACAGCCCATTCAAATATTTTCAGTGTGGAAAAATAGGGCTCCTGGTTTCAAGCTCTAATAATGATAGGTGGTGCGAAATGCCGTGGTAGCCGATGGTGGTGGGGATCTGTTGTTCGTTGTTAGTGGAGAAATATCCACAGAGACCGTTAGAAGTGTTTTGATTGGAGTGGAGAGGAGGGTTGGTTGGAAGATGAGAGCTACTGAAGAAATCTTACAGGGCCTCAATTGTTACCTTCTCCTACCCACCCTTAACATACAACAGTGTTGGGTTGGTTGGTCCACAAACTCTTGGTAAAGGGAAGTATAAGATGGTCCATGCTAATTATTTCTCTCACATATATTTATAACATATACAATATAATATGTATCAGTTTTTCTAGGTCACAATAATGAGGAACAATATGACAGTTTTGCTTATTTGTGGCATATCTATTCTTTTCTTCTTTCTTCTCAAGAAGTAAAGTCTGTTTTAATTAACAGCATCAGGAAGAGGCCTTCTGAAATCTTGGTCAGTAGGATTAAAGAGTCATGAGGATTTCCATTGGCTGAACGTAAGAGCGCTTAGAAGCCATCTTAGCTATTGTTAAATACGTGCTCCAAACCTTTAAAAGGCCAACTAAAAGGACAGTTCTGTTCTTGGCTTTAGCTAGGGTAGAGTTTCTCAACCTTGGCACCTTTGACATTTTGGATTGGATAATTCTTCGTGGTGGTGGTGGAGGTGGGGCTGTCCTGTGCATTGTAGGATTTTCAGTAGCATCCCTGGCCTCTACCCACTGGAGGCCGGCAACACCTTCCCCCTCATGACAATAAAAAATGTCTTCAGACGTCCCAAATTGCCAGTTGTCCCATGGGACCCACTAGGGGGCACAATTGCCCCCAGCTGAAAACCACTGAATTAGGGGTATACTATGATCCTAGAAGTATCTTATATTGTAATAACATAAGGAAGCAAATTATATGCATAAACCCATCCTCCTAACTTCCTTCCACCAAATTTTAACATCAAAATATCAACTGAAAAGGAGTAGGAGCTTTATTGCACTCTGTACCATAATTCACACTCACACGTCCCAAGACTATGAGTTTGGGTGGCCGAGGGTCTAAGATTGTCTTCTGTTGGTTTTGGTAATAGTAGCAACAATAGCTCTCATTTATTGAGGGACAATTATGGTGTCCCACCCTGGGCTGTGTCACTTAACATGCACAATTTCATTTGATCCTTATAACAAATAGAGAAGTTAACTACATTATCATACTGATAATACCATACCATCTGATAATACGGGTACATTAAAACTTAGAGCATTTACAGGACCTGCCCATGCTTATACCCTTAGTTAGTAACAGAGCTTGTATTTAAATCCAGGTGGCCCCACCAAGAATTTGTATGTTGAACTACTTACAGTTTCTCCCTATAGGGACTGGATCACAACAGAAGAGAATCGGCACCCAAGGACTAAACTGTTACTCGTCCCCTGCTGATGCTCAGCAGATTTCTTTCTAGCACATTCACATAATTTAGGCCTCAGTGAGTCACATCCTATAATCATTTTATGAGAACAAAGTGGCAAATAGCTAATTCAAAATTATCCCTGTCAAAAGAAGATAAGAAAATTGCGCGTGGGTTTGATAAAAAACATTTTATATCTCTTCTAAAACACTTGTTAAATTTTATCGAGATGTGACCTCATAAACTTGAGACGAATGTATCGGCAAGCTGCACGATCAGTAGGAATTCAAATCCCCACTCCATATTTAATTTGTGTTAATTAACTTAATGTTTAAGCTTTGCTATTTGTTTCCATCACCTCTAACGTTTTCTACATGTGTTGACAAGGGGAATATCGAATGCTGCATTACATTTTTTTTCCCTTTTGCCCTGCTGGTAGAGATTTAAGAACTAATGCAATAGTCTAAAGTCAGGCAGATTGAACAAAACAAAACAAAACAAAACAAAACAAAAGCAGAGACACCAATTAATGCACAGCCTGGGAAATGAACTAACACATTTGCCTTCATCTTTGTTTTCTTAGTCCCATGCCAGAGCGCCTTTCTCCCCCCTCCCTGCCCCCTTCTTTATTTACGTATCCTTTTAATCATCACTTACCTTCATTTAGGCTGTTGCCATTTTCCAAAGTGACCACAAATGGAAGAAGAGTCTTTTAGGGTTTTTTTTTGCTTTTTAAACTGGTGCGTGAGGTCTTTTCTTCATTAGTACTTAGCAGACCCTAAATATTTACTGTCTTATGGAGCCCGGTAGACAAATCAGAGTAGGAAACGTATCATAACAGAAGATATAGACAAAACCTAGCCATATGGAAAATATCTGTACTGCCATTAAGTGGTGGAAGACAGGAAAGGCAATGAATCGTTATTACCATATCTCACTCATTGCTTTCGAAGTACTCACTGTTATGGAGAATCTCAAACATACACAAGAGTAGAAAGAATAAAAAGTGAACCTCCGTACACTTTTCACCCCCAAAGTCATCAGACCACGGTCAGTCTTGTAGCATACTATATTTATCCACTGGGGTAAAATGAATTACCCTAAATGTAGTGGCCTAAAACACTGCATATTTATTATCTTACAGTTTCTGTGGATTAGGTCTCTGGATAGGGCTTATTTGGATCCTCTGGCTTATCTCACAAGGCTGCAGTCACCTCAAATCCCACGTGGGAGGGACCCATTTCCTAGCTTACTCAAGTGGTTGTTGACAGGAGTCATTGGCTCATGAGCTGTTGAAGGGATGCCTCTCTCTGTTCCTTTCCACATGGACATCTCTGTAGAGCATCTCACAACATGACAGCTTGTGAGCTAAAAGGGAAGTCACAGTGTTTTGTAACCTAATCATAAAAGAGGCATCCTACCATTCTTGCCAAATTCTGTTCTTTGGGAATAAGTCATTAGGTCCAGCCCACACTCAAGGGGAAGGAATTACATAAGGGTGTTAGCTACCAAGGTGAGGATCGTTGGGAACTATTCTAGAAGGCTGCCTATTACACATACATACCCCCTTCACGTCTACCCTCCCACATTATTTTGAAGCAAATCCCAGATTTCATATTATCTTTTCTGTAAATATTTCAACATGTAACCCTAAAAGATAAGGGCTTTTTTTAAAAAAAAATGTCATCATGGTATTAATATTACACCTAAAATTCTAACTGATAAGAAGGTTACTTTTATCAGTTTAATTGGTAGGGTTTTTTTTTCTTAGTGGCTTTTAAAATAATGGTGTTTTTCAACTAAATTATTAGATTTGATGAAATATACTACCAACAATGACACTGGGGAAAATAAACTCAAAAAACTATCCTCCAGAGCTAAGTTCAGGAGATACAGGGATTTGTCTCTTTCTTCTCTCCTTATACAGCTCTTCTCATACAGTTAATTCAGGTGTCCCCTGGTTTTCGGAAGTTCGCTACACGCGCTTCATTTGTATGAAAAGACCTACCTTAGTACCTCCTTTTCACTGAGTGAGAGAAATTCGAAGCGGATTTTTGATTTACGGAAAAAAGCCATTACTGTGCTGATGCAAGTCTTTTGGGTCAGCCAAGTGGCAAACTGTGGAAAGGGGAAGGATGCTCTTTTTATGCCATTTCAGCTTACCAAAGGTTTCGGAGAGATGCTTTCTTTTTGGATGGTGGGCGAAACAGGTAATCCCACACTTCCTTTACACCAGACACCATAGGTTGTTAGATACCCTGTGAATTTTACCATAGCTTTTCAGGAAAAAGAAGTGCCCATAAATTTACCCAGCCCTTTCTCTTTTTTAAATGTTTGTTTGTTTGTTTGTTTGTTGAGAGAGAATGTGAGCAGGGGAGGGGCAGAGAGAGAAGGAAAGAGAGAATCCCATGCAGGCTCCGTGCTTTAGTGCAGAACCTGCCACAGGGACTTGAACTGTCCCACAGTGAGATCATGACCTGAACCAAAGTCGAACACAATTACCTGAGCCATCCAGCTGTCCCTTTCTTTTTCTGATAGACGTATGTTCTTCAATATATGTATATCTATTTTTAACGTTTATTTATTTTTGGGAGAGGGAGAGAGAGAGAGAGAGAGAGAGAGAGAGAGAGAGAGAGAGAACGAGTGGGGGAGGGGCAGAAAGCGAGGGAGACAGAGGAGCCAAGGCGGGCTGTGTGCTGACAGCAGAGAACCCGATGTGGGGCTCGAACTCACTAACTGTGATATCATGACCTAAGCTGAAGTCAGATGCTTAACCAACCGAGCCCCCCAGGTGCCCCAGACGTATTCCTCAATTCGTAAGTTTGATTTGAACCTATGCTTTTTCACATTCAAAATCCAGATATTCTCCTAGGTCTATTTTGAAGACCACCCATAGTGTCATGGTGACTTCTCCACTGTACCTCAGGCCCTTCTTCTATCATCTGGTTCTCTTTAGCATATTTCAGAACAAAAGGCGTATCACAGTATTCCAGGCCGGATTAACAGTTCCTATGTGGTTAAAATCATGATTATATGTTCCCCCTTCACCGAATTATATATTGGACATTAAACAGTTCTTAAGAATCAACTGGGGATTTCTTTTTTTTTTTTTTTTTTAACATTTATTTATTTTTGAGACAGAGAGAGAAAGAGCATGAACGGGGGAGGGTCAGAGAGAGAGGGAGACACAGAATCTGAAACAGGCTCCAGGTTCTGAGCGGTCAGCACAGAGCCCGACGCGGGGCTCGAACTCACGGACCGCGAGATCATGACCTGAGCTGAAGTCGTATGCTTAACTGACTGAGCCACCCAGGCGCCCCTCAACTGGGGATTTCTGATAGATGGGTGCTGGTACCAGAGTGGTAGCTGTTTGGGATTCAAGAGCAGACATCACTGAATTTTTATAGTTTTGAGAAAGCCATGCCGAGACATTTGGTAATTTTTATTGCCTTTAATTGTATTGTGTAGAGCATGACTCTGTTCTGCAAAGATAATTATTATTTGTTTCCCTGTTAAATTTTAATAGGTTCTTTTAAAAGACATTTTAAATGACAGTTAGGGCCCAGATTTAAACTGAGGTTCAACTACATGTCATGCTAACAAGGCTCATATCTCAGCTTAGGTGAGACTCAGATGAATCTATAACCTCCCATCCACATGCTAATTTGCACATGTGCAGGCATTGACATCTATGTCACAACTCACTCCTCTGCCAAATTTGTTTTGGCACCGACTATAAATTACATACGAATTTGAGATATGTTAAAATGTGAAAAGTTCTGCATCTCAGACTCGCTGAAATACAGTAACAAATAACATTTGTAGAGCATGTGTAATATGCTAGATACTTTACCTGTATTATTTCCCTTAATTTTCAGTTACTCTATGAAACTGTACTATTATTGTCCCCATTTTACAGATGGAGAAACCTGAGTCTTAGGGGGCGGTTTAAGCCATTTGGCCAAGAAAAGGCAGAGTTGAGTCAAAGCTTGAACTTGAAAGCACAGGCTATCTTTACTTTTCCACTTCCCTTCGAGTAAAGCCTTTCATTTTTTATGCTGTAATAGCACTGTCCAGTAGAACTTTCTGTGATGCAAATGTTCTCTATATGTGCTAACCAATACTGTAGCCACTAGCCACCTGGGGCTATTGAGCACTTAAAATGCAGTTAGTATGACTGAGCAATTGAAGATTTAATGTTATTTAATTTTAATGAATTTCCATTTAAGTAGGCGCATGTGGCTGGTGGCTCCCGTACGGGAGACTGCAACACTGGACTGAAGGTCACTATATTTGCAGGAAAATACCAAAGAGTTAAGGGACTCAGAATTCACTTTTGCTCTTGCAAAAGTCTTGTCTATAACAAGTGCAAGGATTCTGAAGTAATTAACTTCTCTGAGACAATCTGACTATTCTCGTGGTCTTTTGGAAGCTGGTCAGCAAATTCCCGCTTAACTAAAAAAGGGTAGCTGGAATACTATCTTCACCACTGGTGGGGTGTTTACTCATGATGTAGAAAGGTCCCTTATGGGATTCTTCTTAGGTTCATTGTGACATGTTTTTGTTGATGTTGGTATTAATGCTTTACATTTGTAAAATGCTTTACATTTTACCTATCAGTTTCCAATTGTCCTATGAAACTTTCCCAAATAGTCTCTAAGGTAAATGGAATTGCTATTACTAGCCTTATTTTACAGATAAGGACACTGAGACTCAGAGAGGTTATGTGATTTGCCTAGGGTCACACGGGGAAGGAGTGACTTACCTGTGGCTGGTGTCCAGACCTTTGCACTTCCGGGCAGTTGTGCTTTCCATGACAAGGAACTATGTCTCCACTTTTGTATTTAGGCATATTTTATTCGAAAACAAACAGACACAGAATAAACTCTGCCAGTGGAAACTGGCCTCGGGTGGAGATGACTTCATGCCAGCTGATGGAACAAGGTGTCACCTGGCGGAGCATTTGGCCCTCCTAAAAGGAGCCTTTAACAATGCTTTGAATGATGTCACTGTTTGCAGGCTGACTGGCTTCAAGCCAAGTGGCTGTGATGGAAAAGCCAATGCCCGGGCACTGATTCGGCCGCTCTTCAAAGTGGCCGCATGAGCAAGCGTTAGATTGGCGCTTTGCAGAGAAAACGAATGCGTCATAATCTCAATTCCTCTCCGGGTATTTTAGTTGGCTTCGAGTACCATTCCTTTTGTAATTAAGTGGGAAAGGGAAAACAGATGGTCACCTTGTCAAATCTTGTTTTCAAGTTAAATACACACAGCCCTCTCTCCTTCGTAGGATAATTCCCTTTTAATGGTAACGCTTTCGGACAGGGAAGCGCTGGTGATTTTGCACAGGATCCGGCGAATGTGCATGTCAAGCCCACCTGCTTAGACAGTGCACTTGGAAAAAAAAATCCTTAACTTTTATGGAAGCACCACCTGGAATCTTCTGTGTTGTCTACAACAATGATCATTTATTTAACTTCTCTGTACGTTAGAGTTACACCTCCGAGCCGTAACATTTATCTGGCCACTATCGGGTGTCCTTCAATGGAAGACTAAAGGAACAGTGCAGAGTTCTCCAGATGGCCCCACTGTCACCCCGCTTTGTTTACTTTTTGGATATTAAGGAGGATCGGGAGAGGCGAAGGGACTGATAATTACTCAAAGTTGGATGCCATGTCTTTCTTCCCTCACCTACTTCCTAGAACAATGAGGACCAATTGATGAGGGAGCTCGGAGGCCACCCCCAGATTTATTCTCCATGTCGTGGAGAAAGGACACAAAATACCTTCACTTTCAAAAAACCTTAATTAATTAATTAATTCATTCATTCATTCATTTATTTTTTGAGACAGTAGGGAAGTGAGAAGCTGTGTTCTTGTCTTTGCCAACATAGTCTCTCCCCTGCTTACATCCTCGCCCCTTTAACGATACCTTCTGTGGGTCCCCCGCATTATGCAGGATAAAGTGGACTTCCAGACAGAGAGAAAACCTTGATCCTTTCTCTGTTTCTAGAAAAACACGAGATTTTTGTCATTGCTTTTCTATCAATCAACAGTGATATACTGAGTGCCTACTGTGTACTTAGAACTGTGTTGCAATTCTTTCTCTTGCCCTGAAGCAGAGCACATTGATTTTTAGAACCACTTTCAGTTAAGACTTTAATTTAAAATCAAATACTATTTTTAAAATGTGTGTCATTCCTCTTGGATTTCTGAAGTCTTTTGCTTTTTGCCTAGGTGTTGGTTTGGAGGACTTCCCTTTTTCTTGGTTTATTGCCTTTAGCCAGGAGTAAAGGAGACAACTTATTTTCATGACGTTTCTTTTAAAGTGTTTCGACATTGTGGCCGATGGTCTGGTTCATTCATGAAATATTTGTAGTTGTTATACATGCTTACTGTCTAAAAACGTACAGTTCGGGAGGTCATCTAACACTGTGAGCACACCTTAAAAATATGAATACAGGGGCACCTGGGTGGCTCAGTCGGTTAAGCATCCAGCTTCGGCTCAGGTCATGATCTCGTGGTTCCTGAGTTCGAGCCCCACATCGGGCTCTGTGCTGACGACTCAGAGCCTGGAGCCTGCTTCGGATTCTGTGTCTCCCTCTTTGTCTGCCCCTCCCTCACTTGAGCTCTGCTCTGGCTGTCTTTTAAGAATAAATAAAGACATGAAGAAACTATGACTACATGTAGCATGAGTAGTTTGAGACACAGTTTACAGAACTATCCTTTTACCTAGAACATAAACCCCCCGTATCTTACGGTTTTATACACGTCTCCCAACTCTTATGCTTAGACGTTGGTCAACAGAGGGAGCAATAAAAGATACATATGTAAATATCTGTTTGGTAATCATTTTGTATTCTTGTAAACATACTGTAGAAGCTATGTAAATCTAAACTAACAACAACAACAACAACAAAAAACCCCTGAATTTTACTATTACTGAACAAACATGGTTACTAGCTCAGAAGTGGAAACTTAACACTAATTCATTGATGTTTAATATGATTTATTATTAATGAATTAATTGGGCAATGGTTACTAGCTGAGAAGTGGAAATCTGAATGCCAATTCGTTGATGTTTAATACAATTTACTATTAATGAATTAATCGGCCAAAAGACAAAGGTGGACCATGTGAGTTCTTGCTGTCAATGGGGCTGTGCTGCGAAACAACTAACTTTTTCACTGGATTTTGTCTTCCTCTGTGGTTCTTAAGGAGGGTCCTCTTTGCCTTATTCAATGTTTTTGACTTATTTATAATTCTCAGAGGAAATGTTGCAGAAAACCACAAATATTTCAAATGTCACTGTTATCTTTGAACTACTCGTTCAGACTGCAAATGAAACCAGGGATGTTTTTGCCATTTAAAACTCCCAGAGCAAGAGTGAACATAACAGTGAGTCTCCAAGGTTAAGCAGTTGTGGTAAAAGCACATTCACTTTGTGTTTTGTTGTTTGTTTGTTTGTTTTGCTGATAAGTGAAAGCATAATATATGTTACAGATTTCTTTATCTTTTCCTTTTGTTAAATTGTTAGTTGGTTATCATAGTTTTTTTTTTAAGTTTATTTATTTACTTTGGGAGAGAGAGAGAGAGAGAGAGAGAGAGAGAACACGTGACTGAGTGTGTGTGTTGGGGGGAGAGAATCCCAAGCAGGTTCAACACTGTCATTGTGGAGCCTGACACGGGGCTTGAACTCACGAACTGTGAGATCATGACCTGAGCTAAAGTCAAGAGTTAGGTGTTCAACCGACTGAGCCACTCAGGCACCCCAGTTACCGTGTTTAAAAAGGAAATTATGAGAATATACTCTTCTTGAGCAGCTAGGCTTGATTAGGTGAGATGTGGCTTTTATTTTTTTAATTAATACATTTGTCTCTGTGGTGTTTGAATTTAGAAGTAATATTTTTATTGGAAATCATTTTTAATAGTCTTAACTAATTTGCTAATCTCAGACAGCTTAATGAGCTCAACTTTATATGTAAGAAAACCACATTCAAGTTTCTCAGAACTGATTTTAAGACTTGTCTTGTATCTTAACTTCTTACTTTCTTGGTGTGTACATGTGGGGGGACTTGGGGTTGGTCGCAAGTATCCATTTTTCCTCCTTTTTGCATTTCGAAGATGCAAAGGAAATTATCTGTGCATAGTTTAAGCTCCTAGATTATTACTTAGGGTAATAATAACAGTATGTGCTATTTACCTGAAAAGATGTTTTAAATTAAGAAAAAAATGAATGCTGATGCCTTAATGGTATTGATTTTGGGTTCAGAAAAATGTCTGTGAACATCCTCTGTGGATGGTGGACTTCATGCTGTAGTTGTCCACTGATTTCCAGCATTGACAACTCAATTCGCTTTCTGTTTCCCCCTTTTCACCTTTCTTTTATTGTCAGAGGCTGCCACCCTGTAGTTGCTTCCCTGCTCTCCCTCCCCAGACAGGAGTACACATTAGTTCACACTCAGTCCTGAATAAGTACAGTCTGCTATTAGCTCAAATTCTCATGAAATATGAATGATGACTATCCATCTGAAAGTTAAAACATGCTATGAGAGCTGTCTTTCCCCACTCCAGGGTGACAGCTTGAAATCAACGTTTGTATCCCCTTAGGAAAAATTATTGTGGACATTTCTAGGATATCCCTTGATGTCCCTATTTGAATTTAAAGGATAATACAATCAATCCAGGAAAGGAAATCACCCTAAGATTTCCTATTGTGATTAGAAGTGTAAACTTGCTGAAAGAGAAAGTTTCTTTTTATTTATTTATTTATTTATTTTTTAGAGAGAGCGGAAGAGAGTGTATGAGAGAGGGGTAGAGGGAGAAGGAGAGAGAGAGAGAGAGAGAGAGAGAGAGAGAGAGAGAGAATCCTAAGCAGTCTCCACAATCAGTGTGGAACACAACATGGGGCTCGATCCCACGTCTCTGGGATCATGACCTGAACCCAAATCAAGAATCCGACAGACGCTCAACTGACTGAGACACCCAGATGTCCCTGAAGGAGGAAATGTCTAATTATTAGGTTAGAAGAGTCACATCTCTCCAAGCGAAGATTCAGAGCCCTGCATCCTTGGATTAAATGGCTATTTGGGGTGGAAAAGTACACTGGATACTGTGTTTGCCGCGGGGCAAATAGTCAAGAAACATTTGTTACCTAAAATTTACAAGTTGTCCCCCTCCTAAAACCATAGAAAGCGTTTCTAACTGTTCTTTTGCCATTTTCAAATAGCACACTGATTTCTTTCTATTATGAAAAGAAAATTTTCCTTCTAAGCCTAGCTAAAAAATTTAATTATAATGAGAGAGTATGAGAAGAGGAAAGACTGAAAAAAAAAGCGTAAAAAGAAGAGAAAGAGGAAGAAAAGTGAAGGAAGGAAGGAAATGAAGAGTGTCTGCGTTCACATTTGGTTGCTGTCCTGAGATTCAGCCCGACCACACAAAAACCCAAAGGAAGCAGGCATCATTTCACATTCAACTTGCAATTCATTTTGTGACTCTATCATTATGCCAGCTCATTTGTCTGCAGTTTAAAATGTGTTATAAAGTCAAAACTTAGAAGTAAAATTCTTTCACTTCCTGATACTAGAGTGACTGTGGTACATCTGCCTGTTTTGGATCGTTTCTAAGCATTTCTCAAAGGTTAGTTGCACTGTGCCTGAAAGATGCTGTTTTGAACCATCGAAAACCGTTCCCTCAAAACTTTATCAGAGCACAATTTCTTTTTTTAAAACTCTCTGTTGGCAGATGTCACTATTCGAACAGTTTAATGTTAGTCACCTTGCCCTATTAATTTTCTTTCTGAAATGTCTCTTGAATATGTCCCCTTTTATCCAGCCTCCTGAGACTGTCTTATGTCACGAACACCTCTCTGCCACTCCTGTTACCGGGTCCTGGGTTGACTTCTGCTCCAATCTTTCCTAATTTAATTATCTCTTCAGGTTCTTCTCAGGGTTAGTTACCAAGAAATAGGATAGATCATAGAGGTTTTTTCCCTTTGTCTTCTAAAGCCTTCGAGGGCTTTTATTTGCTTATGTGATATGGTCTGAACTACTTCAAGGTCATTAACATCTAGCTTCCAAATGCCTCCCAGTGTCAACTTCCCCTTCATCCCTCTACATATATTAGATTTAGGAACCGGCGGGTTCCACAAATGCACCCGATGCTTTCACGTTTCTTTGTCTTTGTTCACTCTAATTCCTCATCCCGAATGTCCTTACTCCACTTTTCTAGTTATGGAAACCCTAGCTCAACTCAAATATCACCCCTTCCCGAAGCCTTGGGTACCCCTGAAAGTACCTGTTCTTTCCTCTCCCCCCCCCCCCCCAGAGCACCCTGTAATAAATTAGTATACTGAAGATGGAGAAAGGCTTACAGTTGAATCAAAGTCTATTCAGGGATCCTCTTGGTGTTAGAGAGATGATTTAGTTTTCAAGGAAAGAAATACCAAACACGTTGGGATGAATAAGGGACCTGCTTATTGGTTCATGTACCCGAAAATCTAGCAGTTGAGCTGGCTGACTGTGGTGCCCAGCTAATGGTTTCAGGGTCTGTCCTTCATTGTATTTCCTGGCTCTAGATTCCTTCATGTTCATGCCTTCCTCTCAGTCTTCAGCAGACCCTCCACTCATGCATGGGAGGAAAGTAGTTCTAACAAGCCCCAGATTTAGAGGCTGTTTTCAGCTCTTCATCTCAAAAGGAGAGAAATCCTCTTCTGTAGTATCTGTATCAACAGCCACAGCCCCACCCCACCCCCCCCACCCCCACCCCCCCACCCCCGGCCACCATAGGACACCGAGTGTCCCTATTTGGGTCACGCGTCCACCTTGGCTCTATCACTTTCCCCTAACTGGGAAGTTGAGGTTCTCTGATTGGCCAGCATAGGTCATATGCTGGTTCCCGTGGTGAAGGAAGTGGGGCCACATGATGGACAGGAGTGCCAGAGTATTGTAGAGTGAGGAAGGAACCATCTCCAAGAGTAAGGTGATTTTCTTCATTATATTTTCTTTTGGGTTCTTTCATTTTGCTCTCCATTACAGCTCACTTTTCATGTGTATCTTCTCCTTTGAATTCTAAGCTTCTTGAGGACACGTATGCACCTCCATTCCACAAATGTTAGCAGGATTCAATAAATATTAGTTGAGTGACGGACTTACCAAGCAGATGGCAAATGAAAGAGCACCCCAAGTTATCATTTTAATGGGTTAAGGATCTTTTTGACCTTTCCAGAGCCTCATTAGTGAGACTTGATATTTTGGGAATTAAGGGAGATGCGCATTCACAGAAAATGGGGGAGGGCTTACTATTTAAGATAACAATCCTTTTCTGTACAATATCAGACCCTGAACACTTCCATCTACGATTTGGCTAGCAAAAACCATTTACATCAAACATTTTTTACTTGGAAAAATGCTTACTTTTAGTAGAGAAAATATTGATATAATCACTAAAACAATGATACTTGAAAGCTGCATTTTTAATTTCTCACCATTTGGCAGTCAGTTTTGTTTTATCCTCTTAGAAAGTAAGAGGTCTTGCCAACTAGAGTTTTAAAGTCTTCAAAATGGAAAATTCAACGGTAGTTCCTCATTTCTTTCCTTTTCTTAGTAACTTTAAGTAAATCTAGGGAAATGACCCTGCTTTGCATACTTTGGCTCTAAATGCTCTTAAAGAGCTTCATTTAAACTAGATATTTCATTAGTATGATGCTACACAACACAGTTAACCACTCTTGACCATGACACGAACAGTACTATATCGTGAATACTTAATTCGTGTTGTTTCTTTCAATGAGCTTTTTAAAGGCATTTCTAAGCTCGTTTTCATCAAATCTGTGTTTAGAGGTTGCTTAGGGTGGAGGTTAAGCATCCTGAATTTAGAACCAGATTAGCCTGATACGAAATCTAACTCTGCCCCTAATTAGTTCTGGGTGTCCTTGGATCTTCAATTTCGGTTTCCTCATCTGTAAAATGGGACCAATAATATCTGGCTCAGAGAATTGGGAAGATTAAAGGGATAATGTGAGATTGTGTATGGAGTATATGGAACGTTGTTAAAGCCTCAATATAAGGGCTATTATGATAACAGCTATTATTGTACTGCTTTAGACAGGAAGCAAAGCAGGAATCACCAGGAAAGGGATCTTTGAGCCATTGTATTAAAAGTGCTCCTGCATAGGGGCGCCTGGGTGGCTCAGTGGGTTAAGCGTCCGACTTCGGCTCAAGTCATGATCTCACGGCTCGTGAGTTCGAGCCCCGCGTCGGGCTCTGTGCTGACAGCTCGGAGCCTGAAGCTTGCTTCATGTTCTAGGTCTCCCTCTCTCTGCCCCTCCCCCTGCTCATGCTGTCTCTCTCTGTCTCTCAAAAATAAATAAACATTAAAAAAAAAAAAAAAAGTGCTCCTGCACATAATGGAAAACATGGCATTTAAAAGACGGAACAATGTCCTTATTTCATCTTCGGTAAGATGTCCTACTTTCAACCCTTGATGGACTGATGGCGTCACTGCTTTATTCTCTCATGCCTTCCCTAACTGCAACTGCCAGTATTTTGGGCAAAAGACCCCTCCTCCCTAGATGGACTATGAGGACCACAAGGCCAGTCCCATAAGATAGAGCTATCTTACTCCATTTGAACTACATTTAATCTTTTTGGAAAATGTAAAGCTGTTATATTCCAGTTTCTTTTTTTTTTCTTTATTATTTTTTTTTAATGTTTGCTTATTTTTGAGAGAGAGAAAGAGAGAGAGAGAGAGAGAGAGGACAAGCGCAAGTGGGGGAGGGGCAGACAGAGAGGGACGCACAGAATCCAAAGCAGGCTCCAGGCTCCAAGCTGTCAGCACAGAGCCCGATGCGGGGCTCGAGCTCATGAACTGTGGGATCATGACCTGAGTTGCAGTAAGACGCTTAACCGACTGAGCCACTCAGGTGCCCCTATTCCAGTTTCTTAAATATAAAAGATGTGATATGAAGTAAGGAATAGCATACAGGGAGATCTAGGTAGGCATGTCAGGGTTGTAATGAGACCACAAATCACAGAGCTTTGCTATGATTAGTCATGGTGGTCTAGACGATGATGGCTTGCCCAACTTGACAGCTGCCATGATTCTGGATTGAGCATACTGTCTCCTGCAAAGAGCATTCCTGTTTAATATGTACATACAGAAGGTGTTCCTTCTTATACACTCCTTGCCTATTGTCATTGGCTGTGTATGGTAATTTTAGAAACTTTATTTTGCAAGAATTTCAAACGTGCAGAAATGTTGCAAGGTTGGTTAAGAAAATTGTACAGCTTTAGGGGTGCTTGGCTGGCTCAGTCGGTGGACCGTGTGACTCTTGATCCCGAGGTCGTGAGTTTGAGCCCCGTGTGAGGTGTAGAGATTACTTAAAGAAATAAAAATCTTTAAAAAAAAGAGAGAAAATTGTAGAGTTTTATCCAGATGCACAAATTTTGTTTTGAATGAACACATGTTAAAGATTTTAACTTACTATTAATGAAAGAAACAGGCAAACGTTATGACCGGTTCAAAGGTTCAATTCTAGATCAAGAGCATGGAAGTGAATTTGCAAATGGTTGCAATGCTGGCTTCTCACAGTGGGGGAGGGAGCCAGGTGAAGTGCCGCTTGACAGGATTTCTTTACTTGCCTTTAGACAAGAAGCATTTTGCCTTGCCATGACGATTTGCTAATTTTAATTTTTTTTAATGTTTATTTATTTTTGAGAGACAGAGACTGAGCACAAGTGGGGGAGGGACAGAGAGAGAGGGAGACACAGAATCCGAAGCAGGCTCCAGGCTCCCAGCTGTCAGCACAGAGTCAGAAGGGGGCTCCAACTCAAGAACTGTGAGATGGTGACCTGAAATGAAGTGGGACGCCTAACTAACTGAGCCACCCAGACGCCCCCCATGGGCTCATTTTATACATTTTGCCACATATCCTTTATCATTCCCTCTTTCTCTAATTAAATTTTTCTAAAGCCCTTTGAGAATAATTTGCATGCCTCCTGCCATCCTACCCATTAATACCTTGAATTCGCTATGAATCGTGGAAGAAAACATATTCTCTTATTTCACCGCGGCAGGTTATTAAATCCAGAAAATGCGACTTTGCCACAGTCCTTCCCTGTAATCCACGGTGCATGTTTTGTCAGTTGTTCTAATAATATTCTCGATGGCATTTTTCATTCTCCAGTATTGAATTCAGTCCAGGGTCACATATTTCAGAGAGTTATCATGTCCCTGCTGTGTCCTCGTGCTTTTTAGAAAAGTTTGAAGTTTGCCTACGTTGGAAATCTACAAAGATTGTGGCGTTTCCCTGCGTGCGTGTTGGTGTTGGTGTTACGTCATCTACGAAAATATTCTCAGCTGTTACGTCAAAAGCTGACTTTAAAAAGAACAAAACAAGGGGGTTTCTACTCTGAAGTCCGACTGGGGGGTGGTGGCGGGGGCGGGGGGGCGGGGAGCGAGCATTAATCAGAACATCGAAGTGAGCCCCACCATGCCTATGTGTACAAATAGCTGTTGATGGCTTTGCCATGCTTACTGAACTGAGTAAGTCTAAAAGCCTTCCGTGTGCATTCTTATTTTCGGGCGCAATACAGTACGTTAACCTCAGAATATCAAATTGAATCAGGGGTTCTGAGAAGAGCCGCCTGCAAAGCGGTTAGAATGACACTCCTCATTACACCGTCCAGATTCAGGTTTCAGACAACCATAACCAGCCTTTGCCGGCTTCTCACCTACAGGCAGACCCAGGCAGCCCCAAATCAGAGCCTGCCCTCCGGCAAGGGCTCCCGGACCTCTTCACAGGTGAAGTCTACCGAGACCCGGAAAGGTGAGCCTGAAAGGGGGAGGAAGCACCCTTTCCTGATGACATTTTTTGCTTGCTTGTTGGTTGGTTGGTTGGTTTCCTCCGGAGGCCCAAATAAACAGCCCGGGCAAGGCTGCTCACCACACAGTATGTCAGCACATATTATGCAGTCTGGGGCTGAGTGGATGTGTCAGCTGCCCATTAGACCACACTAAAATAGAATTGCTGGACGCCTGAAGCATGAAGCATGATATTAGATAAAGTGATGAAATCTCACTCGATTAAAGAGCCAGGTCAAGGACAGTTACCTCGGGAAATTCCTTTTTTCCTCGAATATTCTCGCAACTTTGATGAATTTATCGTTTTCTTGCTTATTTTTCATTATCGTCCGGGGCTTTATGAACAATAAAATGTGCCTTCAGCAGGCACTGACATATGGGAGCGATCGGAATCATAGGTTATATCGATTCAAAGAAAGAAAGGAGGAAAAAAAAAAGACGGGATTGACATTGCCACAGGTCAAAAGCCTTTGGAAATGTTGGATTGATTGGTTTAGACAGTTGTTTGATTTTTCTCTCTTTCTCTAGCTCTTTTATTTTTATTTTTTTATTTTTATTTATTTTTTCCCCCTAGTAAAGGGATAAGAGAAAGAACAGAGAGGGTAATCTTTTTTATTTTAGGCCCACTGAAGGATAGGAATAGAGGCATACGGCCTGGCAGAAATTTTTATTTTTCTTTATTTGATTTATAAGGACAGGAGAGAAATGCTTCTTGCAAAGGGCTCCTTTTTGCAAAAGGGCTTGCAGCCGGAATGGAAATGGCTGCACACCTGCCTTGCTTCTTAAAACCTGGGGTGCTTCTTAAAACCACAGCTCGCCTGTCTGGCACTTCCGAGCCGGAGACAAAAAAAAAAAAAAAAAAAAGAAAAGAAAGGATTTGGGTCCATGCGTACTGCACTCTGGCTTAATTTCATCTACAATAACGTTTGAGAAGCAAAAGGAGGGAAGGTGAATATTCGGAGCACTTGGGTTTTCCCCTTAGTGCTCAAGGGTTCTTTCCATCTCTCCCTGTCCCCACCTCCCCAGCCGGTCCAAGGGACATCCCGCGATGTCCCCGTGGGAGCAGCGCTGAGGCCAGCTAATCGGAACACGTAGACGCTAATTCATTTGGTTCAGCTGCTCCTTGTTTGGGTCAGAAAACCGCAGTTGCAAATGTGCTCATCTGGAGGGTTGAGAGCATTTTGCAGGTATATGTGCCAGCAGCACTTGAAGGTCCTTTACAAACTCTCAAACGTAATAAATGATGGAGCTGTTTTAGTTCAGTGAATTTCCCATGCAGCATTTTAACTTTGGGCTCCAATTCCATCCTATATATGGAGGCTGCTTGAGTTTTTTAGATTCCTTTTTTTCCCTTCATAAAACAGGGATCATATCAGCATACTATGCGTTTTCTAGCTTCCAAGACTATAAGGAAGGTGAAGTAAGGTCACCTATTTACAGGGATGTTGAGTTCTTAAGATGCGAAGTATTATCTAGATGCCAAATAGTGTCGTGATTATATTTTCATACGATATTAATTTTTTTTATTAAAACATTTTTTAAAACATTTATTTATTTTTGAGAGAGAGAAAGAGAGAGAGATAGAGCACAAGCAGGGGAGGGGAACAGAGAGGGAGACACAGAATCCGAAGCAGTCTCCAGGCTCTGAGCTGTCAGGACAGAGCCCGACGTGAGGCACGAACTCTCAAACTGTGACATCATGACCTGAGCTGAAGTCGGATGCTTAACCGATGAGCCAGCCAGGTGCCCCATATGATATTAATTTTTAACGCTTGTGGACACAGAATTTGTATGACCCAGGGAGCTGCACTCACTTGGAATGTGAACCATAGATACACTTAAAATTTGCATCTTCTTTTCCAGCAAATTGCTTAGGCATTACATGATGTTTCTATAAATCTAGCTTCTTCTTTATAACAGCATTTCCCAGGTCGGGGTTGATGTCCAAGGCAGAAATACGTTAAAGAGCAGGTGGTGGGACAGGCAGGAAATGCGGAAGGTTTTTTAAGTATAATGTTGATGCCTCAGTTTCTCCAAAAATAATAGGACAAAAGTGAGAAGGCAATAGTTTTTTTCTTTTAATTACAGAAAGAAAAAGCATGATTACTTGCTACATACAAATGTTAGACAATTGTTTACAGGTCTGATCAACTACAATCTTTCTCTTCCCTCTGGAGCCAAGGTTTTTTTTCTTTTTCTTTTTCTTTTTCTTTTTCTTTTTCTTTTTTTCCTCTTCAAAATATTGTAGTGGTTTGAAAGATCAGAAGGCAATTGTGCTAAATGTGCTATTATTAGCATGGAAGTGATAACAGCTTTCTTATCCCTTGGGAGAAGAAGAGGCAGGTGGGGGCCCAGGGATTCTCAGTGCAGTATCAGCAAGCTTCTCACCAAAACAAAAGGACTGAGAATATCTGCCTATGAGAAAATGAGGAGTCTGATACTTTTTCTCTGGGCGAGGTGCATGTTGAAGACACACGAAGAGGTAAGAGTGAAGGTCACGAAATGGGTGGAGTTTAAATTTTTGTTTTGATGTGTATTTATTCTTGAGAGACAGAGAGAGATCGAGTGTGAGCAGGGGAGGGACGGAGAGAGAGGGAGGGAGGCACAGAATCCCAAGCAGTCTCCAGGCTCTGAGCTGTCAGCACAGAGCCCGACCCGGGGCTTGGGGCTTGAACCCACGAACCGTGAGATCATGACCTGAGCCGAAGTCAGATGTTTATCTGACTGAGCCACCCAGGCGCCCCAAAGTGGGTGGGGTTTTAAAGCCTTCTTTAAATGGGGCTTTAATGGGGAATGGGGAAGACCCACACCAAGTATTGGTGGCAAGGTCAGGGGGCATGCTCCATGTTTTTCTTCCTCCCCACCGAACACCTGGGCAGCACCGGGCAGGAATCATGTGTCTCCTGACGGTCGGTCATCTTGCTCATGATAAAAGTTATGTGTCTTATCCCGAGCAACGATAAAACAGAACAACAACAACAACAAAAAGACTTTGAAACCTCTCATCGGCACCTCTAATGAACACAATAGATAAAAGAATATGCTTATCAGAAATGGTCCTCCTTTGCTCCATGACAAACTCAGCAAATACTCCATTAGAAGAAGGGTTTGGTTTCCCACGTGGGTGGTGAAGTCTCCTGCGTTATATTAAGGCTATAAATGCATTTGGAAGTAGCTCAGAGCCTCACTCGAGGGGATGGGTACTCTTTATTCGTCATTCCTCCCCAGGAGGCCCTGATTAGCCCAACACTCATTTGGTACAATAATGGAACAGGAAATTTCTTCTAGGCGCCTGCAACAGAAACTCAGTGGAATGTTTGCTACCTTGGGAGTATCAGGTCATTTTCATAGCTGCCGGGGAAACACGTGATCCCGGAAAGGAGGGGCCGGGAAAACAGTGGCCTTGGACAAAGACACAGCTTCCATGGCAGAATATTTCCAAGCAGGGCCAGGGGTGGGATTTTTGTCTTCCCCATCAAATCACCTTCACATGTTTTTCATCCTCTCCTTTAAAATGTATGCTTCTGTTTGGTATGTTTTATTTTAACGTAAGAGAACCAACTGAAAGGGCAACTTCTGTGAACCTGCAGGCTTCTAACCCGAAGGGTTCGTCATTTCAGTCCTGAATACCGATTTATGTCCCCTCGGCCAGCACGAGGGGAGGGGCACATTTCTTTTTCTCCCCATGACGCCTTCCATGACATGACACATGAATGATGGAGTATATAATGATTTAACCAAGCCTGATCTTTCCACCTGGGGACACACACGGCACTTAAAGTGTCCGCACGTCCTATTTATTTATTTATTTATTTGATCTCTTAAGTAGAGAAACCAGGGTATTTAAAATCCACTGGCTTTTTAATCCTTTACACAGAGAATTCCTTTTTTCTTTTTACAGAGAAACTATCCCCACAAGCCAAAGCGGTCGAGTTTGAGTTATAGGGAAATTCCGCAAATATTTACACTGTGATTCTTTCATTCTTTAATTGCTGTGGCTTTTGTATGACCTCCCCTTTATTTGGACCCTGTGCAGAGGAGAAATTGCCATGTCCTTCATTCCTAAAGTTAATCCATCAGTCATGTCACTTTGACTGATTAGTTTCTTTCCCAGGGACCACACGGCATATGGATTCAGCTAGATTCATTCCTGTCTGATTCACTGTGTTGCAGGTGATGTGATGTGCCAGTGAGCTTCCTTGCAGCCAGTGCCGGGTTTCTTAAGAGCACTGGAGTACCTCTTGAATGATGTGGGAATTCCTCTAACGCCACTGATGTGGTGGTCCCTTTAGGGTAGGATATGCCACAGTCTTTTTTTTTTTTTTCCTTCTTGTTGTCTAGCTTATCCAAATACGATTTAACACAGGGAAAAGTAAGTGAACGGAAAGGAAGATGAGGCAGTTCTCATATATCTGGATTTTAGATTAACATAGCCACATGGACCAGTACGAATTAAGCTACATTTGAAGTGGTCTCCGGGGAAGCCTACTAGTCCCCATAATCCAACGGCATTTAAATATTCAGGACAAAGTTATAAAGTGGCCAGTTGGTATTAAAACTGATCACTCAGAGTAGAAACAGAGAGCGAAGGAAAAGCAGAAACGTATTTTGTTTAGGAAGGCCTTGACAATTTAGATGCAGTCAAAGAGAGCTCAGTGTTCCTGTGTGAAAGAGGTTAGTTTTGCCTAATGTCCGTTATCACCCGAATCCAACCAAGATGGAATTTCAGATCCCAAGCAATACAGGAGAGAAGAAGGGTAAGGACAACTGGTCAGTGAGGGACAGAGGGGTGGGGCTTGGGGGAGAGAAAATACTGGGAGGATGACATTTGACCAAGACCATGAAGGAGATGGTCAAGTTGGTCTTGTAGAATCTTCCAGGTAGAGACAACAGCAAGTCAAAGGCTGTGTGGTAGGTAGGTACTGTGCCTGGTGAGTCTGAGGAAACCTGAAGACACCAGGTTTTCATGGAATGTTGTTGTAAAAGGGTGATAGAAGGAAATGTGGGGTCATGAGGGGGTTCTCTTCAAGTGCTTGACACTGGTGGGCATGGGAGGCAAGGGAGAAGTTCATGATACAGGGAGAAGGTTAGGAGAAGGGGTAGTTGCACAAGTTAGGATGGAGTAAGAGCGGAGATAGAGTCCATTATACATGTGGAGGGCTGGCTATAGAGAGAAGCCTAAATAGTTCATCTATCATAGCAGGAGGGAGCAAAGAACGGATGGGCATTGCCCCGGATCACAAGGAGATTGGGGGCTGGGAACCTCGGAAGTTGTTTTTAGAGTGTGTGTGTGTGTGTGTGTGTGTGTGTGGTGTATGTTAAGTAAAGCCATCAAATGAGAGTAAGGATGGGCAATATGCATTGGAGGTTTGAGGAGAAAGAAAAAGTCATGAAAAAGTCATCCAGGGCACGTCGTTCTCTACGTGTGGTCCAGACCAGCAACATCAGCACCACCTGAGACATACAGTTACTCAAGCCCTGCCCCAAACCGACTGATTCAGAAATCTGGGGAGGGAGGCCCAGCAATCTGAGTTTTCATGTATCTTCTAGGTGATTCTGTGGTAATCTCAAACTCGGGAGCAAGTTCAGGGTAAACAGGAGACCGATGGATTTCTAGAAGTGTATGTTGATGGGAAGAACAAAGAACCTCCTTGAAGACACTGTTCAGGAGTTGAAAATGAGATCAGTCAGGGAGTGAGGTCCAGCCCTGACCATGTCTGTAGGTGCACAGAGATGAATGATTAGAGTTAACCTCACTTGGGGGTTTTTTCCAGGCGAGAACAGTGAAACAAGATTGTGAAGAATATTTGCCAAGGTGTAATATAATGGCGGAGTCTCACAACCTAGGCTAAGTGGAAAACCAAGCGACCATGAAAATATATGATCAATTGCTAGTAAGTCCCGGTGGGGCCAAAGCTTCTTAGAGTTGGGATATCAGAGTGAGCTGGAAAGAGAGAATGCTTGAAATTGCAATTATAGAGGAGTCCTATTTGCTGGCAGTAAGTCTAGGTATGACCTTTGAAGTGACTGCTTGAGGCAGAGTGGAGGATATAAGAGTTGGAGGAGAGGGCATCAGGAAACTGAGAGTCTAGGACATTGGAAAGATTATATATCCATATGCGTACTGAAGTCATCATGTATGTTGGAGAAGTAGCAGTGAGCCAAGAGCTAAAATCTGCAAAGGATTAGGAGGGGAGGGTCTGTTAGTAACTGTAACAGATTGGAATATAGAGTGACAAAGACTAATGACATGATATTCAAAGATGAGGATTTGCCGTTGTTCGTGTGTTGGGAGGGAGGCTGTATGAAACAGGAAGGATACCCACCCCGCAACCCCAGGCCTGGTGTTGCAAGAGTCTTGAAGGACACAGCGGCCGTCACCTCAGAGGGCTGAGTGAAAAGCAAGTCGTTTCCTGAGAGGAGAGTCCAGAATTTGGTGGTTAAACCCGAATTCCAGAAGGCAGTGTGGAAGGGTTTTGGGAATTTGAGCGGGGTCATAGAGTGAAAGAGAAGATGGGAAAATACAGAGATGGTTGAGGACAAGAGTCCACGGAGATGAAAGATGACTGAAAGTTCTAAGCATCTTGTGGGGCCTGGCACCCACCAGAGAACAGGGCTAAGTGAGGTTTGCCTGTGTGTCCTCAACAAGGCTGGGAGCATTGCGGGGCAGTGAACTGTGGTGGACTTGCCAGGAGTGTTCTGAGGCCTTCTTCACTCTGGCCGACGGCTGTGTGAGGCCAGAGATGGGCAGGCTCACCCTTGGTGTCTGGCAATCGGGGAGAGGTGGGAGGCCAGGGAAGCATGATCTTCTTTGGCTGACTGTGTGGACGGCTCTCCCATCGGAGTAGATTTGGAAATAGCTATTGGAAAATGGTGGAGAGTAGATGAGTCAAGGCTACTGCTGTAAGTTCAACGCCCTAACACAGGCCCCATTCAGAAGTCTCGGGTTGGTAAAAGTTCTACGTATTTATTCTTGTCTTCTTTAAATCTTGGAAGTGGAAAAGGAAAAGATAAAAATAATCGGAAATTTAAAAAAAATATTAAGTTTATTTATTTATTTTGAGTGAGAGAGACAGAGAGAGTGAGCAGGGGAGGGGCAGAGAGAGAGAGGGTGAGAGAATCCCAAGCAGGCTCCATGCTGTCAGCGTGGAGCCTGATGCAGGGCTCGAGCTCACGAGCCAGGAGATCGTGACCTGAACTGAAACCAAGAGATAGATGCTTGACAGACTGAACCACCCTGGAGCTCCCCAAATAATCTGAATTTTTATGCTTTTATCCCTCCAGTTTTGTGAGGCCCAGGAATACCCCTCAAGTGTATTCGTTGCTGTTATTTCCAGCAAGAGTTGCCACTTCATTTCATGTCAGTGCCCCATCCGTTCTTCCTGACATGGCTCACATACAAGGAGACATTTTTTGCATACCAGTGAATAGATGCTCTTAGGGACCAGTGTGGATTGGTGGCTCGAGCATAGGTCCTGGGTGTGAGCCGCGTGCCTAGGATGAAATAGCGTATACTTTTCTGGGGATGCACACCTGGAACGCAGACATGGGAACTACCGAAAAAGCAGTTGTTTCAGATGCCAAATACTTTCAGAACAGCTAGCTCCAGTGGAAACCTCTTCAAGTCTGGCAAGAATTCCAGGGTCTCTGGGCTGTACATGCTCTGTTTTCACACTGTACGCCATTGCTCTACGTAGAAATGCTCGAATGCGGTTAGAATTCTTGTAACGTCCCTTTAAGTGGCATAATATCGTATGCAGAGTGACAAGCCCCATTAGAAAATGCAGTCTCCCCTCACAGCTAGGCTTAATGTGCAGCAGGGGAAGGGACTGATGCAGGAATAATTCCTCTTGATGACTCAAGATTGATTCTAGAAGAATTTAAAGAAGAATGTGGGCTTTTCAAGGAAGTGGATAATGCAGGAAATCTCTGGACAGCTGCCGGCGACTTTGAGTATCTGGGGAGAGCTGCAGGGTCAAGAGAAAGATTTGCTTCTCCAAGGCCTGAACTAAGAAATAAAACAAAGCAAAACGAAAGCAAACATATGATGACAACCGGAAAACCCTTGAACCTGTGAGGAGGACTTACATTTATCTATCTATCTATCTATCTATCTATCTATTTATGAGAGTAGAAGTGGGGGGAGGGGCAGAGAGAGAGAGGGAGACAGAGGATCTGAACCAGGCTCTGCGCTCAGAGTGGGGAGCCCCATGCAGAGCTCGAACCCACGCATGGTGAGATCATGACCTGAGCCGAAGTTGGAGCTGCACGCTTAATCCACTCAGCCAGCCAGGCGCCCCCCAGGACTTGCCTTTAAAGTGGAACGTCAATCCCTTTCTTACCCACTTCCCTTTGTGTTACTATTACTACTAACTGCTGTTAACCATTTCTTCTCCAGGCTTAGAAAACATTGTTTCAAAAGACACAAATGGAATCAGCCTATAAATACTGTTTTGCCAGTTTGCTTCAAATTGAATGGATTTTGGACCTGAAAATGTACTATAGTCTTTCGTTCAGCTGTTCAGTGTTCTGTGTATCCTTATGGAATAATTTATATAACCTATCCCTATTAACATTTAAATGGCTTTCATTTGAGACTATTACGACAAAAGTGCCGTTAATGTCCTTGAGCATTATTTTTGTGCGGTAAGGCAAATCTGTTTATGGGTGAAATTCCTACAAGCGTAATTCCTGGGTCAAAGAGTACATGCATTTCTGTAAGCTCGGTAAATAACATGTTTTATTTTAGGCTCAAAGTATTCTTATGAATCAATAAGTAAAAGGTGAATAAAAAATCTAAAACTAATAAAGGAACACATGTCAGACAGAAAAAGAAATACAATCGGTTAGTGAGCAAAAGAACAGTTACTCAGTCTCACTCCTTCACTAACTGAAAATTAAAACCAGATAGCATTTTCCCCGTAAAGTTGATAAATACTCCTACATTTGATCCCACAGGTCATTTGTGAGAGGGCGGGGAGCCAGCACGGGCACACACTTTTGATGATGGTGTGAGCGATCATCACTTGTTTTGGCAGGAGCGTTGGCGATAGCTTTCCTGGTGTTTTTACTCTCGATGCCCTGTCACCTGGCCTTGAGTTATGCTCTGCTCATTTGATTAGAAGAAGATCTTTAGGCACTAATTATAGTTCATTTTTCAGTGTGGAAAGCTGTCCGACTTACCTTATACTGGACTGATTTACTGGTTTAACACTATGGGCATTCTGTTGCATTCATTCAGTAAATGTTTATTAGGCATCTATTATGTGCCACTGGGAACACAGTGGGGGACACAGGGCGACTAGCAGTGGACGTGACAGGCAAGGCCTCTGCTCTCACAGAGTTTTTATTCTAATGGGCAAAGGTGACAACAAGCAGGGGCACGATCAGATGTATGATGTATAGCAGGAGGTGACGAGGCCTGGGGCAGAACCAAAATGGATAAAGGGATAGCGAGTGACTGAAGGGCCATTTAGATAAGATGCCAGAGAGTCTTTCTGAAGAAAAGACATTTTAGCTGAACACTGAATGACAAAAAAAAAGAAGTGGCTAATCAAAGAACTGGCAAGGGCCCTCCAAACCGAGAGCACAGCATGGGCAAAGGTCCTGGGGCAGGCAGGAGGACCAGTGTTATAGCACGAACTGCATCCTCCCAAAATTCAAATGTGGAAGCCCTAACCTCCAATATGACTGTGTTTGGAGACAGGGCCGTGAAAGAAGTAATTAGCATTAATGAGGGCATCACTTACACCAAACATATCCCAAAGCTGCTTACTTCTCTCAACCCCCATCTCTACTCTCTAGCTGACAGCATCCATTCTGGGGGTCCGGGAAGGCTTCCTCATGTTCTTCTTGCTTCCTATCTGCCCCTTTGATTCCATTCTCCTCAAAACAGCTGGAACAAGATGTTAAAAGGCAAGGCTATGGGAGGATATGCGGACACAGCCAGAAGGCAGCTGTCTGTCAACCAAAGACAGAAGCCTTAGAAGAAACCTTCTGCCACTGTGATCTTGGTCTTCCAGCCCCCAGAACTGTGAGAAAATAAATGTCTGTTGTCTAAGCCACCCAGTCTGTGGTGTTTTGTGACATCTGCCTGAGAACACGAAGACAGCCTGTGTGGCCGAAGCTTCGTGACTGGGAGGCAGTAAGGAGGGTTTGAGAACCAGGCAAGGGCCAGGAGGACAGGGCTTTGAGGGCTGGGGGTAAGAGGCTGGGTTTAATTCTAAGTCTGATGAGAAATTATGGGAGGGGGTAGTGACTTTTAACATCTTGCTCCAGCCGTTTTGAGGAAAATGGGGTCAAAGGGGCAGATAAGAAGCAGGTAGGATATGAGGAAGCCCTTCCCGGATACTCAGGAGGGATGGTGTCAGCTAGAGAGTAGCTAGCTCTCTGGTTTGGTGGAAGTGAGGGAAGCCCAGGGGATCCTTCCCTGATAGTCTATAAAGATAGGGTGCTGGGAGTGATCCACGTTGGCGATCCATCCAATTAGCGGTGCATTCTCTGTAAACAATATCAAGACCGACCAACCCAAAGCCCTCTGCTTTTTATTATCATCACATGCTGACGGTTGTAGACAGTGTCAGTGAAACGACATTCCTCCTGGGAGCATGGGACTCTCCTAGCCTTTCCCACCACCCACCCCGCTGGTGTCGCTGGAAGAGGTAGGGTGAGCCCAGTAACTGCACCTGCTAGGACAGTGAGGCTGAGGATCTCAAGTTCCCCTCTAAGACTGGCCACATCCCCTCCCTCCCTGAAGGGCCAGTGGATAAATACAGGAGTGGAGAAGGCAACAGAGTCTCCTTTGCCAGTGCTCTCCCACCTGGAGAGACAGAGCACCTCCTTCCTCTTTGCCTGAGGCATGAACAGAGGAAGAGGTGGCAAGGAATTCCTGAATTCTCCTCAGCTTTCTGTTCCTTCTCAAACCTTTGGACGAAGAATGAGGCTGTCCCTGGAGAGAAGGGGCCAGAAGAGTGTCAAAGCAGCCGTGTCCCTTTTGTGCCACTCCCAATACCCAACAGGACACGGAGAACCCATTCTTGCCACGAGGAAGCTGGGCAGTTCAGCTTTTACACCAGGAGGATACAGGACGGTCCTATAAGGACATCATTTCAAAGGCCGAGTTGAATTTTAGACTCAGTTCTTATCTCAAACTATACCAAGCCCATTAGCCAGAATAGCTCACCAGGGATTCTGGGCTAGATTCAAATTAGCACAATACTGATTCCCTAAATATGAACAATGGATCACTTCTTTCACAGCTAAAGTCCTGGAAGAAATTAGAGTTTAGAAGTGAAATAAAAGTGCAAATTCCTTTTTTCTTGTAAACCAAAGACACTTAACTCTAAAATACCTTCTTCCTACGTTTCCCATTCTGCTCAGACTTGGAGAGTCTCACCCAACTGCTGCAGGTGGGGCCGTCTTCCTGGGCTGCCACGGTGATTACCCGATGCTAAGAGTGGATTCATCCAACCTCAGAACTCTTACGCGTCCCACATCTCCAAAGAATCAAGTCAACCCGATTCTCAAGATGACTGATCAGCGCACCGGGCCCATACAGAGATGAATGGTGTCTGATCCCCAGTGAGAGCATTTCACAAATAGAAGCTATGTTCTCCTCTGTCTTGAGCCAGCAATGGATTGAAGCTGAGAGTTGGTGGAGGAAGTAACACAGAGAAAAAGTAGGAAGGAAAAAATTCATCTTGCCTCTAGATTTGCCAGAACGCCAGTTACTCTATGCCAGCTGTCTGGAGTATACAACATGTTCACTTAAACTCAATTGGGAAAATGTTCCATCATGAGCTTCAACATACTGCCATATGCCTTACATAAGGCCAAAGCTTCTCGTCTGAGCTACTACTGTTGGAAATTTCTTCCTCAGAATCCTGAGGAGAAGCAAAGACCTCTGTCTGCTGTGTGCTTCACCCCCAAAACCTGCAGTAGCTCTGGGTTCTTTCAGCTCTGTGTGGGGCTGTCAGAATCCCCCAAACCCGTGCCTGAGTGGTCCCTGAGATATAATGACCCCAAATCTTTCCCTTTTCTCATGTTCTCCCCCTTAATTCCCCGCGCCTTGAATGAATTTAACTGCTTAAGAGGCAGCACAAGATCCCTTGTTAAGCACCCACTTCCTGGTGCATCCAGTTCACAGCTGCAGGCCAATGGGAGAAACCAAGTAAATATCCTTTGTGGCTCTTATGCCCAGCCCTCCCAAAGTGCCGTGCATTCAAACTTCCGCACATATTCCCGGACCCTTTTGAAGACATCCTCCTAAGATCGGTGAAAAGCCCTACTCTTTCTAGGACCTTGGGTCTGTCAAAGACTCTGTGAGGCCCTGAACTCCTGGAGAAGTGAAAAGATCTTACTGATGCCAGATGAGAAATCTCCATCTTGGCTCTTGACCACGTCCCTACTCATTCATTCTGAGGTTCCAAATCAACAGTGAGTCTCCCTTAGTGCTGATTCCTCATGTGGCTGCCTGGCTGAGGATGCCTGGCAGATTCAGATGATATTCAACTGCTAGGTCCTGTGATTACCAAGTCCAGACTCCTTGGCCTTGCCTTCCCAGACCCGCCTTAGCTCTCCACCCGGTAAGGAAGCAGAGGAGGTGGATGGAGGGAGGGGGGTGTGGCTTGCATCTCGTTCACCATAACAGATGGAACGAGAAAGAAGTGAGTGCTTCTCCAGAGCCTGTGAGAAATGAAATAGGAAATTGATGGCCCGCCTTCTGCTTCAGAGGCATGGTGTCTTAGCTCACTGGGACTATAGCAACTTATGAGAGATGGACTGAGTGGCTTATAAACAGTAAACATTCCTTTCTTGCAGTTCACAGAATTACCCTTAACAGCAGTGTAGGCTTTCTGTAGCATGCACCCCAAAATCCTCCGGGCTCTACCCCTTGCCTAGCTCCAAAGTCACTTCCGCACTTTTAGGTATTTGTTACAGCAGCATCTCACTCTTGGTACCAACTTCTGTCTGAGTTTGCAGGGGCTGCTACAGTGAATTACCTTTGGCAAGCTTATAAACAACAGACATTGGTTTCTGATGGTTCCGGAGGCTGGGAAGTCCAAGATCAAGGTGCTGGAAGACTGGGTGTCTTCCAGAGAGCCTGCTTCTTCACTGACAGCTGTTTTCTTGCTATCCCCTCACATGGCGGAAGGGATGCGCTAGTTCTCTTGGGTCTCTTTTCTAGGGGCCCTAATCCCAATCGTAAGGGCTCACTCATCGTGACCTAATCAGCTCCCAAAGGCCCCACCTCCTGATACCATCCCCTTCGGGGCTGGGATTTCAACATATGGATTTTGTGGGGTCAAACATTCAGGCTACAGAACATGGCAATTCTGGTTACGACTTAATGTGGGGAAATGAATATTTGACCCTCTGACCCAAACAGCTCCATAGGCAAGGACTAGAAGCTTGCTGTAAAAGACAGGTTGTGGGGCCACAAGGGTGTGCAGGCCAAGGCATGGGGTTTGAAAGAGGGTGTGGTCTTTTTTCAAATAACAAGACAGAGTGATTCCACTATTGGTAAAACATGAGCCATTGAATACCAGGCTCTATTTGGGTTGGGCACTACTTCTCCTATGGGGAAGAGGAAGTTAGAGAAAGAAGACAGAGGGGAGGCAGAAGAGGGGGGCACTAAGTGTTTCCTATAAGACTTCCTCCTTTGTGCAGAATTGCACAAAGCGTGCCAGGTTGACAGGCATGGCTAGCATATCAGTCAGACTTCCGACAGAGAACCCGAACCAGTAGGATGTATGTGTATGTATGGTATCCTAGATTAGTGTTTGAATAACTAGGTACTACCGATCTGGTCAATTTGACACATAAAAATGATCATCACAAATAGTAAGGAGGAATGTCTACCCTTCTCCAACAGCCAGGTGAATGTGAGGGGAACATCATTTCAGACAGCGGGAGCAGCACGTGCAAGGTGGAATTGAAAGAAGACACTTAGAGCAAAGAAGGAAAAGGTTACCAAGGCGGACTGAAAAATAGGCAGAGGCAACATCATAAGTCCCCTTGCATTTTAGAGCAAGAAAGTTTGAATTTTATCCAGAGAGAGAAGTCTTGGGACTTAACACAGAAAGGGATATGACAAGAGATGCATTATAGAAACATCAAGCAGGTGCCTATATAAAAAGACTAGAAGAGGTAAAACTATAGACAAGAAGGCTGACTAAGCGATAGCAAAAAAATATCCAGGTCCGAAGTGTGTTTCTAGGAGTAAAGTTGGAGAGCAGGGTGTAAATTCGCCATCTATTGAGGATACTCAAGAAGGGAATTCACAGCTCATGGCTGAGAGCCAGAGAGAAGTCCAGCTGCCCGATCTGAGTAACAGGGTTTTCAGTTATTCATTTGCTGAAATAGCAGATTGGGAAGGAGATGGAATTTGGGTGCCCTCTGCTCACATATGGTGTGTGGGGGGCCAAGTTTGGTGTGGGGAAGGTGTCTGTTAGCATCCACACGTTAGTAGGCAGTTCTGGAGGCCTGGCGATACGTCTGAGCTGAAAACAAAATTCTGTGGTCTTTTAACATATAATTAGGAGAGAGTTGTGCAAATGTAAGAGATTATTTAGGAAATCTACGAGCAAGAGAAGACCCCAAAGAGAATAGGATGAGAGAAAATGGCCAAGGAGAGAATCCTCAGGGACATGAACAGGTAATGGATTGGATGGGAGAAGCAACTTGTGAACGACAAAACTCAGATGAAGAAGTGGATGCTCTTTCCCCCACTCCCTAAATGATGATATTCATTAGAGAACTGCCTTTGATGTTCTTCCATTCTTTTACCAAGGATTTATCAGACACTATTCTGGAGATATGATGATCAATAAGCCATGATTTCTGCCCTCAAGTGATCTAGATCAAGGTTGAGCAACCTGGGCACTAGTGACATTTTGGCTCAGATAATCCATTGTGATTGGGGGGCTGTCCTGTACATTGTAGGATGTTTAGCAGCATCCTTGACCCTTATCCTGTGGATATCCGTAGCAATTCTCCCACCCCAGTGGTAACAATCCCAAGTATCTGTAAGACATTGTCATATGTCCCCTTGACACCCCCACTTGAGAATCAGCAGTCTCAAGTCTAAAAGCTGACAAATACATAAACTGGATAAAATTACATCATAATATGTGTTATAAGATAATAAATATTCCTAGACTATTTAGGAGATTAGGTAGTTTATAGATTCTATGGGAGACTACCAGGAGCGACACAGCCAGAAACATTGCAGCCAGACAAAATGCCCAAGGGCACCTCCATATTGGTCCAGGAAAAGAATGCCACTACCACTGGCTGTCCCGACTTAGCACCAAAGGTGCTAGAGCCTGGGTGCCAGGAGCCCCCGACAGTTACCACAGGAAGACCTCCCCCTACTCCTGCCCCCGTGAGTGCCAGATGATCTTCTATTTGACACCCACTCACTTCCAGATTTTCCCTGGTTGTATCTGATTGGTAAAACTAAGACCTCTAGGTATCGTCATCTTAACATCCCAACCTCTATCTTAAGTTCATGTCCTTTAATAATCACTCCATTCTGCCAGGTGTCTTGTCAGGAAAACTTGGTGACAATGTTGACTGTCCCTTCACTCCATGTCTAACCTGCCTTTGCGTTTGGCTGATTCAACCAATCTATTCCCTTGGATCTCACTTTGGGTTTGGAACATTTCTCCCAACTTATGTGAGTTAAGACGTTTGCCCCATCCAATCATCCTGGCTTCTTGAGTACAGAGAGAAGGAACTAAAATTTATTGAAATTCTATGATGTGTCAGATGCTGTGGCAGGGACTTTACATAGAGGATCTCATTTAGAAATAGCAGGATAGCGTGAGAGGAAGGACTGTAAAATCTGATGATTCTGAAAAGCATAAGAAACCAACGAAAAAAATAGTTCAGTTGGACCATGACAAAATTAAAGTCTTTGTGTATCCAATGACACTATTAAGAAAGGGGCAAATACAACCCCTAAAATGGGACAAAGTATTTGCAGATCATATGTCTGATAAGGGACGAGTAGACAGAACATTTTTTTAAGTTTATTTATTTATTTTGAGAGAGAGAGAGAGAGAGAGAGAGAGAGAGAGAGAGAACATGAGTGGGGTAGAGGCAGAGAGAGAGGGAGAGAAAATTCCATGTAGGCTCAACATTCTCAGCGCGGAGACTGACGTGGAGCTCAAACCCCCAAACCATGAGATCATGACCTGAGCCAAAATCAAGAGTCGGTCACTTAACTGACTGAGCCACCCAGGTGCCCCTAGTAGTCAGAACATTTAAAGAATTCCTACAACTCAACAGTAAAAAGACAAAACTCAATTTAAAAATGGGTAAAGGATCTGAATAGATATTTCTCTAGAGAAGATATACAAAGGGTCAATAAGCACATGAAAAGATATTCATCACCAATTCTTTTTTTTTTTAATGTTTTTTTTATTTTTGAGACAGAGACAGAGCATGAGCAGGTGAGGGGCAGAGAGAGAGGGAGACACAGAATCTGAAGCAGGCTCCAGGCTCGGAGCTGTCAGCACAGAGCCCAACGCGGTGCCCGAACTCACGAACCGCGAGATCATGATCTGAGGTGAAGTCGGACGCTCAACCGACTGAGCCACCCAGGCGCCCTGATTCATCACCAAATTCTTAGGGAAACGTAAGTTAAAGCCACAATGACATACCACTCCACACCCACTAGGACTGTTATAAAAATAAAATTATATTAAATAAAGTGTTGATGAGAACGTGGGGCAATTGGAATCCTTACCCGTTGCTAGTATGAATGTGAAATGGTGTCGCTTTTCATAAACCTGTCTGTTATGCACTCACTCTGTTAAGCACTCTCTCTGTGCCAGGCTCAGTGACAAGCACTTATGTGCATTATCTCATCTAATTCTTATAATAACCCCAGAAAGCCCATTCAATCCATCTTTTCCCAAAGTGAGCTTTGCTCAGACTCTCAAGATGCTCAGGGTTAAAGTAAAACAAGCAGGGAAACACCACATCTTCAAAGTGCTTTTGCAGACTCACAATACTCACGAGCCCATGAAAGACTCTGAAAAATCCTGCAGTGAAAATAGTTTAACTTTGATATACCAGTGTTTCTCGCATCATTTGGCCACTTACCACTTATTAACAGCAAATTGTGTGGAACATACTTTGGGGGACATGGGCTTAGCGTTATGGGCTGGCCCATTGTTCATTTCTGCAGGAGACCAGGAATGGTCTTTTCGAGTTTTCGCTAACTGCCCATGGGAGCATGCCTGTATCTGATGGAGTTACTTTAAGAAAAGGTAACTAAAGTAAACAACTAATTATTTGATGTGATAGAAGGTGATAATTTGGGCGTGTGTTTGTGCATGCATGTGCACAGGTGTTTTCATAGACGATAAAGAGATATTTTTCAAAGTTTGTCCTATGCTTTGCATAATTCTTGACTATTTCCTCCCAAGATCAATATGTTATCAAATGAGTGACCTCAAGTGAACAAAATGGAAGACAACATGCAGTGTATTCACCTTTAAGGCTCATGTTGGAATTGGGAAAGATGGGAGTGGCCACTGATGTTTTGATCTTTAGTTAAACAAGATTTAAAGCTGACACAAAGCAAATGGTTGAAGCAATAGAAGATCATATCGGAGCTGTTAAGGGGCCACATACCAGAACTCCAGGCAGTTAAATGGCAGACCAAAAATATGGTTCCAACTAAGATATCCAAGCTCAATTTAGAAACATCCTTGAAATTTTACTAAAAGTCAAGCTGTAGGAGCGCCTGAATGGCCCAGTCAGAAGAGCGTGGGATTCTTGATCTCGGGGTTGTGAGTTCGAGCCCCACGTCAGATACAGAGATTACTAAAAAAATAAATAAGCTTGGGGGAAAAAAGTCAAGCTTTATATGAATACAGCAGAGGCATTTTATAAGAAATATGGATGAATAATTATTTGCTAAGTGATAATAAGTGACTGTGATTGGCCCTGTTTGGAAGGGGGTCATAATTTGTAAGCCAATGAACATGGCTTGTCAAAGGATTATTTTCTGCTTTGTGAATATGTTTATGTAAGAAGTCTTACAAATGTATAAAACAAATCACATCTGATGAATCTTCTTCATTAAAAAACTAAAATTACATGAGTTTAGGGCTCTTTTAAAAAAAAATAAAAGCTGGTCTCTAGAATTGTCCTATATTCCACCTACCTATTAACTGCTGGGGACAGGGGTGCCTGGCTGGCTCAGTTGAAGAGCGTATATTTTAAAAAATATTTTATTTATATTTTGGAAGAGCGCAAATAAATGGTATTATATTTATTTTGGGGGGGACAGAGAGAGAGAGAGAGAGAGAGAGAGAGAGAGACAGAGGATCTGAAGCAGGCTCTGTGCTGACAGGTTGACAGCAGTGAGCCCCATGTGGGGCCTGAGCTCACCAATCGTGAGATCATGAGCTGAGTCGAAGTCGGAGGCTCAACCGACTGAGCCACCCAAGTGCTCAGAACATATGACTTTTGATCATGGTGTCATGGGTAGGGACATAAGAATACTTAAAAATTCATTTGGAATTTTATTTTGATTTAACATCACGGATTTTAGTACAGCAAAGAGAAAGAAGAAAACACCCTCCTAAAAGAATATTACTAAGTCAATTTAATGTGCAGGGCAAAAAATTTTTAGCATACACTTTATTGAGTTGCATTTTGTGTTTTCATTGCTGACAACAGAGATGTTTAGATTGAAATATAATCACAATGAAACCTTTTTAATTCCTGCTGATAAAGTTACCAAATTTGTAGGTCCTCTTTCCTTCTAAAAAGATTGTAACCAGTAAGAAGCTGTAGTAAAAGTCTCGGGTTAATATATAATGCCTTTTTAACAAAAATGCTGGTTTTGCAAAATGCAAGGAACTTGTAAAGATTTAAATAATGCTTATGAATTTTTAAAAATATAATAAATTGAATTTTTGTGTATCCAATTTTACTGTTAAAGAGAAAAGGGGAACGTTAATATGTTAGACTTTTGCTCACTATAAAAATATACTGAAACATTTGTAAGTGAAATTGTGAGGGTTAATGATTCATTTTAGAAATTTGTTTGTACACAATTACTTTGATTTTGAAGTATTTCATTTTCGTATAAACTTTATTTTACTCTGATATTTAAAACTTTCTTAAGAGGGAGAAGGAATAATATTGGATAATGAATAATAATTCATTGGAAAATGAATACATACCTGTACCATAGCATCATTACGCTCATGTGGCTATATACCCCAACAATCAATATAGCTTATAAATACTTACATTTTATGGCCCTTGTGTTGCCTAGTTTCAATGCCATTCTTGGGAGTGAGCATAATAAAGTATTTTTTTAATACTTGACTCAATTCACAAAACTGCTAGCATCCCAGCATTCTGAAACATTCTCCTGTGCCCCTATGAACTTAATCACTACCAGGAAGGTTTTTTTATGGCCCTAGGTAAAAAATTATGTGCACGAGGGAGTTTTAGCTGAATTTGGAACTGAGGTCATAGGTCACCAGCATCCACTCTAAATTTCCTCCATATGATTGGGCAAAGAGTACCATTGCTTCTAATTAAAAAGCCACACTTGTTGATTTTTGGGAGTCCAGAACACTCAAGAAGGAGAACCTGGACATCATCATTATTGGGATTTAGACAGAGGAGCAGACTGGAAAGATCATCATGGAAGTCAGATTTCAGAGAGTCACAAAAATACTCTCTACTTTAGGTATAGTGTCAGGCTGTGACTGAATATACTCCGTATTCTTTCCTCCCAGACTGCCTAAACACTTTGCTAAAAAGAGGGCTTTGCGGGGAGAAATGAAAGAACTGTGGTGTTGAAGGACCAAACCTTTCTACTGGGGTTGGCTTTCTTTCCAGAGGATTCTGGATGGAACAAATAGGAGAATTCAATGGGGGGGGACTTAACCATTCTACTGTAGGACATTCTACTCGACCAGAAAATAAAAGGGAACTAAATGCTGGAGACAATGAGACAGATGATGAGGGCTTTTGGGTGTTAAGACGCTGAAACGAGGTGCTACAGGAGCTTTGGCATCAGAGCCTCCACAGGCATTGGCCCCAGTGGCACGTTCAGTAGTAATGTTCATGGACTGAAGACGTAGAATGCTGTCAGGCTTCAAATTCAAGTATGGTGAGACAAGTACCCTCAAGGGCCTTCCTGCTGGAAATCAACAGCATGCTGAATCAAATATTCTTTCGGGTTCAGTGCTGGACTTCCAAGAAAGAAAAGACGTCTTGAAGCCCCTCTAAATAAACAGAGGCAAAAATTCATGTGCTGAAACCAGAGCAGTGAGGGGCCAGCAAAGGAAAGACGGATCTTCCAAAGGGCAAATACACATGTCAACATCAGATCAGGTGAATGAAACATCAGGCTAACCCAGGCAACCCATACTTGCCTAAAACCAGCATCTGTGAAAGTGTGAGTAGAAAGTGCCCCCTTAGTGGAAACAAAGGTGAAACGAAGGTTGATCAGTGTCAACCAAGCAAATATAAACTCACAACCAACAGTCATGCAATCTACACCAACATGAGCCACAAGAGTGAAAATCTGCAGAAGCAGATCCCCCAAGGACTTCTGTTAAAAAAATATTTCAGATGTAAGGTATTGCAGTAACTCTGATTAAAAAAATAATAATAAAAGAAGTAAGACAAATTCAAACAAGCAAGGAGAGATAATAAACACAGGTAAGCAGATGTTAAAAGAAACCATGTAGTATTTTAGAAATGAAAAATGTATTTGTCAAAACATTCTCAAGGTCTTGTTTAAACAACAGATTAGCACAAATGGAGAAAGAAAATAGTGAACTGGAATGTTGATAAATTAAAAATCATATTATAATCTGTAAAGCAGTCCATAAAAAAAAACCCACGGAGGCATAACTAGAAAGTCATTATAGGCACTCAAAGCAAAGCCCCCAAATACAGAAGGCAAAAATTGATAGAACTAAAGAAAATTATAAAGAAATCCACAATCATAGTTGGAGGTTCAGTAATTGAACTCGCAGATAAAAAGCTGTAAGGATACAGAAATTTGAAAAAATGTTTTGGCCAATTCGATTTAATTTAAATGTATAGAATAGCATATCCAACAAAAAGAGAAAACACATTCTTCTCCGACGCACATGAAACATTGAATAAGACAGACCAAAAGCTGGGTCATAAACCAAGCTCCAGCAAGTTTCAAGTGATTAAAATTCTACAGAGTATGTTTTCTGACTAAAATGGTATTAAACTAGAACTAATAAAAACAAGACACCTCAGAAATCGCCAAATATTTGGAAATGAAGTAATGCAGTAACTTATAATTCCTGGGAGAAAGAAGAAGTAACAAAAGAAACTGGAAAACATTCAAAACTGAATGACGACCAAAACACAATTTATCAAGATTCCCAGATGCTGCTGAAGCTTTCTTTAAAAGATAATTTATAACTTTAAATTCACGTATCAGAAAAGAACAGGGTAAGTCAGTGGCCCCGTATCTACCGTTAAGAAGCAAGCCACCAAATAAATAAATAAATAAATAAATAAATATGCAAATACAGCTAAAAGCAGAAGAAAGCATAGGATAGAAATGAGTGGAAATCAATGAAATAGAAGAGAGACAAAGAATAGAGAAAATCAGTGAAGCCAAAAGTTAGTTCTGTGAAAAGTTTAGTCTTTGCAAAGAATAAAATTGATAAACCCTGCTTGATAAGAAAATGAAAGAAAACCTGTTGCAACATCACAGATGAAAGAGGGAACGATACCCTGATGTGTCACAGAGACATTAAGAAGAAAATCTGGAGGTACTGTGAAGAACTTTCTGCCAATAAATTCTACAGTGTAAGTGAAGTGGACAAATTCTTCTTCAACTGAAGACTCAAGTTACTGAACTAACAAATAAATAGAAGAACTTAAGAGTCGTATATTTCTTTTTTTAAAGTCTGGTTTTGAGACAGGAAAAAGGGGGCGGGGGAAGAAGCAGGAATAAGTAGACGGAGAGGGAGACAGAGAATCACAAGCAGGCCCTGCAGCGGTGCGGAGCCGGAGGCCGGGGCTTGAACTCACGAACCTTGAGATCGTGACCTGAGCTGAAATCAGGAGACAGCACTTAACCAACTGAGCCACCCAGGCGCCCCATTAGAGAGACTATGCCATCCCCAGGTGTCCCTTGGAGATATTGTGGGTTCCATTCTAGACCACTGCAATAGAGCCAATATGGCAACAAAGCGAGCCACCCCACTTTATTTCCCGTGCATACGAAAGCTATGTTTATACTCTACGGTAATAGGAAAATCTAATCAACGATGGCAGAAATCATTTCAGTGGTTGTTTCTGAGGGGGTAGGGGCTGACTAGGAAGAAGGACAGTTTCGGGAGTTAAGGAAAAGTTTTATACAAATTGGTTCTTTGGCCAATCCCCCTGGAAGCAACTATCTTCCATTGTTGCCTCTGCCCCACCCTGTCACTCCCTCTCACTCCCTCTCAGGGGGCTTTGACTCCTGCGGCAGCTGTCACAGCAGTAAAATCCATCATGTCACCGTCTCAGGGCTTGCAGACCGAATGGACACCAACGAGGTGGGGAATCTCGGGGGCCATCTTAGAAGTCTGCTGGCCACACTGGTCATCTGTCCCAGGTCTTCTTCGGCAACAGTGGAATAAGTGACCCCTTTCTAGTGCTGCCCTTAAGAGGGGGCCGTAGTGAATTGCAGCCTATTCTGAGATGGAAAATTTTAAATATTAAAAGACACCACAGAGACATAATATTTATTTATTTATTTATTTATTTTTTTTTTTTTTTAATTTTTTTTCAACGTTTTTTTTTATTTATTTTTGGGACAGAGAGAGACAGAGCATGAACGGGGGAGGGGCAGAGAGAGAGGGAGACACAGAATCGGAAACAGGCTCCAGGCTCCGAGCCATCAGCCCAGAGCCCGACGCGGGGCTCGAACTCACGGACCGCGAGATCGTGACCTGGCTGAAGTCGGACGCTTAACCGACTGCGCCACCCAGGCGCCCCAAGAGACATAATATTTAAATGCAGTGGGTGATACCGTGCCAGATCCGGTAGTCCGGCAGTCTGGGCAAATTGACAGAATTGAAATACAGAGAGCAGATAAATACAATTTTTGTATTCATGTTACATTTACTGAAGTCGATAACTTTAGTCTGTAAAGAAGTGGTTATGTAAAAAAATCTTTCTTTTGGGAATATACTCTGAAGTACTAAGAGGTAAAGTACCACGTTGTAGGCAACTTATTCTCAAATGTTAAAGAAAACATGATAATTATATATATGTATATATGTTATATATAAGTATATATGCATGTATGTAAGCACATACAGAGTACGCAAACCTGACAGAATGTTAAAAAGACGAAAATTCAAGTGAGGAGTTTGGGGCCATTCGTTATTATTCTGGTAATGTTGCTGTACCTTTGCAATTATTTCCGAACAAGATGATTTTTAAAAATTTCCCATAGAACCCCAGCAGACTCAGGACTTGAAAGATGCCAAATAAGAGCGGAGGCAAGTGCAAAAATACTCAAGTCAAGAAATTTGTTGAGGGGCTTTGAATGTCTGTTGTGGTGATTCACCGCACCAAGAGCTTTGTGCTTCATCAAATGGGTCCCAAGGATATATGAGAAATCGGCTAACGACAGAGATCTCTGTGGCTGAAACCATCAAATCGCTGCTTCATCTCCCTGCCTATTACGGTGACCGCAGTCGGCTTCTTCTTTCCCACCCTGGATTCCAGCATCTGCATTGAATTCAGGGAGCCTCATTCCAAAGCAGCGGTTACCACAGGCATTACTGGCTCGCAGAGAGTAGCCACTGGAGAGCTTTCCCAGGATGCTATCACTCCCTTTACAATGGTATTTCTCTCTGCTTTGGTGAAGGGTCTTCTGGATCCTCTTTGGGTATAGATAGGGGGTGGGTGAGCAATTCTTAGATGATATATCTGTTCTGGCATTCCAATTTCCCTGGGCCTTAGATACTGTCTTTTACGACCTACCAAGGAGGTCTTGACATTTAGTCTTCATTTAGCGTAGGCTACTGAGTTCCGGTTAAGTAACCAAGAAAATTCTTAGAGCCACTCAAGCTGGCACATCGAATTCAGAATCTCGGCTCCAAGCTCCCGTATCCATGATTTCAATTCTGTCCAACATTATATTTCTTCCAACACCCTTACCATCCATTTCCATACACGTACATCGGGTTTCTGTCTGTATAAGCTGACAGAATCCTGTAAGATTTTGGTGTGGCTCTCGTCTTCTCATGGTTCACACTTTGTAACTCATGCTCTGGGGTCTGGTGGCATTCGGGTCTGGTTGCAAGTCTAGAAGCAAGGACAGGCAGGGTGTGTGGGTCTTCAGAAATAACAGCGGTTCCTTGCAAGGCAAACACCTCAGAGGAAGCCATTGTGGCACGTTTAGGCAGATGAATACTAACACCAGTCAGGGAGGAAGGGCCTCTACCTGCAAAGGCGCCTCAGTGGAATTTGGGGGTTCGGAGTCTCCAGCTTCACGGGATGTGTCCAATTTTTAGGATGCTGCTTTTTCTTAACCAACACTGGAACTTTATTTTTTTTTTTTCTTTTTTTTTAAATTTTTTTTCAACATTTTTTATTTATTTTTGGGACAGAGAGAGACATAGCATGAACGGGGGAGGGGCAGAGAGAGAGGGAGACACAGAATCGGAAACAGGCTCCAGGCTCTGAGCCATCAGCCCAGAGCCTGACGCGGGGCTCGAACTCACGGACAGCGAGATCGTGACCTGGCTGAAGTCGGACGCTTAACCGACTGCGCCACCCAGGCGCCCCAACACTGGAACTTTAACATCAGAAACCCTTCAGGGATGTGAATTCAATTTGACTTGTCATTCAGCTACCAGAAAGATTTGATATAGAATTTGTTTTTCAGAACTTCTGGCCCTGTGTCTGTAGGAAAAAAAAAAACAAAACCAGATTACTTGTAGGGAAGTCACAGAAGCATTCTGGTCCCGTATCAAGACGTTGACCTAGAAATTCAAAGCCCTGAGTTTATCATTTTTACTCCCTAAATTCTCTAGTTTCCTTAAAAACCGCTAACCGATCCGTGATACTCCTTATTTCCACCAAAATGACATCAACTCCTTGGTCACCCGAAGGTTCTGCCTGTCCCAGGCAGCTGATGCCAGACGTCTGCAGGTGATCATCTCACGATCTCTTTTGCCACCACACAGTATGCACACATCTGCTATTCTTTCAAAAAACGTTATCCACCGTCTACCGCATGCCAGAGACTTTTCTCGACCCAGAGATACAGCAGTCACAGATCAGAGGCAGTCCCTGCTCTCATTCAGCTTGGTTCTAATGGATGAGACAGATGCATGAAAAATAAATTTTTAGTAGACTTTCAAGCATTTCCGTACTTTGCTGGAAAATAAAAGCAGCAAGAAGACAGATATTGATAGGAAGGACACGTTCAAGTCTGGTGACAATAAGCAGACATGAGCTCCTATTGGTAAAAGAGCGTTTAAGAATAGAAATAAGTATAATCAGTGCCCCTAACTTTGGAGACAAACCGAAGTACTGAATGTACTTCTATTTTTGACTTTTTCCTTAGCATGGTGAGTTGTTTGGGAAATGATTCAATGGTTATTTGTAGTTCCTAAATTCTCAACAGCAGTTGCCTCCTGATATGTGTCACTATATATTCTGAGTTGACATCTGCTGTCTGAATCACCAAAATAGTGCCTTGTTTTAAAATTTATCCACTATTGGCTTATGTTTTATCTTACTCGAGGCCATGTTATCACTACGTGTGACATCTCTGTATATGTGTTTGTGAAACTGGGATGAAGTTGGCAAAACTTGAGATGGAGGAAACTCTGAAACATGTTTTTGCATTAGGAGAACAGGAGGCATAAGCATGTTTGGAATAGAGAGAACAGGCAAGGCGAAGCGATGTTGGAGAAGGGAAAGTAAAATGCAAGTCGGGAGCTGAAATGTCACTGAGGCAACAACCTTGGGAGTTCAGACGGCCATCGACTTTTATCATGGCTTTTGGTCTCCAGCAAATAGATTAAAGTCCCCCTCGGGAGTAAAGCTTTCCCTTGGTAGAGGAGATCAGTTTGTTGATGGTGGTTTTGATGACAGTACCCGTGATGGCATTTTATGTGAAGAATGTTTCTCCAAATGGGACTTGACTTGACCAACTTTTATGCCAATAGGGAGACCAACACGCTGACCGACACTTTAGATACTGACATATCTAAGAGAGAAATAATTGACATAACTAAGTAATTGTGAAGTGTAACGTATTAATCTCCGGAGTTTTGCAGAACCAAAAATTGTGTAGATGAAGAAAGAAAATCACAGGGTAGATGGTCACGAGGATGAAACAATATAGTTAGCGTACATTTAATGTTGCACAACCGCCGTCTTATTTTTAAGAACTCAAATAAATGTTAAGCCTTTTGATAATTCTCCATCTTACGAGTTCTCCGTTTCCTCTGTGGCCGGATCAACCAGTCCCAGGAGATCCTCAGCAGATAAAGACAGGATTTTTTTTTTTTTCTTTGCAGCCCTCTATCCCCACATTTTCAGTTTATTCTGGGCTTCCCAGATCCTTGTTGATATTTCATAATAGAAAATCCTATTGATCATTCAGATGTCTTTGCTAAAGAGCTGATAGAGTTCAGATGAGTCAGTAATTGACCCACGTTACAGAAAACGTAAGCCAAAGAGCTGAGACTCATCCTGACTCATCGGAACCAGAGACGGGTATTCTTTTTACCCTACAACACCGTTCCATGGTGCAAAGAGGAAGCCGGAGGGATGTTCCAGCCTGGTCACCCTTGGCTGGGCTGTGCAGGGAGGCGGGAGGACACGGGTCTGGGAGTCAGGCAGCCCAGGCGTCCAGTGCTGGCATTGCCTTGGCTTTGTGAATCTGGTAAAGGTTCTCACACCACCGGGCGTCTGTTCTCCCCAGACGACCTTAGAGGCTCCTTCAAAAGTTCACATCCCTATGTGGCACTCAATTCCTCTGTGTGGCACTAGAGGCCAAAGCAAATAATTTGACTCTTTCTCGACCTCATCGCCAAAGAGTCTTGTCATAATAAAGTGGAACGCTTTGATTGTCTGACTTTGGGATCTGATAATGAAATTGTAGGGGAAAGTGTTACTGTTTTCCAACCCTCATACATGGATCTGTTGCTTTTTATATCCCCTGCCTTCTCTATGTGTGCCTGTTCTGGTCCTCTCTTGATTGGGGGGAATATATATGTGGGGAATAGGGTGAGCATTTCTGCAGAAGCAAAATAGGCCCTCTGTGTTTCAGCAGATTTTTGTCTTGATGGTTTCCTGAGGGTTTGTAAAGACTGGGGATTTTCCTCCTGTCAGCATGTACTGAAGAATGCCTACTATGTACTGCTATGTACTGGCTCTGTGTTAGTCTCTAGGAACCGGGAGAAATCTGGACTTAGAGAGCCACTCCTATCTACACATGAAAATGATCATACTTTGGAGAGTCTCAAGGTTTGTTACCCTCTCCCTGTTTTCTTTTGGGATTGAACAAGTTGATGCAAACCAATGTTATGAACGAACTTGATTACCTTTAGGGAGAAAATGCCTCACGTCTTGGGTTTTCGCTACAAATTTTAAGACTGAATAGCTGTTTTCAGAACGACAAGTTTGGCAGCCCACTTATAGGATGCAAAAGGAAGAAACACTAGAGATACCTCTATCATTTTGAAGTATGCGGAGCTATTTTTCCAAAGTCGGCTTCGCTGGCAGAGCAAGTCTGTTAATAACCTTGCAGTACTCCCTGTGTTGAAATAACACAAATTAGCATTTAACCCGGGAGGAAGAACACACAAAGTTATTTAACATTTACATAAAATTATGGAGTAAACTCCAAAACAGGTCGCCTCTGAAATGTATAATTACACTCAGCAGTCCCGTCAGCATACATAGAAACAATTTTTTTTCCAATCATCTTCGGCTTTTATTCACTCAGGAATGTATCATTAAAATTTCCACAGAACAATGAACCTTAATAGGTGCTAATGCAATTGTGAATTATGGTAATTGTTACCTAAATTAATCTCTGTACTTTCCCTTCCTTATTGCCCTATGCATAAGGAGTGTGAAAAAGATAATGTTGAAACTGACATTTGTATAAATGGTGTAAAAGGGTTATCTTATTTGATAAAAAATTTCACAAGAACTCGCTACTTTGTAAAATGGTTGACTCGATGGGCGGGGGGGCGGGGGGGGGGGGAGGTTGCAATGGCTCCAGATAATGGTTTACTTGTGAAATTTGTGATGGAACAAGGTCATTGACCATCAGGTCACCTTGGATGCCGACACACTCAGTAAGGTGTCCAGAAGGCACACATATGGCCCCCCTGTGCATATCTTGGCAGATCTGTGCACGTGGTCATTTTCTGTGGGTTTACCTTCACGTGTTTATATAAACTACATCCAACATACTTGGTGTAATGAAACCCACCATTATGGGCTCAACTGTGCTTCTTTCCCCTAAATTTATATGTTGAAGTCCTAACCCCCAGGACCTCAGAATGTGACTGTATTTGGAGACAGGGTCTTTAAATAGGTAACTAAATTAGAATGAAGTCATTACCTTCGGCCCTAATCTAAGTGGTATCCTTATAAGAGGGGATTAGGATACAGACAGACACGGAGAGGAGACCATATGAGGACACAGACGATGGCTACTATAAGCCAAGGAGAGAGACCTCAGCAGAAACCAGCCTTATCAACCTAGGTCTTGGACTTCCAGGCTCCAGAGCCACGCGGAACAAAATTTCTATTGTTTCAGACACCCAGTCTGTGCTACTTTGTTCCGGCCCCTCTAGCAAATGAATGTCTACCCAGACTGGACGTAACGAAACACACATTTTCATACTCCCTGTCACTCTTGACTTCCATTTGACCTTGGGCATATTGCTTAATTTTTTTCCACTTGCAAATGTAGTTTTCGTATGTTTGTTTATTTTAAATAGCCCAGCATCATATTCTTTTCTTTTTCTGACAGCACTTGGAGTTTCCTCTGAGGACATGCTAACTCCTGAGTCTCAGGCCCCACAGTTCCAGGGAGGCCCTTGTAGCGTGCTAGCTTTAGATGAGGGCGTGTCACTCAGGTCTGCTCCATCAGTATGTTCTATGCCCTCTGCCCACAATGATTGGTATAAGCATGGACATATATCAGAGACCTGGACAATGAGGTTCAGCTGCAGGACTTAATTTGGAAGTATTGAGCAATTAAATTATGTTTTTCTTTTGCAGTTGCTGAGGTACAGGGGTGTGCCCAAGACTCCCTGTAACTGACAGCCACCAGTGAAGTCAACACGGAGAGAGCTGGACCACAGGTAGACATCCAGTACCGGGGACCTGTGTGAGCCCCTGATCCAGCCTTGCCTGAAGCCAATGATCCCTGGAACCCTGTTGATTAATAAACCAGTAAATGCCTCCACCTCTCCTCCACTTTAAGGCAGTTCGACTTGCACTTCTAGCATGACTGCTGCTTAATGCTTTGTCTCTTCTCCTGCGAAATGAGTACATGTTTGTAATGCTAACTATATTTTCCCCCAAGTTAGGTGTTATGCAGAACGCTGATATTTCTCTGGTGTGCATGTGGGAGGAGGTAAAGAAAGGTAAAGAAAAGACTATCAGAGGTCACATGCAGACCTTTTTTTCCCACCAGGGGCTGATGAAGTTGCCGCAGGGCCAGAGACAAGGGCTGTTGTTGGGACACTTGATATGATTTTTCTTTCCATCTCTGGCAGGTCTCTAGGCTGTCAAGCAAGCTGAGCAAACGGACTTTCTTAGGGCATTTATGGACAGAGGTATACTTGGGCCTGGTAGTAATAATGGAATTTAAAGAGCAGTCTCATCAGCTTTACTAAAACAAACAAACCAAACCAAACCAAAACAAAACAAAACAAAAACCCTGGGTTGATGCAAATCTAACTGGGTTCAAGCGGAATGCATCATAATTAGTGGTATTTTATAGGAACTGTTTCAGGGGGCCAAGTCCAGGATGAGCTTTGCCATTTGTAACAGTCTTTGGAGGAGTGATTATCAACCAGATGTGAAGAAGACTTTTAAAGATGCACGAGTCTTTTACCTCCCAATACCAAACCTGCTCGTACAGTTTGCAGTCAATTTCAAGGGCTCTGTACTTTCACAGCCCACTTCCCTCCTGGACCTTGGCTCAAGAGCTCCTGCTCTAGCCACATCTGTGTGTTGGCTGATTTAGTTTCTAAGCTCTTCATATTTTCTGGATCCAGAATCTCAAAATTGCAATTTAGGCAGCCCTGCTAATTCATTTCTTCAACTGCTGTTAGCTTTTTCTTTTATTTTGGAGGTTGTTTTGTCTCTGCTTTTATTTACCTCTGTGTATAATCTAAGGAGGACTTCCTTGTTTATTTCGCAAGTGTTTCTTGGCTGTGTGCTGTGTATCAGGAGCTGTGGGAGATGCTGGTGATATAATGAGAATAAAAGGAGAGGGGCCCAGTGCCCCTGGAATTTATGGGCTGTTGGGAGAACACTGGACTTGGGTGATGTTCAATCAGCACAATCAAATATTGGCTGTTCTTTCTCTGGAATGAGGTCACTAGATCTGTGGGGCTCAACTCAGCCAGGGACCAGAGTCTGGAGGGGACTCTGATACCAGAGGGTGTATAAAGACTGCCTCGTCAGCTGGTCCAGCTTTGCAGAAATGCTCGGGGGTATCACAGGGCGAGAGTTAGGAGGACTATGGATGGCCTATCCTTTTGTCGGTGATTTCACACCAGAGTCAGAAGTAGAATGAGGCAAAAGTGAATGAGACACCTGCCTTCAGATGGAAAATTTATGAAAGTTCATGAAACAAACAAACAAACAAACACCCTCTCTGTTATCGATATCCAACAGGACCATGAGGGAGTGAGGGTGAGCCCTGCAAGGTCAAGGTGGGTTCTTGTCTTCACTTAAAATTTTGATATTTTGTTCATCATGGATAAATTCACTTTGGGAGTTTAAAAATGTTGCATTAAAATATAATTTCCCTTGATCGCTAAAATTTTTGGCACCCCCTTAAACTTTGTGCCCAAAGTCAAGGCTGAACTCTCCCCACCTTGTCCCAGCCCTGCCTCATGATGTAGCGATAAGTCACAGAGCTTTGTTAAGAAATGTTTGCAATGTATTTTGAGTGTATACAGGATGTGTACTCTATTAATAAACATTTTGCTTGATGTGATATATATATATTTTTGGTATATATAATTGGGGATATATATATATAACTCAAATTAATTTTTTAATTTAAAATTAATCTGAATTCATGGATTCCTTAAAACTGTAAAGTAGGCGTAATTTAGAGTCAGCAGGTAGAGACACATAGAGCATATAGACACATCAGTTTTTGAATCAACGTCTCTTAACTTAGCTGGGAAATCCCGCTGCACGGCAGCGTGCTTGGTTCTGAGGTTTAGCTGCGGTCTCCATGTCTATTGGCCACAAAGAGCTGGTGAAGGAGTTCATTACATGAGCTGCAGCCTTGACCGCCATGCTGTGAGGGGAGACCGCTGAGCGTTTTCCCTTTTCCTGGTCCTCTGTGCCGTCTCTCAGCCCTCACCTCTGGCTTCATGTTGGCCTCATCTCTCGCTGCTCCACGTCCCACATCTCTGTTGCCTTCTCTCCCTAATCTCCTACTTGTTCCCGGATCTCCCTGACACCAGACTTCACTTTACGTTTCATCCCTGACTCCTCTCTTGCTGGCATATATCTGTCTCACAGTCTATTTCTCCACCATCTGGAACAAGTTCTAGAAGCCTAATTAACTTGTAAAGTGTGTTCAGTTTGGATGGCAAAACCCATCTTTCTTCCCTGTGACTCGTACCTCCTGACCTTTCCTCATAAAACACTCATGTCCTATTTGCTACCCTGTGCTCAGTTGTCATTACTTTGTGTTGACAGTTTTATTGTTTCCTGGTGACCCCTGTCCATCCACAATTACTATGGTATGTAGCAACCTGCTTATTTCAAAGTTAAATGTGTGGAACAAAAATAAAACCAAAAAGTTCTACATTCTAGGGAGAAAAATCCAAGTTTTTAAAATATAACATATATTCATTCATACATAGAAAAATTCTATTATAATTTATTTTGCTAAATGAGTGAGTAGGTCTCTTAAACATGTCCAGATAACAGTTAGTAATGCTTGGTTCTTTAGATCTCCGAGGCTCTTAAAGTCACGCATATAAACAAGCAAATTTTTCATAGAAGCCAAAATCAACTACAAAATACTATATTGCATCAAGAAGCAAACAAAAAAATGGCTTTAAAGTATGGACTATAAATGAAGATGATTCAGTCTTTCAAAATGCCCTGGATTTTACATAAAGTAAATATATATTTAGGAAACTGTATGACCAGATCGTAATTTGGGAATGAAAATAACAAAGAAAAGTAGCTTAGTTACGTAGCAGAATAGAGTGAGGGTAAGAAGACCAAAGTCTTTCCCTTCGTCACTGCCACTTGATTGCACAATAAGCCTGGGCAGGATGTGCACCATGTGAGTGCCTCATGTTGGTGAGTGGAAGATGGGGGCTAAGAAAAATGGCTTCCACCCAGTAATCACTAAAGCTGATATAAATTAGCATCACAGAGCTTAGTACAGACTTGTATTTAAGGAAATCATTTATCTCTGGTTGCATTCCTGTTATGAACTTAAACAGAAAGGGACTATCGTTTGCTTTTAAAAGTTGAAAGGCCAACACAAAGATATGGAAAGAAAAAACAAGTCTGGTATGTTCCACAGGAGCCCAAGAAGTTTGGCAACTTTCTCTCAGATACGAGTACTTCTTCTTCTGTGTCCTTGTGTGCCCTTTATTTGGAGTGAATTTTTATTAATTTCCATATCCCTCTTGTAGTCTGTGGGATTCATGTGTTATCAGAGAATGAATGAAGAAGAAGATGTCTATTTGAGGAAGCAGGCCCTTAACAGTTTATCTTTGGATTGACTGATAATTTTTAGGAGTCAACTTGTCCAGGACTTTATTCTGAGTTTCTTGAGAGAAGTGAAGGGAGGCAAAAGTAACACTTCTCCGGTGCTTTGGGATCCTTGGGAAGAAGCTATGTGAGAAGCACAAAGTATCGCTCTCATTTGGCAATCGTGATTCTAAGGCATATTGAAGCAGACACTTGAATGCTCCAAATGACAAGATAATCCAGATAAAGTTTACGCGTCTTGCAGCTTTTGAAGTTCTTAAAGCCAAATAGAGTGGAAGGATCAAAGACAAACCAAGTTCCCAAGTTAGCTCGTATCGTACACTCAGTGCCTCTGCTTCCTACGAATCTCAGCTGCCAGCAGCAAATACCGCAGCCAAGCACCTAGAGGCAACTGCTCTGCGTGTGGACAGTTCCATCACACATATGTGCTGTGGGTTACAAAAATGAGGCTCTCTTCTTTTGTAACTTGCTTTCAATTACCACAGTACTGAGTAATTAAATATGTCGCTCTATGATATCAGTGGTAAAAGCAAAATAGTTCTCCATTATACAGACGAATCAAAATGGGTTTAACCAATCCTTGTGACTGGATATTTCGCATTGTATGTTAGAAGACCCCACCATCCCATCAACATGGAAACAGGTTAGAGCTGACCTCTTTAAAGTTCCTAACACTGTTGGTAAAAACGAAGACTGTGGAAAGCCCAAGTGGGCAGGGTCAGAAGTCTTCTGGGTATCACACAGTGGGTCAGAAGGAAGCGGGTCCTACAGATCTTGAAGGAGGACTGGATGCTTAAGTAATAACTCACATGAATTCATTGTGTAAACTATATCAAGTGTACAAAATATGAGGTGTTTCGGCTAAGAAATGACTATCTTTCTTTTTTTTTTTTTTTTAATGCTTATTTACTTGAGAGAGAAGAAACAGAGTGTGAGCGGGGGAAGGGCAGACAGAGGGAAACACAGAATCTGAAGCAGGCTCCAGCTCTGAGTTGTCAGTGCAGAGACCCGTGTAGGGCTCTAACTCACGGACTGCAAGATCATGACCTGAGCTGAAGTCAGACACTCGGTGGTTAGAGTACAGTTTTTCCTGTAGATCATCCGAGGCACCAGTGCCTCAGACTGACTGTATTTGGAGATAAGGTCATTGAAGAGGTAGTCAAGGTAAAATAAAGTCATCTGGGTGGGTCCTCATCCACTATAACGTGTCCTTCTAAGAGGAAGAGATTAGGACACAGCTGCACAGCAAGAAGGCCATGTGAAGACACAGGGCCTTCTAGGGCAAGCTAAGGAGAGAGCCCTCAGTAAAAACCAATCCCACTGAGCCCCTGATCTTGGATTTATAGCCTCCAAGACTGTGAGAAAATGAATTTCTGACCTTTATGCCACACCGTCTGTGGTACTTTGTTATGACAAACCTAAAAACTAAAACTTCATTGTGAGTTCTTATTAAATTACTCAATTTCTATAAAAGGATATCAGAACAATCTCTCTTGCCTGCTTAGATATATGTCTCTATGTAATAAGTGACATAAGCTAGTCCCACAATAAGCATACTCTTGAACTTGGGACCCACCCACCATTTAGCAAAAACCAAGCTGAAATAATATTTATGAAGGGAAGTTTGTTCAAAGGCCATTTATTTCATGAATTCCACCAGATATTCTAAAGCTTACCTCTGGAGCAAACTCTATCCTATGCTGTGTAATTTGGGTTCAATACTAACACTTTGTTTTAAAGCTTATTTACTTAGAGAGAGGGAGAGAAAGAGGGAGTGCACTAGCAGGGGAGGGGCAGAGAGAGAGGGAGACAGAGAATTCCAAGCAGGCCTCGAGCTGTACTGTGAGATCTTGACCCGAGCCGAAATCAAGAGTCAGACGCTTAACTGACTGAGCCACCCAGGCGCCCCATGTTGGTTCAACATTAGATTGTGTTTAATAAATGACTTTTTGTTGAGGTATCATCAAAATAGAGCAAAGAATATTCTAGAAAGGGTTTCAAGAAGTGCATTTGTGTGTCTACTGAAAGGTTGCTACTGAAAACATTTGCATGGGATTTTTTGCTAAGTGGTCCTTGGGGAGAAATTCTAACTAATGTAAGTACCAAGAATATCTGCTCTTCTCATGATCAATGAATCCAAAGGTTAACTTAGCTTTTATTTTTTGCAAGGATGGCCAGAAAGTTGGACGATGGTTCTTTTTTTTATTATTATTAATATAATTTATTGTCAAATTGGCTTACATACAACACCCAGTGCTCATCCCAACAGGTGCCCTCCTCAATGCCCATCACCCATTTTCCCCTCTCCCCCCCTCACCCCCCATCCACTCTTAGTTTGTTCTCTGTATTTAATAGTCTCTTGTGGTTTGCCTCCCTCCCTCTCTGTTTGTATCTATTTTTTTTTTTTTCAAAAATATGGAACGCTTCACGAATTTATGTGTCATCCTTGCGCAGGGGCCATGCTAATCTTCTCTGTATCATTCCAATTTAGTGTATGAGCTACCGAAGCGAGCACTGGACAAGGGTTCTTAAGCTTAATATACAAAAAAATCGCCTGAGGAGCTAATTCTGAAACTCTTCTTGAGAGTGAGGAAGGAGATGTGACAAAATATCCAATTTAGAATAAAGTTTAGTATGATCAAAAAAAAAAAAATTAAACTGTTCCTTTAGGTAGTGTTCAGTGTAGATAAAATTGCTTGGGACTGATCTCCCCTTATTTTCCTTCCTCGGATGGCATATGGGTATGTGAGGGGGTTGAGGTGTCTCTGTGGTAGCGGGCACACTGGTTTCAGACCCTTGTTCCCTACCATGCCTTTCACCCAGGCCTGTGGCCAGGACACCCAGTTCTACCTTCTACTGTTATGTCACTATGTCCCAACACGGCAGGTGCCTGTCAGTCTGGCTCGCTCTCAACTCAGATGCCCACATGCCATAGAGACTGAAGGGGATCAGAGGGGTCAACCCAGATCACCCTCTCTCTAGCCACATGGTGTGCTTTCTTAATTAAGCCGAGTGGCTGTATGTTGGTGTGGGGTTCTCTGCACAGTCACCTCCTTCTTGACTCCCAAGTGGAGAAAAAGAGGCAAGAGTCCCTTCTCTTCAAGGTTTCTTTCCTTATATAGGGCAATCGCCCTTGCTGAGTAAAAGTCTGGCAGGGGGACATCAAGAGACACGGGACCGAACACTTGAATCTGTTTTCTTTCTTCCTCTTTTGCTCCCTATAAATCCTGAAGCTGGAAATAGGGAAGTTTTTGTTTTTCTTTGCCTACATTTTGATCTCCTTTTACAATTGAGCAAGAGATTCTCCACCATTGTGTTCCCCGGGTGGAAGTGGAATTTTCTCAACAGTGACAAGAACTCAACAGGCGTGGGTCCTCCCGGATTGGTTGTTGATATACCAAAGGAGGAAATAAAAGCGTTTGGGAAATCCTTTCTTTCTAAAAAATGCATGGCTCTTAAGCGTATTGACTTTCTGCTAAATCCTATTTCGGGTGTCAGATGCTGAATATTACATCAGTATTTATTTTCATTTTTCTCTCTCTAACACATCTCTCCAAGCAGATGGGTTCTCTAAGACATGGACGTGGAGTTGCAAAACAAATAAAGCACATTAATAATTTAAAAATTGTCTCTAATATATACTGCTATATTATAAATGATAATAAAAGATAGGTATCAGAAAATACAAAGAAAAAAAAAGAAAATGGCCTTGAAGGAGGGGAAGAAAAGTAAAAAATAAACTCTGAGCCCTCAAAACTGGTTTCTTCAGCCTTGGTTGCAATGCCAAGGGGCAGTCCTAAAATCATGTATACACTGAGAAAGAGTATCTATGCCTTATTTTAGTGCCCTAATTTGAATCGTACACCTATTGGTAGACATAAACTTTGAAAATTAGATGTAGATTACACTATGAGCTGGTTGTCTCTGACCTGGTAAGAGACTCCAGGGTTGAGTTCAAGTATTTCTAGGAGTCTTAGGATGCTGGCAAGTAATCCCATTTCTTTGCTTCAATTTTTCTTCACGTTTACAAAGTTTGGTAAATCACTCTCTTATCTTTCTTGCTGACCTTAAAGGAATGCGGTGGAGGGAAAAAAAAAATGAAGACTAGAGATCCCTTTAGAAAAAGATTGAGATATTTGATTAATTGCATCATTTATTGTCACACATCAGGCAGTCTTCTCATTCTGTATCGTAGTAAAGGAACCCTTGCAAACCGGTGGGCGGTTAAAGACTTTGAAAAGAAGCAAGTCTCCCTTTTCCAGTTTTTCCCCTTCTAGTTTTGATGGGGGTTGAGATAAAAGGAGGTCTTAGGAATGCACAGTCATCGGATGGGTGGACGGAGCAGGAGGAAACTGCTGGCATGTGACATTAGGTGGCAGGTGATTCCAAATGGTAGCCAACCCTCAGCAAGGAAAAGCAGGACACTCTACAGCTAAAGAGTAACAGGAAAGATGTCAGAGCAGGCTGATTTCCATTGGGAGGGTTTATTATTTAGCCTTGTTCGTCCAGCCCATGTGGCTACAAAATCCTTGAAGATACTGGAAACTCTACAATTGGTTTCAAGATGGGCCCTCTCATTGCTCTGCTCTTCCAAATAGAATCCTTGTTTTGATCCAAGGTGGTTACCAGCTTTAAATGGCATCTTCACCATGACCGTGAGGTGTGGTTTTTGTTCCTTTTGTGGTCTGCACGCTGATATCTACATCAGCTTTACCCTGGTCTCCATTTTCTCTCTCCAAAATCCCTGCCTTGTCCTCTTCAGATCCAAACCTTTTCTCCCCCAAGTGTTTTTGTAGCCATAAGGACATGCCATCCTCCCTCTCCCACTTTTTTTTTTTTTTTTTTGGTTGAAAAATACTGTAACAAAGCGAGGTCATGGATATACTCTGGTGTCATGGTTTGTAAACGAGAATTTTTTTTAAAAAGATGCCTTTCCTGATGAATCCATTATTGTAGTCTTGGTTTAAAATAAAAAAAATTGATGACAGGGTGGAGTCTCCTTTTCTCCCAAGCACCTCTGATCCCAGTGTACAAATAATGTTTATATTCCAGTTCACAGGGGAAAAAAAAAGAACGTGAAAATATTTCATTGAAAGCTGACAGCTTTAACGAACTTTAAAGGTTAACCCTGGTGCTAGTTAACATATCTATTCATGTCTCCATCAGTCTATTGAATTACTCAGCTGAACACGCACACAAAAGCAAAACTTAAAAAAAAAAATACCCAGAAAGCCAACATTAATAATTCATAAATACTGGAGGCTGGTGACTGACAATTTTCCCCCTACTGTGTTGAAGTCTGTTAAGAACTGAATCCTGATAGCTCCTAAGTTACTTTAGAAACTCAGTGAGCAACCCTGTCCAAGAATGTTAATGTTTCTGTAAGTGGTTAGCTACCGAAACAGTGGATTTTTATCCCCTCAAGCACTTGTTCATGTCCCTTTGGATTAGTATAAGGTACAGCTTTTCATGAGATGTTTAACTGACAGTTTTTATATTTGAATTTCTCAAGCATCTGCAGACCATAAAGAACTCCAAATTCAGCCATAATCCTCTGTTACAAAGGAAATCGGCATTTTTGAACAGATTCCAGATACCAATTATAGCATTAATGAGGATATACAATCGCGTTGTCTGCTTCGGCAGGGTTAGAAGCAATGTTGTTCCTGACAGAGCTGGCCTGACTCAGAATTCACCATTCTCCTTCCGCCATGTGCATAAAAACGTGCTTTCCAAACCTTCCCATTAAGGAGAGGAGCTATCAGGATGACTGGGTGGCTCCGGTGGTTAAGAGTCCTACTCCTGATTCCACCTCAGGTCATGATCTCGTGGCTCGTGAGTTTGAGCCCTGCCTTGGGCTTTGAGCTGACAGCGCAAATCCTGTTTAGAATTCTCTCTCTCTCTCTCTCTCTCTCTGTCTCTGCTGCTCCCTTGCTCATGCATACATGCTCTCTCTCTCTCTCTCAAGAGTAAATAAACTAATTAAAAAAAATAAAAACAATAGGAGCTATTAACATCTTTAGGGTTTAACCATTTTCCTGGGGACACAAGGGACAAATACTATCACTGTCTGTTGCCTGACAACGAGTTGATTTCAAGCTCTCGTATCAGAATAAACATTCAGGCTTGATGTTATTAGAAAGATTTAGCAAAGAGTTCCCATGGAGGACTGAGATGGGGGCTCTGCATGTTCTTCTGCTGGTGCCAGCTGGCTTTCTCACCTGGCTTTGCTTCAAAAGGGCTCCAAGGCTGTTATTTCTACCACTCGTGGCTGATATTTCTACCACTCGGCAATGATTAAACTCTCTTTTATGTTTTCCATTCAGAGTTTTTAATTGTCTGCCACGCCTGCCCTTTAGGAAGGCAAGGGGAGGCCAAGGGATCTTCTCAGACCTGGGGATGGTTGGCATGAGGTTTTCTATGAGTCCTCACAAGGCAGCTTCTAAATAGGAAACTATGGTGGGAGGCCAATGTTAAAACTCTTCCTTGGCTTCCTAAACTTCAGGGTTAAAAATCGTTTTGTATGAGGGGGAGTTGGAGAAATAACCCAATATCTGCCTTGATTGGTAACAAGCTTGTTTCTGTTTCTTACACTGTAGTCATGGCAACAACCAGAAACTGTTACATTAACTGAAGTCCTTCCTCCTTAAAATCTTAGTCTGGTGAACAGCCACTAAAGGACGTGAGTTTCAAGATTTGTCTGTTGCACAGTAGAAACTCATAAATAACTGATTCACTCAAGGCATTGGCTTCTGTATTAAGCAATAGATAAGGCCCCAAACATATACTGAGCGCTTTCCTCTATGGAGGCCTTCGCCAGGTATGATGACTATGTTAGTCGTTTGTCATGGAGGAAGTTTGAAATCCTGCACTGCTGATTAATGACCATGTGAGTGTGGACAAGCGTCGAAGCCTCCTGAGCTTCTGTTTTCTTGCCTGCAAATTGGGGATAATAGTATTTATCTGATAGGGTTGCAGAGCAGTTTTAAATAAGATAATGTAGAGGAAACATCTAGCAGAATTAACAGTAAGTTCTGTTTTCCTTTCCTTAGAGAATTGGTGCAGTCTTTTCAAAGGTAGTGTGTGTGTGTGTGCGTGTGTGTGTGTGTGTGTGTGTGTGTATTACTTTACTGTAATCTTGTGAAGGAGAAAAATCAGACTTTGATTACTTTGATTACTTTTCTATTTGGCAGATGAAAAAAATCTAGGCACAATCAAGTTACATGAGTTGTCCACATCTGTAGCTAATTCAGAATTGGCAATTGTGTACAAATTGTCTTCTTTATAGTATTTCCTTGAGTATGTATTGACTTTTTGTACCCCCTTATAAGGAAGTCCACATTAAATAATAAATACCTCACTCCTAAGTATTTCAATCAAACTTTGTCGTTAGGGTAAAGGTTATAGGTTAATTTAGCAGAAGGAGGAAAAATGTTTCAAAGAACGCTGGTGTGATATTTAGTGATTTCTACTTTTTGATGGAAAGATTTTAGTAGTTTACTAACTAATAATTATTTTGGGCCTGCTAAGTTTCAGGAGCTGTGTTAAGTGCTATGCAAATATTAACTTTTTAGCTTCTTGCAGCAATCCTATGATACTGATACTTCCCAGCACCCCTGTTTTACAGGTGAGGAAACAGAAATGTGGAAAGACTGAGTAAACAGCACCACATTCCCCATGTAGTGGGTGGCAAAGCCGTCTTTCAAACCCAGGAATTGTAATCAGGATTCACAGTACTTAATGCACAAATGTTGCTTCCCAATTGTTTATATGAAATATGAAATTAGTGATGGTAAAGGAGACAATAATGCCTCAATGTGTTTGTGACTTTGACTTTCCTTGAGGTTTAATTTCAAAGTTCATTAGAAAAAAGGAAAAATTTCAAGTAATTCAACTAATGCTCATTCTGGTCTATACAGATTTTTATTTTTATAATTTGCCTTTAATCTTTTATTTAATGAATAGAAATCTTAACCAAAATTGAATGACAGGTCAGACAAATGCAATGGTACAGATGATCTACCTTTTGTATCTAAGACTATGTTCACTTTCTTATAAAAAGAGGATATTAATTATAATTTTGTTTCTAAACCCAAATTTAATTAATACGGACTTTGTCATAGCGTTTCCTCACCTATCCAGAATTCTTACCTACATGGAATTGTATCTTTTATTAAAGCTTTATCAATACTTTTTTCTTGAATTTTCTGTTCACTCTCTGTAACCCACAGAGACTCATAGGACAAGTGGTTCAATCATTATTTCTCAGCCTGATAATATTTTAGCAGGCTTAACTTTGAAATCCAGAATGCTCTTCTGCATTTAAAACAATCTATTTGCTTTTCTTTTTCCTTTGAAGACTCAAGGCAGCTTGTAACACAGCAAACCAAAAAGAAATAAAATACCAGGATCAGATAAAAAGAAAAGCATAATTATACACATCATAAGACTCAAACCTTGTTGCCATAGCTGGTGTGTGAGTTTGGCTCTAAGCCATTATATAATTCCTTGAGGGCAGTGAATGATGTAATAAACACTGACCTCAATTACATTTTTATAACTTATAAAACACTAAGTTTCATATGGCTTGACTATATGATGGGATTTGATAAAAGCTGAAGGTAAACATTGCTCTCTCAGGGATGCCCTAACGTGTACCAAAATGTCCCTTTCCAGTAGCTCAGCTTACGTCAAGGATACAAGTACCTAGAAAAGTCAGTAAGTTGGAGAAATACTTTTAAAAACTCTTTTTCTCTATATTATAGATACTTTGCAAAGACCTCATGAACGTTCTCTCCCAAATTTATAAAACACATAGAAAAAAATACAAAGTAACATAAACACTTAGTAATCTCTCTCTCTACTCTCCTTTTCTTCCCTTTCCCTAATAACTGGTATTAATAGTTGCTGTGCTTTAGTCCATTCCACAGTAGACAATGCAAAAAATGCTATTTCCACTGGTTTAAAATTTTTTCTTTTTTCTTAAAGACGTATGACTGAGCTGGGGTTAAGGTATGCAAAATAACTAGAGTTAAGGGTCAGTGAGAAGGAAGAGAAACAAGGGCCAACTGGAGCTGATATTTTTTTGTCCTGAGGTTATCTGCTGAAGTCTGGAGGCTAGGCCCTCGGTTCTGAAGTTCCATATGTGGGGGGCTTGTAATCCAAGGAGAATGGGATGGAAGATCAGCACCTTGGACATAAACCTGAAGTCAAAACTCTCACCTGGTACCTTAAGGAAGTGTATGTCCTTCATAAGGAGACTTGGCCTGTTTTGTCTTTGATGAGAAAAATAGTCTTCTCAGAGAACTTGGGGGGAAAAAAGGCACACTCACCATTATAGCTGGAAAAACTCATCAGTTAGAAAAATCCCAGGTTGTTAGTAGTGCCAGGCTCATCTAGAAAACAAACAAACATGAGTTCTATCTGGAGGGATGCATAAAGCATAAACTCAAACAGAAGAGGCACAGAGCTTTTGACAGTTTCATGGTGCTCGGAAGGCAAGAATTGGAATTCATTGCTCTTCAAAATGAGGAACTCTGAAAAGTGCCCCAGGCTTTAAATTGAGTCTCTTGAGGGCTAAACTCTCAGAATAAAGATAAACTGAAAATAGACTCCATCTTCCAAAAACTGACACCAAATTCCAAATCATCTTCATCTCTGATTGGATAAAGATGATCAACCCCTCATTCAACTGCTTGTCTGAAAAATAGTAAATTATCTCTAAAGGAAGAAAACATCATTTAAAACTTACACATTTTAAAGATACATTATGTCAGACATTCAAAAAAATTTACCTGATATGCCAAGAGGACTACTTACTGAAAACCAAGAGGAAAAACAGAAAAGATATAGACTCACAGGTAATCCAGGTACTGGAATTAATATCTTTAGAAATAGGTGGATAGAGAATTTCACCAGAGAATTACAACCTATAAAAAATAATGCAGAGGGAATTCTATCACTGCAAAATTTATGAACTGAAATTAAGTACTCAATAGATTGATTTAACAGGAGATTAGATAAAGCAGGAGAGAAAATTAGGGTAATCATTAAAAGAATCATAAAAGGAGGCATAACTAAAAGCTAACAAAGGGGAAAAATTGAATAATAAAAGCTACTTGATAAATCCAAAAGAAAGCAAGAAGAAGAGAAGATGGAATAAAGGACAGGAAACAAATAAGAGAGGTTTAAGCCGACATATTTCAATAATTACCTTTAATAGAGATGGAGCAAACACTCCAATTAAAAGACTGTCATAGTCGACTGGGTCAAAAATGAATCAAATATGTTTCATATGATTTTAATACATGACACACAAAGAATGGAAGTGTAGAGGAACTGACCAGAAGGAGCTGGTGGGCTGTATTCACGTTAGTACAGCTAATAACAGGTAAAGTGTGCTTCAAAGAATACGGATCGTTAGAAAGAAAAAAGAGGAACACACGGTGATAAAAAAGAGTCAAACCGCCAGAAATATATAATTCCAATTTGGTATAACTCAGATAGCAACACCTGAAAATGTATGAAGCAAAATTGACAAAATTAGAGTGAAAACGAGACAAATGCACTATCATGCTAGAAGTTTTCACTGACACGATATAGACACAAAAATTCAGTAAGAACAGAGACAACACGCACAACATGATTTTCTAATTTGGCCCAATTAGCAATCATAGAACGCGACACTTTTCAGGTGCACATGGAACATTATCCAAAATTGACTATGTAAAGCCATATGGGCCATAAAGTAAGTCTCAACAACAAATGACTGAAATAAGGAGTGTGTTCTCTGGTTATAAGAGAATTATGATAAAAATTGATAGTAAAAAGGTATCTTGAAAATCCTCAAATATTTGAAATTAAGCAGTTCTCTTTTAAAATAAACCAAAGGTGAAAAAGTTATGACAATGGAAATTAGAAATATTTTAAGCTGGTCATTATAAAAGCATCATATATTAACACATGAGGGATACAACTAAAGCCATGCTTATAAGGGAAATTAGAGTTTTCGATGTGTACATTAGACAAGAAGAGAGGCTGGAAAGTCAAAGATCTGAGCACCTGTATGAAGGTGTTAAAATACAAAGAGCAAATTAAAACCAGAGATAGTGGAAAGGAGAAAGTCTAAAACAGAGAGTAAATTAATAAAATATATATGTATAATAGAAAATATCAACCAAAAATTTGACCCTTTAAAAAGATAAAAAAATTTTCATAATCCTATGACAGAACTATCTGATAAAGAAAAAAGAGACAAATACAAATTACCAATATTAGGAGTGAAAAAAGGGACATTATTACAGATCATACAGTCATTAAAAAACTCATAACAGAGTATTATAAACAAGTTTATTCCCATATATGTAAAAATTCAGGTTAAATAGATGAACTTGTAAAAAACTACAGTATACCACATGGAGTCCAGAAAAGATATAATATTTGAAAAGTTTTATATCAATTAAGGAAACTGAATCCACAGATAAACACTTTTCACAAACAACTCTCTGGGCCTAGATGGTATCACTTCCAATTTTTTCCAAATATTTAAGGAAGAAATAAATAATCAATTTTTAGACAATCTTTTCCAAAAATTGGAAAACAGGAAGCACCTCCCTATACTTTTTATGTGTCCAACATATAATATTGATACTTAATTGGACAAAGACAACAAAACATATAAAAATTGTAAGTCAATGTCTTGAACATAGATGCAAAACCACTAAACAAAAAATATTTAAATATCAAGTCTAGTGAAAAAGCTAGGAAAAGCTAATACATCACAACCAAGTTATTTATTCAAAAAACAAAAGATTAAAACATTTGAAACAATTGAAATTAAAAGTTAACCAAATAAAGAAGGAAATCATATAGTTATACAGGCAGAAGAAACATTTGATAAATTAAAAACGGCTCATGTTAGAAGCATTTAATAGCAACTAGCAAACTAATAATAAAGGAAAACATTCTCAACCTGATGAAGAGTATTGCTATGTACTGAATGTTGGCTCCCAAATTCATATTTTGAAATCTTAATGCCTCATATGATGGCATTAGGAAATGAGGCATTTCAGAAATGATTAAAGTCTTTATAGGAAAGGCCCAAGGGAGTTCCTTTGTGCCTCCCACCATGTGAGAACACAGTGAGAAGTTGTCAGTCTGTAACCCACAAGAGGGCTTTTATCAGAACCTGACCATGCTGACACCCTGAATTTGGACTTCCAGCCCCTAGAATCATAGGAAATAATTTTCTGTTGTTTATAAGCTACCCAGTCTTTGATATTTTTGTATAGCAGCTCAAATAGACTGAGACAAATATTCTCCAAAATACCTATATCCAACCTCATACTTAATGTTGAGATGTTGAAGGCTTTCCCTATTATATCAGGAACAACACAGGGTCCTAGCTCCTGAAAGCAGACAAGGGAAAAAAAAATTTATATATATATATATATATATATATATATATATATATATATATAATGAAATAAAATTTCACTGTTCCCTGATGACATGTGAACATAGAACATCCAAAAGAATTTAAAAGTGAACTTAGTGAAACACTGAATAAAATGCCAAGATACAGGGTGCCTGGGTGGCTCAGTTGGTTGAATATCCAACTCTTAATTTTGGCTGTGTCATGATCCCAGGGTCATGGAGTCAAGACCCGTGTTGGAAAGTGGACTGCTGATCTAAAATGTATACGAAAACATAAAGGGATAAAATTAGCTAAGATGATGTTGAAGAACAGGAACAAAACTGCAGGACTATACTACAAGATATCAAGATTTATCATAAAGTTGTTATAACTAAGATAGTATGATATTGATATAAAGATAATCAGTGAAACAACAGAGTCCAAAAGTGACCCACCTATATAAGGTCACTTGATTTATGATAAAGATTATACTTCAGATCTGTGGGGGAAAGAATGGTCTTTTCAATAAATGGTGCAGAGTCCATCAGATATACAGATTTAGAAAAAGAATATTACGCCTACCCTACACTGTATTGTAGACAAAAAAAAAAAAAAAAAAAAAAAGTGAAGGCAAAACAATTCTTGATTAATGATAAGTCTAAACAGGGAAGGTGAAACAATAAAAGTTCTGAGGATTGTAGAGACTAGAACTTCTTAGTTGTGTTTAAAGCACACCAGAGAGATGCAACCAATTCCAGAGATTCTGTCCAAAGTGAAAGGGTGGACAGGTGGGAGAGGTGGGGGAGAAGGGAGGAGACAGGAGGGGAGGGGAGGAAGAGAGGAACCCTACTTGGTTTCTGTCATCTTTAATCTCCCACCGGAGCTTACCTTGCTAGACGAAGGTAAAAGTCAGTTGTCAAGGAAGCTTGGAAATACAGCCGACCAGGGGAACCAAGAGAAACAGATCTGAGAGTAGACCAAAAACCAAAACAAAACAGAACAAAACCTGAAAGCAAATTAAACAAACAAAAAAACAAACAAACAAAAACCGCCTGACATGATCAAGTTCAAAAGACAAACATCAGTCAAGAAATAGGAGATGAAGCCCAAGTCAGAAGATGGGAAGATGTAGAAATGAGACAGACAGAAGGGAACAGAAATCATCTGTGAAATAAGAGAGTCCATGCTAATTACAGCAAATGAAGTAATGGGATCAAATGGGCTATTTTATGTATGTTTCACACACAGACTGATCAGGTATGTGAATTCTACCTTGGATGTCATAGGGGCTTCTCTCCACTGTGAGTTTTCCCACCTGCTTCATTTCTTGAGTTGGATTTGTTAGAGTGAACAAATACTAAGAGGGAATAGTAGTTCACGATGTTTTAAAATGTCAGTCATCTTCATTATTGGTTTGGATGAATCTGTTCCATATAAGATGAATCAGAAAGCTCATGGATGGAATAGGATAATTACTAAAAATAAATTTATTTTTTAAATCCTCCTACTATTATTATCTTTTATTCTAACTTTTAAAAATTCCATTCGATTTTATTTTTAAAAGAACCACCTATTGGAAATTTTAAATCTATCTATGTCTATATATTTCTGTGTCTGAATATGCTGTATATATACTCTGAAGGGTAACAAGAAGTTGAATAGTTTGGGGTGCCTGGGTGGCTCAGTCGGTTGAGCGTCCGACTTCGGCTCAGGTCATGATCTCACAGTCCTTGAGTTCAAGTCCCGCGTCGGGCCCTGTGCTGACAGCTCAGAGCCTGGAGCCTGCTTTGGATTCTGTGTCTCCCTCTCTCTCTGCCCCTCTCCCGTTCATGCTCTGTCTCTCTCACTCTTAAAAATGAATAAATGTTAAAAAAAAAAAATTAAAAAAAATAAAAGAAAAAATAAAAGAAAAAGAAGTCGAATAGTTAGTGTTGACAATGAACTGAGTATAATCCTTGACTCTTATTCAGCCTTTAAATCGTTAGTATGAGCTGAGGGGAAGGAAAAAACCAACAAAACTCCAAACTGGTTCCAAGAATGGCTTTCCTTTTTAGCCAGTGTTACATTTTTCACAGGATGGGGGAAAAAGCTTTAGTGGCGGCATGCTGGTCTCGGGTAATACTTTTTAGTAATGCAAGAGCTTAGTTGGCTGGGTAACTTGATTACTCTGGAGGGCATGCTATTAGCAGAATGGGAAGGAATCAAAAGAAAAAAAAAATTTACATTAAGGCCACAGACATGCCATACAATGCAATTACTTCAGGTTTTATATCCAAAAAGCTATTATACCTCCCCCCTCCCCACTCTTTTAGCACTGTGGTATTCTGGTAAGGGGCTTTATAAGAGGCAAGAAATGGATGCTAGCCCAGAAAAACCCAAGAGATTATTTTGTGAATGAAAAAGGCCTGAAGCTGGGAATAAGTCCATATGGATTTTTCTTTTTAGCTCTTTCCAATGAATTGCGGTTATCCATGGCTAATCAATTCACTTCTTTTTGCCTTAGTTTTCACATGGAAATGGTCATTCTAGTTTTTTAGCTCAGAAATGCTATACGCATCAAAGAGACAATCGGTACAAAATGCTTTTGTATACCTGACAGGAAAGTGCAGGAGAGTGTCCTTCCAAATCATTACCTGGAATCTCACGGTTACTTCTCAGCAGACATTGTTAGGAGGGAAGAGCATTTTGGAGTTGGTAGCAGTCAGGCCAGGTTAGGTTATGCTGTGGTAACAGATCAGTCCCCACATCTTCGTAGCTTAACAAGCAAAGGATTTAATTTTCATCCATTCAGTGCATCCCACACGGGTGTCCTACATGGGTCTACAGTGGAAAGCTTTGGTCCAGTTACTCAGATCCCAGCTGAAGAAGCCCGCCATCTTGTGTGGCTGCGACCTCAGAAGCATGGTTTCCAGGGTCTCTGTGAGAGGGGAAAGGAGAGCATAGAGCACTCACACCTGCTCTTCAGAGCCTTGGCCAAAAATGGCACAAATCTCTCTCACTCGTGAGCCCATCGCGTGACTCGATTTACCTGCAAGGGGCCAGAAAATGTCCCATGTGCCTAGGAAGGAGCAGAAAACCACAGAGGGGTGAGCACTGAGCTCTTACCCACAGCCGATTGGAACTCATGATTGAAATCTGCAGAGGGGCTCTTCAGAAGGGAGCTTTTGACAAATGAGGTGGACCTTTATCACTTCACTCATGTCCATCATCACAGCACATTTCACTCCTGTTTTGGTGGGTGGCCAACCAAAAATTCCTGGGGTTTTAAGGTGAGGCGTCTGCACAGATTCAAATTCTCACCTTAAGTGTTAGACTCTGAGCTGTGACCTCTGCTTCCACCAGGAAATCTTAACGAGTAATTTCTCCTTCTAGGAGCCTGTTCTTGTGTTCTGGCTGGAGACAACAGGACCAAAGCCAAGTCAAGGTCTTGAAATTTAAAACGGAGACACAGCTAGTCTTGAGTTTGCTGAACAGCTTTGAATCCTACATTAATCTAGGTACGTGTACTGCGGGAACTATTTTATAAGCAAGTAACAGAGCTACTTAATGTAAAAAGCGCCTAGCACAGTTCCTGGCATGTCCATAGTAGGTGCTCAATAAATGGCACTGGTACTCCCTTTACAAAGGAAGTAAGACTCATCCTGGTTTCTACATATGAATATATTTATTGAGATTCTCAGGTAATGATATGCTTCTTACTCCTTTACTTCTGTCTTACCATTTTTATAATTATGAAGCTATTAAAGCTTCTATTGAAAGGTAGGATTTTATTACAAGCCATGCCCTGGAGGTACGGCAGTGGACAAAACTGCCAAAGTTCCCACTTGTGCCTTGTGGTCAAGGGGTTTGGCAGCAACGAGGACAGAGAGCAAACGAATAAACGAGCAGGTAAAATATCAACGAGATGTGTTAGGGAGAGAATTAAGGGCAGGGGTGACATACAGAGTGACTTCAGAGAGGTGATGGATCAGCCTGGTTTCCTATGGAAAACAGAGGCAATACGAGCATTGCGGAAATAAGAAGTTAAGTGAATGTGGAAGGACCTGGACAGCGGAGGTCTGGAAAACTTCAGACTGGGCGTCAGAGAAGCAATCGCTGGCCCATGTGGAAAAGGCCGAGATCAAAGGAAAGTTCAAGAAGTAGCACAAGACTGACTCTTGAAGCTGGTCTTCTAGGGCTGTGAAGTGAGGCTGACTCTCCCAGCCTCCCCCAAATAATGACCTCTGTTTTCTAAATCTTGCTCAAATTCCTTGCCACGGGGAAGCCTAAGGCAGAAATACACAGCAAAGGGGATTCTGGGAAATGTAGTCCTTAGCCTTAGGTGGGCGTGGGGGTTTGGTGGTCAGCAGACGGCAGACAATTTAGCAGCAATGAGAAGGATCACATTTAAGCTGGGATCTGATGACGGGGAGTCCACTCTCTGGGATGTTAGGGAAACACATTCCAGACAGAGGGAACAGCAAGCACAAAGGCGTCAAAGCTAGAGAGAGTTTCCTGTGTTTTCTGGAAACATCCAGGAGGCCAACGTGGCTGGAGATGAGTGAGAGAAGAATGGAAGGAGAGGGACTGGGGGACGAGCAGAGGAAAGGAGTCATGCGGGGGTCCTATCAGCTATAGTGGGCCCATTAGGGGGTCTATGTGTCTGGCTGGCTTGTGCCTGAGTCTTGTGGACAAAGTGTTGGTGGTAGGAGCTGAAGGGGCTGCTTAGAAAGGGCCACTCTGTGAGACCTGAGGGTGCATGCCTTTCTGCTTTGGCATCAGGCAGTGCGGACAGACACGGAGCAGGGCGAAGGGCGTTCATTCACCGCAGCGTCGCCAGAATACAACAGGGTTTCGTGTGCCGAGATTGCAGTCCTGTACCGGAGGCTGGAGACGAGACATTTGGGAGCACCTGGAGACGGTTCCTTTGGAAGAGACATCGATGTTTTTACAGTTGAAAAGAACCATGGTGTCAGAAGGGAGGTGCTGCGTAGCGGGTTTGAATCGTCAGCTGACAGATTCAGAAGCAAATGTGAGAACTCTCATCCAGAAATAAGCGGATGAAAAAAATAGGACAAAACTTTGAGAGGGGAGGTGAAGGTCCAGTGAAATATGGGTTATTGAATGTTAGGGTGGCTCCGTTGTCCTCAAAGCCTGGGTAAAAGCCACGGGGAAACTCAGGTTACATTGACTAAGCCCTTGTCTGAATATTTTAGAAAGCTAAAGGATATTCATTTCCCTTTGGGAATTCAGTGATTTCCTTCCCATTAGATTCATATGCTTCATTGAACCAAGTAGGTCGCTTGGAGTCTTTATTCATCATAATTTCAAACGCAAAAGCTATAGTTTTAGACAGTTCTGTTCTCCTAAAAACATGCTGGCCAGAGTTAAAACAAAGGCAGGTTGGTCTGTGCCCCATTGTCATGACAGTTCTTGGGTAACAAGATGGCTCCAGTGTGCCCATACGTCTCTCCTTCCCATTGTCTGAAATGCACTTGGCCTGTTGTTACAATCGAACCACAGTTGCCCACGGTGATAATTGCTCATTAAGACTCCCCGTATCGGCTTCCTTACCTTTTCTATCTCACTTCTGCAGTCCCCTACTAGTGCTCACTGCGATCACCTCCCAAATAAACCACTTGTATGCAAATCTGAGTCTCATTGCCATTCTGGGTGGAAAACCTAGCCAAAGCCAACAATCACAGCTGAATGTACGGAGGGTATGCTAGGTGCCAGGTGCTACACAATTCTCATCTAATTGCTAAAACAACCCTCGGAGGTAAGTATTTTATCATTATCATCCCCATTATACACATGAGGAAAACGAGGGGCAGAGTGGTAATGTAATTTACTTATGGTCACCTAGCCGGAACATGGTAAAGCCCGGAATGCATGGGACCCTGATTTTATTGCCATCCCTCCTTCACCAATTTCTGATCAATTTTGTTCCTTTTGGCATCCCATAGGAAAATATTTAATCTCTTTGTCATCCTACTTTCTAAAAATTGCTCCCCACACACTTCCTTCCTCATTATAATATATAATAATATGGTGCTGTTTTTATAAAATCCCCCTAATCTGAGCACTTCTGTAGAAGCATATATTACTGCTGATGGTAATAACAGGCCACCAGCCTCACCAACATTTTAATGTTCCTCACACTTACCAAAGAATGCCTTGATTGATGTATTTCCCCCTGAAGCTCTTGAGACTTGTCTGCTTCTGTGTGAGAGGCTGAGGCTTTGAGCCCAAGGCTTCTCTTTGGAAGGTGATGACTGTGAGGAGAGGAATATGTGTGATGCATTTAGATTGCAATGCCTGTGGGTCTTTGCTGAGGTTCCTCTCTTTGCTTTTTGGGTGCAGTCCCCAAATAGCCCACTTTCCTTCACCCAATTTGATTTCTTCTCTCACGGCCCCTCCGGCAACACTGATACGTTTATCTGCTGTGGCAAAGTGATACCAGTCCGCCCCGGCGTGGAGGCCAAAATATGAGAGGTTGAATCTATGTTTATAGGGCTGTGGATACATCTCTGTCTGTCTGTCTCTCTCTCTCTGTCTCTCTCTCCCCCTGTGTGTGTGACTCAAACTTGGTTTCAGTGTCTATCTTGGGGTTTCTTTGATTGCAGTGGAAACTCTCTTTAAAGAAGCTTAATGTAGAGTCTATGTAATCTTTATATAGACTCAGGTCATAGAGCTGGGTTCCATGACTTCTCCGCTCTTCACGTATAGCATTCACTTCTGCTTCTCTTTGTTTCTGTTTTGATCTCCTCTCTTTCTAGCTGCTGCTTTTTTTGCTAACTCATCTGTTTATCTGTGACAGCGACCTTAGTCCCCGTATTTTTATGACCATTCACCTCAGCTTCCTAGAGCTACATGAATTGGTTTCTGCGCTCTGCTTCTCAGTCCCTGGGAGGCAGAATATGATTTGCCATATGATTTGCCCCATGGGAGCCAAGAGACGGATTGGTGGGGATGATGTTGTTCACCCAACAAGAGTTGCCAGTTTAAGAAGATCTTCTCAGTGGCCCCAAGCTGACCTTCGTGTTGACGAAAATGTTTTTATTTTAGATACATATCCACTGTTTCTATATATTAAAGGCCAGCACGTTTCCCAAACTACACTATAAACATTATCTCACTTAATCCTCACAATTGCCCTGAGATGTAGCTGTAACGATCTCCAGTTTACAGACGAAGAGTCTGCGTGTCTGTGTCTTTCCCAAGGTGGAAGGGCTAGTATTGGATTTGTAATGGAGCTCGGGATTCTGTCTCCCGTCCTGGAGCCCTTCCCTCATGGGCGAAGCTGAGTGGAAGGACTAGTTAGAAACCCATTTTAAATGCAAGAAGCCTACTTAGCAGATGTCACTGCTGTCCCATGAAGAGAGGAGTGAAGCGCATGGAGAACATTGTTATTTTTCCACGGGATCAGGTCAGCCCACCAGAGGCGAAGCCTGCCCCCCTGATATGTAACAATGTTTCAAGATGATGAGCAAGAGAGCCCTGCTGGCCTGGAGCAGAGTTCCCTGGGGACAAGGCTCAAAGAGCAAGGAGAAGAGAAGAGGTGCAATCAAGAAGGCTCCAGAGCAAAGATAAGCACTTAGAGCCAGGCATTCGGAGAGCAGCAGAGTGGCCTGGACAGGACTCAGGGACCATTCGAGAAATGACTGCATGCAGCCTTGACTGAGACTCAAGAGCAAGAGTAGCCCCTCCCTCCAAGGATCTGCGGAAGTCCCAGCTTTATTGAGATATAATTGAAATGTCTGATGTCTCCTTTGCCACTTAATTTAAGTTTTGGTGTGAGCTGCCCCCTCCCCTCAGGCTTTCCCTCTTGCCCTTTGTCTTAGTGGGGAGCTGCTTGTATACTTTGTTACTTCTTTTCCCAACATACTTACGATACTTTGTATTCTTGAAACTTCTTGGTCCTATTCCCAGGACACTAGGGAAAAGACCTGAGGGAAAAAGCACTAGTGTAGGAAAAATGCACTAATTCATACAAAATGTTAATGTTCAACAACGGTTTTATCTGCTGGCCAGCCAGCAGTGTCTGCAAATTCTCAGGTTTCCTCTTGACCTAGTGTCTTAACCAAAATGAATGATGCTTTGAAGGAGAACAGCGCTGGCTGTCATTACCAAAACTTGTGCATTCCCAATTTTCACACGAGGGAGGTTGACTTCTGACCTAAGTAGCTTCAGGCTCAATAAGAAGTAGATGAGTAGTAGAGAGAAAGTTCTCTGGAAAGCGTATGAAGCATCATGCAGGAAAATACGGATGGAGTCCCGGGGATACTAACTTACTAAGTATCCACCATGAGCCAGATACTCTATTGATTACTTTTCTGTACACATTCCCTATTATTATCATTTTGTGTTTTGGACTTTTGCTTCCCTTACTAAAGATATGTGTGCAAGGGAGAATATTGGTCTCGGGACTCTTTGCGACATGCCTGAGGGTTCTCGAAAGTGGAAGACTTCCAGATTTCTCTCCCAAGGCGAGAAGTCATGGCTGAGGGAGATAGGTAACAAAGCTTCCCTATAATGTTTGCAATTATAAATTTTTTTCTTGAACATAGCCCCTGGATTAACAACAGCGACAACATAGCCCATTCACGACAAGCACTGATCTAGGTCCTCTACTTATGTAAGTTAACTTGGCCCTCATAGCATCCCTGTGAGATACATAGTTTTATTTTATAAATGAGGACATTGACATAGAGAGGTGAAGTGACCATCTCCAGTCTGCATAACTAGTAAGTGATGAACCCAGGATTCACGCCTAAGGAAGTCTTACAGAATCCAAATTCTTAACCACTACACAATCATCAAAGGTCAGAAGCAAGTTATAGGCACGTCATGAAAAGCGTGGGAAGGTTCACCTTGACCCACAATACGCATACTGAACATCACATCAACAGAGTTCAGTTATAGTTCAAGTCTATGTCTTGGAAGTACATTAGGGATTCTGAGTAGTATACCCTATACTGCAGCATAAAATCTGGAAAACAAAAATTGAAAGCATGGAATATTTTCAAATGGAATAAGGTATGGTTTCTAGTCATCATATTAATCTGCCTTTATTGCTATTGGAGTAATTAGAGAGGGATTGCACACACTCAAAGTAAAATACAAGACCATGAGAAGCTGGACAGCTTTCACATGGGTCAGGAGACCAAACTCAGTAAGGAACTATTTTGGTGCGTGTACCCATGAGTCAAAAGAAGGAGGGGCTTCTAGGATGTACTCTGTAGAATATCTTTGCTTAGGCCACGTCTGGCCACACGGGGTCTTAAGACGGAGAGGGCCAGGGGCGCCTGGGTGGCTCGGTCGGTTAAGCGTCCGACTTCGGCTCAGGTCATGATCTCGCGGTCCGTGAGTTCGAGCCCCGCGTCGGGCTCTGTGCTGACAGCTCGGAGCCTGGAGCCTGTTTCAGATTCTGTGTCTCCCTCTCACTCTCTCTGCCCCTCCCCTGTTCATGCTCTGTCTCTCTCTGTCTCAAAAATAAATCAACATTTTAAAAAATTAAAAAAAAAAAGACAGAGAGGGCCACATCTCATAGTTTCAGGTGGGGCTGGCCCCACCAGAAAGACCAACCATGTGACTTAGGTTGGACACTTTGAGTAACCAGATGTCAACTGATTTAGAGATTACATTTAACCACATAGTCATGCCTATGTAACAAAATCCAACCCCCCCCCCCCCCCCCGCCAAAAAAAAAAAAAAAAAAATCTAAACACTGGTGCTCAGGGACACTTCCTTGTCTGGCAATACTCCATGCATATTGTCATGCATCAATACTGGGAGTGGGATGTGTCCTGAGGAGTAAGGCCCAGTCCCTTGCATTTCTCTCCTCTAACCAAAGCTGAATCACAGGCACCCCCCACTCCCAACTGATAGACTTGTGGGTCCTGGGGAGGTAGAATAGGATCAAAGAAAATGCTTGAGTTTTGGAAACCAGCATTTGTAATGGAACACTGACCCTGTCACTTATTAACAGAATGTGTTTGGAAAGTCATTTAATCTCTGAAAAGTAGAAAATAGAATCTATTGCAGGGTTATTGCAAAGATTTGGGATAATGAATATAACACGTCTAGCAGAAAGTAAGCCTTATTTTAATTAATATATTTTTGTCATTATTATTAAGATATGGATATTTGAGGCCTTGAAATGAGGTCAGGGTTCATGGGAACTTGGTGCCCAGAAAAACTCAAAATAGCTGGAATTACTACTAGATTCATAATGTGAAATTATGAATCAAATACGCTTATTTTAATTCATCTATTGGCAGCTAGAATCTGTTTTTGAGTAATTTTTTTCATTAACAACACATAGTGATATATTGTCTGATCTCCTGCATACTTACGACCTCTCCTTTTGTTTCTTTAGATTTGACCAAAAACTTGTCTTGAGTTAAAGTCACTACTTTTCAAAAAATGTGGTAGTCGTTGTGGTCATTTTTTCACTTAGTATTACAAAGAAAGCAAATGCCTGTCTGATTTTTGTTCCTTTGTGTGTGTGTGAGTGTCCGTGTGTTGTGGCTGTTTCTACGTATATGCACACACACCTGTCAAAACATTTGAGGGATATTTTATCTACTTAATTTAATTTCATTTCATTTAATTTTGTTTTTATCACAAATATGCAGCCTTTAACACCTAACATTTCACATTCTGGTAAGTTTTCTTCCCCCCCCCCCCCCCCCGCCATAGTTTTATTGAGATAGAATTAACATACGATGCTATAGAGGTTCAGCATAATGACTTGACTTACATCAATTGTGAAAGTGATGACCACAAGTTTAGTTAACAGAAGGGTATTTTAAATGGAAAAAAAATTGTTGGTATTTGTCTGGGTGTTGGTTTCTTTTCATTACTTTTTTTTTTTTTTTGCAAAATATTTCAATCTTCAAAATCAATTTTTTCAGGTAAAAAAGTTTCTGTTGTTCCTTTCGTCATTGCTTCAGTGATGTCTTATTTTTAGATTCCTTTTGTAACTTTATCAAATCTCTATACATTTGTCTTCCATATCTCTTAGCTTTCTCTAATCACTTAAAACTTTTTATCTGCTTCCCCTGAGTTTGGGGGTACTTTCTAGTTGGCTTACTACTTTACAAATTAGAATTTCTTAAAAAAATTGTTTTGTTTAAATGTTTATTTAGTTTTGGGAGACAGAACATTAGTGGGGGAGGGGCATAGAGAGGGAGACACAGAATCTGAAACAGGCTCCAGGCTCCAAGCTGTCAACACAGAGCCCGACATGGGGCTCAAACCCACAAACCGTGAGCTCATGACCTGAGCCGAAGTGGGACGCTTAACCAACTGAGCCACCCAGGCGCCCCCACAAATTAGAATTTATTAAATAATTAACTTGTTTGACAGCCTCCATTAATTTCATTAAATTTTTTTATCTGTGCTTTTTACCTCCGTGTCTGATATGGTTTGATAAAAACAGATTCCCCTATTGTAAACACATAATATAGATGCTCTAAAGCCCTTCTTTGTTCCTTGTGGCAAATTTATGATTTTATCGGAACACATTTGGTCCGAATGCTCATGGTGATCCCTTTCTTTTAAGCTATTATATCTTTTTGATATGTCTTGTGCCTTTTTTCTTCGTTGTTCCCTTTCACAAAGGAATAGTTAGGCTTGTCAGGGATTGGGAAATGAGAACCGTTCTATCGGCCATGGGCATGGACCACTATTTGAAATTTTTATGCCCAGATGAAGGGTAAAGGACAGTATTTGGTTTCATTTTGCCACTTCAAAGATCCTTCAGCCTGTGGGGAATGGGGCTAGAGGAGAAGCCAGAGCCAGAGCTGGAGAAGAGAGTCAGAGCCAGTTATATTTGGGAACTCTGCCCAGAATTTCTATTTTGTGTTTGGCATGCAGTCAGGATTTTTCTGCGGCAGGGCCCTTGCTATTGTCTCACATTCTTTAACATCGAATGGTATCATTGACCCTACTCTTTACCAAGTGTGACCATCAGGACCAAGGTCAATTTGGGGGAGCCTGGATGACTCAGTCAGTTAAGTGTCTGACTCAATTTCGGCTCAGGTCATGATCTCACAGTTTGAGCCTCTGCACTGTCAGCACAGAGCTTGCTTAGGATTCTCTCTCTCCCTCTCTCTCTCTCTCTCTCTCTCTCTGCCTCTCCCCCTTTTGTGCTCGCTCTCTTTCTTTCTCAAAATAAGTAAACAACCTTTTAAAAAAAGGATCAAGGTCAATTTTAACCAGGCTGAGTGCCACTGCAGGGTCCCTGTGCAGCATGGCCTCCCATAGGAGGGTACTTTTGCTGTCACTGATGGGATATAGATTTCTCCTTCTTGCTCCCCTCTCTGATTCCCCTACGACCTATTACCTACCCTGACTTCGCTTTCTTTTCCAGCCCTCAGAGCCTTCGCTCCTCTGAGTTAGGCTTCCAGTCAGCATCTCCTTACATAAAAGCAGAAAGGATAAATCAGCTGAGAAAGGCAGCTGAGCCCACAGTTCAGGTACATGGGGAGTTTGCTTGACTGGGAGTTGGTTTTCTTTTAGGTGTTTTCCTGGGTCTCCTCTTAGATGTTCGGGATTAGAGTCTCTAGAGGACAAGGTTGATATCTATATTTCTAAAACTTAGTTTCCCGACTGGGGTGCGGCTGGCCCTTGGATCCCTGCCGGCTATTTGCAAGTGTCGAGTCTGAGAGCAAGAACGGAAAAAAAATGCGCTAAGGTGCCTTTCTAGCACTTTCTGAGCACCTACTTTATGCAAAGTGCTGTGCTCTGACTGTGCTGCTGCGTAGGACGGAGAGAAGTACGAGGGAGGAATGTACAACCTAATTAGGCAGAAACAGTTCGCGTCTATCCAGCGCTCACCACACCCCAGGCACTTCCCTCGGCACTTTACACACATTAGTTGGAATGATCCTCACGGTAACCTCAGGATTTGGAAACCACTATTTTCCTTCCTCCACCACTAGGGAAACAGACGCTTAAAGGGGGTTAAGGAGCTTGGCAGTGCGTCACACAGGTGGCGGGTGGCAGGTCTGAAATCTGAACATGCAAAGTCTGTCTCCAGGCTGCATTTTGACTAAGGTCTATTGCCTCCCCCAGAAGGAGATAACGGACAGCGTCGTTTGTCTGTGGTTAGGCCGAGGGGGAGTTCAGGCTCTGAATACTATGTGTGTTCAGTGGGGCGCTGTGTCGCCGAGCAGGCGATGGGACTGGGAGGGGCGGGGCCCGGAGCCTCAGAGGAGTCAAGCTCTCGGAGCAGCTGCATTCAGGCTGCACGCGTGCTCTGCCGCGCATGCGCCCTGGACCCCGCTTCCCTCCTTCTCCCCAGTTTCCCATTTGCAGCCATCGTTGATGGAGGCTCTACCCACCTGCGTTTGCGAGAAGCCTGAATGCTCCCTTGTCTGTTTTTAAGCCGTTTGCCTATGACAGAGTATGAATAACAAGATCGGAAACATCTCTATTATAACTTTAGAGGCCCTGTGTGCCATTTCAGCGTCATTTTGTTGCTTTTCCTTTTCTCCCTTGGATAGTAAAGATTGGCTACCGGCTCTGGTCTTTTCAAAGAAGCAGAAGAGGGTCATTTACAAGCTTTTGGGATAATTTATCCAAGCGGACTTTCAAATGTTTTGTACACACCTAATATAAACAGCTTGTAAAAATGCAGCGTAAAATGCAACAGTCACATTCAGGCTAGCTTCAGAAGGAAAAGAGGTTTTCAGTGTTGGTTTCTTTTCTGTGACGTCGGTGGGATTTGGTAATATGTTATGTCATTGTTATTACTAAGAATTTAGTAAGTGATTAACTGCACAAGGTGTTTCGGTCGGCTTCACACAGAGAAAAGGAGAGAAACGGTCTCTGCTACCAACGGATGCACTATTTAAGATGAATTTAAGGCAACTGTCACTGATATAAATATTAAATAAAACCAGAAAAGATGAAGCCCCTGTGACAGAGGCGGCACATCCTAGCATTGGGTGTTCAGTGTCGAGCACGCTATAGTGTAGTATTTGACAACACAGATTTTGAAGCAGACTGCCTGATTTCAATTGTCCACATTCCACACATATCTCCAACCTTAGGTAAGTCACTTACGCGGTCAACCTTCTGATCTGTAACATGGGGATGCTAAGCATATCTCTCTCACAAGGCTATTTTGCTTATGAAATAGGTGTTCATATAGCACATATTACAGAAGACTTTCCATATTATTTATATGTGTCACATATTCATGTATATAATATATATAATAGTGGAAAATAAAAAAAAATGGCAGTAAAATTACAATAAATTTATTGCCTGGATGTTCATTACAAAGGCCCTGTGCTTGATCAGAGACATTACCACAAGATAGTGTTGGCTAAGCTTTGTTTCCCTATGGGTAAAAGCAAAGTAGAGAAATGGAAACATTTCTTATATATTGGTGGCTTTTATTTAACCAAGGGTGTATGTGGTGCTTACCATGGGCCAGGCTCTGGTCAGAGGACTTATATTTGTTCACCTAAATGGGGTCTTCTATTCTCATTCGCCTAAAGAGGAGACTGAGATAATGTAAAGACCCCAAGTCACACAGTATGCTAGTGGCAGGCCTGAATTCAGACGGTCTGTCGCGTGTCTTGGCCAGTGCTGGTATGTGTTACAGCACTATGCTACCTTTCTCAGTACGTACATGTTGGAGTCACGGAGCAGAATATTTTCCCTCCATTCGCACACAGCCTTGAGAACAGAAGAGTAAAAGGTACAACGTAAACGTGTTTCTTTGCTTGCTTATCCCAGCTGACTCGGCCACTGCTGGATCCTTAACCCTAAGGAGAATATCAGATAAAAGGCCTGACGGCAATCCCAGGGATGAGGGCCAAGAGAGCAGTGACATATATGCTAACTTTTCTGCAAAGGCCAATGTCCGGCCTCCCATTCGTTACCTTGTTACCTTCCCTTACCGACTCATGGACCCGTAAGCTGGAACGGGCCTTCAAACAAAGCTTCTCAAACCCGAAACTGCATGCGACTTGTTCTGGGATCTGGGTAAAGATCCTGATTCTGTAGGTCTGGGGGAGATGACAGTCCCTGCTAACAAGCTCCCAAGGGGATGCTTCAGGTTCCTGGATCACAAGGAAGTTCTTTGTGTCAACTTCTTTATTTTACAAATGCAAACCACGAGGCCTCAGAAGGCCCGGAAGTTACCTCTGGCCCCGTGCTTAGAGTGAGGTCTGTCAAAAACATATCAAAGACAAACATCTCACCTTTGCATCACTCAAGAGGGGCCTTCTCATTGATCCTTACAACGTCTTCGTGAGGTTATACTCTTCTGCTTATAATCAAGTGACATGAGGCATAGGCTTGAAGAAAAATGACCTAATCTGAGCCCGTTCAATAAGCCGTGCTACACCTGGAGTGTGAAGTCAGTTTAGTCTCAACCCCCGAAGTGTCATGTAGATCAGACAACTAGGGAAATCCACACTCTCAGCATTAACATGTGTTATGGACACGGATTCAGGACTATCGGTCTGGACCCTGTTAAACTTGCCCTCTTCCTCCATTTTAGTCACTCAGCTTACCAACCATTAAGCGGAGTTTCAGCCTGGAAGGTCGTATGATCTTCTCCATGGAGGCTATTTACGCCACTCGCATGTCTCCCAGACGTTTGAGGAAAACGCCGCTGACAGAAACCCCATGACGTTTTTGTGTTGTTTATATCTGACACCTGCCCGGGGATAGGTTCTTTCGCCTGTTGACTTATTTATACCTCCTCTGATTCCACAGGGGATAGAAGGCCATTGAAAATGATTTTAGAAGAGGTCTCAGTCGGTTGCCCTAGAATTTGTCTCATCACCGCGATCGAAGCTGGGGCAGCTGGTGAGCCACTGCTATGGGCCAGGGTCTCGGCACATCTCATTGAATCTGTACACTGATCTGCTTCAGTTGGTACTGAGACTATAACTATAAACATGAGAAAACCAGTGGGGCGCCCGGGTGGCTCAGTCGGTTGAGGGACCGACTTCAGCTCAGGTCATGATCTCGAGGTTGGTAGGTTCCAGCCCCAGGTCGGGGTCTGTGCTGGCAGCTCGGAGCCTGGAGCTGCTTCGGATCCTGTGTGTCCCCCTCTCTCTGCCCCTCCCCCGCTCATGCTCTGTCTGTCTGGACCTCTGAGCCTTTTCCTTCCTCCTTCCTCCCTTCCACCTTTGGTACCTCATTTTCTCTCTGCTAGCTCTCACATTAAAAGCGATATCTGCTTCCATTTTGTCACAGAGAGAATTTTATTTTAGGTATAGTTTTTTGAAGGTGATGGAGTATAAGCCCTAAGATTCTTTAGTTGTGGAATCTGGGGCATTCGTTGAAGAAGACTGGGTTAAAGACCTTCCTGTCCCTTTAAATCATACCTCGTGGTTGTCTAACTACTTTCTCTGCATCGGGGTTTCCCAACCTCAGCACTATTGATAACTTTGGCCAGATGATGCTCTGTGGTGGGGGGAATCTGTCTCTAGACGTTGCCAGATGTCCCCTGGGAGGCCCCAAATCAACCCTAGCTGAAGACCACTGGTCTTCACTAAACTTAAGTTCTGCTAAAAGTGATGATATAGGAACAGAACCCAATTCTAACAGACTTTAGACTCTACATCTATAGTTCGTTAAGCCTATGACTGCCTGAAACACAGACAATGCAAAGTAAATAAATTTTTTTTCTAGGTGTTAAGAGGCTTGACTTCTTACGCCTACTTCCCTATAAATATTATTTCTGCTTTTAAAAATATAACACGCTCTAGTGGATAATAGCACAGTCAGTGCTGAAAACAGATCAGAGATTAAATTTCAACTCTATTTCCTGCCTGTCTAAGCTTGGGCAAAATGAACTTTTGTGGATCTCAGTTTTTACATTTGTCAAATGGGACTTTTTTTTTTTTTTTTTTTTAATGGGACAACACCTTCTTTACTTCTCCTGATTCTACAAAAGAGGGGGGGAAATTGTCAGCTTGTGGAAGGAACCCTTTTCACTTCCCCCCTGACCCTCACTCCTGCCTCCCCAGGAGCGAAAGAGCCACTTGACGAATCTGGTGATGGCACTGAGCGGGTCCAGCTCAAGCCCTTTTCCCTCCAGGTCTGCCCACATGCCAGTCTCTGTCCTCAGCTGCCCCTGTGCTCTTCCTGCTGGTGGCCAGGTATGACTGGGGGTGAAGTGTTAGGAATCCCGTCGGAGGCTCCGTGGGAGCCATGCTCCTCCCTCCAGTTGAGAGGTTGGCATTTCGGTCTGATTCTGCTCTCTTCACTGGTTCCACTTTCAGGTTGTAAGGAAGATGCTCTCTATGGCCCCACAAGTCTCAGCAGACCTACTTAGAACGACTGGGAAGAAGGGTGGTGGGGAGGAAATAAATAGATAAATGCAAATCCCCCAATCTGGTTCCCGTTGCCTGCAGACATCCGTTGGCTAATTCCCATTAAAGAAAAAAAATTAAAACAAAATTACGATGGATCGCTTTCTTCGAACAAATTAAATTTTTCTTAAGCCAAACACCCCCTTTAAAAAATATTCATTTATTTTTGAGAGACCGAGAGAAAGAGAAATAGGGTGCGCGAGACGGTGTGGGGGAGGGGCAGAGAGAGGGAGAGAGACTCCCCAGCAGGCTCCTTGCTGCCAGTGCGGAGCCCGATGTGGGGCTTGAACTCACGAACCACTGGATCACGACCTGAGCTGAAATCAAGAGACGCCTAACTGACCGAGCCACCCAGGTGCCCCAGTTAGGGCTAAATACCCTTTTAGGTTTGTCTCGTTCATAAGCCATGCCAGGGGAGGAACGAGGTCTATGGGAGGAAAGAACTCAGATCCTCACTGCAGTGTGGAAGTAAGGAGCCTCATTATTTCATTTAGAAAGCAGTGGCCTGAACACATTTCATAGTTTATCCTTACAGTGGGGTTTGTTTGGCTTTTATCTTAAAATACAACTTCCTATCTCTCGGAACCAGCAGTTCTCTGAGAGAATTTTCTCAAGATGGTTTTTCTGTATTTCTTTCCCTCCCATTTGTCTCCGTTTTCTTATTAATTCTCTCTCTTGTTCTCTCTCTTGCTCACTGTCCTCCCCTTCCCTTCTCTTACTTTTTTTTTTTTTTTTTTTTTTTAAAGAGCTGTGGGGGCACCTGGGTGGCTCAGTCGGTTAAGCGTCCGACTTCGGCTCAGGTCACGATCTCGTGGTCCGCGAGTTCGAGCCCCGCGTCGGGCTCTGGGCTGATGGCTCGGAGCCTGGAGCCTGCTTCCGATTCTGTGTCTCCCTCTCTCTCTGCCCCTCCCCCGTTCATGCTGTCTCTCTCTGTCTCAAAAATAAATAAACGTTAAAAAAATTAAAAAAAAAAAAAGAGCTGTGGATATTTTATTTTATTGATTGATTTTTAAAAGTTTATTTATTTATTCTGATGGAGAGAGAAAGCATGAGTCGGGGAGGGGCAGAGAGAGAGGGAGAGAGAGAGAATCCCAAGCAGTCTTTGCACTGTCAGCACAGAGCCTGACATGGGGCTCGAACCTATGAACCAGGAGATCATGACCTGAGCCGCAGTCGGACGCTTCATGGTCTGAGCCACCCGGGCACCCCCCTTCTCTTATGCCTTTATTTCCTTCCCTCCTCTCTTTTGATTTTTGTAAGTTGAGAGGCACATAGCATCAGAGTGCCTTACTGTTGGTTCACAAGAACTTTGGGCGAGTGGTTCATAATTTCTTCACCCTGAGGAACAGTCTCCGCAAAAATGGGAAGGGAGGGGTTGGTGCACGATTTACAGCAGACTTCCCTGAGTGTGGGGCTCCCTGCTTGCTTATCACCGGCAGTGCCCTCCAGTGACACACAGCAAGGTCCTTGCCCAGAGAATGTGGGAGGCCAGGGTTCCGGGCCAGAGGATACCGGCAGCAAGATGCATAGGGTAACACGTGAATCCCACCCATTCTCCTCTCCCCTCCTCATCCAACTATTTCTGGAGAATGAAGCCAGGGTGGCCTGAAGTCAAGAAACCCATACTGAACCCCTAAAATGCTTGCAACCGATCAGCAAACACCTTCTCCCTGCTCCCCCCACCCACTTGGAGCTTGGATCCTCCTGTGGGTCATTTGCCACATCTTTTTGTAATAACGAGGGAGTCGTTAAGGTGTTTATCCCATCTATTGCTTTTGGAAGCAGCATGTTCATTTAAATAATTACCTAGTCATTTAGTTAATGCATTCTTTTTTAAACTTGACTAACTACAGCGTATGTGGTTCTGATGGGGGGAAAAAAAGCCCCCTTTATGTAATAGCGCTGTTTTTCTCCCCTTGCAAAATAAATGCAACACAATTATTTTACCGCGGAGAAATTAGCTCATTTGCAAATGCCACCTCAGAACGCAAGAAGAATGGCATTTATTGAAGCACTAATAAAGGCACCATGTTAGAATAATTCTATGCTGACGGGCCCACAATCACTCAATATTTTAAGAGCTGTCATCACGCCAGCGTGAGCTGCTTGCAAAAGTACAAATTTATGCTGTGACATCATGGCACTAAGAGTATAATTGGAATAAAATTACCCAGCTTCTCTCTGGCATTTGCTGGTATTTCGGAGCCCTCCGCTGCCCACCCAGAGTGGATCTTTGGTTTCGCACCAGCAGCCACACTCTCCGCGAATGGAGGATGTACCAGGGCTCACGCTGGTGAGTCCTTCAGGTTTTTCTGGAGGACACTTTTCAGTAGGTGCTCAATGGCCTGTGCTGTTGCTAGAAAGCTGAAAGAATCACAAATCAGCCAGAGCCACTCTTTAGATATGGATAATTAAGCAAACAGCCACCACACAATGGCTGAAGACCTCCTCGTATCAGTTTTAGCGAGTTAATAAATTCCAGTCATGGCCTGTGGTTAACTGCGACGCTTGAACAAATGAGAGCGTCTGCATGAAAATCGGGGCTTTTAGGATTCACCCTTATGACTTTCCGGCGCCTCTTTCTTCTTCCTGGAGCTGGGGGTGGGGGCGGGGGCGGTGAGAAACAACAACCCGACGGGAGACGGTGGGGGTGGGGGTGGGGAAAGGGCACAGGCTCACCTGTCATGGTCAGACTTAACACCCCGCTTGAAATCTCGCATCGCCTCATCGCCCCTTGGGCATCATCAGACGGGTTCCACTCCGCGGAAGGAAGCGTTACCGTGCCCCCGCAGATCAGGGTTGAACTTCGGGAGAGGGTGAGTGTGTTTGGGCACGCACAGGTGTGCCTGTGTGTCGCGGGGTTTGCCAGGGAGGGGCGGTGGGAATACCGCCCTTTGGGGCGCACACCGCGCCCCTCGCCTCGGTGGTTCTCCAAGGGTGCCGCTGGGCGAGGTTGCCTGCAGCCTCCGCGACTGCCGAATGAATGTCTTCAGTGAGCTTGATGAGATGGTTAATTTGGATGTAAGAGAGGAAATGTTGTAATTAACGGCCCGGTAATTGGTAAACATAACACATTCATGGGAGTGGATGACAGAATATAGCGGCTGGTTAACTGGGGAATACAGATGATGTGTGCACTTAGGCCATAGCTGTGTGATAGACTTTGTGGGGGGCAGAATAATGCTCCCCCCAAGATGTCCACATCCTAACCCCCAGAATCTGTCAATACGTCTCTTACGTGGCAAAAGAAACTTTGTGCATGTGACTTACTTAAGAGACTTGAGATGGGGAGAATATTCTGGATTATCCATGTAGAGCCAATATAATCACAACAGTACTGGTAAGTGAAATGAAAGAGGGAGGCAGGGGGGCCAAGAGTCAGAGAAGGAGATGTGATGGCAGAAGCAGGGTTGAAGTGACGTGATCGCTGGCTTTGAAGTTGCAGGGAGAGGCCTTGAGCCAAGGAATGGGTGTAGGCCCAGGAGCTGGCAAAAAAAAAAAAAAAAAAAAAAAAAAAAAGGAAACAGATACTCCCCAGACCTTCTAGAAGGAATTCAGCCTTCTGACACCCTGATGGTCCGAGGATTCGGACCTCCAAAACTCTAAAATAATAAAGCTGTGTTGTTGTAAGATGCTAAATTTGTGCTCATTTGTTACAGAAGTAATAGGAAATGAATAGTCTTTTATTTAAAAGTAGCTTAAATGCATTGAAATTATTTAGTTTTTGGTGTTCGATGAAGTTTTGGTTGTCCTATGAACTAAAGCATGATAGCTAAAACACTATATTGCTTTTCTAAGTTTTTTTTTTTTTTTTTTTAACATTTATTTTTGAGAGAGAGAGAGAGAGAGAGAGCACGTGCACGTGAGCAGGGGAAGGGCAGAGAGACAGGGGACACAGAATCTGAAGCAGGCTCCAGGCTCTGAGCTGTCAGCATAGAGCCCTATACGGGGCTCACACTCAGGAACCACAAGATCATGACCTGAATTGAAGACGCTCAACCGACTGAGCCACCCTGGTGCCCCCTAAACAATACTTTCCGTACAAATTAGTATTAAAAAAAAAAAAAGACGCTTTTTATTAAAAATAAATAAATAAACACAGTGTGATAGTAATGAATAGTGAGAAAGCACCAGGCTTTGGAATGAAATGGATCAGGGTTTTTGTACAATGCTGTGTGTTTTGGGTAAGTTTCACAACCCCTGAGCTTTAGATGCCTCGCGTTTCAAATGAAGAGGATAGTAATTTCTTCGTAGAGCTGTTGTAAAGGGTAAATAAGATTACATACTTAAGTTCCTAATATGTGTGGTACATATTAGGCTGTTAGCTAAATATTAGTTTCTTCCCTTGTTTTGTCTACATTTAAGAGTGTGTAGGTGTGGCGATTTTAAAACATGGCTGCAAATTCTCTGACAGCTCTTGTCCACAGTGGTGTCTGTGTCTACTCTTCTTGAACGTAGGTGGGCCTGTGATGCTTCGGCCAATGGAGTACTAAAGAGATGACACCACATGACTTCTAAGTCCAGATCATGAAAGGCCTTGTCTGCTGAAACATTCACTCTTGGTGCCCTGGCTACCAGGTGAAAAGCAGCCACCATGATGCTTCCATGCAGTGAAGAAGGCCACGCCTCTGACATGGAGACACTTCAGTTGACAGTCGCATGTGAATCCAGACTTTGCTCAGGCACCGGATGTGGGAGTGAGGAGGCCTCCGAATGATTCCAGCTCCAGCTGTGTCCGTCACTCGAAGCCACCTGTCTTGCCAGATGAAACCCCAGACGTCACGGAGCAGAGGAGTTATCCTTCGGCGCCCTGTCCCCATTGCCGACCCGCAGAATCCAGGAGCAGAAAAAATGGTTGTTGCCTCACGCCAAGTTGGGACGATTTCTTGTGCTACGATAGGATCCTGGAGCAACGGATTAGTAACCGCTGTTAGTGGCAAATGCGAGGCAGGACGGTGTGGTGCTAAATCGAGAGCCCAGTGCAGATCACCAGGTCGGAAAGAAAACACAGACAAACGTACTGCTCTAGTTATTGCAGTCTTTTTGTAAAAAATGAAGACAGCTATGTATGCTCTAATTTACATGTCTTCTAAATGCAGTGTAGCTGAGACAGTCTCTTCCTTCTCATCTACCAGAAGAAAGGAACCGTGTCTTGAAAAACATCAGAGGGGTTGCCCTCTGGATCTTCTGTGTATATATCCCTCCCTTGTCAGCAGATAATTGTTTGAAAATACGTACCTGCATGGCAAAACCAGCTCCAGTGTAAGGAGACACCGTCCTGTTTGTCCAGATGATTAATTAACAAATCTTGGATTCCCTACTCCTCTTTGTAATGGCTTCTTTATTTGTGTATTACTGTTACCTCCCTCCTGTTTCAGATTTGGAAACACAGTATTAATTGTATGCTAGACATACAAACAAAGGGATTGCAGCTAGATCAATATGATAGGATCACGGTGTTTGTGTTACACACAACCTAATCTCATCCCTTCATTTTTGGATGAGTTGGCATTGTCTCACGAAGCAGCTTCTTGCAGGATTTCCAGCGGGCACAGAAATGGGAAGCTCGCCCAGACTTCAAAGTTTGGCAAATGTAATGAAATAGACCTCACAATGACTGCATGTATTTCATGGATGCCCCCCACATTCCGTTTTAATTTAAACACATATGTTCATTATGTTTAAAGTACATGCATACGCTTGACTATTTATTTGGAAATAAACAACATCATTTTCATCACAATTATTTTTTAAAAGCTAGGGCTGAAGTAACACAAAGAAATCAACATTGCAGAATATGCACGCAGAATAAATGACTAACTGAAAGTTTTGACAGGTTTACAATATTTTCCAAAATGAATGGTTGCCTTTATTTAATGTGTATCTGAAATAATGAAGTGGAGCAGGAAAATGAGTTACATTTCTCACCTTATTTGCTGGGTCTTCAGGAATATGCTTTGCCTCAGATTCATTTGTGAAATTGGAAGGTATAAAATGCCGTTGACTTTCAGCACTATCGTGATCTGAATGCGATGAAAAGCAAATCATAAATGGAGAAGTATATTCTTGGGAATATTTGGATATTTTTGGGAACTAGCATGACAAGTTATATTTTGCTCAAAGCGTATTTAGGCTGCCCACAGGAGGCATTATCTTCCTTTATTTTTTATTTTTATTATTTTATTTTTTTAATTAAACTAAAGTATTATTTTTTTTTTTTTTTTTTTTTTTTTTTTTAGAGAGAGAGAGAAAACACTAGCTGGGGAGAGGGGGAGAGGGAGAGAGAGACAATCTTAAGTAGTCTCCATGCTCAGCATGGAGCCCTACTCAGGGTTTGATCCCATGACCCTGGGATCATGACCTGAACTGAAGTCAAGAGTTGGACACCCCTGGGTGGCTCAGCTGGTTAAGTGTCTGATTCTTGGTTTCAGCTCAGGTCAGGATCTCACAGTTCAAGCCCTGCATCGGGCTCTGTGCTGACAGTGCAGAGCCTACTTGGGATTCTCTCTCTACCTCTCTCTCTCTCTCTGCCCTTCCCCTCCCCCTTGCTTGCTCTCTCTCTAAAAATAAATAAATAAACTTAAAAAAACAATGTTTTCAATACAAGAGGGAGTTATATTTATTTAGCCTGAATATCTCCTCTTTTCATGGCCATTGCATTTTGCCTGCCACCTCTTCTGGGACTTCTCACACTCCCTGTGGCTTCAGTTAATGTTCCTCTTACTACCAACACAGTTTTCTGAAAAGTTGAAGCCTTCTGAGTCATGTGTCTTTTGCTGTCAAATGTGTTTTCTTTGTTGGATGTTGATAGTGTCTTTAAGTCATTACTTCTTGGCAGCCAAACTCTTCCCATGCTCATACGAGTAATTTGTAAGACCTAAATTTCTGGACCAGGTTATGTTTGGGAAACATGATCTGGGCAATCCCCAATCTGAAACTTACACAATTTGATGGGCTTTCCATAAGGGACATAATACAAAATTCTAGATAAAAGTAGGTAAGGAAACGAATGTGTATCTAGAGTGAGAAAAGAAATCACGACAAATTATTAGAGCCCAAGAGATTCAGGTTCTTTTCCTTTGATGTCCTTTAAAGCAATTGGCCAGAAACGACTTCATAGAAATGCTTCCTTTTGCAGTCTGGCTTCCTTTGCCACCCAGAACATTCTGCAACTCCCAGTGGCTCTTGCTTGACATTCTCAGATTTGAGTGTAAGAGACGCCCTGAAGATAAAACTTAGCGACCTCAGGGTAAATTTGCCTCTGGTCCAGTGACTGAATGGATTTTGCCAACAGAAACCGATCATAACTGACACTATTGGACACTAAGCTGGCACAAGACACTGTGGAACCAGTTCACACACACTGTGACTCGTTCTCAGCAGCCATTTTGATCGTCCGGACCCAGCAGCCAGACAGATGGAAAGGGGCTGTTTCCCTGTGTATAATTGAATAATTTCATTTATACAATTTGTAAAATATAAATACAATATTATTTATAGGCTAATGATAGCTTATACTCCTACATGAGGAAAAATTCCACAAACCCTTGCAGGCAAATTCACGTCAGTGCTACAGACTTCATTAAAATACTCTGAGAAATGTTAATATCCCAAAGAATGACATTCTCATCAAGTGATAAATTCTGACTCAAAAGTAAATAGGCTACTGAAAATTACTATTATTATTACTTTAATTTAAGAGTTCACAGTCAATTCTACCTTGTTGAATTGAAGAAAGGGTTTCTTGTTTGGGGTTTTTGCACTCGTTAGGTTACTTAATACTGTGAGATCAATAATATCAGAAAAGGAAAACATTTTCAAGGATAGTTAGTCAACATATTTTTAGAAAGTCAATTATAAATATTAAGTATTTTTAAATTAAGTTTCATAATTTTTAAATCTGTTTTCTAATTTATTTTTTAAAGAGAGGGAGAGCATGAGTGAGGAAGGGAAAGAGAGAGAGGGAGACACAGAATCTGAAGCAGGCTACAGGCTCTGAGCTGGGCACTCAGCACAGAGCCCAATGTGGGACTCAAACTCATGGATGGTGAGATCATGACCTGAGCCAAAGTCGGATGCTTAACCGACTGAGCTATCCAGGTGCCCCAAGTTTCATAATTATTAAATATTTCTCCTCCCACATATGATAGGAGATGATCAGGGTGTTTAATATATCCATTAAGGCTGGCACAATAGCATTCAAATTGGAAGACATCTATTAGATTAACATATATATTAAAACTTCCTAAAATAATTCTTTTCAATATTTTTTGAAGAGTGAAATTAAATGAGGGACAAATGTAGGTTTAACATGGCCAGATTTCAGCCCACAGTGAATGTTCACAATTAAGCTCCAAGCATAATGAAAACACAGTTGGATCTATGACATTCCAAGTGTGGAATGTCAGCTCTGAAATGAAACAGGTAGTGGGTGAGCTCACAAACAATACTCTGTTGTGACAGATGTTTGCTTAGTACTTTGTGAGCCTGACTCATGGGGGTTGTTAATTATTTTAACCATTCCTTTACATTTTGTATTTGTTTAAACTTTTTCAAAGAAATGTATCATATATGATGTATCAGTCGGGTCGCAGCAGGAAACAGACCAACTCAGGTGGCTTAAACAAGGAAACTCGAAAAATGAAATTAGCTTGAGAGGTTCAGGAAGGGGTTGGCATGCACATTGAATAATGGATGTTGAGACACCCAGAAAGTAGCAGCAGCTAGAAGCCAAAGCTTTTAGCTCTAATTCTTGAAGGGCAAAGGGTGGGAAGAATATTACCAGAATCCAATGACACTTGGCATCATAAAGAGGGGCCCACCCAGGAGTAATCATCGTAAAACAACATTGCTGATAGACAGAAGCAGGAAGATAGACAGAAGCCCAGAAGCAGAAAGAGCAGGGGAGAAATACCCCAGCCTCTCTCTTCTCTCTTTCTCCCATTTCTTGCCAATGCCTTCTATTGACCTAAAACAACCAGAAGGCTGCTGAAAAAAGAACCACGGTGATGCAAAACCCCAGAGCACACAGTATGAAAGAGAAAGGTAGAGAAGTGTGGGTAGGGAAAGTGGAGAAGAATAAAAACCATGACTTCAAATGATCCTCAGTTTGAAATGGTGAGCTATTAGGGCAAATAGTATTCTTTTCATTTCACCGAGGAAGAAGTAGCTTACGTAGAGTATGACATTTCAGGAGTAAGGAGTAGAGGCTCACCATGATTTTAAATAATGTTTTATTGCCTGAGCCCTAGTAGAATGCTCACATGTGGTAGGCGCTTGATAAATATTTGTTGAATGAATTGTGTATTGATTGATTACTGTATTTTGTGCAGGCATTGGGACTGGATTTTACACTCTTAGATGATTTATACTTAAGCTAAGCCAGTTCAAGTAACCAATTTGGCCTATCTCTCCTTTAAAAAATTTCATAATAGATGGGAAAAATTTCAAACTAGACAATTAAAACTAATTTCAAACCAAAAAATCATTTTTCACATACACCTTCAATTAAGAAATTTGTAATACTCAACTAGTTATTTCTGTATCAATTAAGAACAGACTCGTAGGTATGCCTGGTTATATAATAAATGACATCGATACACTGGGACAAAATCAATGTATGTAAATTGAGTCAAAGTTTAAATGCTCTAATAGGAACCAGATATCCAAAGAATGGTATTTCATATTGTTTTGTAAAAAGCAAATGATGTGTGAAAATTATTATGTTTGTAAATTACCTGAATGTTCAACTCTTGGTTTGGTTAATAATAGGTGTGTCTACAGCTTGGGGTTGGATCTAAGCTTTGAGGGATCTGAAATTTATAAGTGGCGGTGGGGAGCAGGGTGGGGAAGCTCCTCTTTAAAAAAACATTACAGAATCACAACTCAAAATTGCTAGGTTTTCTTTCAGACTGTGGGTAGGAGCCCATGAAAGTGAGTGAGTTGCTCTAAAAATTCTAAAGTTTCACTCATTTACAGCAAATGTGTCTGTATTCTTAAAAAAAATTTTTTTTTAAATGTTTACTTTTTCAGAGGGGGGGGGGAGGGGCAGAGAGAGGGGGAGACACAGAGTCTGAAGCAGGCTCCAAGCTCTGCTGAGCTGTCAGCACAGAGTCCAATGCGGGACTCGAACTCATGAACCATGAGATCATGACCTGAGCTGAAGCTGGACCCTTAACTGACTGAGCCACCAAGGTGTCCCTGCATCTGTATTCTTTATGCATACTTGCTTGCTATCTGCTGGCTACAAGGTAGGTAGACTGTGCTGACCTAAGCTAATATGTCATGCAAAATTTCATGGTTGTTTTGATTAGATAAGAGTAGATAAGGTTAGAGGGGGTCAAACGAGCCACGTGAAAATTTTGTGGTGCATGGGTTTCACTACTCCCCCACAATGTCACTACCTGGTACAATGAAAGCAAATTTCAGTCAATATTCAGTCGCATACATTTATTAAACATTAAATTTATTAAACATTTCCTGGCAAAGGAGGAACCAAAAGCCAGAGCAGGACTAATATGAGGCAAGTGACACCCTCATCTAGGGCATACAATTGAAGAGGGTGCCAGAAACTCAGTAGTCGAGATAAATAAGATTTGAATGTATTGTTTTCCAAAATCAAAATTAATACAACATAGCCATAACGAAAAAAAGCACACATTTTAAATAAATATGGGATCAATATTACTGGGTTTTCCTTTATGTTTGGCTCCAGTATGATTCTGCACAGCACTGCAGAGCGTTTCATGCAACCTCTTCCATGAGCCTGAAGCGCGAGATTTCCATTCTTCAAGATGATCGTGCATTCCTTGCACAAAAGGTCCTCTCTGGGCTGACTCAGCGTTCCAGAGGCAGGACTCTACCTTCTAGATGGCGTCAGACCAACAGCAATTCTCCTGGGTACCGGAGAGACCAGGTTGCAAGCTTGGATGTCGTTCTCTAGGATCATGCAACGTTAGGAAGTGTTTAGAATGTATTTTTAGCTGCTCTACATATCTTGAATACCTTGAGAACTTATTTCTCATGTTTGCTATGCTGACTTCACAATTAACACCTATTCCTGGCATTCGCTCCGAATAAACAGCAAAACCTTGGTTGGTTGGGGGTGGTGACAAGTTCCAGTGGGACTTGACGGGGTCCTTTTCAGAACGTGGCTTTTGCTCCTCACAGTGCTGTCTGACTGCTCCATCGGTGGGTCCTCCCTGCATCCCTGATTAGCTCTCAGGCTTTGGCTAACCCTGGGACGCACCGTCTCACTCCATAGGCTCGAGTATCTTAGAGTAACTTAGAGGCACTGGGACCCTAGAATAGAGCGGGGGCACATGGCCAAGCCCCTGCCCCCTACAGACAGAGCGTTCAGGGGGAAAGAGAGACAGACAATAAATAAGCAAACGTAAATATATAATATCAGAGTATCAAGCATTGATAAATGCCATAAAGAAAAATGAGGCAGTGTGAAAGGCTAGAGACTGATGAAAGGGCATTATTTCATTTAGAGTGGCCAGGCAGTCTTCTAAGACAAATGACATTTGAACAGGGACCCGAGTGCAGTAAAGCAGGAGAAGCACGTGAATATCTGGAGTGGGACAGCGTCTCCTGCAAGTGAAATAGCAAGTGCACAGGAAACATGTTAGGAAAATTACTGCACTCATGTGCTAGAAGATCGAAATAGGAAAATATGAAGCACAAAAGGAAAAGCGTGACCCGAGCCGAAGTCAAGAGCCGGCCGCTTAACCGACTAAGCCACCCACATGCACCACCCTCTCTCTCTCTAAAAATAACCAGGCCATACAACTTCCTGGCAAGGTTTTACCAATTGCTCATTGGTATTTCTTTAGTGTCTCCCGTGTTAGCTCACTGGCAGAGTGACCTCCTTCTTTTGACGGTACGGTACATGTTTCGGAGAATGGATAGACCAAGATTAATTCTACCAGTCTTTGAGTCTTTTGTAAATTTACTTCGTGTGAGTTTCCTTTTGTTGATTGATTGATTGATTGATTGCTGTTAAAATAATGCTGTGATGAACACCCTTGGATATATTTTATGTGTATGTGTGTGAGTATACCAGTGCAAGTATTTCTTGCTAATCTCAAGTCTAAGGTATAGGTCAAATGGCATGCACTTTTCTGATTATAATATACATTGCTGAAGTGCCCTACAAAAAGGTTATGCTAATTTACATTCACTACTCTTTATGAGAGTTCCTGTTTTCTGATACTCTCACTAGCATTAAAGTATTAACAATCATCCTCACCGGCTGATAAATAGAAATTATATCCTTATTATTATAATTTGCACTTCTTGTCTTTTTAGTGAGGATGAATATTTCTCTCTATAGTTATTGGCCATTGACCAAGGCAAAAGTGCTAACAATAACTGAGGATAGAAACCCTTATATATTACCTGTCCTAATTTCAAGGGCTACCACAAGCACATACTAAGTCTTAAGGAAAGAGGTGTCCTTTCTTTATGACACTTTACTGCCATCTACTCGAAAAGTCCCATTATCAATAAACAAATAAGTCCATGATGACTCTTGTGGGAATGGTCAATGATGACCAGCAGAGTTGTGCAGTGCTCAACCTGCACATCTGTATGGGACAGCGCTGCTAATATTCCGGCTTAGCCTCTGAGTCCTGGCGTCTCGATCCAAGCTTTCATTCACTGTGAGTTAGCTCTCTGAATGAATCTAGGACATGGCCCCATTTCTCTTTCTGAGAAAGAACATATTCCTTGGGCTGTCTTAGTCCTCTCTTTCTGGTTCATTTAATCTGTCTGCAAACTTGACTCTTTCTGTGATCTGGTTGGTGCCCTTTTGTCACCTTCTTGACAGAAAGAAGTAATTCACATTTTCCTATAGAAGCCCATGATTTCGGGTCATAACCCCCTCAGCTTTCCTAAATGCCAAAGAGACATGCTGTGATCATGTAGCCTATTTCTCTTTAAAATCACGCACCGTTTTCTTCCTTTTTAGAATATAGGTGCCCCTCTAGGCTTGTGGCACAATATATAGAATAGTTAACATTGATTGAGTACTTACTAAAAGGACACTTTTCTCAGCTCTTTGCATGTGTGAGTTTATCATTTAACCACTAAGTGAGTTAGATGTTAATTACTAATAGTATCACCATTATCTCATTACTATTACAACTGCTGCTAGTATTTTTGGAGGCAGGTGGATAAGGCAGCGATGGTCCAAAAAAGGAAGCAAAAACTAGCGAATGTAAACTTAGGATTTAGGGCAAACATCCCATCCTCGTCTTTTCAATAAGGGAGGGCACTGAGTTTACCTACTCGGAAATATAATAGAGGAGTTTAATGCCATTGGGCAAACTCTACAACAACTCAACCCGCAAGAGGCTTGAGATAATTCAAGCCCTTTAGCTTTAGAATAAACTGATGAGGCTCACAAAAGGCTGTATCCTCGGGAAGTCGGTCCCTGTCGACCTCCCTTTAAAAGTGTACAAAGTTCATGGTTCCCCATGATCCGCTGAGCAAATGTCACATGCCTCTGATGCAGCTCATAGTCCGATGAAAAAGCAAGCAGGGGACTCTATTTGGAAATACCCAGATGAAAGTGTGTGCATATGTGTGGCGCGGCCCGGAGAAAACTTGAGGAGCACAGTAAACCCAGTTAGACGTAGTAGAGTTGGGGGACTACAAGCAGCCTTGGAAATCATAGCTGAAGACTCGGGTTGTTAAGGCCTGGAGACTGAAACGCGTTGGTGGGAGTGGTGGTCACCGACTTAGTGGTCAGACAGCTTCGAGTGGCCCACCACGATGCCCAGAGCTGTGCCCTTTTCCAAAGCACATTGCTCCGTCACATTTAGAGACAAGGGCCTTAGTTTTAACATCAGGCCTGTTAATGGTTGATTATGCAGCACTGGACAACTCACTTTATCTGGTTGCATAGAGATTAGATTTCTAAATGTTCTCTGCTCCTTCACATTCAATCGCCCAGCTGTAAGTTTCCTTCCAAACCCGGCTGTTTCTTTCCCGTCCCCACGTCCACCGAGCGTCCTCGCGGGGCCTAAGAACGGCCTTCCTTTGTGAGATGTCTCAGCCTGGGTAGGCAGCGTCCGGGGGCCCACCCAAGAAGATTTATAGTGTGGAGCTTTCTCTTAGCCGTGCTTTGACAAGGAAAATGGCAGGCAGCCAGCATCCCAAACCAAACAATTGTCAGATGGCTGGGGAAAGGAAAATAAATGTTGAGCAGAGTCAAGAACTCAATAGCTATTTCAAGGCAGTAGAAGGCATCAGTGCGTGCCTGACCCAGAGGCTCTCCCCGCTCCTGACCCCAAAGGCGTGGGGAACAGTGGCCTGGGTGCGTTCGGTCAGCCATCTGCTCAGGCCTGTGGGACCACCACCAGTGAGGGTGGGGTTTCGGCTGCTACTGAGGGATCTCTGCACGTCTCTCGGGCCAGCAAGGATGCTTTCTGAAACTCTTGTTATCCGCATTGTCAGGGCACAGAGTGCTTCTCTTATTAATCTTGGGATGCAGAAATATGTCCCTCAAGCTCACAGGGTCTTTTTGATGACATATGTTTGTTTCCTTGACCAATTACTCCCTGCATCCATCTACCACACTGTGGGGTTGACATTTTTTTTCTTTCTCCTAGATTGAAAATCAGAGATAAATGACTTATTTTCACTCTATTCCTCAATCTGGGAGACAGGATTGCTTTCCACCCCCACCTCTCTCTTTATTTATGCTCATACTTACATCAAGTTTTATATGTTTTATAGGGATCTTGTGATCCGAATATTGTGTATTTGGGACTCTCTTTGCTCCATTTGTGTGGAGAGTCTATCTTGGCAGATGCAATCTAGCCAATTTAGATTCTTCAGGTACTGAACTTAATTTCCGATTTCTTCCTTCGTTTATTTGTCCATCTTTTTCCCCCCTCTTGCCCATTTCCTCCTCCCATGCCTTTTTCTTTTTCTTCCATCAGAATGTTTTGCTCTGTATCATACTCTGTGATAGCAGAGCACAGTAAATACATCAACAGAGATAAATTTTACAGATGTGTGTTTCCTGATTGCTATGATCTCATACTTACTAAGCTTTCTTATGAAGAAGACATTGTGAATTTTTGGAATCTGTGGCAGACGAAAAGAAACCACGTTTTGTTTCTAGAAAAACTTGAAAATAACCAGAGGATAAAACAGGAAATGGCCATTTTGAGACGTCCTCTCAAACACAAATGCCTTCAGGGCTCATCAGGTAAATGCGTTTACCTGTTCAAAGCGAGGCAGTTGGGAATGGTGGAGTCTGTGGCTGACCTAGAATTCTGTGCCTAAGTTCATTCAAATTTAGTTTTAATTTATATATATATATATATATACATATATATATATATATATATATATATATATTTTTTTTTTTTTTTTTTTTTTTTTTTTAACCAGGACTTCGGCTACTCAAAGTAAATTTGTAGACCCAGGGCAGTAAGTTTGCAATTACTTCTTTGGGTAAACATGACTTCTATTTTACGATATTTCTCCAGGGAAACTGGTCCTTGTCCTGGAATAAGATTATGGTGTCTCTCACCATAGAGCTAGTCAAGCCACACTCCTCTTCTTGATCTCATTGCTTTTAAAATAAACCAAAAATTCTTCTGGCATTTAATGTTCTCCTTAATCTGACCCAACATGGTTTTATGCCCATATCTTTTTCTGTATCCCCCTTTAAATTTTTGCCAATCTCACCTACTCATATTTTCTTTATATATATATGTATACACACATATATACATATACACATATACATATACATATACACATATATATATAAATTTATTTTTGAGAAAGAGAAAGAACACGAGTGGGGGAGGGTCAAAGAGAGAGGGAGACACAGAATCTGAAGCAGGCTTCAGGCTCTGAGCTGTCGACACAGAGCCCGACGTGGGGCTCGAACTCAAGGACTATGAGATCATGACCTGAGCTGAAGTTGGACGCCCAACTGACTGAGCCACCCAGGCGCCCCCCACTCCTATTTTCTTAAACATGCCCTATTCTTTCATTCTTTTCTATCCACATGCTTTTGTTGATATCTCATCTTTCCCCCATCTTTGTAGACACTCTGCTTGTTGTTCAAAACCTTGACTTAAACCACCTTTACTGAGTTCTAGAGTCTACATTTACAGCCCCTTGCTCTGTGCTCTCCTAACACTTTATGGAAATGTCTTGCAAGTTAGGGTGACACGTGTCTTGGTTTGCCCTGGATAGCCTCTGTTTATGCTTTGCTGTCCCAGCGTAATTATTACCTTATATTGGTCATGTTAATTGTAACACTTACTTACATTTCTGCCTTAAGTTTAAGTGCATTTTTATCTTCGTTGGAACAAAGATCATCCTTGTATACCCAATGGCCAGGCTAACCTATTTCTGTGACATTCATGGGAGCCATTTAAGGCAATTAGTGAATCTTATCTCATTTACCTATGAATAGGAAGAAAGAGTCAAAGATATAGTGTGTTTTATAAACAGCCCAGAGGTTAAGTGACTCTCATCCTTTGGCATTTGTCGTTCTTTGTTTGTTTGTTTGGAGAAATTGGACTCTGGTTCTTTCTTGCATTTAGATATTGGTAAGGGAGAACAGATTATGGGACCATACGTCTTAAGAGCAAGGAAGAACCTTATGTGATTATCTGTTCAAGTTTCCTCCCTTCACTCATATAGATAATCTTGGAGGGGACACCTACCACATTTGACCTCTGTACCCTCTTTTCCCTTCTACACAGAGTGTAGTTTTCTTTAGTGCCACACCTACCTTTCAGTAGCAGGACCGCTTGAACTAGGGTGAGGTCAGTGAGGTACCTAGGGTGAGGTCAGAGAGGTACCTAGGGTGCAGAATTTAAGGAGGCATGCACTGTCAAGAGTTATGCAAGAACAGCGTCAGCAGTGACAGAGTGCCTTCTTAAAGAGTATGCCCTCAACGCCTTGCTTGTCCCAAGACCCTTGTTCTGGCTTGGCTAGGAAATGGTGGGGCTGACCCGATTTCTGTCCCCAAGTATGGACATTTGACTCAAGCCTGGTCAAAGAGCTTTCTTCAGCCACAGTGATTGACTGAAAGAAAGTCATGTGGCATAGAGAACCAGTAAGATTCTCTTCTGGGATTCCTGGGAAAGCAGTGTCTCTCTCTGGCGTGGTCTGAATTGAGATGGAAGCCTTGAAATGCTGGGCCATACGTGAAGCAGCCTGCAGGAGAATGGAGCCACAGCAGAAAGGAGCAGACTCAAGGGCAGAGAAGGGCTGCCTCTTAATGTATTGGTTAAGCACCTAATTTATCCTAGAATGTTTAGGTACATAGTCAATAAATAACTCTTCACACACACACACAGCCTTGGTGTTCTCCTACATGCCCATGCATAAGTTGGGTTTCTGTTTATTTGCTACTGTCCATAAATATGAAAGGATGAAGACCCAGTTGAGTTGACACTTGCTCTTGGTCACACGACTGTAGTCAAGTGTAGAGAGTAAAGCTGGACCTAGACTTATCAGTGCAGAATTTCTTCATTCCTTTCCATGGTCTCTGATGTTCACCCACACCACATTATAGTTAGAGCATTGGACCACTCATTCAAAGTGCATTTGACAGAAATAACAAGTTACGAGTATTTAGGAGACAGGGACCTATAGTCGATTTAAAATATTTTTAGTGTTTATTTATTTTTGAGAGAGAGAGAGAGAGAGACAGAGCATGAGTGGGGGAGGGGCAGAGAGAGAGAGAGAGACAGAATTGGAAGCAGCTCCAGGCTCCAAGCTGTCAGCATAGAGCCCAATGTGGGGCTCAAACTCATGAACTTTGAGATCATGAGTGAGCTGAAGTCAGACACTTGACTGACTGAGCCACCCAGGGGCCCAGTACACTTGATTTTTTAAAGAGAATTGGTATTTTCAGATTAATTTACTTCCCAGCTTATTATGTTAAGTATATTAAAGTGCTAAAGCCAAAAGAGATAAGGCTAAAATGAACCCAGGTCTCTGGACTTCTGTCCTGTGATATTTTCAGTATATTTCACAGCCTCTCAAAACTCATAACTCCCCGTTTTTGTCTTCTAGCTAGATTTTGACATGTGGTTTGGACTGGTTGGGTGTCTAGATTATAGTTTATTACAGTGCTTACTCAGCTTAAGACCAAGCAGTGGTGATTGATTTTTTTCCCTCCCAGTGGGGCACACAACTTGGTTTGCTAATGGTGACAAATGACATTAAGAGACAAATCAGTTTAAATTAATGACCCTACGCTTTGCAAAATACCTCAGGGAGGGCAAGTTCACTCTGATACTGGAGACAGAGTGGTACTCTTGCCACCTGCGATTAGTGAAGTTAATGAAAAATCCAAAGGCCATCACAACTTTGCACACTCTAGCATGCATTCGAATCGTTTGGAGGGCTCCCTAAAACACAGACCTGTCCCCAGAGCTCTGAATTCAGCAGGCCTGGGGTGGGGCCCAAGAATTTGCATTCCTAACAATTTCCGAGATGATGCTGGTGTGGAAGGTCCAGTGACCACATTTTGAGAACTGCTATTCTATACTAAGGATGGAATTTGATCGAAATAGGGAATTGGTGAGAGGTGCCAAAAGAGTTGCATTGAAAAGAGATGAACTTTCTGAAGCTGTGATAGAAGGGAGAAAGAAAATCATTCCCAGTGGGCCCTCAGTCTCTCCCACATGTGTCCCATTTTCCCTTTTTAATGCTTCAAACCCAGATATGCTAGTAGAGCCCCTTTAAATACTTGAAAGAACGCACCTGGAGGACGATGTATATCATTCATGGGTAAGAAAACGCTTAATCTTGATTAATTTATTTTTTTTTCCACGTTTTTTATTTATTTTTGGGACAGAGAGAGACAGAGCATGAACGGGGGAGGGGCAGAGAGAGAGGGAGACACAGAATCGGAAACAGGCTCCAGGCTCCGAGCCATCAGCCCAGAGCCCGACGCGGGGCTCGAACTCACGGACCGCGAGATCGTGACCTGGCTGAAGTCGGACGCTTAACCGACTGCGCCACCCAGGCGCCCCTATCTTGATTAATTTAATTGTGGCTCTTCGTTCTCCAGGTCCTGAAACTTTATTGTTTCATCGAATGAGGATCAATCTTTTGGGGATGGTGTGCATTCACAAGAGACCATTAAATAAGCCTCGATGTGAATATATGAACGCACAATGAGAATCACAAGAGGTAAGAGAACCATCACCTTATGTCAGCGAGCACTTTCTTACAGTGGACAAACAATTATGAAAACCAAAATCCTGTCCGGTTGTATCTAAAGGTTGTTTGGGGTGGGGGTGGCCCTGGAGCAAGAGGAGTCCACTGAAACTGAAGAATGTTGCTCACAGGCTGTCATCATACACTCTCCTCTTCAATCAGAGAGGCTTTCTGAGGAACGTGAGTGCTCCCACCCTTTCCATTGGGGCCCAGTCTATTCTTCCAAGTAGTGCTGGAAATGCCCTGCTACCAAGTGCTTGCCTCACTTGCTTTTCTACATACCAAATTGGCCAGATGATTTCTAGAATATGTTACGATGTTTAGACAAGTTGAAAGCAAGACTGGGCATTGAGTCATTCTGTTGCCTGATTTTGTACACATCGCTCTCCTGGTCTATTTCACTATAGCACAGAAATGTCTACCAAACTTACAAGTAAATGGAAGTGAACTTTCCTGTGGACATAAGAAGGCCTAAAGGAATATGTGGGAAGTTCAGAATTTTTTAAAATTTATTTATTTTTTCTTCTTAATTCTAAAACCTTAGACTTTACTCCATAACATAATGCCATGATTCACATAATTCTTGTCCCTTTGTCCATTGAGATTGATATATATAAAAAAAGGGTAGTTTCCTTGGACTACACAGCAGTCTAAGACCTCCTGAGGAATTGCATGATTCTCAGAGACTTACGTTTTTCAACTCAAGCGGTGGTTCTGATTTGTTATTTATTCTCTTTTTCCAAGGGGTTCTTTCTGCTCCCCACTGACCTATATGTAGAACACAGACACTTTTCTTAATTTCCAACAATATTGCCTACCCCAAATATTTCTTATAGTGCATTTTAACTGAAATTGTAAGATGACAACGTGAGGTAGGAGTGCTGGGGGGTGGTTGTGAGGGCAGATGGCACCGAGATTGACGGCATAGCATCATATAGCAAAGCACTCAGGATGGAATACTGGCCATCTGTGTTCTAAAAATGCTTCAGGATCCTATCATGTTGAATTGAATTCCTCACTGGACATTCCCCCCCCCCCCCCCCCCCAGATTCCAACCTTCTGCCACATCATGCTATTCCTTCTTGAACTTTTCTTAATGACTCATTTTTGAGTCAGTAGGAACGCTCTGAGTCTTGAAACAGTTTGGTTCTCTGCTGTTCCTCTTATCTGTCTCCATATCATTTCTCCAACACCCTGCCGTCAAAATCAGAGTGGTCCAGTATGGTATTTTCTAAAACAAAAACAGCTCTCTATAGACCACGACACTATCAATGTTTCAAAATAATGAGTAAACCTCATACTTCAAGAATGATACATCACATTTTCCTGCATAGTCTCTGGCAAGCTACTGTGATCTCCAATTTGAGAAAAATGGTATTGGTAGTGCAATCTGTAGTTTAAATGTCAGAAAACAGCTGCTTTTCCATGACCTTGGCCATGGGGTACCTCCCCTAGTCAGGATCCCACCTACAGGATGTTCTTATGTACGGCTCCATATTATCCTGGTGTGACTAGACCAGAATGAGGAGACCCCAATTAACAACACAATGAGTGAAACATTTGCAACATCCAGTCTGGTTACACAAATCATTTTTGTATTTCTCAAGAAAATTTAGTATTTTCTTGACATTGAAACTCTAAGTTTCTACTTAAGGTTTTCCCAAAATATTGTGTGTATGTGTTTTACTCAATATGTTATTGTCAATCTTCTGTCTTAAGACAATTGAGCTACATATATTATCTTATTTTTAATTGCATTGTGTTATTATTTTTTAATGTTTATTTATTTTTGAGAGGGAGAGAGAGAGAGAGAGAGAGAGAGAGAGAGACAGAGGGTGAGTGGGGAAGGGGCAGAGAGAAAGGGAGACACAGTATCAGAAGCAGTCTCCAGGCTCTGAGCTGTTAGCACATGCCCGACCCATGAACCTTGAGATCATGATATGAGCCAAAGTCAGATGCTTAACCGATTGAGCCACCAGGCACCCCTGCTTTGTATTATTTTTTATTGTACTTACTAATTCTAGGAGTTGTATAGTGTATTTTACTGGGCTTTCTGAATAAATAAATGTATTTTCCTTCATCAAGGATATTTTAAAATATTCCATTCCAATAGTCATCTCTTTCCTTTTTTTTTTTTTTTTTTTTTTGAGAGAGAGAGAGAAAGAGGGCACAAGTGAGCCAGGGGAAGAGAGAGAGAGAGCCAGGAGGGGTAAAAGGAGAGAGGGGAGGGAGGAAGAGAAAGAGAGAGAGAGAGAGAGAAGCCGAGCTCACCAGAAGTGGGGCTCAAGCTCAAGAATCCTGAGAGAATGAATGACCTAGGCCAAAGTCAGATGCTTAAGGACTGAGCCACCCAGGGTCCCTGTCAGCTCTTTCTTTTTGCCTGCTTCTTGTATTGAATTGTCTATCCAAGTTTATCACGTTGAAAAATATTCTTCCATTTTTAAATTGAAAAAAAGAATGGGTAGTGAATGCTGCTGAATGCCTTTGAAACATCTGAATGATTAAATTAAGTGATATATCTTTTTTTGCTTATTAGGCCTATTTTTTGAATAATTATATTAAGAGATTTCCCAATACTATGCCTGCATTCTTGGGATAAATCCTACTTAGTCATGGTGCCTAATTCTTTTGTACTAATGGATTCAGTCTAAAGTATCTATATTAATAAGTAAGGTTTGTGTTTTTAAATTTCTTTTTGGTGATTTTGTGTCTAGTTTTGGCCTTAGCTTCTAGAAAAACTGAGTAGCTTCTGAGATGATCTGGTTTTTGAAAATGTATACAATTTGTAGATAAATTGCTTTTGAAAGTAGTTTTCAGATAAACTTTTAAATAATTTTCCTATGATAGTCTTTTTGTATTTTTTAAATCTTTAATTGAATCCTTTTAAGTAATACGCTATTTCCCACAAACTCAAGTATTCTATCGAGATGTTCTTATTTTTCAAATCACAGAGTATTTTCTATTTGCTTAATCTCTGTATTAATATTTATTATACAAATATGTACTTCATTATTTATTATATTCATTATTCATTGCTTCATCAGCATTTTAAAACATTTTTGTTTTTTCCCCATAGAACTAATGCTTGGATTTATTTAGCTATTTTGCAATGTTATATAATCCTTTAAAAAATTATTCATTTTACCCTGATTTTTGTAATAAGATTTTAAAAATCAATTAATATCTTCTTAAATTCTATGCTTTTTCAACTATATTCTTTCTTTTTTAAGTTTATTTATTTTGAGAGAGAGAGCGTGCACGTGCCATGCTGAGGAACAGGGAAGGGCCAGAGAGAGAGAGGGAGAGAAGAATCCCAAGAAGGCTCTGTGAGGGGCTCATTCTCACGAACTGTGAGATTGTGACCTGAGCTGAAATCAAGAGTTGGGACGCTTAACCGACTGAGCCGCCTAGGCACCTTTCGAGTATATTCTCACCTATAATGAAAGCATTAAGGATTATGAATTTGCTTTTTACTATAACTTCGATAGGAGTTTTGATAGAATTAAGTATATAAATTTATATACAGTTCTCCTGATGTCAATCTTCTAATAGTCTGTAATTGTACTTGTGATTTTTTATGAACTTAAGTTGCTTTCATTTTGCAATTTAACTACTATTCTAATTTTATAAATAAGCATCTCATAGAAATTGGAAAAGTGTGTCTTTTACAAATCTAAGCTTGAAATATATGTAGATGTTGTATATATATATATATATGTGTGTGTGTATAGATATGCAAATACATACCTGCTTACATACATATTTTATGTGTTATATGCATATGTAAGTATCAGTCACTTTAAAAACCTGTTATTCAAATTATATCTTCATTGATTTTAAAATATTTACTTCAGATTTTAAAAAGAACTACATAAAAACGTCTCGCAATTCTATTCCTCTCCCTTTCCTAGAACTTCTATTTTGTTTACTGGAGTATTTTGATGCTTTGTTAGTTAATTAGATCTTTGGAGCTAACTACCTTATTTTCTCTGGATGTTTATAGGGTTTTATTTTTATCCTTTTAATTAAACAATTAAAAATTTTCCTGAACTTCTGCACATGTGGGGTTCTTTTCAATAATTTTTCCAGGAGCACAAACAATTCCTTTGATTTGACTATTAGATTATTTTTTAAAAAATTAATGTTTATTTATTTCTGAGAGAGAGGGAGAGAGAGACAGAGACAGAGCATGAGCAGGGGAAGGACAGAGAGAGAGGGAGACACAGAATCTGAAGCAGGCTCCAGGCTCCAAGAGGTCAGCACAGAGCTCGACAGAGGACTAGAACCCATGAACTTTGAGATCATGACCTAAGTCAAAGTCAAATGCTTAACCAACTGAGCTACCTAGGTGTCCCTGTTTGATATTTTTAAAGAATTTTTTTACTTTGAAATAATTTTAGATTTAGCAAGAGTTGCAAAGATAGCACCCAGGATTCTCACATACTCCCAGATTTACCTAGTGGTAAACATCTTCTACAAGATGGTGTATTTATCAAAGAAATTATGATTAGTGCAATATTATCAACTGAACTACAGACTTTATTTTGTTTTCATTAGTTTTTCCACTATTGTGCCTTTTCTCTTTCAGGATTCAATGCATTTAGTTGTCATGCCTCCTTAGAATCCTCCAATCTGTGACAGTGTTTCATAACCTTGACACTTTTGATAAGTATATTCAATCATTTTGTAAAACCAGCAATGGAATACATCCTTCATCTGTGATTTCTGCTTCTATTCCAATCATTCTTCACATTTTGGCCCTGGGGAACATCTATAATTAATAGGTTTGATCTCCATTGTCTTATTTCCTTATCTGTCATCTTCTTTCGAAGATTTTCTTCTCCCCTCCCCAATAAATTTGTAGAGTGTTTCTCGTGTTTGTCTTCCACTTTGATTGTTTCATTATCTGCAGCATCGGTGTTGTCACCAACATTAAAAATATGGCTTGTCTCGGCTTGATTTTTGTGCCACACTTTCTCGTATAACGTTTTATCTCAGCTTGTAATCTATGCCATGCATCTACTATAATTACTTATTATATTAATTATAAATCATCTTAGCCCATTGTCTCCCTTTCATTATGTGCTCCTGTTTCATAGAACAGAAAGCCACAAGGGAAAAAAGAGAATAAAGTAGACATGAGGAGACATGCAAAATGAAGGCCATGCAGCTGCAAACGAGAGGCTGCAGGGTTGGCTGCTTTGGTTTTGAAAATTCCAACTCAAATATCTTCGGGGAATGTCAAAACTCCTTGTAGCATTTTCTTCTGCTTCCTTCGGAAGTTTGTTTCCTGTATGAAATTATACTAACCTTATTCTTCAGTACTTTTTTTTTTTCCAGTAGGCATAATTTTGTTTTTATCTCTCTATACACCTGCAGATGGGGAGTGCTCTCTGCAGTTCACTGACCATCAGGGCACTCCTTGCGCTTCCTTACCCACTCTAAGTGCACTCCTTTTATTTTTTTATTAAAAAAATTTTTTTAAGTGTATTTATTTATTTTGAGAAATGTAGAGACAGTGTGAATGGGGGAGGGGCACAGAGAAGAGAGTGAGGGAGAGAATCTCCAGCAGGCTCCGTGCTGCCAGTGCTGAGTCTGATGCGGGGCTCGAACCCACAAACCAAGAGCCAAAACCGAGAGCTGTATGCTTAACCGACTGAGCCACCCAGGCGCCCCTGCAGTGCACTCCTTGAGACCCCTTCTTGCACAGACTGAGATATCTGTAGAGTTCCAGCTTACTTTCCAGAGCTGAGGAAGTTTCCAGCTAGGGTTGCTCTATGGAATGAAGTTAAATGCCCTCCTGTTCTGCATCACTGCTCATTTGCTTGAGATTCAAAATAATATGGTGTATAAAAAATAGACTTCTTTAATGTGAGCTGCATCCGGCTTCTTCCTATGTCTGTCTCCCATCCACAATAATTCACTTTGGGTGACTGTATTTCCCATAGAACGATATGCTATTATTCTCTCCATGTTTCTGTTTGCTGAGAACAGTGGCCTCTGGGTGAATATAAAAAAATGAGGCAAGGAGGAAAAGCTAAGTCCTAATAGCACAGAGATCACACCCTCAATTCTTTTGATAGCTAGTAAAGATGGCCAGTCAATTGTGGGGAAGTGAAAATTGGCCCCCTATATTTGGAGGAGCCGCTTAGTCATGATGCAAAGGATGGATAGATCACATTTTTAAAATTAGTTCATTGATTCAAGAAATATGTATATTGGGTCATGGTTATGTGTAAGGCACTGTGCTTAGCTCTGGTACCATACATCTAAATAAGAAAGACACGGTCCCAGCCTTCATTACATTTTTTTCCTAGTTGCTGGGAATAAGTTAACATTTTTGAATGTCAGCATTTACTGAATGTATGCTATCCCATGGAATTGTTATCAGAACGAAACATGATAGTATATATCTGGTATCTCCGCATGGTGTGCACTCAGCCAAGGTTCACTATTGCTACTTTTATTCTGATTATTAAGACTACTGCTACTTTTTTTTTTTTTTTTTTTGCCATGATTGATCAGGAATTAAGATGAACACCTTGCATGCCTCAAAACATTCAGTCTTCAACAGCAATCTTTGGGGGCACCAGTCTTCTTTTTCCTTGTGTTTTCATCTTTTTTTTGGGGGGGAGGCATTTTTGTGACTAGAATGATACTAGATTTAAAAGTGCTTGCAGAAGCAAAGAATGCCTTTATACCATTTCTGACCTTTCCCAGATGTTCATGGGTTCCATGATTACGATATAATTCTCAAAATCCGGAGACGAACATAGCCATAATATATTTAACTAAGCTACAGATCTCTTTCAAATCTCCTCCCACACTAGTTGTTTGACGAATTTTTTTTTTTTTTTTTTTTTTTTTCCTAAACCATCATCTGATGCAGGATCACCTGCCCCATTTAGTCACTACATCTCTTCAGTCTCTGCTAACTGGGACACTGCCTTTGTCTCATAGTCCCTTGTGACCCGGACACTTTTGAAGAGTTCTGGCTTTATCTCATGTTTCTTCGTGGTTAAACTCAAATGAAGAAATTTGGGCAAGAAAATCACCAGAGTGATATTGTGTCCTCCTCAGCACTCATAATCAGGAGGCACATGCTGTTGATATACGTGTCATCATTGGAGATGGTAACTTAGACCGCTTGGTTACCATGGTATCTTCCAGGTTTCTCTACTGTAATGTGACTACTTCTTCCCTTCGTAATTAATGAGTGTCTTGAGGGGAGGTACTTTGAGATTATGTAAATATCCTGTTTCTCATCTTTTGCTTGCTAATTTTAGCATTTGTTGATGATGGTGCTGATGGCCAGTTTTAATGCCTAGTGATTTATTCTCGCCCACAACAATTATTACTGTGATGTTCCCTGATTTGTGATTTTCGGTTTCCATCATTCCATCTATATTTGTTAATTGGAATTCTGCTGTAGCGAGAGCTTTACCTTCTTCTCCACTTATTTATTTATACAACTCTTTATTTCTACAGGAGGCATTCATGGGTGTTCATTGCAATCATTATTTATTTTGTGACCCAGATCAAAGTGACCCAGATTTGACCATTGGGAGCCTGCAGTTGTGTCCTGTTTTGGGTAATATTTTAAATTTGAAATCTCACTCTGCCCCCATTTTATTACTGAAGCTTTCAAACCTATAAAAAGTTAATCAATCAATTATAGGTTAGAATAAATGGCCTTGTCCGAAAATTTCCTATGAACAGGTTTTTAATGGCGGTAAGGAGGAAAGAATATCCAAATATTGGGGAAGTTGGGCATTTTATGTGAAAAAGGGGTGACTCAATGAAATGTAGGAAAGGAAGAATCTGGAACAAGAAATTACACAAAATGAACAAGGGCTCTTATAACATCTAAATGGTTCAAGCACCGATTTTTGGATGCAAACTTTAACGTCCTCCACCCTTTTGTTTAGGATTGAGGCAGAGAAATGGGGTGATTAAATGTAGGGAAGCAGGTACTTGGCCGTCTTTTCCTTCTGGAAAGGCTTTATCTGACTTTCTCCGCACTGGAAAGTTAGCCAGACACAGTCAGCACTCAAATAACGTGGCCGCCTGTGTTTCCATCATCCCCGTCCACATTGGAAATGTGTCTATTTTCTGAGAAATCACTGAGCTCAATCTACATTTCTCATTACCATTTAGTAAAAGAGCGACTGCAGTTGACTGTAACAGATAAAGGGCAATTGCTTATTTTTTAATCAATTCTTATTGATTTGAGAGACATGGGATTCTTAATTGTATGTGTGCTTCATCTTCCCATTGGAGATTTCTACTTCATCTGATAGATAGATTCTGGTTTAAACTACAAGGCAGTATCCTTGTGTGCACTGTAGGAAGAGGCTTTAGGTCTTTCAAATACTTGAGAGAGGATTCTAGAACAGAGGCACCTTTCTTTCGCTGATATTAACGGTCTTGACTGGCGAGGCAGGTTCTGAAACCAGACTGCTTGGGTTTGAAGCCCACCTCAGTCACTTCTACCTTTATAAGTGGGCGGGCTACTTGGGTAGGCTATTTCACCTCCTGATGTCTCAGTGTCTTCATCTGTAAAATGGGTATCACAGTAGTACCATCAACCTTAGAAGGTTGTTGCCAGGATCAAATGAGGAAAATTCATGTAAAGCATTTGGTTTGGGGCTGGCTTCTTTTTCTTCTTCTTCTTCTTCTTTTTTTTTTTTTTTTTTTCTCTCCCCTGGGACAAAGTGCAAGTTAACACCTCTTTGTGGCTGAGCTGTAAGCCTCATTTTCCTTGGATTCTTCCTTTTTCAGTTTGTTGAAACATATTTTTATATGCCTGCCTTTCGACATTTTTAATAATCCTATGGCCAAAAAATTGTGCACTGCTTTTATTCACATATCACTTATTTCTCTTTTCATTGTGATATCCTTGCAAGTGATGGTAGGTTGATTTTATATTTGTGCTGTATATATTTCTCGTGAATATGTTTTCATAAATATATATAAAATGTTTGCTTACAATTGATTCATAACAATAAGAACCCTGAGATCAAAGGCATGAATTGTTTTTAGGATTATGATACAGCTTTTAGTAGTTTGGTAGATGTTTATAACTAGTAATTATCTCTAATTCCTTCTTTTAAAAATCTGACCTTATTTTGGTATATCATGTGAAGATAGCATTAAACATTTTTTTTTTGCCAAATATGTGTTTCTAAATTATTTCATTCATAAATACCTCATTATTTATCTGTAAAAGTTAAAGATTTTCAGCATAACCAAAATAGCATTATCGCATCTAAATTTTTTAAATGTTTAATTAGAGAGAATTATAAATTCATCTGTGATTGTGAAAAATACTACATAGAAGTTCTGTATATCCCAGTTTTCCCCAGTAAGAATATCTTTTTTTTTTTTTTAACTTTTTAAATGTTTATTTATCTTTGAGAGACAGAGTGTGAGCGGGGGAGGAGCAGAGAGAGAGGGAGACGCAGAATCCAAAGCAGGCTGCAGGTTCTGAGCTGTCAGCACAGAGCCTGATGTGGGGCTCGAACTCATGAATCCCAACATCATGACCTGAGCCAAGGTTGGACACTCAACAGACTGAGCCACCCAGGCGCCCCAAGAACATCTTGTATAATTATGATGCAATATGGCAACTACGAAAATTTGCATTGATACAATCCATCTTCCCATCTAAGAATTTTAACAATTCTTTAACATCATTCAATATGAAGTTAGTGTTCAAATGTCCGTATTGTCTCATAATACTTTCACAGTTGGTTTGTTATAATCAGGAGGATCTTCCCATTCTTTTTTTTTTTTTTTTTTTTTTTTTAGAGAGAGAGAGAGAGACAGAAGGAGAGAGAGAGAGAGAGAGGGGGGGGGGGTGGGGGGAGGGTGAGGAGAGGGAGAGAGAGAATCTTAAGCAGATTCCACAATCAGCAAAGAGCCCTACACAGGGCTCGATCTCATGACCCTGGGATCATGACCTGACCAAAAGCAAGAGCCGGCTGCTTGACTGAGCCACCCAGGCTCCCCAGGATCTTCTCGTTTTTAACAGCAAAACAAACTTCTGTCTTACTATTTGCTGCCTTACACAACCCAGCACAGATCACTATATTGCAAGCCTGCTCTGTACTAGGTGTGAGAAGGAAAAGGACAAAGAGAGCCCTAGTCACAATTATTATCCCCAATTTGAAGGTAACAAAACCAAAGCACATGAAAGATAGGTACTTAGGCAAGATCCAGGGGATGGCTAGTGCCACAGCTGGAATTCTACTCTGAGGCTTTTTTGTGTTTTTTGCGACAGCAGGAGAGTTCCATGGATGCTCTGGGGAAAAATTCTTATAAAAATTCTGGACAGTTTACAACCCTCAGGACTGGTGGGACTCAAATATTGCTGACACAGCGTTAGGCGTTCCAGTCCTCTGACCTCGAGGGGTGGTTGGTAGGGTTAGAGAGGAAAGGACACGGGGACCTGGCTTTAAGGACACAGGTTCCGCCTTGCTCGCATCATGTACTAGCGGTGAACTTTGGGCAGGTCATTTAATCTTTTTGAAATTCTATATTTCATCCATGCAGCAGAAATAGGAGTGCTTATTTTATAGTTTTATTGGCTGATGACACAAGATAATATTCGTGAAGCTGCCCAGCACATCGCAGGTGCTCAATAAATGCTAGTTCAACCAGGGTGCTTGGCAAACGGCAACAAAACCAAACGCCATGGAAAACGCTATTCGATGTTAGCGATGAGGTTGAAAATTTGAAAACTTTTTTTTTTTTTTTTACTCCCTGGGGTCGTCTAATTTTTCTCAAAGCAAGCGCGAGGGTTGACACGGGACACCTCTTTTGTAGAGGGGGTCATGGCCAGGAGCTGGCGTTGGTCTCCTGCCTGCCCCCCTTTGGCCTCACTTCCTTTACAGATTGGGGCCCACGCACGCTCAGGATCCCAGGGCTCATCATCTGCTCCTAACAAGCCGCTTGTGATTTTAGCTAGACCCGGTTGAACATCAGTGGCCCCTTTGTGGACCATTTCGTTCTGTTTCTCTGAGGAACAAAATGCCAGCCTGGTGGAGATCTAGAAAGTTGCTGTCTCAGTGTAATCGGATATGCATTTAAATGGGAGCTATGCAAGTGGAAGGCTCCTCGGGCTTGCATCGGCTTGGGCAAGCCAGGGGGAAAATCGCCCGACTCCTGGAATCACTGAGCCTGAAGGCCTTTGAGGCTGGCAACAGGGCCGGCTAAGAACAGCACACTCTTAATGTAGATATTCTGTTTCTGCACCACCACTGGCAGGAAAACATTGCAAATAAATCCTAATATTTGTTCCTTTCCCTTCTAACATGTTATTTCCGCACTTATGGTTTTAGAAAGATGTTATTTCCAAACTTGGGATATAAAGCGAACATTCCTTCCACAACACCTGCCACGATGTTGTGTTTTTATTCCCGCATAAAGGAAGAGTTTGTTACGGCGTTCACAACTTAAAAACGCCAATTGTGTCATTGTGTGATTCAGTTCCTAACTGCGTCTTCTTTTCTTTTTTAGCTTCTAATATCAGGATGTATGAAGTGAGCTAAAAAGCACGACATTGGGTTAAGACTTGGGAACTGCACTGAGGGCTTGGGAAAGGTTTTAGGATGCTTTTATTTAAGATGTTAAAATCTTTTGGTAATATTCGGAGGAGTCTCTAAAGGTTTTTCTAATTTAACTATTTCAATAAGTGCTAAAGATTTTCTGTGGAAAGAGCACAAAAACTCTTTAAACAAAGGCCCATTTCACATTTTAATGCAAATTAGTATAATTTGGAGAGGCCGCCTATATTTCTAAATATAACGCTGCATAAAATTAGTGGCATATTTTATATTATCCGTTCACTTAAACTAATCTCACTTCTGAAAAGCCCTATAGGGATGAATAGATTGCCTGTAGAAAGTAGGCTCATAAGCTTTCAAATATTTAAAGAAAAGATGAGACTATAAAAGCATGGAGGAGAAAAGATATAGAATTCTCGAGAAAACATTACTTGAGCTTCCATGGCAATAGTGCTGAAAGAATAAGGCCCCTAAGTGGTTCCCACCTCCTGTGGTTCGCTAAGATTATGCGGCTGGGAACAGTGGCCACTGCAGCCGTCTGGACCACAGCAAGGGATAGCGCTAGGACCATTTCTGGAAATGCTGGTAATTACCTCATTTACGATAAAATGCCTGATAGTGTATCACTCCCTCTCTTCATGCATATATTCTGTACCTCATTTATGAATTGCCTGCCCTTAAGTGAGTCGAATGTAACCATCGTTTGGTGTTTCTCCGCTCTGCTCATGGTATTGGAAGGTCCTAGAAGAGTCTCGGTGCTGCTTCCTTTCCCCTTCTGCTTCCTCCAGTACCTGCGGTGGAGAAGGTGGAAAGCAACTCTTTCTTCTCCAGGCCAGGAATCCTGCATGGGAATGACCGTGCACACAGTCGCTAACTCAAATCCCTCAGGGACAGAGTCCAGGCCCCAAGGCAACTGTCTCTTCTGCCCAGGTGGTAGGTTCTCCTCCACTGACTTAGTGAACAAACAGTCCACATTTTAAGAGGGTGGCACGGCCTTGGCTGTGATACTGAACCTCTGATAAAAGCAGGCATTTGCTAACAACCCGAGGAATATAGACTAGAGTGTGAAAACGAAGGCATTTGGAAAAGATGAGGCTGTTTTTGATGTTGAGAAATAGATATCTGGAAGGGAAAAGTAGGGAGGTGGGGTTAGAAGGGAACCTGTCAGTCACCAGAAGCCAATGCAGAAGAGTGACTCTCAGCTGTGCATCGGCGTGGAGGATCCCAGGCTGCAGGTGTGGGCTTGAGGAAGGCAGGCCAGTAAAACAAATGCAGCAACAGAAACTAAGGCTGGCTCAGAAAGGTTACAACGTATAACCATAAACTCCAGACAAAATGCATTTCCGAGTGTCAGGATACCCTGAATGGGAGCAAGCAGAGTACTTACTGCTTTATTTTTGGAGGTCGGGGCATGTTAGAAGAGATTGTTAAAAAAAATCTAGAGTGTACATCTCTGTGTCCTTTGCTGCATGAAAGTCCAAGCAAGGCTGAAACCGGGAATGAGAGTGGGTCCATTTCCAAACTATACGTTCCGCTGTCTTGGGCGTTCTTAGCCAATAGAAAGTTTTAATATAATTAAGATAATTTAGTGATGATGGTTTCCAAAAGCTAAGTGGTAGAGTAAGGGTGCAGACCTTCTGAGGTTTTCTGTGGAAAACTTTAGTCCTGAAGGTGATTCTGACTGTGGGAGAAGGGTTTTCATCATGGAGGCTGGCTTTTCCCAAGTGGTTTGGGGGCAGTTGGTTCAAGTACCATTTGATGCTCAGTTCCACCTCTTTAAACATCCCAGCCACATGGCACCTGGGTTGGGGGAAAGATTTAGAAAACCGGACAGAATAGGGAATTTGAAGCCACAGGATTCTAAAAGGACAGGGTTGGTGACCTCTCTCCATTTGAAGAGCTCTAAATCCCAGTCTCCCGCTTCGTTCTTCTTCTTCCTTTTTTTTTTTTTTTTTAAATTGAAGTATGGTTGACATAACATTATAATAGTTTCAGGTGTACATTGTAATGACTCAATATTTGTGTACGTTTCAAGATGATCCCCACGGTAAGTCCAGTGAACATTCTTCATGATACATTTTTTTTCCTCCAAATTCTAATATGAATGAGCAATAGACTGTGAGCCAGAGGGGATCGCCCATGAGGGTGGTCTCCTGTGGGACCTGATGCTGGCAGTGTATGCCCTGTGTTGGTCCTTGGTCGTCTGTAGGGCACACTTGAAGTCCTCTCCATGGGGTATCAGGGTGCTTGCTGCCCATCACACCATCTTAGGCATCTACTGAAGTATCTGGAGGATGGAAAGAATTCCTAGGATAATTCTATGGCTCCTAACTCCCGGTTCTCAAATTTCATAAAATAGTTTTTCTGTTGCAACTGACGTATTAAATTCGAATGTCAAGTGGAGACATTTTAAATATGGGAGATAACCTATCCCCCATATTTAGAATAGTAATAAACTGCCAGAAGAGGTGGTGTTCTTGACCTTTTGTAAACAGAGCTTTGGGTATGCTCTGAGATCTGAGTAGGCAGATAGGGAATGAGTCATTGTTGTATCCAATGAATCTTAGAACGGTTGGCCATCTTTGATTAAACAGAAGTCCTTACACCGCAGAAGAGGTAATACCTTGCTCAGTGTCATGTGGAACATTTGGCTAAATCTTTACGTGGGCGTGCAAGGGTGTCAGACATTTATGGTGCTAGCAATCTTGGACCAACTTACACCCAAGAGAGCTTGGTAGGTGGAGAGGTACTTCCCCCACTCTTGGCTTCCCCCTTACCACCAAGGACAGACTCTCCAGTGGATTTGAGCATAGCACCACCGAATGGAAGCCTAGGACTAAAGATGAATTCCTTCTTGAGTAGTTCTGCAGCTGACAGTAGTAACAGAGCACGCTAGGTTCTGAGTTCAAGTCACATCCCCATTTTCTAGCTCTGGTTTCTAATAAGGCACGGACTGTACTTTTATATTGAGAGGAAGTAACATGAGGATCGTTCTGGAACTCCAAAGCAGCCACTATACCCAGTCAAGTGCTTCTGAGGGGCCCTGGGTATAGCTAATCTCAGACAGTTTTAAACAAGAGTTCAAGATGCCTTCGAAGATAAGAGCGAAGGTGGATGGATGTCTGAAGACAGATATTCTTGGGAACAAGGAGAGGGGAGGCAAAAAGACCCAAGTGTTTTCTAAAAGAATATTTTTTAATGTTTATTTATTTATTTTGAGATGGGGGAGAGGGGCAGAGAGAGAGGGAGAGACAGAGTCTCAAGCAGGCTCCATTCTGCCAGCACAGAGCCCAACGCAGGGCTCGATCTCACGAACCATGAGATCGTGGCCTGAGCTGAAATTAAGAGCTGACACTTAACCAACTGAGTCACCCAGGTACCCAAAAGATCCAAGAGTTATAAGGCATAGGTAAGTCTGAGTGAGAGAGTGAATGAGAACAACCCTTATTAACATTACTAGAAGAGGAAGCGAGGGGGCATCTTTCATAGAATGCTTTCAGTCAGGGCCATTTTAGTCTGTTTAAGCTTAAAAAAAATCATATTTTTGGAATTTCTACACCAAAGAACATCAAACATTTACATAAGCCCATATCCAAAATGAAATATAGATTCTTCTGTAAATAAAGCGACAAGATTTTTATAACTTACTTTCAAAATTATTTGATATCAAATAACTCATTTACTTTATGATTGACTGATTTCTTCAAAATCACTGCGGATTCAAAATTCTCACAAAGTGAGAAAATATATGCTACTGATTATTTTCAAGTTATAGTGACATTTTGCAAATGTTGAATTTAATGATTGGTAAATCTGAGGAGTGTCATATTTCATAGGCATTAAATTAAACATTTATTAATTTTGAATCTCAGTCCTCCTTTCAGGTCAATAACTTTTTTTTTTTTTTTTTTTCAGGTCTCAAACATTTTCATGGGTCCCTGAATAGCTCACAGGATCTTGTTGCTGTGCCGATAGTGACTGTTGGGTAAGACAGCTGTTTCCAGCTGAGCCACCTTAGCCACCGGCTAAGGCCAGTTTAGACAGTTGGGGACAATTTGCAAGGAAAGTTCTTAGAAGATGTAGACAAATAACCTATTGTCTTAGCTTCAGTTTTACAGTAGCGTGTGGTTTCTATGTTGTTTCTATGGTTTACTTAATTGCATTCCCAACAGAAGGGAAAGGAATGGGTTGAATATCTTCCGATTCCTGGACAGAGAGGTTTCTGCCCTAAGAGGCACTTGGGAATTGTGGGTACTGTCTTGTCAAGGCAAGAAGGTATTTATTTACTTCTACTCCGTCTTGTTCCACAAAAATTTGGGGTTGTGTATCACAAATACACATGTAACACTAATGAGAAAATGTTACTCTCTTATGTGTCATTAGAGGAAGGGAAGGTCTTTGTTTGGAAAATTCTTTGAAAAGCCAGTGAGACTCCAGGATCTGAGTGCCCACTGCTGGAGGGGGTGCTCTTTTCCTAACAGAAGGGAGAGAAATTGGGAATTCATCCCAATTTCATCCTTCATCCAAGGAAGATGGAATGGGTACCAGGAGGGCTGGACCTGGCAGGGTGGCCTCGCATGGTGGAGTGTTTGAAAGCAGATGGGTTTAAATAGAATTGTCAATAGCTTGTGGTGGGTTCTTCTGGGTGAGCTTTGAAGAGAAAGACAAAGGAAATTGACATCTAAGTTGCACAGGTAGGAGACATAATATAGATCAGACCAAATATTGCAAAAAGAGGACACATGGAATACAGAGGAATATACCTAAAGTTAAACTATGAATTGCCCTGCAACAAGTTACGTAAGATCCAGAAATGATTAACTATGAGCTCTTTAATAAGATGAATATTGTGAGTTTTTGGCATAGCATTAGGCATAGAGCAAGATTCAGGTCTTTAGTCCCTTTTCCTTTCCTTCTTTGGGACCTCGGTCATCCTCGTGCTGAAGGACTGATGTAGGGTTCTCCAAGGTTCTGTTCTAAAGTCTCTTTTTTCTATCTTCTTTCCTTTGAATATCATTCTCTCTCCTCATACTCTCCTCTGCCAAATTTGTCTTTTTTTAATGGCTAATTAATTTTATCAATGATTTGACTAAGCCATTATGAGCTTTTTATTCTTCTCATTTGACAGACACAATCAGCTGATAAATAATGTCAGTACTACCTGGGAGCTGTGTCTCACATTGTATTAGCTTCCCATTGCCACCATAACAAATGACCACAAATGCTGTGGCTGAAAAACAACACAGATTTGTTACCCTGTAGTTCTAAAGTCCAGAGGTCCAAAATAATCTTTTGGGCTAAAATCAAGCCACCAGCAAGTACATTTTCTAGGGGGAGAATCTGCCTCTTTGCTTTTTCTAGCATTTAGGGGACCCTGCATCGCTTGGTTCATGGTTCCTTACTCTACCTGCAGAGCTAGATGGATGGCATCTTCTCTCCTGTCTGATCTCTGCATCCATCCTTATATGTTCTCTCTCTGACTGATCCTTCTGTCTCTGTCAGATAAGGGACTCTTGTGATTACATTGAACCTGCCCTATAATCTCCTCATCTTAGTTTTCTTAATCACATCTGCAAAGTCCCATTTGCCATGTAAGGTAACATATACACAAGTTCTGGGGATTTGGATGTGAACATCTCTCTGAAAAGCCATTATTTAGCCTACTACACACATCCTTGACCAATTCTCTCTCTCGTTACTATCAGATTTGCCTTACCTCTTGTCTGGAATTCATAATACCCTTATAACCAGACTCTTTCTGGCCCCTCACCCCTCCAGTCCAAAATACACACTGCTTCTCATCGTCACCTTGCAGCTGAGATCTGGTCACACATTTTGCTTCCCCAAAGCCATTCAGTGGCTCCTTACGTATGCATACAGAAGAAATCCCCAAATTCTCAGACTTGAAATCTGGCCATTCCTGCTATTCTCCATTTTCCAACCACACATTCTAAAAATCAGTGCTCCGCACGACTCCTTCGACATGCCCTCAACTTTCTCAACTATTTCCATCTGCTTCTGGTGTCCTTTCCATCTACAATTTTCTTCCATTCGTACCTTGTTGGTTCAAGTTCAAATTATCAGTCAAGGCTCAAATCTAATCTTCCCTCTCCCATGACAGTTAAGTGCATTTAATCCTCACATACTTTTACCAGCTCTTTTCCATCAACAACCTCTGTGTGCATTTTTATAATTCTGTGGCAGTCTGTCTCCTCAGACTAATAGGAAGAGAAGCTTTGATGGGGAGAGACCCTTGCTTGTTGAGTTTTTGAGATTTCCTAGCACTTAACAAAAGGTATTGATCCTTGATCAAAGAATGTGAACAGATGTTTGCTTTATGAACTATTGGAGAGTTTTTCTTTAAGGAATAGCCAAGATTTTTATAGACTTGCTCTTAAAAATCACTTTTAAAAGAGCATTAAAGCCCAAACACAAAAGTTTTGCCTATTTCGATCCACTAGTTTTCTGGCCGGAGGAAGGCTTCTCCTTCCGCTGGACTACGCTCTCTCTCAGGGAGGTTTAGCATTATGGGAAAGGTCCCTCAGCTCTTTCCCAATCCACTTGCCCCCAACGGTGTTTCACATCTGCTTTGTCATTCATGAGCCTCAGATATGGTGCCAAGGGGCCTTGTCTTCCAACAGATACTTCTGTTCAACTCTGTCTGCAGTGAATGACTCCTCTCAGTTCCTTATCCAGGATATAATTCCCCATTTCTTAGCAGTATTGAAGGTGAGGAAGGCCTATCTGATCTCCCAAGGGGCTGAGTGCCAGCAGAGTAATTAGCTAGGCTTCAGGCCAATTCAGAGCTTTGATCTGGAAACCCATAACCTTCAGTCTCATATGATGGCTGAAGAAAGTGCTGAGCTAAAGAAGAATGCTCTAGGCTCTTCTTTCAAAACCATACAGACATTACCCAGACGACTTGAGAACTGGACTATAGAAAGCATTGTTGAACCAAAGAAGAGATTTATTGGTTCATTTTACTAATCAAACTCCGACAACGTGTCAGTGACCTCGCAGAAAATTTAAACTGAGGCATCCTCTATTCCAAAGCAATAAGGCAAATACAGTTATTGAATTGTGAATGGCATTTCTCTGGGCACAAGCAGCCTCCACGTGAACAGATATGCTTCTGTTAGGACATTTATGATCGTAATGAAAGTGGCATCAGGAAAAGCCAACTGCATTTTTTCCATCTTACAAAAAAAAAAAAGAAAGAAAGAAAGAAAAAAATCAGGGAGGAAAAGAAGCGTGGTATGACATATAAAAGGCACATTTGACCAGAAGACACATTCTGGTTTTGTGGCCACTAGCCTAAATACAAAAGATTTCTGTTGGAGTGAGGTCTGAATGGCTGACAAGAAATAAAGCAGCCTCAGAAAGCTGCCTGTCCATGTGAAGCACTTTGTGGGCATCACACAGGATGTGGCAGCTGCATTTGGTATCCAACCGGGAGCTATAGATTTTTACTAATGCTCTTGGAGAAAGACACTGGCAAATACCCTCTGTGAGGTACGCTCAGGAGGTTGGCTCGGCTGCCAGGGAGGCCTGCGGAACTCCAAAGGATGTCACCACACTTCCCTAATGCCTTTCTCGCCTCGCCTCGTAGTTTGACTACAGCTTTTAAACTTGAGAGTGAATCATAATGGAATTGCAAAGCGGTCTCATTACGTTAGATGGATTGCAACAACAATGGGGGTGCGGGGGTGGGGGGCTGGGGGGGTTAGTGGTGGCTGGCGGTGGGTTTGGCCCATGCTCCGTTAATGAAGGCTGCGGTCTTTGTGGGTGACTGGCCGGGATGCTGAGACAGACACCCTGTCTTAAAAATACCTACCCTGCTGGCCTGTCATGATGCTTTTTATCTCAGCCTTTAAATACCCACTGGCTAAGGCTTAGAGGTCTTTAACAACCAATAAAATGCCAGGGCTGCTGGAATGAGCCATGCGTTCAACCATATTAGCTCCTTGAGAGAATTCCCTTCAAAGCGGTCTCTCTCCTGTGTTCCTAGTCTGTTCCTGCCGTGACCACTGTGACAGTTTCCCTGTTCGTCCATAATTTCTCGCACTTCCTCACCACACCCATCTGATTAGTGAGTGAGTGAGTATCAACGCATCTACCTCCTGGTTGATTTCCTCCATCCCAAGGCACGGCTTTTGTCCTCTCTTGCTTGTATCCGTGCAGTAGGCTTGGGTCTCCTGGCATGGCTACTGGACAAGTGTTCTCCACATGGCCTCCACTTGCCTTTCTAAAACACGGGTCTGATCTTGTCACCATTCCCCTTGAAACTTCTCCATAACCCCAGGTGGCCAAAGGACTGCCCATCTTTTTTTTTTTTTTTATTAAAAAAATTTTTTTAAATGTTTATTTATTTCTGAGACAGAGCATGAGCGGGGAGGGACAGAGAGAGAGGGAGACACAGAATCCGAGGCGGGGTCCAGGCTCCAAGCTGTCAGCACAGAGCCCGACGCGGGGCTCGAACTCACGAACCGTGAGATCATGACCTGAGCTGGAGTCGGTCGCTCAACCGACTGAGCCACCCAGGCGCCCCAGGACTGCCCAGATCTTATAGTTTGACAGCAGTGACACTTCACAGGTCCACCTCCCACGGTCTTTCTCTCTTACTTCCTGGCTTCCCACCATGTGGGAAACATCCGCTTTTCCCCTGATTATAAAATCAGCACATCTTACAATTTTACTTTATGGCACACGTTCTTGCCCCTCTACCTAGACTGAACTTTCCCTTCTTTTCTGCTTATAAAATGTCCTCCTATCTTTCCAAAGCCAAAACATATGTTAATGCTGTTTCTGCAATTCTTCCAGGCAAGACTTAGCCAGTCCTTCTTCTGCTCAAAATAATTTGTACACAACTCCACCAAAGCGCTTTCCAGACTGTTAGCAACTTTCTCCCCACTTCCTCAAATGTATAAATAACGTAGCATTCATCTCTAGGTTTTCAGTGCCTGACACAATGTCTAGAACAACAAATCTCAATTTGACTGACAAAATGAACGATTCTCGGGAATTTGTAGGTATGATCAGCTACCCATATAAATAGCTATGTTGACATGGTTCCATGGCGAACTATAAAGGAAGAGACAAATCTTCATTTGTACAACTTTTTCTTCTCTCTCTCTCTTTTTTTTTTTAAGGCCATTCTTCTCATTTTCTCACAGGAAAGGCTTATGCAATGTGTTACCTTAATCTTCAATGGCAAAGCAAACATTAACGGGGTGCCTACTGTATCCCAGACTTTTTGGGAAATGCCAAAAAGTGTCAGGAAATAAGACAGACAAGATCCTGCTTTCATGGGACTTGAAATCAACGTTGGCCAAGATAAACATCAACTCTACAAATACTCAAATAAGATCTTTTCAGATAGTGATAATTGCTATGCCGAGAAATAAAAGAGGGCGATATTGGAGTAATTGACTAGAAGGCTCCTTTGGATCGGTGTTATCACATGTCCCTGAGAAGATGTCATTTAAGTGAAAGGCAAATGACAAGGAGAAAGATTCTAACCATCTAGGGGCGCCTGGATGGCACAGTCGGTTAAGCGTCCGACTTCAGCCAGGTCACGATCTCGCGGTCCATGAGTTCGAGCCCCGCGTCAGGCTCTGGGCTGATGGCTCGGAGCCTGGAGCCTGTTTCCGATTCTGTGTCTCCCTCTCTCTCTGCCCCTCCCCCGTTCATGCTCTGTCTCTCTCTGTCCCAAAAATAAATAAAAAACGTTGAAGAAAAAATTAAAAAAAAAAAAAAAAAACCATCTGAAGACATGATGTGGGTGAAAATGGGGTAGGATGGAGAGCTCTGTGAGCAAAGAGAGCAGCAGCTCCCACAAAACCTCAAAGGAGGGAACAAGTGGTCACGTTGAGGAAGAAAAGAAAGCCCCGGGGGCTGAAGAAAGACATGTAGGGGGAAGGGTAGCCATGCTCTGATGTCTGGGCGAGGGCAGATGCTACAGAGAAGGCTGAGGTCACTTTTCTGATCACCACAGGAAGCCTTTGGAGGGCTTTCAGCAGGAGAGCAGTGTGGGGATAAGGCTGGAGATCCAGGCCCTGTGGAACCGGGATCTGGCACGGCCCCCAAGGGTTTCTTGGTATAGTTCTGGAGAGCGTATGTGTACCTCCCTGCTTCCCAGCTCACCTCTGTCTCTGTCTTGATTTCCCTTTCTGTTCCCATTTGTCTCTCTCTTACTGCTCTTGGGGACACCGGGGCATAGTTCAAAGCAACCAACCACATGATGTCTCTTTTTTCCTTATTATATTGAAATTTGTTGTGTTAATTTCATATTTCATTTTCTGCTCTATCCTCATTTATCATCTAGTGGACTTTGCGTCTTCGGAAAATGCAGTGGATTTTTCTCTGCAGTTTTTCAAATTTCTTGTATATGGTACACATATCTTGATTTGAGAAACATGGGGATAGGAGATCGATTGATTCAATTTGAGTGAGATAGGTGGAGCCCAGCATGGCCTGGGCATGCTTGATGAGGATCTTCAGGGAGGACCAGGCAGCTGTGGGGAACCAAGGTAGAGAGAAGTTTTGCTAGTGAGCAGAGTAAAGGGAGAAACACAAGACAAAACAGCTGTTGGAAGAGGGATGTGAGGGGGCCCCAGTGGCAAATTACTTACTCCTTTCACTTAATTTACAATATATCCAGGATGTAATTCCCTAAGCAGGGACCTTGCCTAATGTGTTCACTGCTATATATTTAGCACCCAGAGCACTGCCATGAGCATAAGTGGAACGAACCAATAAATAAATAAGTGAAATATTCAATAAACATGGAAACTAGCAAGGCCTGCAGCCACCCTGCAGATCTGGGACTCTGCCAGGAGAAGACCAGGAAAAATACATCAGGAAAAATAGGTAAATGAAGAGGTCACCTAGAATTGATCCTGGGATATTATTGTAGATGTTTGAAGAAGAGGTGGGAAGGGGAAAAAAGGGGGAAATTCATGATACTAAAGATGCATATGTAAAGAAAAAAAAAAGAAAAGAAAAAGAAAATTAGGGAAAGAGAAACAATGGGTGTAGTTTTAAAATAAGTATAAAATCGAACAGGGTTTGAACATATTTAATCAGACTATAAAAGTCTTTCATAATTACTAAGATGACAAAGAAACCCCTTGAAAGGAAGTTTATGAAGCACCACTCCAATCAGATTCAGAGCCTTTTGGGATCATTTGAGTGATAACCGTGTGGGTGTTACTCCCTGTAGATTATCATTTTCTTCCTGAATTCATTTCCTCCAGCAGAAATGAGAGCCTGCGTCACTCACAGGGCATACTTGGGCGATGTGTGGGTTTCCCAACCTGAGAGCTCATAGAATCACAGGGCTGGTAGTGAACAGGTCAATGGAGGCTCCCTTTCCCACAGGTGGGAAAGCTCAGTCATCCAGAAAGTCTTCATCCAGAAAGACAGGTCTGAAGATGCCCAAGCAAGAGGGTCCAGAGCGCTCTTTTCAACTGGTTGCATTGGTGTTTCATCATCGTGTCCAAACGATAGAACCTTGTTCCTTCCCATCCTTCAGGCCTCAGCTCAAATGTCCCCTTCCCTCTCTGATTCCCCCAAGACTTCCCTCCTTTTTGTTCCCACTGGGCTTACTATTTATCTGTAGCATTATATTTTATTATAACGTGGATAGCTCAATTACCAAGCATATATTATGTACCACACAGTTTATTCATATAGTCATTTATTTTATCATCCATTCATGAGTTACTGAACACATTTTAAACTTAAGACACTGTGGTAGGTATATTCTTGGGACTCCAAGACATTCAACAATTGCAACTGTAGTTCTCTACCTCCCCCCTTCCCACCTGCTTATTATAGTATAATGTCTCTGGGTTAGGAAGCGTATTTCTTTATCACTAGTTTCCACCAGAGGGTCTAGGATATTGGAGGGGCTCAGTAATGATTTGTTGAAAGGATGCTCACATGCCTGAGTGAGATAGGAGGCTCCCGACACTAAGTTTCAGATCCCATCCTTCACAAGGTGGTCTGGCCTCGGTCGACTCAGCCCTCTTTTCCAGCTCTGGATATCTAGTACCTTATCAGTCAGAGTCTGGCCACGTATTTGAAGCAGAAAGTATTTTAAAACAGGGAATGAGAGATTTGCACATCATCGACAGCCTTTGGGAGCCAAGGTTAGGAGGGAATTGTTGGTGCCCAAGAAACCGGAAAGTGCAAGAAGCAGGGGGAAACCATGATAGCCAGCCACACAGTGATTTTTCAATAGGATTCAGAGACTTACAAACCACCAGACCTCAGTTGCTACTGGAGAAAGGTGAAGGGCTTCTCCCTGCTTTCCAAATGCTGAGTGGGACTTTTCCTTAGAAGCATCTGCCCCATAATCCTGGTGGCAGGGGATTCTGGGTAATGTAGTTCCCTAGGGGAGAGAGCAGAAGATATTGAGGATGATCCCGGGTTGACAGTCTGGCTTTTGTTGAACTCACATTCATTTTCTTTTTCCTTCTTAGATAAAATTACTCACTGTGAGCTTCAGCACCCTTGCCTCAGTCAGGCAGCAACTTCATAAGTCAACTTGCATCTTGCTGCCATGCTAACATTGGTGACACCAGAACTTTACCGGTAGCGAAAGGAGATCTGTTTCTAACCAGAACAAGGGGATTCTTTTTTTTTTTTTTTTCTCCGCTTTCCAACAGAGACTAAATTATGAGGTCTAAATCTGCATAAAGCTTTCAAATAGAGCCTTGACCAGTGCTGAATCGACTTGAAGAATGATGAAGGGTTGGCTTCTCTCTCTCGGCAGCTGTGACTTTGGTCAGCCCTTTGCAGAGTAAGAGGAAATTTAATGAACCCAAATAAGACATGATCCTTTGTGGCTATAAAAGTTACACTTTGAAAAAGCTCAGCTGGTCAAGAGCCACTTGAAAATGATGTTACTGCTGGGGAACTCTGTCAAAAGTCCACTCCTCTGGGTGAGTTTCCTTCTCTTTGAGGGAAAACAAAGAGAGGTTTTACAAGCTAGAGAAGGGTCATTTTGCTATTTGAAAGAGCGCATTCAAAAATTGAGACCCAGTGCGGTTGGGAGACATCCATAGTCAGTACTTGTTTATTTGTCCAGCTTTACACCATGTAAGTGATGCAGAATCCTTTCCGACTCTAATAATAACACCACCATGGCCCTGAGTTAATGGAAAGCTGGAATGGCCAACTGAGAGCCGGTGCTCAGATTAACCACTGTGGGTCAGACGAGTCCACAGCCGCGGTTGGGGCGGGAGGCAAAGGAGTGGAGGGGAAGAAGAGCAGAGGGAGCCCGTCTTAAAATATTTTTGCCTTGTCAACAGATTTCATGCATGATATTTTACCACCAAAGTCATCAACTGGAGGATTTTCGAAAGGATCCAGAGAAACAACCGCCTAATTCATATTCTATGGCTTCTAATTGTACAAGCAGCACATTTTAGAAATCTTTTGTGCTGAGGAACCTTCATTTGTAGAACACTTCGTTTGCTTATACAGGAGGCAACGGTGCTTAACTGGCGTAATTATTATGTGTTTCTAGTTTGCCTCAAATTCTGATTCAATCAGAATCCCTAAATCTGACAGCCTGTAATCAAACAAAGAGAGTGCTCTGGAAGCAAGGGATTAACAGAGGGGAATTAAATTGTCGTTTTCAAACAGCTTAGACCAATATGAAAGCCCATTTAGGAGTCTCTCCATAAATATCCCTTTTGTTTTGTCTAATTGCCGGTTTGAATGTATCAGACTCATCAATGGGATTAGGGTTAATAGATGTTTGGTCACGCAGAACATGCAGAGGAGGAATCTGATACACACACACAAAAATTGCACTTAATGAGCTTAGCAAATGTTTGCCATATTTTTAATGAACCCTGGGGCTGTCATTTAGAAATGCTTAGCAACTGCTTTTCCATCCTTGGAAATGGAGCAACTGAAGGACATTAACACTATGTACACCCGTAAATAAGAGGAGCTATTTAAAGACACCAGCCAGGAGGAGGGAATGATGACATTTTTCTGTCCCGCAGCCAGTGATACTTAACGCTCTGGGTGTGGGCTCAGTGTGTGACAACATAGTTGAGAGGCTGGAGTTTCCCGAAGGGCACCGTGGGGCGTGAGGTTTTTGCAAAGGGTCAAGTAACCGGTTTCTTTTTTTAAGTGAAACCTGTTTAGGATGGAATTTCCCAACCTCCTACCCCAGCCCTGGCTTCTGTTTTCACACCTTCCCCGCTGCCCTCGCCAAGTATCTGCGGGGAGGCTTTCGAAAGGGGAGGTTCTGTGTTGCAGCCGCTTTCCCAGCTTTCCCGGGGCCACGTCCACTCTGCCACGAAGCAGGCCACTCCCCAGCTCAGCCGAGGGGAGGCCAGATCGGCAAGCTTTCGGGATTGATTGCTCAGATGATTGAATGATCCATCTTAGGAACCCTCGGGATTTGGCCCGAAACCAACGCAGTCGGTGGTAATGGGGACTTATTGAAGTAGGCCATGTGGCTTGCGCTCTCAGAGCACGGACTGGGCCTAAAAGAATCAGCTTTTCCTCAGGGAGGGTTTGATTTGACAGACAGAGCGCAAAATGCAAGTCCAATGGATTATGGTTAGAGCAAATGAAGAATGTCTTAGACCCTTTGTTTTCATAAAGCCAAATGATTTCAAGGACTTCCTGTTCCCTGCCATCTCCTCCAGCCCTGCCTCTCAAGGAGGCAAAAATATGCACAGCGTCATTAAAAAAAAAAAAAAAAAAAAAAAAAAAATCATGAACTAAACACAACCAGTTTTCCGCTTTGTTGAAAACGAACAACCGTCCTGTGATAGCAGCTGTATTTTTGTGTTGAGTGATGGGATCGTAACTCTTACTCGAACAGAGCTAAGAAAAGATCATTGCTGGTATTGTACAGGTATTGTACCGTATAATTCTCTTGTAGAGAATTATAAAATTTTCCTTGGAGGGGAGTAAAAAAAAAAAAAATTTCAGTGTCATGAGGGGAAAGGGCCTGTATAGTATATTTTGTTCCTACTGTTCTCATGGTAGTGGTGGGGTGGTGGTGAGGGTGGTGCCCGTGTCTGCGTGTTTATGTATTTTACTAGTCATTTGTCATCAAGTGCTCCTTGCCCTCAAGCGACTGTTAGAATATCTGGTTTGATGAATGAGGCTAGAGACATTACCAAAGGCTTTATGGCCTCGTGGTTAAAAAACATTGTCAGTAATAAGCTATTTTTCTTTTCGATAGGTCTAAATTCTTGGCACCCAAGTCAGTGGATCGGGTGAGTTCCAAAAAATCATTTGTCCAGTGGGTCCCTTAGGTCATAGGTCCAAAACCCAAGCACCTACAGAGTCTAGATTGGCATTATAATTGAATGAATCTAGGTAGATGAAGCATTGGGCGTGGTAGGAACTGCAGAAAACTGAAAACCACACATGCCCCATGTGAAGAGGGCAGTGACTACTGGGCCAAATGTCCTGACCTGTGAACTCTCAATCCAGCCCTACCTCGTGCCTCTTAACTTTACAGCCTTCTGGGTTTCTGGCATTTTCACTTGATTTTGACCTGGAGGCCAGCGATTCACTGATATGCTTATCTTTTGGTTTTAAGACAACAACTTGCATTTTCTTTTAACTCCTCTGAGCGCCTTCCTAAACCCCAGTCTCTCGAGTGAATGAAAAGAATGAACGAGCGAGTGAATGAATGCATCGTCCACTTTTGTTCGGCACTAGGATTGTGATTATTTTCCTCCCTCCCTCCTTTCCTTTGCTTTTTTCTGCCTTCCTCCCTCGTTTCCTGGATATAAAGATAAGCAAGGAACAGACTCTCCACTCTGTAGGCACTACATAATCTACATAATCTAGAGGGAGTGCAAAAACATGTACACAAACAGATGTAACATGAGGGGAGGTGTCTAGTGGGGAGATACACAGAAGCATTGGGAGATGAAGAAGAGATCCCCTGAGTCTCGCCGAGCAGTGTTACAGAAGACCTCACAGACCATTGAGTGTGTGTTAAATTGTGTGTTGTCATTTGCCAGGTGGCAATATTGAGAATACTCTATGTGGCTAGGACAGCTTGTGCAAGGAGGTGGGGGTGTGAGATATGACCTGCTTGGAAAGTTAGCAAACATAGCTGCAGAGTGAGATGCTCAAATGTGGCTTGACCCGAATGTCAAAAATTGTCTCCCATTGGCCAGGCGTCTGAGCCTAGACCAGGCTAAACCCTTTGGCCATCTTTCTGGATAATTCATTTTTCAGGGGCAGTGTTTGGCTATTTAAGGGACACTGATTCGTCTAAAGACAATGTTTATGTTTTTGTCATCTCGCAAATATTTTTTCAAGAATGTTCAGTTGTTTTGCCAATTCAAATCATTCCAGCATGCCTTTCTCAACACCTACTAAGGACGTGGCAGTGTGCCATGAAAAGTGGAGTTACAGAGGCTGTATATCACCACCTCTCTTTGAAGATTTAATAATCTCTCAGGAACGTTGATGAAGCTACTTTTAAAAAGGGTGGATGGGGGGGTGCCTAGGAGGCTCAGTCAGTTGAATGTCCAACTTCGGCTCAGGTCGTGATCTCAAGGACTGTAGGTTCGAGCCCCTCATCAGGCTCTGTGCTGACATATGGGAGACTAGAGCCTCCTTTGGATTCTGTGTCTCCCTCTCTCTGCCCCTTCCCTACTCATGCTTTGTCTGTCTCTCTCTCTATCAAAATAATAATAATAATAATAATAATAATAAAGCACATTTAAAAAAGGGTAGGGGGAAGTTTTGGGGAAAACAATCCATGTTTTTATTCAAAAAAAAAAAAAGGAAAATGCCTTTGTTTTTTGTAACTTTTCAAATTTAAAGTCAGAGATTTTCTTAGCTAAGAACAAGAGGTTCAATGAGTATTTTCTCATAAAAAAAAAAACAGTGAAAGATGCAAAATTTGGATCAAAATCCTCTTTGGGAATGGAGGGAGGAAGGACTGGCTAGAAATCCTAGGTTAGTCTATTTAGGCTTAGTTTAGCCTTTTCAATGTCTGGAATTGGCTATGTTTATAAATTCCATAAATTAAAGTATCACTGTGTAGCTTTGGGTGTCTCAGAAATTTAACGCACAATTCTAACATAAGGCCAGCATTACAGGGGAAAAATGCTGGTTTACCGCTGTGCCTGTCTTCTGAGAACTTAGAAGTAGTATAAATGATACAACCAAGAAAGGACTATATTTTAAAATCTGGCATTTTCCTTATTTTATCTATTCCTGAGTTTAAGACTGTATTTTTTTTTATTATTTAAAAAATTGCTTTGTGGCTCAGTTAGTTCAGAATCAGACTCTTGGTTTCAGCTCAGGTCATGATCTGTGAGTTCAAGCCTCACGTTGGGCTCTGTGCTGGCCCTGGGGAGCCTGCTTGGGATTCTCTCTCTCTCTCTCTCTCTCTCTCTCTCTCTCTCTCTCTCTCTTTGCTCCTTCCCAGATTACTGTCTCTCTCTCTCTCTATCTCTCAAAAAAATGAATGAACATTAAAAAAAATTTAAAAAATTGCTTTGAATTGTGGTAAGTTACACACAACATAAAATTTACTGTTTTAACCATTTTTAAGTATGAGACCGATTTGATTTTAAAGAGGGAAAATCTTGTCCCAAATTATTCTTTGGCAGAGGTAATTTTTTAAATGTTTGTATTTAGTTTGGAAAATGGAAAAAGTCCTTTTTCTAATAAAATGAAAAGAGGGCAAGATTGGAACTTTATGGTAGTAAATAACACATTAACTTTGGACTTCTTACTAACAGGGTCAAAACAAAGGCCCGGTGGGGCGCCTAAGTGGCTCAGTCAGTTGAGTGTCCGACTTTGGGTCAGGTCAGTATCTCATGGTTCGTGAGTTCAAGCCCCATGTCAGGCTTTGTGCTGACAGCTCAGAGCTTAGAACCTGTTTCGGATTCTGTCTCTTCCTCTCTCTCTGCCTCTCCCCCGTTCACACTCTGTCTCTCTCTCTCTTTCAAAAATAAATAAACATTAAAAATAATAATAATAAATAAATAATCAACAAAGGCCCAGAAGCCAGCAGACCTTGGTTCTAGAATGTCAGCCCATTGCGGAAGGGGCCCGCCAATGCACACAGAGGAAGTGGGAACCAAAGTTTGTAGCTGACTGGTTGGGTTTGTCTCTAGGTGAGATATGGCCACTGATCTGTTTGGGTCTTTTCATGGGTGGTGGGCAATATCGGGTTATTTATTCTGACAGGAGGCTAGATGCTATTTCCGTCTGCCTTGGAGTATTTGAGGAGATAAATGTCTGCCACATCCTGATAAATGGCCTCTATGGTTCACTGCCAGAGAAACTGAGTTATGGCTCCGATATTTCATTTCAGAGAAAACTTCAGCCATCCGAAGTGTGCAGTGCAGCCTTCCATTCGACCAGGACAGCAGAGTGTTTCTCTGTTTAAAGGACACGGTTTTTACAGTAGCTCCGTAGGGGGATTGGAGGGTAGGGGATAAATAGAAAGCACTCGGTAAGTCAGACCAGTAAATCGAGTGTAGTCAATTCAAAATATGAAAAAGAATCCAGGGACTGAAATGTAATACTTCTACGTCCTGGCGGGGTTTAAAACCATCTTCACTTTTGCGCTCACATTCTCAGTTGGTTAAGATCATTCTAGAGCACATTACCTAAAAGACTAACAAAGGAGGGGGTGGGTGCATATGCGTTTAAAGGCTATCTGGAGTATCACAAGATATGTATTTTTATAAGAAATATAAAAAAAAACCCACAGTGTTTGCACATACACCAATTATATGTATCAGTGGATTGAATGAAAGTTTGTTCTGGATGCCAACTGATTTTCAGGTACCAAATGGCAAGGGGATTGTAATTATGAATAGTTTTGTCATGATCTGCCTGGTATTATGCATACATGCAGCCTGCTTTTATCTCTTACCCATATGTGGAGACCTGCATATGTTGAATGGCTTGTGCTGATGGGGTGGGCTATCTGTTGTATGGAAGGAGGGGAAATGCTTCAGGATAATGGAGCACAATGGAATGTGTAGAGTCAATCCCTCTAGGGGAACACGTGGCAGTCGCCATGACCTTTGGGGAAATAGACAAAACATGGAGGGAAAACCCTTTTATGCATTCTTGTTAGCACAGAGGCGAGGCGAGCCAGGAACTCACTGGGGATTCGATCAAATTGAGCAGAGAGCCCATACGTGCCAAACTGTATCTCTTCTAGCTGCCTGGACACTGGGACCGTACTTTGTGAAAAAGCCTTTACGATGGGACAAAACCACACCACCCGAGCAAATGCTAATTGCAGGTGTAGCCCCACGGGGTCTAGCTAGCTCCACAAGGGAGGATGGTGTGGAGAGGGGTTTTGGAAAGTTTTGTGCCTCTCACTTAGGCCTGGGGGAAAGAGATGGAGTTATGTGCGAAAGATTTGTCGCAGCATCTAAGAAAGCTCCTGGGTATGAAACTCACCTTTTCTTTCTCTGGCTGACTTTGGTCAGCGGTGAATTCATGTGGCCTCGCCTCATTCAAACATACTTGATTGTCCCTGGAGGAAAACTGGCAGGAAGTGGAAGCTTGTCCTCCCGGGGCACTACGTGAGTTTGGAGCAAGCAAAGCAGACAACTGAGCCAGCCAGGGAGACGTGGGCCCCCACGGGGGGCATGTGTAGGACGTTCCAGATAAGTCTCAAGGTTTCCCATCAATCTGACACTGCTGAAAAAAAATACAACCTCAGAACACTTTTTCTTTCCCAAGACAACGGTACAAATTTTGCAAAACTTACACAAGAGACACACGCGGAATAGACCTTGAACCATGAACATGGTTCATGAAATAATTAGCCTAGGTGGAGAATGCCTAATTTTGAATTACATGTAACCTCCTCTTAAGAAGCCTTCTCTGATTCCTTCAACCACCTCACCTCATCTTCACATGTGGAAGTATCTGCCCCGGTCCCCTGTCCTCAAAACATTCTGTTCATACCTCTATCGTTAAACTTGTGAACTAACTGAAAACGCTTGCGTTCTGTAGCATTGAACATATTAAGCACATAGTAAGTGTTCAATTAATGTTGAATGGCTAGATGCCTACAAATAAATCCTGAAGCTTAAAATTAAAAAAAAAAAACAATGTTGTTTCCTGTGCCCCTCCTCAAGTTGCTGTTTCCTAAATGAGTGTAAAAGGGTTATTCCAAAGCAGAGGCAGGATGAAAAGGGAATGGGATTTCTCAAGATGGGACATAGTTCTAGTTGGCGAGAGACAGAAAATAGAATGTGGAAGAGAAGTCACTGACTGGAGAGTCCTGCTAATTCTGAGTACTGGAGAGTCCTGCTAATTCTAATCACTGACTGGAGAGTCCTCCTAATTCTGGACTTAGAATCTGGGCTCATTCGTGCATTTGACCCACTCAACACTCAAGGAAGGGCTTGGAATGACCACAGCTCCGGCAAAGCAGAACAGGCAACCCGTGTGGTTTCAGGGCAAGCAGGAGTCGTGGAAACAGCAGGCATCTCTGAGTTCAAATCTTGGTATCACCGCTTACTTACTCTGAGATCTTGAATAATGAAAATAAGAAGTCCAATCTTCCGTGGTATTGTAAATGTTCAAAAGGATAATTCATACACAGAGTATTAGTTCCCTCCTTCTGTGTCTCAGAATGTGGTTTGGATGCTGTCAGGTGTTCTGAGAACAGCAAAAATTCTCCTCCTGTTCCACCAAGCTCCTGTTCTATAAAGCAGACTCCGCATGACCTTGCAGAGGGAGACAGCGATCCTTCCGCACTAACCATGTTATTGCAAGTTAGGAATTTCTGTCTCTCCTTCAGTATAGAACCCATGGGATCCTTCAGTGCCTACCCCCACCCCCCACCTCCCAGTCAATATAAACTAACTCTACGCGGAAGGAAGCTCGCTTTGCAGAGAACTGAGATGCATATTCTCTTCCTCTGCTCAGCACCACGCTTTCAGACTTGCTGGCTAACCTCTCCAGAGCCATCCCTATTCCAGGGAGAGGGTAGATGGGTCTCACTGAAGCGGGAGAGTTGCGTCTTTGAATGCGATTCACACTGCCTGGATTGTGGCAATGATCCCTCAGGACTGAAAGATGCAGTTTGAATGTTGTAACTCAAAGCCAGAATGCATTAGTGGTAATGTTGCTTTACATCTATCCATTAGTACGGATTAAAAAAAAAAAAAAAAAAAAAAACCTATAAGAATGGCTGGAGTAGGACAGCAGAGTTCACTATAACTTCTTCAGTGGCTGCTAGTTCCAGGAGCTAATTGGCAATGTCTTTCCCTATTCTTGTGGGTTCTGGTTTTTTTGAGGCTCTTTTCTCATGGCTCGTGAGATCCCAAGTATAGACACTTACCTGTAATCACTTAGTTTCGCCTTCATTTTGCACATAGAAATAATCGCATTAAGTCAGATACAAACATATTCCATCATACCCCTTCAGAAGCATAACCTTAAAAAAATTTTTTTTTTCTTATTTTGCAGTGAGGTGAGCTTAGGAATATTCCTGCTCCATCTCCTGTAGGTTTTTTTTTTTTTTTTTTTTTTTTTTTTTTTTTTTTTGTCTGTTAGTTTTTTTGCCTATCATGAGGCCAGTGATGCATCAAAAATTATAATAGGTATTTATAAAAGGATCATATAGGATCCATTAGATTTTATGCCCCTGTTGTTTAAAAGTATAGAGTTTCTCTACACCCATTTGAATTAGACTCTGCTTTAATAACTCATCAAGGATTGGATAAAATTTCAGTGGAGTAATGCTAATATAGAAGCTGGAATGATTGTGACCCAACCAGAGATGTGATGCCTTGTCTTTTTAAACCAGCTAAACTGAAAGGGAAGCGTGCCAAGGAGAGGGTATGTCAGTTTGGCCTCACATGCCCCAAACTTGCTGTCTAGGTTGATTCAGTGGAAAGAACGTGGGCTTTGTAGACAAACCTCAGATTGAATTCTGGCTGTTGCACTTATAACCTTGAGGCCTTGAGCATATTACTTAACCTCACTGAATCTCAGTTTCCTCTCCCATAAAACAGGGATTATATCTCCCCTGCAGTGCTGTTTGCAAAGATGAAATGAAATACAATAACTCATGTCTGGTCGCTGGGCTGGTACACTGTGGCTACTCCAGAACTATCCGTTTCTTCGCTCCCTGTTCTTTCTGAGTGATGTCAGATTAGTGGTGGGCAATGTTTCTGGCGAGGTTTTGAAAGTAGTTTCTTCTCTATAATGATGCTGACATTCCCTAGATCTTTAATGTTGAGAATTGAAATGTTCATGACAGTTCTAGGGGGAATGTATGAATTAGAGCGGGATGCTTTCTTAGATCCTTTTCTCCTTTTTTAGACAAAAGAAGGAAATATGAGTCCATGGGGTGGAAAATGTGTTCAGTTTTCCCTTCTTCTGTCTTATTGGTTTATGTGAATTTATTATGTTATATTATATTGTATTATCAATTTATTTCAGTTCAGTTCTGTTTAGTTTCTGGTAGAATAGAGAACTTGAACCAGGTCTTTAGAGAATACAGCAAATTCGCCACCATCACGCTTTCCCTTGGAGAAGATCCCAAGGTTCAGATGGGCACGACTCCTTCTCTGGGACCATCTCCTGTAAACCAGGGACAGGACGCAGTTGCACTGGTCAGCATGTAAAATGATGTGCCGTCCGTATAGGACGCGACGTGCAAAGTACCAGTGTAACTTGACATTCAGGGCACTTTAACTCCTGTTTCCATAGCTACGCTGTAATCCAGACGTTTGAGAGGCAGGCCTGCCTCTGCCAGGCCTGTCATTTCAGGGAAATAAATTAAGAGAGCTGATGACAAGGCCTGGATTATACAATTTCTTTAAAGTACAAAGCAGACCTGAAACCTAACCAGGAATGAACAGAGTTCAGACAGAATGGATAAAATCCATTTCCGGTAACCTTTGTAAGAAAGTTTGAACGCAGCCTTCTTTAGACATTTCGTTCCCCAGCTCCCAGAAGCCACATCATATGTTACACCTGGCAGTGATATTTGTGGCACCATATTTTTCTTAGTTTTAAGAGGTGCCACCATATTTTTTTAACTGGAAGTTTGGAAAAAATAAACAGATGGGAAGATACTGGTGATGGGGAGGCATGATGGAGAGAGAAAAAGAGAGAAAGATGAGTTAAGCACGTGCTAAAGGGCAAAGCTTCAGTACCAGACACAGATATTTGCATATTCACAATATGTTTCTGGCCCAGAGCACGTTTCTCGGGAGTTCTGTATGTATTTCTAGGTCTCTATATTTATCCATGTCTCTGGCTACATATGTAAGACTAAGTTTGGAGGTGTGTGTTTGCTGGGGGCTTTGCAGTGGTACTCGAAGAGCTTCATGTTAAATACGCCCTGGCGGCAGGCCAGCTGCTGTCACATAAAAGGGGACGTGGGGGGGAGGTAGAGACAAGGGGCTCAGTCCTGCAGCGCGGCGGCCAGCGGTAAACGGCACCTTTCAACGTTATTTTCATCCAGGGTTTCTGAACCCAGTTCATTTATTTTTGGATTTCCCCTTAATGCCAAACAAAGGCAGTCTGATAATAAAATCAGACAGGGCCACGTGGGGACAACCACCTTTCTCTGAAAGGTCCGGGCCAAGCTACTTTTTACCTCAAGTGCTAGTGAAATTCAGGGTTGGGTAACTCCAGGGGGAAATCAGGTAACGCCTGCTTGCCCGAATGCCGTTTATTTCCTTAATGATCTTGGTAAATCAGTAGGGGAGACGGTTGTTTTGGAAGGGAAGTAGTAAGGCGAACCTGAGTTAGAAGAATGGATTATGTCGCTCGGAGTAGATCTGAAACGGTCTCACCACAAACGAGAAATGGTAATTATGTGATATGATAACACCATGGTGGTAATCCTTTCACAACGTATAGGTGCATCAAATCAATGCGTTGTACACTTTAAACTTACACGTTGTTATATGTCAATCATATTTCAGTAAAGCTGGGGAAAAACAGAAAGGTATTATTGCAGGGCTATGAGCTGTCCCAGGGGCGCAGCTGCTTCCCATCATGGGAATGTGCTGGTCCTTAATCAGTTGACTTTTGAGCCCTTTTTTTGGTGTTCATGCCTCCCGCGTCATTCAGACCCTCTGGACTAGGTAACACTGATGACTCAGCTTGTTGTCATTTCTAGCCTCCTCTAGAAAATTTACTTTTAGGACAATGTATTAAAAACATTTTTATTGGATTATGTACAACACTAAACATTCCCTTGTAGTGATGGTTTAAATCCAATATTTCATTTAGAGCTGCTTTACCAAGGAAAAACGGCCTGTGGGTTTCCTTCCAATTAGGTAAATTTATCTCTTCTCCAAAATTGAAAAACAAAAGATGAAAATTAGGAAGTAAAGTTATGAATACATGAAGAAATGTATACGCTATTATTGGCCTGAGGGGATGTGTATGGGGATCATACACACACACACACACACACACACACACACACAGACTTTGTAGTTTTTTGTTCACACTGAAGTGAGCTACAAAGTTTAAGCTAATATAATGCGGATAACATTTTGAAAATTTATCATTGTGCCTTAGTCCTCTACCTTTGCAAGTGCAAGCTCTTAATCCTGTCCCACCCAAGGCATCCATCTGGCACAGGGACCATAGAGAGGAGATGGATGGTGTTTCACATGCAAACTGAGAGTTTACAGTGAGACAAAAACCTGCAAGCCAGGCTGTTGAGCTGAAAGGGGATTTTCCAGTCCAGAGGAGAGAAGACCCTTCTTTAGCCCCTGACAGCCTGACCTGCTTAACGACAACTTTTGGTCTAGTAGGCGTGTAAGTGATGTGTCCCCCCTTTTCAGATGGGGTGAATAGCAGGAGAAGAAAAGAGAGAGGGAGAAGGAAGAGAGGAGTGAAGGTAAGTGGGTCTGATTTCCACCTTTTCCAGACTTCTTTCTAACTCATTTGGGGTCTGGGGAAAGCCTTCTTGCAGGGTGGCCTGTGCACTCTGATACTTGATACTCAGGTATCAGAGTACATCGTGGCAGCAGAGGATGTACCAGGATCCCCAAGACCACCCCCAGGTTTGATAATTACTTAGGAGGGTTCATAGGACTCGGCATGTAGTCTCAGTCGTGGTCCTGATTTATTTCAACGAATAGATACAAAACAATATCAGCAAAGGCAAAGGTGCCTGAGACGAAGTCTGGAGGAAACCAGATGCAAGCTTCCAAGAGGCCTCCCCTGTGGCATCACACAGGGCATGCTTGATTCACCCCAGCAATGATTGTGACAACACGTGTAAAATGTTGTCTTCCGGGAAGTTCATTAGACCGTCAGTGCCTCAGGTTTTTATTGGGAACTGATCATGAAGGCACTCTCTTCCTGGCATATACCAAAATTCCAGACACTCAGAGGAAAGCAGGTGTTCAGTATAAACCCCACTGTTTGCACAAACCGTTTAGAGATACCAGTTCATTCTTATCAGTCAGTATGGTGGGAACTCTCCCCAGAACCAAGTTCTTAGGTGCCAGCCAAGGGCCACCTTTGTGAGTGGGCCTTAGTAGGATAGCGTTCTCAAGGCTATTTTAACTCTCTTTTGCAGAGGATGATCAGGCAGAGAGGATCTGAGCATAGAGTTTCTTGGCAGCCTTTAGTTTTCCAGAGGCATGAGCTGCTGAAAAGATCGTGGGGCTGCACGGGGTCCACCGTGCAAGGAGGGGCGACCCTCAGGAGGGGCTGGAGTTGGTGCAGTTCACTGGTCCAGATGCAGGATTTGGCAGAGTCGGTATCTGTAGCCAGCAGGAGTAAGGGGAGGCCAAGTTGTTCGGGTAACCCTATCCAGGGCATTTCCCAAGGCAGAAGAACGGACCACAAGTGTATCAGCCCCAGACAACACCAGAGACCAATAGGAGGCATGACGACCAGGAAGAGAAGGGAGATCCTTCCAGCAGGCAAATATCTAAAGACCAGAACAAGCCCAGAGGTTCCTTTCCTTCAGTGCTGAGGGGAGCAGCTGGGGCATCCTCTCTCCCCTGCGCTCGGGTGCTCTTTGGAAGATAAACAGAGGAGCGGGGGGAGCCTGAACATTGCCTAGTGGACTTCTTAGGTTATAGATCGTTGCTCTAAGCCAGAGAGCATATTGAATACATTTTTTTCCCCCTGCTCACCAGTGGGTAGCTATTTGGAGATCAAGACAGATCAGTGACTGAATTTTAAAATTACATTTTCCCCTTTGTCTGGATTATAGTATAAGTTGAACTCTGTGTCTTTACTACACTAGTAGTCTCAGTTTAATTTGTGAGAAAGGGTATCCTTTTATAGTGTAAAGATGTTTATCATTTCGCTGCCCAGAGGATTTTCTTTGCCCTTTTAGTTACCTTCTAAATATGAGAATAAGTTGCCACTAGATGATGGTGACTCCCAATGTGCTCAAGATTCAAAATCCAAAATGCACCCCAAATATAAAGCTCTCACAGGCAGACGGAGTGAACAATATGTGATGGATAGTCTTCAAAGATCACCACCGACAGTCCCTTGCCTCCCTCTTTGGGCAAGTTGATTCGTCCATTAGGAGGAAGCGTCCCTCTCCTTAAATCTGGGCTGACCAGATTGACTTTGATAAATAGAATACAGCAAAAATCACTCATGCCAGTCCTCAGTCTAGCCTTTATGAAGCCTGACATCATTCTCTTTTTCTCTAGGGAAGCCCACTGCCATGTAAGAAATGCAGTGCTGTGAGTATGTGCAGTTAGGTATGTGGTGAGGCCACAAGGGGGGAAACTGAGAAGCTTCACCAACTGTAAGAAGTGAGATCCAGACCTGTAAGCCCAACTGAACAGTCCAGCTCATTCCCAGCCAGTTAGATCATCCCAGCTAAGACCCCGGATATCATGAAGCAAAGACACTCTTGCTGTCCAGATTCCTAATCTACAGATTCACAAGCAAATGAAATAGTTGCTATTATAAGTCACTAAATTTCAGGGTAGCTCTTTATGCAGTGATAGATAATTGGAACACATTGTTAAGTTACAAACAAAATTAAAAAGGTAAACTTTAAAAAAATAAACACACAATCTTTGTTACCTACATGAAGTAGCTTTAACTCAGACATTTGGAGTCAAATTATCCTCTGACTAGCCTATGATTACCAGATCCTTAAGTCATTTTGACATTAAAATTCTTTGTGGCTTTTGACAGTATAGATCAAGGAACGTGAAAATGTACTGTTTTTTTTTTCTTTTTAAATGTTTATTTGTTTATTTATTTATTGTTGTTTTGATGTTTATTTTTGAGGGAGACAGAGACAGAAAGTGAGTGGGGGAAGGGCAGAGAGAGAGGGAAACACAGAATTTGAAGCAGGGTCCAGGCTCTGAGCTGTTAGCCCAGAGCCCGATGTGGGGCTTGAACTCACAGCTATGAGATCATGACTTGAGCTGAAGTCGTACGCATTTGTATTTGAAAGAGAGAGAGAGAGAGAGAGAGAGAGAGAGAGAGAGCATGCATGAGCAGGGGAGGGGCAGACAGAGAGGGAGACATAGGATCCAATGTGGGCTCTGCGCCAACAGCAGAGAGCCCAATGCGGGGCTAAAACTCATGATGTGAGATCATGACCCGAGCTGAAACCAAGATTTGGACGCTTAACTGACTGAGCCATCCAGGCTCCCTGTACTGTTTTTTTCAAGGAGAAATAGTAAACTTACCATTAGTTCTGTTGTTCAGATATCATTACCAGTATTAGCTGCTTTGGTGAACTGATTTTGTCCAATGGAATATAAAAAAATATTTTTGTTACAGAGTTTCCTAAGATGATACAAAAGTAGGAAATTGGGATAATGCGGCCCCCAAGTATCTTTCAGCCAATTTCAACCCTTACCAACATTCCTTCCCCCCCCCCCCCGCTTTCCCCCCCTCCCCCCCCCCCAAAGAATCAATGTTCTGACCACTTTCCCCACAAGCAAATTTCTTTCTGGGCACCTGTATCTGAACCTCATGGCAGAAATTGGAAGAGAGCAAGAAAGAGAAGAGAGAGGTAGAAGAAAAAGACAAAAGGAAAACTTGAGAATCCCCCATATTCACATCCTGTTTCTGTTCTCTTTCATCAGGACACTTATTCTCCATTTAGCACCCTAGTTAGTACATAGAGGAGTATTGACTCCAAACTGAGATAAAGTGATTAGCTGTACTGAATTCCCAGCAATGGCTGGGGTTTGGACTTTAATAAAATGCCTGTGATATAAACACTTCCAGAACCCGTATTCTAAAAGGGCGTCCTCCTGCAGAAAGCTTTAAACAAAATTCAAACAAGATTTTGATCACAGGTTTACAATAGTCTCATGACAAAAGCTTTGGCTTACAATGTTTTAGGAGTTGCTGTGGGTTTTTGACTGAGAACAGAGTGTGTGTTATACATTAGCTGTTTAATGTGTTCAGTTGTTGAATCCAACATTGCTCGGAAGGTTTAAACATTGGCGGTCCCGACAACAAACACTGGTTCACATTCCCAGGACCTAAAAGGAAATCAAAGCAAGCCTAATGGAAGGCAGGCTTAATCATTTTTCTTCCTATGACTAATAAAGATGTGAAAGGCCAACCTTCAGTTTTACATTTAAGTGGTAATCTTCCTAATTACATCTGGGTTACAGAATGTAATGCTATGTTTCTTCGCCATAGTTGGAAAATGAAAACTGATCTTTTACATGTTCCTTCGTCTGGCTCATGTGACCATGGTGGGATTAATGAGAATCAGGCAGAGGGCCAAGAGGAAATTTAATAGAGAATCTCTCTTTCTTTCCTTTTTGGGAATCTGTGTCAGAGTTGTATTTGTCTTGGGGTCGATGTTTTCTCTGTCACTTTGTGGATATGGACAGAATGGAAGAGAAGAAAATTAGGTGAGTGTAGATAGGTAAAGTAGGAATTTGCTGATAGAAGGCTGGTCAGCATATTGGCAGGCTTACTAATTTCAGAAAGCTTTTGGTAAGGCTGAGCAGATTTTGTTGGCTATTAAAACTGTTAGACCCTGAGCAGTGCCGGGGTGGCTCAGTCGGTTAAGCGTCTGACTTTGGCTCAGGTCACGATCTCGCTGTTCCTGAGTTCGAGCCCACGTCAGGCTCTGGGTTGACAGCTCAGAGCCTGGAGCCTGCTTTTGATTCTGTGTCTCCCTCTCTCCTTGCCTCTCCCCACTCACACTCTGTCCCTTTCCCAAAAATAAATGAACATTAAAAAAAAACATTGGAAAAAAAAAAACCTGTTAGACGCTGAGTGTTGAGACATAGATTATATCTGTTTTACACTTGTTCCTCATTGAGGTAAAAGGCTTATATTTATCATATGTTGCTTTTCAAAGGTTGTTCTCTCAAGAATTTGATTCTCTTGGACACACAAAGAAGCCATGGGATATCAGCACCTTTCGGTGCCCTGTTCCCTAACTAGGGTATGAAAAGGACAGTGTACTGAAAAGGGAAGATCTGGGTGAAGGTTTTGGCTGACTTTGTTCTAGCCTATTGTTAAGTAGCTAAATATATATAGACTTACCATAAGATGTCCAATGTCTTACTTGCTTTATATGCAAGATGAAAATAATAAAATCTGTACTTCCAAATGAGAAGAATGTTTTAAAACTTAAATGGCATCAGCTGGTGGCTTGAAAACATATTGAAAAAGTTCAAGTAGAGTATGAAGGCCTGATTGTCGACATTAGTGTTATTTATAGAGTGCCCACCTCATGCAGAGCAGAGCCTTCGGAAAAGAAGTTTCAAAGAAACATGCCAGATACTATGACTAATATAAACAAGACTAATATAAACTAATGTAAACAAATCCATAAGTAAAGGATTTGTCCGTGAGACTAGGAAGTTAGACAAAAGTGAAATAAACACATGGATTTTCTCATCATTTTTTCCTTGCAGTTGGCATTCACTGGTACATCAACAGGCATTTGATCTTTATTCAAAGCATGTATATGTCTGATGCGGAAACCTACACACGTGCGTGCACACACACAGGCACGCGCGCACACACACACACACAGACGGGCACGCACACACACACACACACACACATATTGTATTTCTAGTAACTGCAGCAGTCTGATAACCCTAAACACAATCTAAACGGGCATCGTTGATTATAAAGAGAAACAGAGAGTTCTATAAATGGCTAAGCTCCACCAGGGGAAATATATCACTACGAGACCTTACTAACACCTTCTGTTTCTGTTTTCTATTACTAAGTTATGGGCCACCCCAAAATTGAACAGCCTAAAACAATATACATTTTACTGCATGTGAATCTATGAATGAGGAACTACGGCAAAGTTCAGCAGAGGATGGCCCAATCCCGTGGCACATAGTTTCACTGGGGGCAAGCTCAGGCAAACTGGAAGACCTGAGATGGTCTCCTCTACCGTCTGGGACCTGGTGCTGGCTGTTGGCTGGGGCTCTTTGGTCTCCTTCACACTGCTTCTCTCTCCATGTGGTTTCTCACCGGCCAGCGACTCTCATCATGTGGCCTTTTCTCCAACAGGAAACATACTTCTTTAGTTACACAACAGCTAGCTTCCAAAATGGAAGCTGCATAATCTCTTAACACCTAGGCCCAGAACCAACAGCAGCAATTACCTTCCTCCTGACTTCTCGTTATGTGAGGAAAACGAACTCCCGAATGTGCCATTCTGGTGGGGTTTTCTGTTCTGCAGCTGAATAATTCCTTTTGGTGACGACACTATTTTGCCATGCTGTTTGCTTTATTTGGGGGTTAACTCATTGCTAATAAGGAAATTCAACTAAACAGAGTATCTCTGGACAATTAAAATTCTTTCAGGTGAATTTGGTAAGAAGGGGATGCCCTGGGAGTTTCAAAAAGGATACTGCAGAGAGAAACGGTACAAGGATACAGAATTAAGTGGTAACAACAAGCATTAATATTCACGAACAGCCCTCCAAAGAACCTTAAAGGAAGGGAAGGCAGTCAAAGTTAATGGATTATTTTCATAAACCTTTACTTCCATTAACAGTTGTAGAGAATTAATCCGGCATCAGTACAATCCTAAAATTCTAATCACACAATCTTCCTCAAATGTCATAGCTGAGAATAGGAATAAAGCATAACTTCTTGCTTGAATACATGTCAGTTAATTCACATCTTAGTTGGGCTGCATGGAAGCTGATAGATTGAGAGGTAGCAGATGTGTGTATTGAAAAATCAAAAGGCAGAAATCAGCCACTACTCAATGTAGCCTGACCTCCCTAGCCCTCCCCACAAGGCTTCTGAACTTTGACAGGGATGTTACTTCGTTATTAGAAAATGGATCCCAAAACGTGAGAACCTAAGAGAAAAACAACACGACAACAACGGATCACATGAAAATGTTTGTCCAGGGTTCTTCCTATGGCTTGCTGTGTCTGCAGTGGTCAGCTTAAGAGAAACCACAAAAGAAGACACAGTGGGGAAGGAGCCCAATGCCATTGAAAAGGACAGTCTAGGGAGGAGCTCTGTCCCTTTTTCTTTCTCCCTCCCTCCCTCTCTCCCCCTCACTTTGCAGAGGGCAGCTGCTTTTGGTGTTTGTATTCAGGTAGGCATAAGGATGTTGTCCAAGGATGTGTCTCGTCTCATCTAGACTGGTCTGTGGATTTCCACTCATGACATCTTCTTTATTCTAGGCAGTGGAATATTCCAGCTTAATTCCACCATGATCTACTCTCGAGAGGACCTGGAGAACTGCAAAGATAAGACAGAAACCACTGCTGTCAACACTGCTGAGGGAAAACCCACTTTCTGTTGACTGGTCACATTTTCCATTCACGACCACAGATGCGTGTACAGTTATTTTTCTTTTGCTTTTTGTATTGGCTTCTCCTCATCTTTGTGGCTGCTCCAATATTTTGGTGTCTATGGCTTGGAATGGAGCCCTCTTGCCTTTACCATTTCGTTGGGTGAATACTTTCAGGTCTATGGCTTTAAATATCTATCTCTATACTAATAACTTTCAAATTTGGATCTCCAAACCAGACATCCCTCCCAACTCCAGCATCCTACATCTAAGTGCCACTGGACATCTTCTTTCAAGTGTTGATAGGCAACTTCCATTTAACGTATTAAAAAAATCACTTAGTACACAATCTGTCCCCAGCCAAACACACGTACACACGCATGCATGCACACATACACGCACGTATATGCACAATCACTTGTGTCTCTTCCACGCCATCCTGTATCTGTAAAGGCTCCCTCCCACCCTCATCCACTCAGTTGCTCAAGTATCTCGGAGTCCCTTCTAATTTTTCTCCTTAACTCACCCAAATTGATGCCATCGGTGTTCTAGGCAATTCGATCTCTAAAATACAACTGGAATCCATCTTCTTCTCCACACTTTTATTATTCACATCTTAGTCTAAGTCTCTAAACTATCATTTCCAATAAAGTATTCCATTAGCTTCCTAACTGTTTTTCCTGCTCCTCTTGCTGTCTGCAGTCAATTCCCCGTACAGGAGCCAAAGTGGTCTGTTTAAGAAGGTAAATCTGAGCATGCCATTCCTCTGCGTAAAATCATCCAATATCTTCTTGCCACACATAGAATAAAATCTTACTGCTTAAGCCCTGCATGATTTGGCCCGAACCATCACTCTCACTTCATCCAGCTCCTCCCTCCCACCTGCTCATTATGCCTGTATCCTTCTTCCTGCACCTTGGATACCTCATGCTCCCGCCTTCAATCTTTTTCATCCGCCGTCCCCTTTGCCTGGAATATTTTCCCTCCAAATCCCTCTATGGGTGGATTCTTCTGTAATTTGGTTGTCATGTCATCAGATGGCCCTTTTCCAACAACCTATCACCTCAGCCTCTTATTTTCTTCAGAGCACTCCTCACTGTCTGAGATTGGTTATGGAATATTTCTCCTGGTAGCATGTAAGCTTTTTTAGAATGGGGACCTTGCCTGCTTACTCTGTTGAATCTCCAACACCTAGAATATTGTCTGGTACAAACTGTTTCCTCAGTAAATATTTGTTTAATATGAGCTTTTTAACTGGAAGCACCTAGACATTTGATGTGTGTTTGTTAGATGAATGAATATGTAAGTGATGAAAGATATTTGCTAATGCTGTTCTTGGAAATAATTCTCCTTGGTACCTCCCACTCCACTCCACTCTATTTGGATGAATCCATCTGACTTGTGTGTGTGTGTGTGTTTTTCCAATATATGTATTATGGTCTAGCCAGATTCTGAAGCAATAAATGGGTGTTTTCTTTTTCAATCAAATATTTGCTTGAACATATCTCACTGGACCTTGATACTCTTAACTTATTGGAGAGTAGTATTATTGAAACATCAAATGTTCTTTCTACATTTTCTCCTAGGTCTAGGATTCCATGAGTCTCTCTTCCATATATACATGGAATATATAAATTATATATATATATATATATATATATATATATATATATTCTACATGTGTAGGAGTTACCAGCAGTATCTGTGTAAACTCTCTTCCATATTCAGTGAACTCAAAGGCTAAAGGGGTATCTGACTTGATTCTCCTGCAAGATTTCTGTAGCCATGGAGGAACAGAATAGTTTTTGGGACCAAATTCTATGCCATTTCTCTTAAACTGTGCAAAAAGCTTTGCATACTTAATAGTATTGGCCTTTAAGCATTTTGTCATTGCAACAAGGAATTTAGTTTTATTTCTTTTTAAATTCTTGGCAATAAGCCATTGTGATTCCATTTTGTAAATATTCACATTTGGAAATTTGATACAAATTAAGTTTGAAGTAGTAAGATGCCTCAAGCCACGTACCATGGTCGAATGCAGAGTTTGGTCTGATATTTTGCTTGTCTTCAAAGGATGATTTTTGAAACTGTAAGTTAATTGGTTTATCCTGCACAATGAGAAATGGTAAACAAATATGTGCGAGATTAGAAAGTACCATAGAATTCTTATTTGCTTCTATACTTGGTAATTTTAACTGATATATTGTATTTATTTAAAAATCAAGAATGTATAACTATTTAAAAGAATAGTAATGGGAAGAGCAAAAAGCTTCATCTATATAGATGGTCACACATATATATGCACACACATTATTCACATGTATGTACATGTGTGTGTATAGAATATTACTTAGAGTTATTTTATGGTGTTTTTTCCAATGCTGTGAGTCATTTGCCAGAAATCTTGAAGACTTTTTAATTAAGCATTTCTTTGGCTTTTTCAGGTAAGAGTAATGATACAAGAAATGAGTCCAAATTTTTATAATACTATATAGAAATCTTAGTTATTGAACATTTTGTGGGAGGGGTGTTGTGCTCTGCTCTGAAGTAGTATAAAATATTGGAGAGAAGTATAAATTGATATTAGAACCCATGATATCACAGGAAGCAGATAGAACAGGGCATCTAACTGTTCTGGGTTCTAAAACTATCTATACTACTAACTAACCATATGTGTTAATAGATAAGCTACAGTCTTCCTTAGATAAGTTAATAGATAAGCTATAAGTCTCCCAACTTGTTCTTAAGGAAAATCTTCTGAAAGATATTAATGTGCGTTTCATTACAAAAATTTTCTATAACCAAAAAGTCAAGGAAATGTCTATAATTGTGTAGTCTTAGAAATTCACTAAAAATATTATCATATTAAAGGCAATGAGAAGTACCACAAGAACAACAAAGTTGATTTTTTAAAAACTTACCATTTCTCAAGTATTTTTGCTCACAGACCTTTATTTTTAAATCATTTTATTTTTTTTTCTCAGAATATCTATCAAATCTTGTAAATGAATTGTTCTTCCATAACCCAGATTAGGTAGTGTCATCAGACGACAAGACTCCTGAGGGTTCTTTCACACCCTAAGATTCCATGGCTTTTCGTGTCAAAATTATAAAAATAATAGCTCAGAATAAAACAAAAGACTGAACTTCCAGAATTTTTTTTGAAATCCTGCTTTCTTTTCTCATAATGTAATATAATCAGCCAACAAAATGTAGATCTTTCTCTCAACACTACCTCAACCAAAAGCTTAAAGACCTAGAAGTCACATTCAGTTAAGGTTTATTTTAAAATTCTGATTATATCAAAGCTGCCTGGATGGCTCAGTCAGTTGAGCATCTGACTCTTGATTTCAGCTCAGGTCATGATCCCGGGATTGTGGGATTGAGCCCTGCCTTGGGATCTCTGCTGAGCATACAGCCTGAGTAGGATCCTCTCTGTCTCTGTCTCTCTCTCCCTCTGCCCTTCTACCTGCTTATGTTCTCTCTCTCTTTAAAATAAAAATAAAAATAAAGTTCTAATTATATCAAACACACAGAAAGATAGCAGTAAGTGACAAGTCTGAGAATATGTTACTATTTCTCCTGATTGTGTGGTGTATTATTAGTTCCCTTTGATAAGAAATGAGTGAACCATCTCTATGTTTCTGGTGGGAGGCCAGGCACCAGAAATGTGGATATGAGTAAGGTATGGTCCCTGCATCCTGTGACAAGTATTGTGATAGGCAAATGTGTAGGATGTTATGAGGCCCCCAAACCCAATATGAGTTTACACAGTCTGGGAAGAGAAAATAGAAGGGAAATAGAATACTACAAGAAACAAAGTAAACTAAGGAAAAGCCCTAATATAGACACCGGAGAGAAGTTATTGGCACCAGAGGACCATGGGCCCAGAAGATATGGAACATGGCTGCTATGGAAAGAAAAGTCAGAAACACAAATCTCAGTAGTTAATGGATCCCATTTCAAGGACCTTTATCAGAGGATCCTACATTTTGAGAGACAAGGCCTCCTTGACGCTTACTAACCAGTCATTGTACAGATATTTACACTAAAGTCCAAAGTCGCAAACCTGATTTGTGGCAGAAACGAGACCCGAATGTAGGGCATCTGACTTTGAGCAAGTCTTTTTCAAACACTGTGAAATTATTTGGAGATTCTGTGGCTTTTACTTTTATTACTATGGTACCTGATTTGAGATAAGTAGACCATTGTTTGTGGCCATAAAATGGGTTTCAGCGGTGTTTACTTTAGCGGGATTCAAGTTATAACCTGTTCAATAGCAATGTAACAAATGTCTATATTAGAACAACAGAAGTTCCACTTGGATACAGAGACAATGGCAAGTAATTCCAGGCACAGGGGGAAGGAACAATTGACCTGGTCTCTGAGGATATATGAGGGTGGTTGGTGGAAAGGAAGGAAGATGTCCAAACTCATCCAATATTTCGTTGTCAAGTGATCCGAACAATGTTGATGGCATGGCCGGCTGCAGGTGGCCTGTGGGGGTGGGGAAGCAACGATGCTGTGAGGGCGAGGAAGGAGAAGTGGACAGGAGGGATTCTCTGAAGAGAGAACCCATGTGCCCAATCACACAATGCATGAGGAATCAGGCAAAATGAATTTAAAGAGCACGGTGATGACGAGCAAAGGGAATTTAGCTGGTTATAGGGATGGAGGTAAGGAACAAACGTTAGACTTCATTATACATACAAACTGCTCTGAATAATCATAGAATTTTTTTCTAACATTTATGTGTTTTCAAGAGACACAGAGCACGAGTGGGGGAGGGCAGAGAAAGAGGGAGACACAGAATCCAAAGAAGGCTCCAGGCTCTGAGGTGTCAGCACAGAGCCCGATGCAGGGCTCGAACTCACTGACTGCGAGATCATGACCTGAGCTGAAGTCAGACGCTCAACCACCTGAGCCACCCAAGTGCCCCCCCAACTTAAAAAAAAAAAAAAAAATTTAAATGATCATATAATTTTTTAAGTCTAGAAAGAATGTGGAGAGATGATCAGATTTTGTTTTGTTTTGTTTTTGTTCTGCCTCTAAAAAAAATTCCCTTCAGTGTTTAACAAGGGATACATCCAAGGTTTATGGTTTTGTCATGTTTTTTAATAACACCACCTGACAAAATATTTGTATATCTAATAATCATTTTATTTGTAAATTGTTCCACGTACCTAATTCTGGACCCTCTTTTCTATTTGTTTCATTTCCTTTCATATAGATTGAAAATTGATCATCAGTAAGCCCCATTTCTCTCCCTAAAGGCAGCTGGGAGAGAACCCCTTTTAAACCTTTCCTTCTCAGATCTGAACTTTATGGTTCCATGAAGTTTTCCTTGTGGAAATTATATACCAACTTCAGTATCATTTTGATGGTCCAGCTTCAATTTCTCCCCATTCTATTCTAACTGAAGAGGCAAATAACCAGATATAGTTCTCTTGCTGAAAAAAAAAAAAAAAAAGACCATTCAAATAACGGACGTGTGGTTTGTATTTCCTATCAGTTCCAACCTTATTTATGTAAACAGAAAGAATCCTTTTGAACTTCTTAAAAGAGTACTATACATTTATCTTAGGTCAGTTTGATATTTAATATATAAAACCTCCCATTAATCCCCTTCCCCCCCCCCCCAATTAAATAAAAATGCTTCTTTCTTCCTTTGCCAGACACAGGCAAATGCTTTGGAGAACATATAAATAACTTCTTGAAATACATTTTCAAACTCCTCCCCCAGCACTGTTATTTTTTTTCACTTTAAAGACTAACTCCAGCACTGCAATTTCTTGGGACAAAGAAACACATTTCCCAGGTAGAACAGAAATGATAAATGGAGAAGTTTCCCGCAGCTTACAAAGCCTGCTACTTAATATTATTTTTCTGAATCTACTGTAAAGAAGTTGATCTATTGATAATTTTAACAGGTGTCTGAGAAAATAAAAACAGTGTATCAAATTCCTGTCACCGGCAATATTCTTCTCTTTGGGATCTCTCATCATGGAGACATTACAGATATTTGCAAAGGGAAATGAGAAGGTGTAAGTTACTTTATTTATAGGCAATTCAAATTCTCCCTGCAAAGAATTTATAGCACCACATAAAAAAGCTAAAATATCGGCATTCTCACTTCCAATCCTGCACTTCCTTTCAAGTCACTGTCCCTAAAATCCTCATGTCCTCCCCAAACTCCTCCAAATGCTTCTTTCAATCCTCCCAATATATTTTTGTAAGCCCAGCTCTTTTCTGTCTGCATAAAAGAAAGGAGACTGCACTTGTTTCCTGAACTCTCAGTAATTTGCACTTTGACCTTGTTAAAAGTGTCCAAATATTTAGCTTTTGAAAAATATGAATAACGTCACTCTGTATCTGCTGATTCTGTTCTGCTAAAAAGGTACCAGGGGCGCCTGGGTGGCTTGGTCGGTTGGGCGTCCGACTTCGGCTCAGGTCACGATCTCACGGTCCGTGGGTTCGAGCCCCGCGTCGGGCTCTGTGCTGACAGCTCGGAGCCTGGAGCCTGTTTCGGATTCTGTGTCTCCCTCTCTCTCTGCTCCTCCCCTGTTCATGCTCTGTCTCTCTCTGTCTCAAAAATAAAAATAAAACGTTAAAAAAAAAAAAGGTACCATGTGATATGCCTATAAAACTGTTGCTTATTTCTAAACCAGGAGCAAAATAAGTCATAAATGCTGTTGTAAAATGATGGGGCAGAAAGACAGTTAATTGACTTGTGATGATTTGAGGGACCTAGACTCAATTGATTTACTAGTCACGGAGTTGATGAACTTTATTGCATTATTGGTATCATGTAGCAGAGAGTCCTTTTCGTCTGGGCTATTAATTTGATGTGTTTATAGTGGTTTTTACTGACATGTGTCCAAGGGCCAGATTCGGCAGAATCGCCTAAGCTTTTTCAAATGGCAGATTCCTGGGTTCACCTGCTTCCGATTGCGTCAGGGTTTCCCAGGGACCTTGGGATTTGCATTTTAAATAGGCAGTTTTGGTTGTTCTTCTCACATTTAAACACTTGAGAGTCCTTGGTTTATAACAAGGTGTGTGTTCTAACCCAAATCTCCTTGTTGAACTTGGCAGTCTGTTTACAGAACCAGCTATTAGTTCTTCCCTTTGAATGTTCTAGTATTTCATATTCGTTGCATGAGCTACCCAACAAACCCTTGTCTTCTTTTCCTTGCCTTGACAACCAAGAGCCGGGAGGCACCTGAGACTCTGCCCACTCCCTTATTGTCCATACCCATTCATCAATAAGTGTTTCTATGTCCAGCTGAAGATTCTTATGGGTATCACCTCTTCTCCGTCCTCACCTTCTCTTAGCGTGCCAAGTTGCAGAGACTTTTTGTGTGTAAAACGATATGACCAACTAGAGTGTATCACATCCCTTTTTGAGCCCCCAAGGGTCACACTATAAGGGGGAACAGTGGAAGCCGTCTGCCATATGCGCAGGCAAGAAGGCTTTCATTTTGTGCTCTCATTTGTAGAAAATTAAAAAACAGTGATAAAACTCTTGGTCTGCTTTAATTATCACGATTGATCAGGGTTAGTAATAAAATACTCTTCATCACTGAATTTGCCCCACCAATCTTAGCACGCTGTCGGCCCACCTATACTTTGTATATATTTTTATTTTCTTCATGCATGCCATCTTGTGCTATAATTGTCTGTGTACACATTTTTCCCTTTCCCTAAACTCTGGGCTCTTTTTGTATTTTCTATCTCCCGGCAACTAACAAAACACTCTCCATGTATTATAGAGGCTTAATAAGTGCAAATCTTGCATACTGGAATAAATGGATTATTACTACATTACATACAAGGTCTGGATCAAACTGGAAGACTAGGTATGCATATCTGCATACTGATTCCCACAGAAATCTCTGTAAATTGTTATGCAATAATAAGTGCCTATGGGCAAGAAGGAGATGTCATTAGTGGATTAGGTAATTTAAAGAATAATTGAATGAAGTCAAACAGGTGTGACTATTTGAATAAGCCACACCCCTAACGCTGACTGGAGAATACATCAAATACATTAAGAACATAGAAACACACAGCCCCCTATCAGTGGGTAACCATGGAATAGCAAATGCAAAATGAGCAAACACACACACACACACACACACACACACACACACACAAATTACTAATATTTAAGGAAAATGAACACTGTTTTATAGAAGCACCAAACAATAGAAGTGTTAATGATCATTACAGTGAAGATAGTATAGAAAATGTAAAATAAATATAGTTAATATACTCAGGTGAAGAAGAAAGGATATTTCATTCTGTAAGAAAGAACAGTTTTTCTATTAAAAAGAGTCAATTAAAATCTCAACAGCATCATCATGGGTATAAAGAAAAACTCAGATGATGCATTCAGTAGTAGAACGGACACAGCAGAAGAATGAATTGTTGAAGAGAAATGTTGAGCCAGAGAGTTATCTCGGCATTTAGCATTAAATGTTGAAAGAAAACTTTGAAAAGTGGCTGGAAAGCAGATAAAATCGATCTAGAATTTAGAATATATTTTTTAACAAGAGAGCACAATAAAATCTATCCACATGGAAATTAAAAATCAGTCTTCTAACCAACTACTAGGTCAGAAATGATACTACATAATAATGTATTGTGGCCAAAGTGTTATTCAAGGAAATTCTCTTATTGGAAATCACGAAATTATTATGTTAGAAAATGAGAAATGTTGGAGAAAATATTTAATCATTCAACTCAAGAAATTAGGGGGAAATAAATCTAAAGCACTAGAAAACAATTGGTAAATTAAAATAAGAAATTAGTGAAATTTAACCTAAAAATTTGATAAACATTTAACATTTAAGAACCGAATGCTATCTTAAAAGATGAATAAAATATAGGAAACATTAACAAGTATGGTAAAAAAAAAACAAAAAAAACACCAGGAGATACAAAAACAGTATTGAGAAACAAACAAACAAAAAGCACAATTATACCTATGAAAGGTATAAAATTTGAAAGAAAATATTACATACGCTTTTGAATATAAACTTATGAAAAATTGGATCAAATGGATAAAGTATTAGGAAATTATTAAATAACAAAATTAGTTTCAACACTAAGTAGAACCCCTGTATGCCTACATAGAACAATTATAGCATAAACTGAAAATGTGGAAATGATTTCTAAAAAGACACCAGGCTCAGATGATTTTACTAAAAAGCCTTCTACATTTTTAAGAAATAGATCATTTTCATATTAATAAATTTTTCTGGAGCAGAGAAAGCATGGAACCTTTCCTAAATCCTTCTGCCACTCTGGCATAATCCCAATACACAAAATGTGGCAGCATTTTACATGTAACTTAATCGTAGGCCAACCTTACTTAAAAATTGAAGTAAACATCCTGAATATAATATGAATAAGTTGAAATCAACAATGTGTTAATTGAATGATACCTTCCTATGCCAGGAATGCAAAGATGCTTCCACAGCATAAAAATCATAACATAAAAATTGGTTACTGTATTAACAAATCAAATTAGAAAAAAAATTATGTGACTGCTTCCACTGATGAAAAAGCATCTGATGAATTTCAATTCCCAATCTTCACATTGAAAAAATATATATATTTATTTATTTTTGAGAGAGAGAGAGAGAGAGAGAGAGAGAGAGAGAGCGCGCAAGTGGGAGAGAAGCAGAGTGAGAGGGAGACAGAGGATCCGAAACAGGCTCTGTGCTGACAGCAGAGAACCGGATGCGGGGCTGGAACTCACAAACCCTGAGATCAGGACCTTAGCCGAAGTCAGACACTTAACCCACTGAGCCACACAGGGGCCCCACCACCCCCGCCCGTCTTCACTTTTTAATTGAAATTTGAAAATTTAACATTAATCCAGAGTAGAACCCACAAGTGTGTATGACATTTACCTGTCATGTGTCTCTTTAATCCTCTCTAGCCTTAGATGATATTTCTAACTCCATCTTTCCCTCCATATTTACTGACAATATTCTTTTCTATTTTATTTACTTATTTATGCATTTTGATATGTTATGTTTATCATTCAATAAGAAATAGTTCTTAATTTTAAAAATTCCTTTAACGTGATTTTAACTACCACGTATTAGAGTCTTTCTAGGTAACTTGTACTTTTTAAAAAACTCTTTTGATTCTAAATTAATTCTGTTATTGTCCAGTAATCTACTTTGTCAGGCTTTAATATTGGGGAATTTACAGAATCTTGTTTATGGTCAAGCATATGCTTCATTTGTACTTGAAAAGAATGAATATTCTTCAGTTCCTAGGAGTCTTTTTTCAGAAATCAGTCAAGGTGGCTGATAGTTTTGGTCAAATTTTTCATGTATTTTCTGGTTATTTCATCTCATTTTGTCAGTACTGAGAGGAGTTGCTAACATCTCCAACTGTAATTGTGAGTATTCTATTTTCCTCTTTAATTTGTCAATTTTTGCTTAATATATTATGAAGTTCTATTATTAAACACATATGGAGTTATTGTTTTAACTCACAAATTGATTCTTTTATTGTAATAACATATCCCTCTGTATCTTTGGTTTACTCTTTGTCTTGAAGTCTTCTGTATCTTTTTTATTAAAATTTTTTCAATGTTTATTTTTGAGAGAGGGAGGGAGGGAGACACAACGTGAGTGGAGGTGAGTGGAGGACTGGCAGGGAGAGAGGGAGGCAGAGAATCTGAAGCAGGCTCCAGGCTCCAAGCTGTCAGCACAGAGCCCGATGAGGGGCTTGAACTTGGAAACAGCAAGATCATGACCTGAGCTGAAGTCAGATGCTTAACCGACTGAGCCACCTGAAGTCTTCTGTATCTGATATTAAGACTGCCACTCCAGGGGCGCCTGGGTGGCGCAGTCGGTTAAGCGTCCGACTTCAGCCAGGTCACGATCTCGCGGTCCGTGAGTTCGAGCCCCGCGTCAGGCTCTGGGCTGATGGCTCGGAGCCTGGAGCCTGTTTCCGATTCTGTGTCTCCCTCTCTCTCTGCCCCTCCCCCGTTCATGCTCTGTCTCTCTCTGTCCCAAAAATAAAATAAAAAATGTTGAAAAAAAAAAATTAAAAAAAAAAAAAAAAAAAAAAAGACTGCCACTCCAGCCTAATTAAGCTTACTCTTGGCAGGGGGTATTTCTTCCATCCATTTATTTTCCATTTATTTTCTGTTTCCATATACATAGGGTGTCTCTCATAGGTAGTACATATTTGGATCATATTTGTCTTCTCTATTCTGACAAACCTTGTTTTTTAATTTGAATGTGTAGACAATGTATATTCAATATAATTATTGACATGGGTGGAGACTGATGTATCATTTTGCTATTTGTTTCCTATTGGCTGCACTTGCTTTTTGATTTTTTTTTTTTTTTCATTTTGCCTTCTGCTCTCAGTGCTTTCTAGGAATTGTGCATTCTTAACTTATCAAAATTTCTTTCAAGTTAATGTTGCACCTTTTCATTTAAAATATAAGAAAATTGGGGCTGCTGGCTAAGTGATTTGAGGGTCTGACTCTTGATTTTGGCTCAGGTCATGATCCCAGGGTTGTGGGATCAAGTCCTGACTTGAACTCTGTGCTGAGCTTGGAGCCTACTTAAGATTCTCTCTCTTTCCCTCTCCCCTTCTTCCCCACTCACACTGTCTCTCTCTAAAATTAAAAACTAAAGTAAAATAAAATAGAATAGAGAAGATTATAGTTGCCCCAGCAGGAGGGGCCATGCTTTAAAAAATAAGTAAATAAAATAAAAATAAAATAAAATATAAGAAACTTATATTTTATAGTGTAGTCCCATGTCACTTTTCTTTCCTCTTGCTATTGCCATCATATGTTGTTTAAAATATTAATAGAATGAAAAAAAATACAGCCTTTATGTCTATCTATGTGTTTCTTCCTGTAGACCCTTGTTTCTATCTGGCATTATTTTTCTTTAACTTCCTATGGTGTTTTGTTTTGAAGTTTTTTAATTTATTTTTGAGAGAGAGAGAGAGAGAGAGAGAGAGGGAGAGAGAGAGAATGAGCACAAGTGGTGGAGGGGCAGAGAGAGAGAGAAGGAGATAGAGAATCCAAAGCAGGCTCCAGACTGAGCTGTCAGCACAGAGCCTGACTCGGGGCTCAAACCCATGAACCATGAGCTCATGAGCTGAGCTGAAGTTGGACACCTAACCAAAATTTAGGAAGAAGAGATTTGCTGCGTATAACACCCTTCTGTCCTGGAAACACCCCTGACTTCCTCTGACCAAATTTTCCTTTACTTTCTCAGAGGCCTTCTTTCAACAACGGATACTTTGTTTGTTAATCCAAACTGATGTTGTTCTTTCCCAGATGAGGGTCTGTTCTGTGAGCATCCCCTTTGTCAAGTGGTACTCCTTAGGACATACCCCCAGGTGACCCATTATGTCTGCCTACACAAAGAGCCCATGGCAGCTGTTTTCACTGAGGGGAAAAAATAAGATATATGATGGGGCACCTGACTTCCATAGCATAAACGCCTTCTTTTTCAGGTATAAATGTCTCCTTTCAGATCATTTTGAGAGAGTATGGGGATATAAAGGAGAGAGGAAGACTCTTGCATATCTGGAGTGAAAGCGAATACCATGGAAGAAAAAAAAAAGTCTCAGGAAGAAGTTCTCCTTTCTCACATAATACATTTGTTTTAAATACTCATTTTAGATACCAATACGTGGAATGTCTGGTGCAAAGCAGGTCTCTTATGATGTGGCGATATTCCATTTTAATAGGAAAAATCTCACTTGAGTACTCTGAAGTTTGTTTTGTTTCACCTGGCCAAATTTCAGAGTCTCCCCCCTTCCCCTTTTTCATACTCAACCGAACTGGGAAGAGCTATTGATTGCAAAGTGGAAAATGATTCTGATTAACTTTGCAGTGCTGCGGCTGAAGCTTGTTTAAGCAACATTTAACCTTAGGAACCCATAGTTCCAGTCTCTGTCCACACCAACCAATTTTCATTTTGCCTCTGGCTAGTCAATAATCTCTCTAATTTCTTTAACTTGCTCTTCTAAGCTCGTGATGTATTTAGTTGCTGTCCCTGACAAGCACAGTCTAAATCATGACACAAGTAAGCAAAGTGACTTAGATGGTGGCTTGTTGGCTTTGACACAACAGACAGAAGAGCTGGTCCAACTTTTGCTTCTTAGCACAAAGGGGTGACCAAAATTTTCATATGCCTTTGAGCTAGTTTCATCTGATGAGTCTTGGCATTTTGCTTTTCCCAGATTAATCAGCAAATGACTCAAGAATAAAATGAGTTCTAAGTGTTAGGTTTAATTCTCTGCACCTAGCTTCTCTCCTGGATTTAGTTCCCTCCATATCTGGCTACCTTAGCAGACATAAACTTCAACTTTTGTCTTCATTGAGCTAATGAGATTGCCTGAAAATACTCTCCATGTCTTATCAACCACCCCTTGCTTTCCTATCCAGCCTGTCTCCTCAGGCTAGGGCTCTACAAATGTCCTAGGAAACATCATAAGGCAGGAAGTTGAGTTAGCCTCATTTTTTCTTCTCTTACAACCTGGGCCCATCAATTTTTTTTCTGTCACAATAACTCTTTGATGCCTACAAATAGATGTTTTGTATTTTATGGGACTTTCAAACATTTTTTTTTTTCTCCAGGAACACTGGTACGCCATAAGCTACAGCATCAGAAAACAGGACTTTTCTCGTCAACCTTTTAACATATGATTTATTATCCAAGATTGTTTAATAATATTTATTTCCATTTTGGTATTTTAGATATGAATGTTTTTAATTTTATCCACTTAGATTGTCTGAAAAAGGAAACCAGAATTCTAGAATTTGTTTTTTAAAATTTTTTAATGTTTATTTATTTTTCAGAGTGTGAGTGGAGGAGGGGCAGAGACAGAATGAGACGCAGAGTCTGAGGCAGGCTCCAGGCTCTGAGCTGTCAGCACAGAGCCCGATGTGAGGCTCAAACTCACAAACCATGAGAACATGACCTGAGCCGAAGTTGGATGTGTAACTGACGGAACCACCTAGGCATCCATAGAATTTGGGGGTGTTTTGGATGAAACTTTGCATCTTTGATTTCAGACCAAAGGGGGGTAATTTGAAATTAAAAAACAAATTATGCTAATTCGTTATGTTGTTTGTGTGTGTGTGTGTGTGTGTGTGTGTGTGTCCCATTGTTTATAAATATGATGAATGCGTACGTATGCATACATATATAAAGTTGAGATCAATTCAGAATTGAGTTTTTTCAAGTAAACATTGGAGCAGCTACTATTCTCTAAACAAAAGAAATAATAAGCTTGATTTTAATTTTTAATTTATTTTCATATAATTTTATGCCTTTTTAATGTTTGCTTATTCTGTCATTAAATTCTCACTTTTTACAGGTTAACAGTATATTCTCTGTAGTACATACATTTTATAACTTTTCCGTAGCTACTGATTAACATTCATAATACTTATAATTAGGAAGGTGTTAAGAGGCTTCTTCAATAAGAAAGAGACCAAATTGAAAAATGCATGGGAATAAGAAGGGAGATACTGACAATTGGGTGAAATGAGTCACTTATCAAGGAGAGCAAAACTGTTTTTTCAAAATATGAAATGATCATAAAAGACCATAGGTCTGGAAGGTATGAAATTAATATTGGTAAAGAAATTCTGTGTTCTCCAAATTTTAAAATGTCTGAGAAAACAGGTATTGTTGATAAAAGCGCTGTAAAGGTCATTTTGTTTGGGTTAATTGGTTTCTTAGCTACTGACATGATAATTTAAAAGGATTCTAAAAGTCATACAGAGTATGTAGTCTAGAAGAAAGTAACTTATTTTTTTTTAAGTTGTTTTTATTTTGCGAGAGAGAGAATCCCATGCAGACTCCAGACTCTGCGGGGAACCCAAGGTGGGGCTTGATTCCATGACACTGGGATCACAACCTGAGCTGGAATCAAGAATCAGATGCTCAACTGACTGAACTACCCAGGTGCTCTGAACGTAACTTATTTTAAAAAGAATAGTTTTTGTGTAATAGTTTTCAGTGCACTGAAAGTCTAAGTCTTTCCTTTGATATACTTAAACATAATAAGCAAAACTGTTTTAAAACTTGTGTGTGATATCTCTGTTTGATTAGCATCCCTTATAGGTCTATAGGTCTGTTTCTATATTTTCTCTGTTTCTCTCCATTTTCAATCCCACTGTCTTAGCTTCTCATATATTGTTAGTTTTGATTGAGTGCTAGACATTGTATATAACAAATTAAAGTGATAAATTGAGGAAGATAAATTATCTTCCTTCTGAGAATTACATTTGTTTCTAGGAGTACTGGCCATCCCAGGTCACATTCATCCAATCAAGAATTGAGATAATCCCCAAACAGGTTTAGATCTTGCCAAGATCGGTTTATTTCTGGTTTACCCTTGCCTGTAGGGAGTTTGTGGCCTTCAGACTCCTAATTGAAAGCCGGGAAGGTTTTCCATGGACTTATTTCCCCCATTTCTGAGCCCCCCAGTTTTAATTCGTATCTCCATATACTTGTGAGAGTTTGGTCACCCCACTCAAAAACTTAGCTTTTTAGTCAGCTTTTCTGAAATTGGAAGATACTCTTAAAAGAAAAGCAATCTCAATGCTGATTTCAACTTTCAAGATTTTTTTCTTTTCTTGGATCTTGACACCATAATTTTTCAATGAGATATTAATTCCTCATTGCATCCAAATATTTTAAAAAATATTTTGTCCAGATTTTCAAGTTGTTCTCAATGGGTGATTTGATATGAAATACCTAGGGTATCATTACTGCATTAGAACACACTAAGAATAGTTTAAATATGAATAAAAGTTATTTTTTTCTGCCAACTCAAAATGTGGAACTAGATTTAACCCAACCATTCACTGAAGAGCACTATTTGTATTGTATTCTATTCATGTTATTACATCAGATTTTAAAAATTAGTTGTAATATACGTTTAACCTAATATGTTAAATAATACAGAAATATATTAATAAAAAGTTAATAATTTCTCTCCTTCTCACTTCCTCATGTCCTTGATCACTCTCTGTCCCTTGAAATAGCCAATGCTCAGCATGTATATATCTACACTTATCTTTCTATATAGATAGAGAATAACACACACACATTTGTTAAAAAAATAAAAGATTGTAACATACCCATTGTGTTAATTTATTTTAATAAATTTCTGTATAAATTCTCCAACAGGCATTTAAAAATTATGTTCAGAAGTTGGGGTGCCTGGGTGGCTTACTCAGTTTGGCGTTTGACTTTGGCTCAGGTCATGATCTCATGGTTCATGAGTTCAAGCCCCACGTCAGGCTCGGTGCTGACAGCTCAGAGCCTGGAGCCTGCTTTGGATTCTGTCTCCCTCTCTCTCTGCCCCATGCCCTCTCACACTCTGTCTCTCTGTCTCTCTCTCTCTCTCTCAAAAATAAATAAATATTAAAAAAATTTTTTAAATTATGTACAGAACTTTATTAATTTTTGCTAGACATGATAATTATGCAAAATAAGCAAAATTTGGGATTTTAGTTTTGGGCAGCAAGATGTGTTTTAGTCCTCATGTGTCTTTCATTATCTTCTTTCATTAGTTTCAGAGGAGCAAAGTCCTTATAAGACTCTGACTTGAGTGACTTCTAAGTTCTCTGAGTATCCCATTCCAAAAATCGAACATTTTGTGAATTAATAGCATGCAGTGCTTTATTTTTTTAATTTTTTAATATTTGTATTTATTTCTGAAAGAGAGAGACAGAGCATGAGTGGGGGAGGGGCAGAGGGAGAGAGAGACACAGAGTCTGAAGTAGGCTCCAGGCTCCAAGCTGTCAGCACAGAGCCCAACACGAGGCTTGAACTCATGAACCACGAGATCATGACCTGAGCCAAAGTCGGATACTTAACCAACTAAGCCACCCAGCTGCCCTGTATACAGTACTCTTCAAGGGCTGCAGTGCCTTAGGCAAAATATGTTTCCAAGCTTGGGGGTTTTATGGACTGTAGAAGAACTTTACACACAGACACATTCATACATATATGTATTAAATATGTAAAGTATGTTATATAATATAAATTTGTAATTAATTTGAATTCTACAGCATCTTTCTTATATACATATATACTCACACAAACGCAGAGTATATGAAAACAAATATTATATACATATGAGATTTGATACCCAAACTCTGTTTTTTGACTGAGCTGTTGACTGTCCCCTCAATTCACTGTACTTCAAGTTCTTCAATTTCATTGCATTGATGTTTTCTTTTGGTCTTTCAACTTTCTGAGAATTCTGTATTTTGTTACCTGTTTTGTTCATACTTTGGCTCACAATTCTACTCTACAGTGTGTTGGAACAAGGCTGGGTAAAGCTGTACTTTCCCAATCAATTTCCATTATTTTTCTTTAACTGGGAAAAGTCACTTGAGTCTCATGATTTGTCTTAGCATTGCAAGAGTTATTTGAATTTCTATCAATTTTAGGGTGATAGCTTAATAGGATGCATGATTATCCTGTAGAAGGTCTCTTATTAGAAATAATTATCCTAACTATTTGACCAGTTAAATAGAAATTTCATTTAAAGTGTGTAATCGCGCAATATGATTCATACATTAACATATATGTATATATACACACATATTTTATACAATGTACACACATATCTTACACATCTTACATTACTGTGAAATATATACATATATATATATATATATATGTGTATATATATATATATATATATATGTGTATATATATATATATATATATATATATATATATATGTAGAGTTTTGGCCAATCAATCAATACACTTGAATTCTTATTTGGCATTAATCAAACTTCTTTTATTACAGTAGTTGGAATTTGGCATCATCAGTTAAGATATTCTATTGAGTAAATATTCCAATAACTTATTACATACATTTTTCACATGTGGCTTATGTAAAGACTAATGAGAATTTAAAGATACTTGCAGCGCAATTTAAAAGGGGAAAGCTTACAATTTTTTCATCACACTTAATGCGATAGCATTTTTTTTTTAGTAACTCATTTTTACTCAGTTTTTAGGAAGAATGCAACTTAGTTTTCAGAGAAATTAGAATTCTTCTTTTAATGTCCTCATATTTCATCTTTTTTTTTTTTTTTAAACTTGCTTAAATAGTTTTGGGAACAAACAGAACTGTTCCTTATTAAGCATACAGATCAACAAGTGACAGACAGCAGACGTGGGTAAACGTACTAAAAGAAGCTTGTGGCCACCAGCACTGATCACATCATGGACCGCTGTCCGCGCGTGCTATCCAAGGAGGGCAGTCTCCTTGTAGGTGAATGGAGGGTCAGTTAAAAGGAGTTTCATTTTGCTGTAGTAAATACCTTTTTCCATCCATTAAATCTCCAAAATAGGACTGGGGGAGATAACTGGTATTAGAAAAATGCCTTCTCCTACTGACCCTATGCTATGGAATGCTATTTTAATCAAGGACGGCTACAAAATGGTTTCCAGATTTTACCTAAATAATTTTTGTAAGTCTTTTCATTTAGTTTACTTCTCTAGAAATCGCTGAAATTGTTGGTGCTATTCCTGGAAATTGCTATGCCGTTTACATTTTCTGTTTCAAAACTGTGCCTGCATTGCAGGCAATTCTCTGGCTACCCAAGAAATGTAATATTTATTGTATGATTATACTGTACTAAAATATTATAGTATACTAAAATACTATAGTATATTATTTTTCTCATTAGAAATTTTATAATTCAGAGTGGTCTATAAAAAAAAATGATCTTTTTGACTAAATTGGCCAGTTAAATTTAGCAATAAATTTATAGTTGTCCCCCCCCAACCTCTTGTCTGGTAATTGAAAATTTTAAGTCAACCCGTTGTTTTGGCCTCACCTACACACCACCTAAGCAGGTTTATTTTATAGTCTGCATGGTGTCTGACTCACCTGCTACTCATTTGCAAATTCTCACACTAAATACTTAAAGTGTGTTTTGATAAATATATCTTATCAACCCATAAATCTCCTACACGATTGTAATAAGGGCTACAGTCCCTTAAAACCATTGTCACGTAATCATGAACTTCACTACTCTCACCCACTCCGTTTCATGTCTGCAGGCAACAATGTGAATACATTAAAATACAATTCCCCAAACTGTCCCTTGCTTCTTTGGGTTCCAGAGTGGGGTGTGATTGAAATAAGCCCTGGGTGATCTGTTGTTAACACCCTTTTAAGAAAGCCTCGAAAATCATAGTGACTTAAAAAATGGAACTTGTGAATTTGTTTTAAAGTTCACATGAATCTGAAACTAGAGGTTGAACTTGAAGGTCGCATGAAGCATAAGAATTAGAAACCCTGGGGTCTCTTAGCATGTTAGTTTTTCTAGTTCTGTCAGTTAACTTCTACGTACATTAGTAAAATCTTAAAATTCTTCAAGACATGATGGGTGAACATTTTGTGGCTTTTCATCTCTGATATGTGACTTTTTCTTTTTTGATTTTAAACACCGATTTTATTATTGATCGAGGGTTTGAGAGAACAAGTTCATTGGACAGACTTCTTTACCCTTACAGAGTAAGTGTTGTCCTGGTGGGCACCCCCTTTCAGTACTACGCGTTCTCTTGAGCACCCACCTCACTTGGCATCTGCTAGGGAACATCTGCGCCCCACTGAATGTGCCCTCATATTCCCTTCCGCTAGGAGCCTCCAACTGATTAGTCCAAGTCCCGTGATGGCAAAGCTACGTGACCATCCATGGCAAAGTGGTATGAAATGTTTCTCCTTTGTTGTTTGTACAGTGTTGAAAATATCACAAAGCATGATGGTTTTGCCAGGTATAGGGTAGCCTTTTAAAATAAATCGTTATTTCAGTTTTTAATCCCTCCTACCATGCCTCTTGTTAAGTCAGGAGGCAATATGGATATCAGACATCATTCAGAGGACCAAAGGCCTTGTTCGTGGGTCAGTTCATGGTCCTTCACTCCATTACTGCTTAATGTGACTTTCCCCCAGGAGGCTCTTAATTTTGCTGCTATAAATAGATTTTTATGGTATCCCATTTCGTTCCTCTATTCCATAAACTGAGGTTTTTGGTTTTGTTTCATTTTGTGGATGTCTGTATGTATTTTTCCAACTTTGTTGAAATCTAATTGATACGTGACATTACGTAAATTGGGTGGGTGCCGGGGACTAGGAAGTGGGGGAAATGGGGAGATGTCAGTCAAAGGGTACAAATGTCCAGTTATACCATGAATAAGTTCTAGGAATTGAATGTATAGAATGGTTACTATAGTTAACAAGACTGTAATATACATTTGAAAGTTTCTAAGACAGTAGATTAAATGTTCCCACCACACACAAAAGCAGTGGTAATTTTGTGAGGTGATAGATGTATTAACTAACCTTTTTTATTTACATTTTTTTGTTATTTCTGTTTCAATTCTTTGTTCTATTCTCATTTGGCACGAGTTTTTTATTCTCAAGAAATAACGTTGGCTTTCCTGCAAAGAGATTTTAGTTGTACAAGTGTCTCTAGCTCACCAGACGTACCCTTGTGTATCTGAACCTAGCAGTGAACTGAGCTTGGATTCTTTCATGGAAAGCTCCTCAGCCTCTACTCCAATGTGCTTATGGGAGGCGTGGCCAACTGTTTTCTAGACATAGCAAACTATATGCAAATACTACTAAGACTCAAATCTGGACACTTCCCCGCTTTGCCACACTTACCATAGGCGTACAGGTTATGCATTATAACCTGGTTTCTACAGTTGAGTGCTTTGGCTGTAAAGAGTTTAAGGAACTTGCTTAGGGCCTCTTACATCCAGTGAGCAACACTGAAGATTCTGAAGCCAGGCTTTTATCTACTACTTTAAAAACTGGGCTATGACAGGGGCGCCTGGGTGGCTCAGTCGGTTGAGCGTCCGACTTCGGCTCAGGTCACAATCTCGCGGTCCGTGAGTCCGAGCCCCACGTCGGGCTCTGGGCTGATGGCTCGGAGCCTGGAGCCTGCTTCCGATTCTGTGTCTCCCTCTCTCTCTGACCCTCCCCCGTTCATGCTCTGTCTCTCTCTGTCTCAAAAATAAATAAACTTAAAAAAAAAATTAAAAAAAACAAAACAAAACAAAAAAAACCCTGGGCTATGACATACAAATCGTAGCACTGCCTAGGGAAAATTGTCTTAGAAGAAGTTCCACTCAACTATTTATTAATTCATACCTCTATGCATTTATTCAACCATTTCTTATTATACACCTGTACTGTATTTAAAGTGTCTAGCATTCTTACTATTGTCTTTATTACTTATAGTAATTCAGGAAATATATGAATGAAATAATTAGACCGTTTCCCATTAGTTAGGTGTCCAGGCTGCTTCTCTGAACATCTCTTCTGAAAGAACCAAGGTTTGTGGGTACATTGAATTGTCTATTAGAAATGAAGGTTTGGGGCACCTGGGTGGCTCAGTTGGTTAAGTATCAACTCTTGATTTTGGCCTCAGGTGATCTTACAGTTCATGAGTTTGAGCCCTACATTGGGTTCTGAGCTGACAGCGCAGAGCCTGCTTGGGATTCTCTGCCTCTCTCTGCCCTCCCCTGCTCACTCTCATGCTCCCACTCATTCTCTCTCTCAAAAATAAATAAATAAATAAACTTTAAAAAGGAAAAAAACAAATGTTCACCTTATACCTGGCTCAAGTCAGCATTTCAAAGTGGGACCCAATACTTCTAGAAATCTATTTACACAGCATAAAATGGGTACTTGTATTCCACTTCGAAGTGAAACTATTTCTTTCTTTCTTATATTGTAAATAACATATTGTGAGCTAAGGATGCTTAATAAATGCTAAATAATGTAGTATATAAAAAAGAAAACTGACTGGGAAGCCCAATTTCCTGGGTCTTATAACAATTTTAAAAAAAAATTTTTTATCATTGGTGTAATGGTTTTTCTTTCCTTTTGCCTGCCTACCTTCCTTCCTTTTTCTCTTTCTTTCTTTAGTTCTTTCTTTCTTTCTTTCTTTTTAAGCTTATAACTAAATAAAAGATGGCATTATTTTGCATCAAATGCGTCCCCAAACAAATCTAGGATTTTCCACTGAGCTTTGTTCTCAGGAAACCATCACCATATCTCATTGTAGAAATATTTCCATGTGTAATTAATTTAAATAACATAAAAGAAACAGAGTTCAACGATGAAAAAAAAAGCCTTCTACCCAAACATACTTGACCACAAACCAAAGGCATATTTTGGGTTTGGTCTTGTTTTGATGATCACAGGATTTATCTTTATTTGCATTTTACTTGGGCTATTTTCAATGCCTGGGGAGACATGATGTACATTGTAAAATAATGCAATAAAATAATTGGACATATTTCCCTTGTCTCTGGGCATATTTATGCTTGTATACACAGTCACATTGAAAGGCTGGGAATGCGGCAATCTCAGCTGTAAATTGTTATGCTAACAGTGCCGGCTCAGCTCTGCTGCTCTCATGCTGAGAAGCAGACGGGAGAAGCAGACTGGGTGTTCCAAGGGGATGGATTGCCCCAGAGTCAACTGAGAAGTCAGTGCAGCTCATAAAGGCAAGGTCTGTTGAGCTTAAAAGAAAAAGGTCTATCAAACAAAACAAACCAACATCTAATCCTTTGCCAAGTAGAAGTTTTATAGAAAGCACAAAATTAGCGACAGACTGAGGGACCTTCTTCTGGTCTAGAATCAAGGAACAAACACAGCCGCCATCATTCTACTGGTTCTCATTTAAACGAACCTGGTTGCTTACATTTGTGCTGACCTCTGATGTGAGAAGAGTGATTTAAAAACTGGCGATTTCAATTCCAGACACTTGGGTAAGTGAAATGAAATAGCTTTGGAATCAGAATGTTAGTCAGAAGCAAGTTTGATATGATTTAAGAGTCAGAGTTTGGAATTCAGGAGCTCAAATCAGAGCAGATGATTTTGCAGATAGCATTGTACTTGAAATTGTGCATCAGAATCTGAAGCAGGGCCTGCTCCATTTTTAGGAGGATCCAGGAGACTCCCAACTTCCTAAGTTCTTTGTACAAATTATGAATCAACCCTGAAATCAAGCAGTGATGCTCTCTACTACATCTGACTGATGGCAAACAAAGTTGACCTGATTTTGCTCTCCATGAGAAGTGGCTCTAAGAGCTTTCATCAAGAGCTCAAAGGGCAACATTGGTTTTGAGGAAGTGCACTAGCTTTAGGGTCAAAAGACCAAAGTCTGAATGCCAGTTCCTTTCCTCATCATTTTGGACAATTTTGGTTATTTATCTCTTCTGGTTTTCTTTTACCTAAGATTATGGGAACATTGTCTGTCATCCCTACTGAGGACAATGAGATGTTCTGTAAACCCTTGCCAAGGATTATCTTTCTTTTAAAGCTGAATTCATTTCTCAGTAACAATCCTTACAAAACCTTTTTTGGTTTTTTTTTTGCAGTTGAGTTGGAAGTGTGTTTTGGGGACCTCTGTGTCTTCCAACATTGCCCTGTTTGAAGCCACTGGAAAGGCAAAGTAGCTAGAGATATGGCATGGAAGGCTTTTATGAGCCAGTTCTGGAGGTTGCATGTACCCCTTCTGCTCAATTCCCATTGGCTAGAATTCTGGCTCATAGTCACAGCTCTCTGCAAAGACGGTTGGAGAATGTGGTCGATTCTTGTGCCTGGGGAGAAGATGAGATGGAATTGGTGAGCAGCTAGCCAGTGTCTGCTAAAATTTAGGGTCAGAATAACTCACATACTATCTGGTCTATAATACAGTCACGGTAATTATTTTGATTAAAGGATCCCCTAATGAGTATAGAAAGACCAAACTTTTCACACATCCCCACGGGACATTAAGAGGAGCTTGTGTTCAGCAGTCATGGCCACGTGGTGCTCATGAGAGTCAGGGGGACACTGATTCAGACATGCTATCTTTCCCCTGCGTCTTCTCCTGGGGGCTGGCTAAGGTGGCTTGGCTCTATGCAAGACAGAGGGCCCTGATTCCCCAGTGGTCAACACAAGAATGCACCAATGACCTCTTGAGCTTGTTTTGGCCAGCAATACTTTCTGGAAAATTATCACTCCAGGAATGTGGTGAAGAGGCTTCACCAAGAATGTGGTGAAGGTAAGAAAGCACAGCCCTGTCTGAGTGAACTTGACTTGTTTTTTTTTTGGGGGGGGGTGTGGTTGGTGGAAATGTGGGCCATAAAACCATTTATACATGGACATTGCTATCTCATGGTCTAACTTTCAGACAAGAGAGATTTTGTGGCCAAGGGTTAGCCTCAGAAAATAAGTCTCGTTCATGAATAAATGATTCTGTGGTTCCTGAAGGTATGTTAGTATAAGGACTCATGATGAGAGAGGACCACGAACTGAAGGAAACTGGCCCATCGGATTGGTGGTGAGCACAAGAATGAAAGGCATCCAGCCTTTGAATTAGAAGCACCTCCAAGGACCACAGAATTGCATTTTAACCAAGATTTTTATAAATAAATATAACGATGTTGACTAGGGACTTGTTAGCGACAGGATCCTTCATAGTCTTATTCTTCATAACTGCCTTTTTAACAACAACAGCAAAAAAACTACATATGCAGTTGGAGAATGATTTTGTATACTGGGAACTTTTCAAATTAAATTCATTACTCACTCTCAGTGAGTGGCCTTCACTTATCAGTGTTTCCTAAATTTCAGTGCAAATTGACATCTGTGGAAAAGCGTGTTAAAACTCCTGACCTCTGGTTCCCCAGCCCCTGCCAAAAATTCTGAATCAGTAAATCTGAGACAAGGCCTGGGGATCTGGATTTTAACACTAATCTCCCACCCTATAACTCTAATGTAGCTGGTCCTCATGTTTTAGCAAATCCGGGTTTAACAATTTAATCTGACTTGCCCGTGTTTGTGTAAAAGCGTGCACGAAGAGTTTTTGTGACTCTTCACTTAAATAAACTATGACATGATCATGGTCAGGAGGAACATTTGCTTCTTTTCTTTCAGGAAGTCAGCACGGGTATAATGGATTTAGATTGAATGGTGCAATCATCGATGGGCATTGTGAGAAGCAACCTGACATAACCCCAGCTACTTTGCCTACTGTGTTCCAGGCGTGGCACCACGCACTTTAGATTCATCACGCCTAAATCTCACAGAACCCAGGGAGGTGGGTGTTAGATTTCATTTCAGAGTTGAGGAAACTGTAACTCAAAGAGGTTAAGTAACTTGCAAAGTAAAGTCAGACAGCTAGTAAGCAGCAGAGTCCAGATTTGGATCCTGCTGTGTTTGACTCCAGTGTCGTACCCTTTCATCTGCTCTGGATCAAACCAGAGAGCTTCAGGCTGGGATAATGGCAGCTAGGCAGGAAGCAAGAGCAGGAGTTGTGGGAAGAGATGGCAGGGCTAGCAGAGAAGGTTGGGAAAGGCAGAAGGAGGAGAGCAACTGGCAGGTGGCAAGGCGTGTTATCTACCTTCAAGCGCTGGTGACCACATGGGTCAAAGGAACATCTCTCCAAGGCAGCTTTTGTAAGGTTCTGATTCTACTTTTTTTTTTTTTAATTTTTTATGTTTATTATTTATTTTTGAGACAGAGAGAGACAGAGCGTGAGTAGGAGAGGGTTACAGAGAGAGAGAGACAGACGGACAGAATCCAAAGCAGGCCTCGGGCTCTGAGCTATCAGCACAGAGCCCGATGAGAGGCCTGAACCCATGAACCATGAGATCATGACCTGAGCCGAAGTCAGACACACAACTGACTGAGCCACCCAGATGCCCCACTACTTTCTGATGCATAGCATAAAGAGAAACCAAACTATCAAGTAATCATTACTGTACCCATTTTATGCATGAAGAGCCTGAGGATCAGTGCATTTAAGCTATTAATTGAGTAATATGAGTTAATGGAAGATTGGGGATTACAATCCAAGTCTGTTTGATCTCAGAGCCCACTCTTTCCATTTCACAACACTCTTTCCCTAACAGAATCCAAACTAGCATTTTCCAAACTGGTTTATTCTGTGAGATTAACAGGAGATAAGATTAGAGAAGACTTGAAATAAATGTTGGTGATGGCAGTAAATTAGAGACAGAAGTCAGAAAATCCAAGTAATTGAGTATGTGAAGGAACAGAGATTTTGGGGAATGCACTTTGTACTAGTGAGGGAAAAAAATAGTCAAGGCCAAGAAATGGACAACGCAAGGAAAAGATAAGGGAAGCCAAAGCAACATGAAGAGAGAAATAGAGATAATTTGTTATTGTTTGCTTTATTAACACCGTCATTCTTATACATGAGAAAATTTTAAAAAGCATGGCAGTAAGATTTTGGAGGGGATAGTGATAAAACCTTCACTATCCCCTCCAAAATCTTACTGCCATGTCAATTTGGCAGTCAATTTGTCATATATATGTCAATTTGCATATATATGCAAATATATATATACAAAGGTATATATATTTATATATATATAAATGCAAATATATATATAAATATATATATATGCAAATATATATTTATATATATTTATATTTATTATATATATTTATATATATAAATGCAAATATATATAAATTGCATATATATACATATATACATATATATGTCAATTTGCATATATATGTATATACATATATATATGCAAATTGACATCCTTGGAAAAGTGTGTTTAAACTCTTGACCTCTGGTTCCCCAGCCCCTGCCAAAAATTCTGAATCAGTAAATCTGAGGAAAGGCCTGGGGATCTGGATTTTAACACCAATCTCCCACCCTATAACTCTAATGTAGCTGGTCCTCATGTTTTAAGAAATAACAGGTTTAGCAATTTAATATATGTATCAATATAATATATTTAAAATTAATATAACATATAATATATTAAAGTTAATATACTATGTTTATATATATATAGTAATAAAAACACAATCACATTTCAATGGTTCTTTCTTATGCCATAATTAGTGCAAAGTTAACAAACCAAATGGTGGGGTACCTGTGTAAGTGTGTGCCTTTGGGGCTGGGTGACACTCTCTGGCTGTACCCTCCTATCAGTACTGAATTGAGAAAATTATCATATTGGAATTATACCTTATTTACCTGAGTTAATAATGGGGACATGAAACTGTATTTATTCTAGTCCATAGAAGCTAGAAAAGAAGTCCTTTATTACAAAATAATTACTTTCTCAAGGCAGGAAGAGAATAGTGGTTTGATGTGTGAATGATTTGCTGACATTCAAAAATCAAATCCAAGGGAATTTCCAAAAACCAAATATAGATTATGTTTGGCTTTCCTATCTCTTTGAATGGTCTGTAACCATATTCTCTAATTAGAATTAAAAAATCAAAAGTTGATTGTAAGAGGATCTCCAAAGGCGGGATCAAATGTGATTCCCACCACCCCACCCCCCCATCTTTGTTTTCTGATTGTTCTTCAATTAACACAGATTGGTAAACAAATTAAAGAAGATAAATATTGCTGATATGCCAAGTCTCAAATTCCTAACAAGACCAATTCATTGGCAAATATATTGATTGCAGATTAGATCAAGTTTTTAGATAAAGATGACAATTTAAATTCTATTTTGATCTGAGGCCAGCTCATAAGCACCTCTATAACTTTCATTTAGTTGAGCTTTAGCACTGATAAGGCAAACTGAAATTTGCTGTCTTTTCTCCTATTATGTGATATCTGAAACTGAGGAAGGGGGAGAAATGCAGCTCCCTTAACTCCTTTTAGACTTTTAACAAAATAAACTTTTGGGGCGCCTGGGTGGCTCAGTCGGTTGAGCATCCGACTTTGGCTCAGGTCATGATCTTGTAGTCTGTGAGTTCGAGCCCCGCGTTGGGCTCTGTGCTGACAGCTCAGAGCCTGGAGCCTGGAGCCTGCTTTGGATTCTGTGTCTCCCTCTCTCTCTACTGCCCCTCCCCCATGCCTGCTGTGTCTCTCTCTGTCTCAGAAATAAATAAACATTAAAAAAATTAAAAAAAAAACAAAATAAACTTTATTTGACATTAATTGACTTTATTTATTAACCTTCATTTATTAAACTTTATTTGACATATAATGAAATCCACAAGTTGAAAATGTTCAATTTAAGAAGGTGTGACTTAAGGTAATTTTTAGAAAAAACATTTGATGTTTATTTATTTTTTGAGAGAGAGACAGACAAACAGAGTGTGAGCGGGGGAAGGGCAGAGAAAGAGGGAAACACAGATTCTGAAGCAGGCTCCAGGCTCTGAGCTGTCATAACAGCACAGACCCTGACGGGGGACTTGAACTCACGGACCACAAGATCATGACATGAGCTGAAGTCGGACGCTTGATTGACTGAGCCACCCAGGCACCCGTAGAGAAACACTTGATATTTCATATCAATAGGTCCTCATAATCCTATTTCCATATACTGCTCCCTAGGCTGTATACATTATAAAACAACATGTTAGACTGTGGGTACAATGCATCTGGGGAGATGAGTCTCAAAAATTACCATTGTTGATAAGCTTGTCTCTATAAGAGAAATACTCTAAATTCCGAAACATTGATTTACAGAAATATTTTGATCACATCTTGCTTATGAGATGAAAAGTAAGTTTCTACCACTTACCTATGTTGGCCAGCATCCTAATGGATATTCTTAATCTTCTCTTTTCTTCTGAGTATTATGTACCTTCTTATATATTTTCCTATATCAAACGCCACCCCCCCCCCCCAAAAATCCACATTATTTATTGCCATATGAAGCAGTTTACTGAAGGCAGGACAGTTGGGGATGCTGTGACCCAGCAAGGAGGTAGCTCTAGAAAGTGTCCCATTTCACATCTAATTAGAGCTGCTGGGAGCTGATATGTGTGAATAGTGGATGCAAACTTCAAGTGGAGGTTTCTACTTCTCCGCCCAGCTATTTGCCCCTTGGAACTTTACGCCTCTCTACTGGACTTCCCTCCTGCTAACTCCCGCCTGGAGGCATCCTATTCTTTTCTAACTCAGAATCTAAAAACTGCACAGAGTAGTGAATTTTCTAGTCAGGGCTACAGCAGGGCTTTCCCCTTTGAAGTCCACTCTGCATTATGTCTGTTGGGAAGGAGGAGAAACCTGCAGAGACATACAAAGGTCAGAGTGATAAATACACATACGGTTATGGGTACTCACACGTTCCCATCCTATGGGCCCCTTTTTGCCTTACTGTCACCCACCTGCCTGAAGATTAACATTAAATCATAATTAAAATTATCTGCTATTTTCATTAAAAGTTTAAGATTTTAAACGTACACATACTTTAATGCTAACAAATGGCCTTTCTTAAAACAAGAAATAAAAGAATGTTTAAAAATTGATTCTATAGGGATGCCTGCGTGGCTCAGTTGGTTAAGCGTCCAACTTCGGCTCAGGTCATGATCTCACAGTTCATGGGTTCAAGCCCCACGTCCGGCTCTGTGCTGACAGCTCGGAGCCTGGAGCCTGCTTCAAATTCTGTGTCTTCCTCTCTCTCTGACTCTTCCCCACTCGTGCTTTCTCTCTCTCTCTCTCAAAAATAAAATATTAAAAAAAGTTGATTCTATAACCATATCTCAAACAAGAGGATTGATAATTTAGTCTGATACTGACCTTGAAATACGATTGCTTCTCTTTTCATAGATATCTCTTTGAAACTGCCAAATCCCACACTGAGTTAAAAACTTAGCAAGGTTTTGAATGAAGTTTTTAAAACTTTTTTTCAGACACTGTTTATATCAGTCACATGTATGTGTATATATCCATACGCATATATGTGAATATATATGTCTATATATATTCACATATATACATGTAGGTATATATGCGGCACACATATATATACGGAGTGTGGGTATATACATATATATACATATATATGATATATATATATATAGAAAAGAAAAGATATATATATATATCTTTTTCACTGAAAAGATATATATGTATATACCCACACTGTATATATGTGTGCTGCATATATATATATATGTATATACATACATATATACATATATATATGTATATACATACATATATACATATATATATATATATATTTGAACTCTAAAGAAGAAAAAGGTTAAAAATGACTTCAGTGACAGACTGATTAAAGTCTGGGTTAACTTTATTTTGCCTGATAAGTTTACTCACACCCACTGCACGCTGACAGCAGAATTGTCCTCCTGCGGCTCCGTTTCACAGTCCGAAACCCTCTTCACTTGTCGGTGTGTATGAGAGCACAGACATTCAAGAGCACTCACAAGTGTAACTGCAAGTTTGCCTCTGAGTGCATCGTCCTGAAATCTTAATATGCTACTTTTTTCCCTCCCTAAACAATACAAAGAAGTTGACAGGTCTGAAAGGGGCTTATGTGAAAAGATAATTAAGAGCTTTAGAGAGTGTCGAGAGTCAATAGCTCAGCACTGTCAGCACCGCGGCGTGTTACAGGCTATAATTAGATGGCATGGCGGTGGAAGGCATGTTTGGCAGTTGATTCCTGCATGATCTCCGACGGCAAAACAAAGAGCAGCCTCCACGAGATACCAGGCCAAGCGGGAAACAAAGGTACTGGAGTCGGGCCTTTCAAGTGTCTCTCCGTTTTCCCGGGGTGCATCATTTGGCGAAGAGCTTCTTTCCCTTTTGCCTGGCATCTGCCTGGGACGTCTGGCCCGTCCGTGTTCTTCATTCCCACACTCCTCTTAGCGTTGAGCCGCAGACCTCCCCACAGCCGTTTGCTCAGTGCCCCTGGGCCCTAGCCGCTCCACCTTCCTGTACTGACTTTGGACTCCAGAAAGTTCGCACCGATTTGAGGCAGAGCCAGTTGATCCCTGAGCAGAGGACACTTTTCCAAAGAACGGTGGAAAAGTCCAGACGGGTCTCTCGCTGAGTGGAGATGGAAAGTCAAAAGGCATTACGGGACTGAATGAAGATGCTCTAAACACTGAAAAGATTATGAGGAACAGCCGACCCTATGAGGTTCAAAGTTTATAGACAAAAATCTGTCTGTAATATAGGTGTTTGGAAATAAAACAATATTCTGATTTTTCCCCCATTATGATGATCTCAGTGATTTAAATATATGTATACGATTTTTCTCAAAGGTTTGTGCCTTAGAGCTTTTATTTGGCTGATGTTTTAGGGGTACTCAGCCCGTCTGTTTGCTCTCTTGGTGTGTTTTTCAGTTGAGAGCAAAATACACTTGATTTGACTGGTCAAACTTCACTTCTATCATGTTAAGAGATAAACTGAGGCATATTAAAAAATTTATGAATTTATTTGAGCAAAAATCAATTCAAATCACGCAGTATCCAATCTAGCAGAAAGAGAGGAGTTCTGAGCTGCTGCGTAAAATGAAAGACATTTAGGGGTGCCTGGGTGGCCCGGTCGGTTAAGAGTCCAACTCTTAGTTTCGGCTCAGGTCACGATCTCACGGTATGACTTCGAGCCCCGCATCGGGCTCCATGCTGACAGCACAGAGCCTGCTTGGGATTCTCTCTCTCTCCCTTTCTCTCTGCCCCTCCCCTACTCACTCTCTCTCTCTCTCTCTCAAAAATAAAAAAGACTTAAAAAAAAGCTTAAAAAAAAAAGAAAGACATTTATAGGTAGAAAAGAATGGGAACAACAGAGTTATACTTAGTGAAAAAGAGGGTTGGTTATCACAAGGTTACTTTCCTTTAAGGAATGACAAGGGGTCTATCAGGCAGATAACCTAACTAGTGTTGATCAACCGATTCCTGATTGACTGGTTTACGAATCCATTTCAGCTTTCGGCGAAACTGTAATTAAGTTAAGTCTCGGTTTGGTGATGCTGGGCTTAGCATGAGTGACTTCATTTGGGGCCTGTCGTCCGGTTTTCAACAACAGATGCCAAACACTGTCCGTGTTTTTGAGCCAAACTGCAAATTTCTAGGTAAACACTCCTGGCCAAAACTGATCTTAAAAGTTTCTTATTTTATGGAAGTTGTAATTAAACAACAATATTTAATCAAGAAAATCATATTTTAATCAATAGTATTTAAGTAAAACAGGTGACTATAATGAAATAAATTATTAAATAAATAAAAAGTCAGGAAACATATTACATGAAGTTGGCTTGAAATCAGCCTGTACACCCTTCAAACATAACTATTTTTTAAATGGGGTTGGAGGCGCCCGGGTGGCACAGTCCGTTGAGGTCCATCTTGGGCTTTGAGCTGATGGCACAGAGCCTACTTTGGATTCTTTGTCTCTCTCTCTCTCTCTCTCTCTCTCTCTCTCTCTGCCTCTTCCTTGCTCACGCTTTCTTGCTCTCTCTCTGTCACTCAAAAATAAATAAACATTAAAAATTTCTTATTAAATAAATAGGGTTGAACAATGTATTTCTTACCTCTAAGAATGCTGTGATCAAAGAATCATCCCACACAGACCTGCTAATTTTTTAACATTTCCTTAAATCTTGTTAGAATAAAAAGTTACAAAATACCACAGATGAAGTTGAAGTCCCCATGCATCGTGTTCCCTTCTCCTGTTCCAGAAGCAGTTACTTTCATAAGTTTTAAATAATATGTGTACATTTTTATCTGTATATCTGGGCAGTAACAGAGTATTGTTATTGTGTTACTGTGTTTCGAATTTATGAAATTTATGAAATGGTGTGAAATAAAATGTGCCATTCCATAATTTGTCTTTTTAAAATTTAAATTTTTTTTTCAACGTTTTTTATTTATTTTTGGGACAGAGAGAGACAGAGCATGAACGGGAGAGGGGCAGAGAGAGAGGGAGACACAGAATCGGAAACAGGCTCCAGGCTCCGAGCCATCAGCCCAGAGCCTGACGCGGGGCTCAAACTCACGGACTGCGAGATCGTGACCTGGCTGAAGTCGGACGCTTAACCGACTGCGCCACCCAGGCGCCCCTGTCTTTTTAAAATTTAATGCTAGGGGTTTTGTTTGTTTGTTTTGTTTTGTTTTTGAGATCTATCGATGTTGATAAAATGATAGCCCACCCTTGTTGATTCACATTTAGGTAGTTTTCAATTTTTCTCTTTAAAACACAAGACCTGTATGAACATTCTTGTATCTATGTCTGCATGAGAGAGAATCTCCCCATATATTTGTAGAAGATTAACTATACCCACTTGGGCCAGTTTTCCATGTTGATGGAGCACTTTGGGCTTTTTGGTTCCCAGAGAAAAAAGGCAGATATAGAAATAGTCTGAAATGTAAACAGATGGAATCAACACCTGAATTCAAATCTGTTGAAATTGAATATCGTATCACTTTCTTAAGTAGTTTTCCATTGTTTATCATTACCATTGGGTTCCTTTTCTGAACTGATACATCTTATCAGTGATTCTCAGCCATCTTTATCATACCTCTGGAGCTCAACAGTCGCTTAGAGACAGCAGAATTTCAGTAGTCACACTGTCTACAAGTCCCAGTGCCAGGATCCTTTCTGAAGCTAACCTTAACATCCAGTGACCCCAGATTTCTCCTCAACTGGCCTAAGAATCCAATAAGCTTTTAATTGTGTGTGTGTGTGTGTGTGTGTGTGTGTGTGTGTAAAGGGAAAGGGGGGTGGAGATGAACTCAGGCACATTTAGGAAGGAAGCAAACATATTAAAAATGAATGGCATTTACCAGCTTTTGTGACCCTCTCTCCTGCTCCCAATCAGACTTGAAAAGAGGTGTGTTGAATTTTTCACCTGTCTCTAAGGGCTGTTTGCCACTGCTCACTCTTTCTTCATTTTCTCTCATTAAAGTCTAATAATAAGTGTGATAAGACAGCTGAACTCAGACTATAATCAGATCTTCACAGCAAGATGTTTTAACCCCCTTCTGAAGAAGCTCCTAGACAGACAGCTGGCTCAGGACTCTTTGTATCTCACAGGGTTGTTACATTACACTCTGAATTATGGCCTTAACCTGGGGTTCCACAAAGCCTTCCCTTTCCAGTATACTTTCCTTATGGTCCCCGCACTCATTCTTCTGATACTCAGATCTTGCCTTGCCATTTAATTCTTAGAAACATCTTGTCATTGTCTAGCTCCTCCCATACCAGTCACCATGGATATGGTCTGAAGTCTACAGTGTGACAGTTGAAGACCTGCATAATCCAGTCCAAACTACCTTTCCAGGTTCATTGCCACTAATTCTTACTTCTGTAATTAGTGTTCTCCTTGGACACTCATGCCCTCATTTTTCACAACTCTTTGCCTTTGATGTGGCTGTTCTTGTAAATCCTCAAATGACACACCTTGACGAAATCTTGGTCAACAGTTCATATCTTCCTTACTTGAAGTCTCACAACACTTTATAGTCACTGTGCTCCATAAACTATTACTTACAATTATTAGCATTGGTGCGTGAATCTAAACCCTTCACAAAAGTCTAAACTTCCAGAAGGCAAGAAAAATATCTCATTTCCTGTCATATCTCCCCAGCATATTGCCATGCATGTAGTAGGTATTTATTTACTAGAGCAGAAACTGGATAAGAAAAGGAGTCTTACCTCTCTTATCATCCCTCTACCTCTTGTTCTTAGAACGGCACTTGGCATATATAAATATTTTGTGTTATATCAAGGGTTGGTAAATTATGATTTGTGGGCCAAATTTAGCTCCACACCTGTTTTTATAAGATTTATTAGAATACAGCCATGCCCACTCCTTTACATATTGTTTATGGATGTTTCCTCTAAACAACGAAATTGAGTAGCTGTAATAGAGATTGTATGGCCCACAAGGCCTGGAATATTTACTATCTGGCTCTTTACAGAAAAAGTTCACTGACTGAATAAGTGAAAATGGGCTGTACAGCAGGGAGATGCAGAGAGCAGTACAAAATGTCCCTAACAATATTGCATTTAGTTATTACTTAGATTTGTCATTTCAAGAGATTATCCTCCCCTCAATTTCCATCTACATGAAGATAGACATATATGCATTTATTGGCAGCTTTCTTGCCATTATTTGCTGGTGAGTGATTAAAGATAGCTGAGACTGGATGTTTGGGATACACGTACACGCACACACATACACATACATATATGTATATAGGTGTGTATAGTGTATATATTTGTTAATTGTAGGCATCACTTTGGAAAATGTTCAGAAGCATAAATAGAAATTGCCACACTGTAATCACACAGCCGTGTTTTAAAAATCACATAGATACTTTTAGCTGATTGATTTTCAGAGTTCAGTCAAGAAATTTCAGGTTTGTGTACATATATTCATTGCTAGCTGAACATCCAAGAATGACCCGCATATAATTGCATGGTGCCGATATTATAATTCCATTAGAAACAGTGGTACTTATTATATGCTAACTTGTATTTATCCTGAAACTCCATCACCTGATGAATATGCAATTAACCTACTTATTACCACAGAAAACATCTCCTTAGAAATACAACACAGCCACATAATTTTTGATCTGATCTTCAAAGGCTTTCTGTGGAGGAAAGTAATTTTTTCCCAATAAGATATATTATTGGAAACACAACTGTATGTAGCCAATTCTCTACATCATCTGATTTATTTTAATTAGAGGTTAGCTGCTGAATGTGATTACAGTTATAATTATTACGATACCAGTCATCCACATTTCCATTAGCATTCCACTTGATAGTTAGCAATAAGCAGAAATAAAATATTAGGACTTTTAAGAGAAGAGATTACCAATTAGTACAATTCTCCACTGGCACAAGATAATTATTAATTATGATCATCATGGTAATTATTCACCAAGTTAAATTTCACGGGGCTACCTGTGTGCAGATTCTCTCTGCACTGCATCCTGACATCAGCCTTCTTATCTGCTCTGGAAATCCTGAAGCAATATTTGTATTAAATACACAGTTGACTGAACACCAAATGGAAAGGCAGCCGTGAAGGCGCAGGATAGATCTCCATTTCATTAAAGGATCCTTTCTCTTTGTAGGGCATTGCAAGGGGAGTATGTAAAAACATATGCCTTAAGAAAGACACCTCTATTCACATAAGTGTTTGTTGATCACACAGGATAAAACTGAACCCACACCTGCCCTCCTCAGCACGAGCTCTTCCAATTTCCTCCTGAAACTGCCATTCGTATCCAACACTGACACTGTTCATTGCAAACAGAAGGCAACAAATGCCATTTGAAGATGGTTGATCACTCAAGGACTAATACCATAGAGATAAGTTAGAAAAATATCTACAGGCGTCGTGGTTTGCAACCTGCATCCACTTCACTATGGCAGTGCTAAAATATAAAGCCATTATTTAGCAGCAGGTACATTTCTTCCATATAAATGCCTGTATACCAAACCACCGTAGGTACCACCACGTCCAGGAACCTGACGTGAAAGACGTTTGAGGCGGTTCAAAGGAAATGCCAATGGGACTCAGGGAGAAAGACAATTTGCAGCAGTGGACAGCACTGGACTGAGATTCAGATGAGAGTCATTACTGGTCTTGATCCTGAACGTACGTGGGTACCCTCTTTAGGCAAGTCATTGAACTTCTCACAGCCTCAGGTTCTTTAGTTGCATCTGGAGACAATATCTCTTTTGCCTCACTTGGGAGACTGTCAGTAGAATCAAACGACGTGGTATATGAAATAATATTTATGAGCTATAAACCGTTACACAAATATATGGTGAGTGTAAATAACTCAAAGGAAGCACATTTAACTAGACTCTTGCATGTTTCTTAAAAAAAATAATAATAATTAAGCGTATTCTGCATCACCGAGCCTACGCTTTTACTCAGTAAACAAAGGGAAAAGGCTGGCCTTGCCAGAAACGGAATTTAGGTAAGGAATTAGCGTTTCGCTCATCTCTGGATTGGGAAACGTTGAAATAAATGATAAAGCCAGGTTTTATTAGCTCACTTTTTGTGTGTTTAAAAGGAAAACGTGGAGGGCTGATGCTCTGGAACTGAAGGCTGGATGGGCTGGGGGAGTCGGTGGTTGATGGAGCAGAGAACAACCTCCGAGAACCTCTTTCATACACAAAATCACATGCCCTGTGCTCTCAGGCTGCACTTCCTTACTAGGGATGCCTCTCTAGTAACTGCACCAATCAACTCGTGCTGAGTCCAAATGGGGGAAAAATAAAGTAAATTCCAAATGACTCTTTCTCATTGCTGTTCATGTTTGCTGCCAATGTTTGCTTCCATGCTTGACAACATGAGCAAAGATTTGTCTCTGGGAAGCGCTCTATTTCTCCTGTTTAAATAGCTGGTGCCCTAAAGGGGACGGAGAAGAGGTAGGAGACAGCCAGTTTCTGATAGAGGGAGAGACAGCACATTTGCTCAACAAAACAAAAAATGTTTAGAATAAAGAGAAAGCAGCTAACATGGGGTTTGTTATTGCTTACCCGCATTCCCGAATTGGATCGGAAACAAAGACAGACAGATATGGTTCAAATTGCCTTTGGGCATTTATCATTTTAAGTGTTTGAAAAGCTCAGCTTATATAAAATATCAGTGCTATTAAAGATTTAAAGATATAATAGTCATTTTCTCGTTAATTTAATTCTGTTACAATTTTTTAAAAAATACCTAGCTTCTGTTCCAAGCCCAATTTCTGAAACATCTGTCAGGAAGAAAATGCTATAATATATGAATTTTTTGCCCTATGAACTGATTATTTTTAGCAGCTTTTATGAGCATAATAACAGTAATTTTAGCAGCTAATTTACCTAAAATCATTTTATTCCAAAGCCTGAAAGACCCCCAAATCAGAAGGTTCTCTTTGTCTAAAAAGTTTAATCAAAATAAATGTTTCTAGTTAGTTTTAAGAGGAAAAACTAGGGTCTCTTAATGCTCAAATATTTAGTAAGCTTTCAAGGAGGTGTAGGGGGAAGCAATCTGCCTGTCACAGGAGAGAAAAAAAAAAATTAAAGAGCAAGATTTTTAAATTGTACTTCTTGACATTAATAAATAACAAGAGGGAGCCAGTACCATTCTTTAACATGTGTGAGCACAATACAATAAGCAAATCTGACTCATCTGCCAGCCTGATTGCTTTGTTTAGAATTCCACTGTCAGAGGTAAAGTGAGGGTGAGGGGATTTATGTAAATTAGGCCCTTCCAAGCTGGAGAAAAGTTGGATGACTTAAAAAAAAAAAAAAAAAAACTTTTCCAAGTTTAGAAAGTTAAACGTGTTTTTCTTCCCACATCAGTTCTGAGTAAGAGTGACTTTTAGTTCTCAGAATCGGGTTAAAAATACGATCTGGAAACCATGGCTATGGATTCCCACAGATTTTTCCAAGCTTGGAAGGTAACCGATCTGTACCTTCCCGCCTTTCTGGTCTTACCATGTGTGGGTGTTGGGACAGGAAAGAGAGGGGAAGTGGAGGAGGAGGGAGTGGATATTTGTATGAGACATTTAGTCCTGGTTTCTGTACGAGCTGAGTGGAATCAATCAGGTTAATCTAAGAAAGAAACAGTTGTTTGAAGATTATACGACATGAAGGCAGCTCCGATTTGTTTAGATTCAATCAGAGTTCCTAGGAAGGTAACAATATAGACCCTCTGAGGCCTGGAAACCTCTGTGTAGTACCCTAACACTGTGGGCATTTTTGTTTGTTTTAGAGAGCATAGCGGCGGGCACCTGATTCCCTATCCCTGTGATAACCGACTCTGGGTGTTTCACATCCCAGCTGTCTGCACTCAAATGGTGAGTTCAAGTTACTTACAGAAATTCTAGGTGCTCTATAACACTTTGCAAAGAGGGGAATGTTGCTGAGTTGACCACAGAATAGGAAGTGATTAAGTTCAAATCCACACCAGTTATTGGGGAATCAGAGAGGATGCTCTTCTGGGGAAGTTTGGTGTTAGGCAATGGCTGGAGCATGACAGTGTGGTGATGGAGGTCCTTTCATGCCCCACCAGCCTCTTCCCTTCCCAGCTCCAGTCTAATCCTAGCCAGCCTCAAGTTGACCAGCTATGGGACTTGGAAGTCTTGTGAGAATGCTCTAGCCCTCATAGCAAGTGAGGGAGAAGGCGAAAGGGGGACAAGACAGGCCTGAAGAATTCAATTCCCCTCTGGAACAGTGGCCAGCCTAAAGGCTAGAAACAGAGCTCTGAGCCCATGGTTCTCAGGCTTTGTGGAGAGCAAGGGTGGCTGCTGTCCACTTGTGGTTCCAGGAATACTGGCTGATTTCCCTCATCCTGGAAAAGCTAAGCGACATGGGGGTACACGGCCTCTGTCTGAGACCACAGGCTTGTGGTCTCCATGACTTCTGAGCGGATGCTCCACGGGCCTACAGACATAAACGTCTCCCAATGTTCACACATTTGCTGCTACGTAAAATACTAACAGCCTGAGTGAATTCCTGTAATAATAAAACACCAAATTGTTAAATACTTTATTATTTTTAACATGACTTATTATCATTGTATTATTTTTTAAATGGAGTAGAATTCAGCCAGGCTATGCACTGAATCCTCTGCCTAGATGGCTAATTTAATATCAGTTAACATTTTTCATCTGGACCTGTGCAAGAGCTAGTTTTGAGCTGAGAACTGGAGAGGTAGTATTGGGTGAGACAAACACAACTCCCCAAAAGAATGCTAAACTGGAGGACAGTAGTTTTTTAGCTCACTGCAAAAGATTGATGCATCATCGGTGCCATGATTGTGGAGGCAATGACCCAAATGAAACTCATTTTGAAATGGAAAATACATCTGTTATATGAACTAGAAAGCACCATCAACCCACTTAAACCGTGTTTCAGCAATTTTTCTGTATATGTTGTTTACATTATTTCATTTTCACTCATTTTTGAACAGTAGTGGGATTAAGTACAGGTTCCACATTCTGTAGATTTGTACTGGATGGTCAGTTGTAATAAATCTAAAAATTCTTAGGGAAAAATTTAAAAATTTTTGAAAATTATAAAACAGGTTTCTTCCCAATCATATTTACTTGTTTCATAATTATGAAAAGGTATTTGATGAGTATTGAACATTGTTCAATAGCTTTGAATAGATGTTAGGAAACCATTTTTGTGAGTGCTCTCTAAAGGGTCAAATTAGCTTTATTTGAAATAATGTGACTCAAGGGGCACCTGGGTGGCTCAGTCGGTTAAGCGTCTGACTTTGACTCAGGTAATGATCTCACAGTTTGTGGGTTCAAGCCCCGAGTGGGGTTGTGTTGACAGCTCGTAGCCTGGAGCCTGCTTCAGATTCTGTGTCTCCCTCTCTCTCTGCTCTCCCCCCCGTTCGTGTTCTGTCTCCCTCTCCTTCAAGAATAAGTAAACATTAAAAAGAAAAAAAAAAAAGAAAGAATGTGACTCGAAAGACACCCCATTCTCATTTTTGACATCTTCCAATATATCTGCTGGATATGTTAGTTACCAAATCTCAAAATGTGTTCTTTCAAAGAACCCTCCCAGGGGCATATTAAGCCTTAGGGGAGAAGTCTGCTTTTAATGATGATAAGAATTGTCACAAAAGCAAATGATCTATCATATGGACTCTCTTAGTACCAATGGGAACTAAGAAAAGTTTGTTATGTCCTTTTTGTTCATTGTAACAGACATTACTAGACGCAATAAACAATATTATAAAGACTTGTGCAATAAACTGAGAATTTTTAGGTGGTGGATGATTAAGTATATGAACATTAAAAAAGAAAAGATAATACCATTTGACCAACTGTGTTCTCATTATGTTTCAGTTGCCAGAAACTCTCAAATAAAATTTAGCTCTCTCTTTTTAATAATATGAGTTTATATTTTAAAAATACCTATTTTCCCATTCCTCTCCAATGGTTTTGATATTTTGATATTGTTTCATTTTTAATGGTTTTAATTTTTAATCATTTTTGATAACAGCCCGGGTGTGAGCCATAAATGACCTGTCTTAGTAAATTCGTCATGCGGTTTATGAAATTCACTCTGATGACGAGGACTCTAAAGAAGTATATTTACGTGAGTGATTTTTCTTTGTATAATTTAGGCTCTCTGACAACACTATTGAAACATATGCTCCCCAATTTTATGACAACGTTAAAACACAAACTATATAGAAATTAATAGATAACTTTCATATTAGGCTTATGATACAATAGTTTAGAATGGTGGGTGAAAGAAAGCCAAGTCTGTACTTTGGGAGAAAATATCTGTGCTTAGCAATGCATCAGTAAAATATTTTAAGACTTGAAGTTCTGGGGAGACTTCCAACCAGAGTGGGTTTCAGGAACTCAAGTTTCAATTACCTGTGGCATTGTTGCCCATCTCAAATTGTCTCTTGAAAATCTGTGAAGCCCTTATAATATCAGAATCTATTTTGGAGGTACCTCCACTAATGTCCTATTTGGTAAACATTCTAACTTTGTGTTATATGCCAACTTTTTTCTCATCTTTGTATCTTACCTATTTTATTCCTCCTGAAATGCATGCTTGCAGACTGCTAAATCCCCTGGCACTTCCCGACAACGATAAATAGGTGGCAGATCCCATCTAGAGGCGAATAAATTATAAAACGGGAAAATGAATGACGAGTGTGAGAAAGAATGTGCCACGTTTCAGATGACTTGCATGCACCTGCATTTGTTGGGCAGGGGTGTGTGTACAGGATCCTCCTATTAACCGATCTCCGGAAGCTCAGGGAAGCCATGGGGCCGGGCACCGATGGTGGACTCTTCAGCCTTTCCCTTTACAGCTACTTAACCCGTGGATATCCGAGCTCTTGGTTCAGTTTTGAAGTTCGGTCTCGGGCAAATATTAAACTCCCCATAATTATTTAAATCCCATCACTTGTATTGGTTTGCAGTGGGAGGGAAAAAGTCTCTGACAAAAATTCTCATCACTTCCTCCTACAGATGTGGCCAAAAATACTGTGGATCGTCACTGCTGACACGTTCCCCAGCTCTGGTGTCTAGACTGATGTTTCTCAACTTTTAATTGGCAAATGAGTTGCCTAGGGATCTTTGTTAGCATGGAGATTTTCATTCAGGATAGCTGACGGAGGCCTGGGATTCTGCATTTCTGGCAAGTTGGGGATGCCAGTGCTGCTCTTCTTTGGACTACGCTTAGGATAGCAATTGTCTAGAGTAGACTCCATTATAAATGTCCGTGGTTGCTTTGAGATTTTCCACATAAAGTGTGTTGGAACGGGTCTGAGGCTTTCTAGTAGATTCAATTCCATGTGATAACGTAAAAATGCACAAAAAATTTTACATAAAAATGTAAAATTTGATGAGCAGTGGGAGTACTTCAATCTTAATAGAACTCACCTGTGATGTGAGAAGGATGTGCAAGAACGAATTTTTAAGGCCCCTAAACTTCAAAGTAAGTTGAGTCTATCACTCTAGTCCATGTGCTATATATAGATATAAGGATAAATGCATTTTTTCCTTCTCCCCCCATTTTAGCTTCTGGCTGGCTGCCAGGCTCCCCAACACTACCTTTGCCTTAGTCTGGCTGATTTGTTTAATCCACCCGAATGGTCCTAGCTCCTTGACTCCTGCCACGATGCTGTCTTCCATTCTGTGTCATTCTATTCCTCCGTCATCTAAGGCTCAATCATCTTCTCTCACCACCACCTCCCATTGTCTACTGCCAAATCCTGCAGTCTTGGGGAACCTACCCTGCATTCCCATCCTGCATTTCTTGCTCTCATTTCCCTCCTTGTCCGGTTGAACTCAATGGCCAATCAAAAGACCACTCCCTTGCCCCTCTCCTGTTCATTACATTTGCTTGGGAAAACCACATTTTGGAGGCAAAACCTCTCAAAAATATCCAAGTCCTGATGCCAGCCATCTGTGAATGTCATCTTCTATGACAAAAGAGGCTTTGCAGACATGATTAAGTGAAAGCTCTCGAGATGGGAAGATCATTCTGGGTGGTATGAATGAACACTCAATGCAATTGCAAGTATCTTTATCCTCAGAGGACAGAGGCAGGAGGAGATCTGGTAGAGAAGGTTGAGGACTATATGATAATGGAAGCAGAAAGGCATGTGAAGGTAGCAAGGCTGCTGGTTTAAAAGATAGAGGAGGGGGCCAGAAGCCAAGGAATACCTCTGTCAAATCTGGAAAAAGGAAGGAAACAGATTCTTCACTAGAGGCTCCAGAAACAGAGTAGCCTTGCAGACACCTTGACCTTAGTCTAGTGAAACTACCTTCCAGCTTTTTGCCTTCAAAACTGTAAGAGAATCATCTGTGTTGTCTAAGCCACTAAGTTAGTGACAATTTGTTATAGCACCGATAGGAAACGATTACATTGCTCAAATCAAGTCTATGCCTACACTGTACTTACACCGGCACAGCTAAACATGGTGAGGGGCAATCACATGGTTATGCTGGCCAGTCACACCTTAAATGAAGGTCCTTGAGTGAGCCTTCAGCTCTGCCCTAAAATCCCATCATTCTAATCTTGACTGCTCATACTCTTCCATTATTTTAGGGGATATTCCATACCTCCTTTCTCCTCAACTTTCCACTGCTTCTAATCTCTTCTTTCAGCTAATGAGTTATTTCACTGAAAACAAAAACAAAAAACAGAATCAAGTAGAAATAAAGTTGAAGACCTTCAGCAAGCTTCCACCACCTTCCTGTGTCTCTGGCAGGAGACCACAAGGTTTCCCCTTGACTATAAATGAACTGTTTACACTGGATTACAGAGGATTTTGTCTGTTTTGTTTGCTGCGATATCCTCCACTGCAGAGAAGAGTGCCTGATTTACAATAGGCACTCAATGAATAATTTTTGAGTGAATGGATAAATGAATGAATGAACAATAGAATGAATGAATGAATGAATGAGATAAGTTACAAACACTGCTCTCAAAGAAACCAATTAAGTAAATAGATGGATCCCACAAGAGTAGAAGGAGACAAGCTAGAAATATGAGCCGAGTGTGCTCTGGGGTGACAGGGAAGAGGTCAGGTGATATTTCAGGGATGATACACACACTTAGATTACACAGAAGAGTATGAGCTATTTCATGACAGTGTGCCATTGGTTTTTTCCTGCATTCCCTTGGGTCTATGTGAACACGGAAACTTCCTTTTCCCTTGAGAAATCCAATCCAGGAATGAACAGAAGATGTATGCTAATACTTGGGTTTTAGAAATGAGTGGCTTTTGCAAAATTCCAAATATTATTGCCATATAAAGACCTTCATTTTTTTTCTGTGTGTGTGTGTGTGTGTCTTGGGGTTTTAAAAATGGTGGGCGGTATTTAGAAGAGAAAGCACCAAACTTACCATCTGGATATTCACTCTCCCCTCCCCCCCCACTTTTTAATATTGAAAGTTTTTGAAGCTACACAAAAGTTAAAAAAATAGTTCAATCAATAGTCACATCCCCTTTATCTGGACTCATCAACTGTTAATGTTTAGCTATATTTGCTTATGTGTATATTTACCCCTGTATATACACCCGAGCCTCTGCACATGAGCCACTGAACCATATGAAAGTGGGTGATAAACACATTTCACCCCTTCCTATTTCAATATGTGTCTACTAAGAGTAAAGACATTTATTAACCACAATACAATTTTCAAAAAAAATTACTGATTCAACAATATCATGTAATATACAACCTTGCATAATTTCCATTTGCCTGAAGAAAAATATCCTTTAGAGCTATTTATTTCTAATCCAGTAATGAATCAATTTTTTACTCATTGTATTGATTACTATTTGTCTTTAGTCCATTTTAATCTGGAACATGATTCATCCCACCATTTTTATTTATTTGTTTTTTATAGCATTAGCTTTTCAAAAGAGTCCAGGTAAATTGCACTGTGAAATGTCCCAGACTGTAGTTGTTTCCTCACATTTAGATTTAAATGTTTTTGGTAAGAACACTTTTTGGGCCCCCTGTGTACTTCTCACTGCTTCACAGAGACATATGACCTCATGCTGTCTTATTATTGATGTCACTAAGTTTTATCACTTGGTTAAGGTGACTGCCATATCTCTTTATTGTAATAATATATATTTACCTTTGAAATTACTAAGCATTCTATGGAATAAGAGTATCATTCTTGAAAAAAAGTATTTTTGGAAAATCTTTTCTATACATTGGTAATAACAAACATGTAATAGTAACTGTAAAACCCTGTGACCTGTAAGTGAAATGATGGTTATGTGAGTTGAGGAATGGGGACACTTCCTGAAGCCATGTATCTATGTCCTAGGTTGTTCAACTATTTTTTTTTAATTTTTTAAAAAATTTTATTTATTTTGAGAGAGAGAGAGAGAGAGAGACCTGGGGAGGGGCAGAGAGAAAATCCCAAGCAGGCTCTGTGCTGATGGCACAGAGCCCGATGCGGTGCTCGATCTCATGAACAGGGAGATCATGACCTGAGCCAAAATCAAGTCAGACACTTAACCAACAAAGCCACCTAGGCGCCCCTCCACTATTTTACTATTGTAAGAATCTTTATGCCCTAGCCAACCTGGTGGGAACCCAGGTTTTTGGAAAACAATTAGGGCAATCTGAGAGGTGAGACCTGATGATGTCCCCCCTGACTCTCAGAGACATCTGTGTGAGCCCTCTTGGGTTTAGAATAAAAGCATGACTTATCCATCTGTGCCCTGGTCATCCTGAGCCAATGAGAGGCTTGTGAGGGACTATTACAAAAAGTTGCACTTTAACCAAAGCCAGCATAGCCAGAGTTTGGTGTACAGAAGAAAATGATTTGGTTTATCCTATGTCATTGATATCAGAAAGCTGGATTTTAGGAATTACTCTTTTTAGAAAATATACAACAACATTCTAGGAAAAGAAATCATCCACAGGGCTGTTATAAAAATTAAATGAGACAAGGTACTTAACAACCATAGTACAGGGTTTGAGTATGTGCTAATAAGTGCTCAATGAACGTGTTTCACTAACATTGAAGTTTTTATTATGCAAAAGTGCACTAATTCTTACAAAGCTGTAAAATAACAAACATGTAATTCTGAGGAGATCTGAATCTTTCCCCTGTTTAAATATAAGCTTATGTGTAGTGGTCAGAAAAGTACATCTGGCATTTTCCTTGCCTTAACTTGGCTTACTGAATAGGTGATGTGATTTTAAGGCAAAATTTCAAAACAAATTTGCATTATTGTTTATCTAATTTACACATGGCCACACGCGTCATTCTGTGTTCCCTTCACTGTGAGATTATCAACGACTAGTTTTTTGTTGTTTCTTTGTTTGTTTTTTACACCTGTGGAAATATCAAGAGAACTAATTCTGTTTCAGAAAAAATAAGCTCCTAAGAATTCTTAATTTTCTAAGCAAATAGAAAGTTGCTATTTATTTCTTAGAAAATACAGCAAGGAATCAAAACAAAGTTGGACTGTGTTCAAAGTTGGACTGTGTTAATATCTGTGTTCAAACGAGATTGGTATTTTGGGTTCTCTAAATAGTGACTAGCCTTCCAAGCAAAACAGTGCTTAGGGACTCTTGATGGGTTTGGAAGTATGTATTCTAAGTGGCTTACAGTAAAAGAAAAAAAATGAATCGAGGGTATATTTTGTCTGAATTAGTCTTTTGGAAGGGATTGCATGATAATGCGGATGAGGGAGAAGATACAGGCAAAGGGAACTTAGGGCCTGCTGGCCAGTGTTGTCCCCATGCTGATTCAGAGATACAGGAAGTGTCTTTCTTCTGTTGGGCTCATAGAACTGGATGAGAAAACAAAACAAAACACTACATTTCCTTTTACACCTGCCCCACCTCTTCCATGCTGTCGTTTGCTGACCTATGCTTAAGAATATCAGGGCATAAGCATATTAAGATACAGACATCAATACTGACATCCCAGTAACGTTATCTCCACTCGCTAGGAAAAGCCTGATGACATCATTGGTGTGGCTGCCCCAGGTCATGTTCAGCCTTATCTCCTGAAGTCATCAGAAAGTATCAGAACCGTTTCAGTAGTTATTCTTTGAAGTAGGTCTATTAGGGAAAAAGTATATAAGTTATTCCTACTACAGTCTTGCAAATCAGTTGCTAATGAAACTATTGATGCTGTAATCTGCCTGTGTACCTAGTAATGCCTAGAAAGTTCTTGGTTTGAGAGCTCCAAAAGCATCTTCTGATGCTACTGAGATATTCAAATAAATATGCATGGGGTATTAATATGATTGATAAGGATAGCGATTTTTTTAATCAAAAATGTTTTCCTAGCACGCATACCTGCAATTAATGTAGGAGATTTCATGTGTGGGAAATCGTAGCATTTCAGGTTTTATAGCAATCAGGATCATTACTGTGACTCCCTTGGGATTTGTAAAGAATGTGTATGATGTTCAATTTGGAAGTACTGCAAAAACGTTAAAGGTGGTGATACAGTGATTTCCTAGGTCGAAAGTAACTTGGAAATTTGGAGTCTAGTTTCGAAATCTGTTTGGTTTTGCTAGTGCTGGGTGGTTTGGGGCCTGAGGCTATACAGAAAACTCCCAGCAGGCCAAGTAGTAAAATTTGGGTCATTATATCAAGTAGCTTCTGCTAAATAACAGGCCACCTCAAAACTTAAACTCTTAAGACAACAATACCTAGTTATTTGGCTTGAGATTTGTGGGTCAGCGATTTAGGCTGGATTCCACGAGGTGGTTCTGCTCTTGGAGCAAGATCTCTAGTTGTATCTATATTAGCTGCTGGGTTAGCCAAGGTTGGCTACCAGGATGGTCTTTAGCTGTGACACTTAACTTCATGGTTTCCCATTTTTTTTAAATGTCTATTTATATTTAATGTTGAGAGGAGTGTAAGGGCAGAGAGAGAGGAAGACAGAGAATCTCAAGCAGGCTCCGTACTGTCAACAGAGTCCAACACGGGGCTTGAACTCACGAACCCATGAGATCATGACCTGAGACAAGATCAAGAGCCACTTAACCGAATGAGCCACCCAGGCGCCCCTCTGTCGTTTCCCATTCTATAGCAGAGTAGCTTGGGTTTGTTCACAAGGCAGCAGGACATTTCCAAGACAGCCATGGAAATGCGTAAGTTATTTTAAGGCCTGGACTCAGAATTGGCACAATTACTTGCCACATGTAATTTGCCAAAGAAAATCATAAGGTCAGCCCAGATTCAAGGGGTGTGGAACTAGACTCCACCTCAAGATGGAAGACAGTGCAAAGTCACATTGTATAGTCTATGATAGAGGGAAGGGAATGTTACAACTATTGCTGCAAACCTCCTTCAGGTGACTGAGGTTAGTTTGGTGGGTGATACTTGGGCTCTTTGCAGGTCTACTAACAAGATGAACATACTCTGGAGCCAACTTTCTTCTCACGATCTTCCAGGAGTAAGGAACTACCCGTGGTCCAATATCTTGGACCAGTCTCTTGCAAAACCCATTCATGGGTGTGGAAGTCTCGTTCTCTGAGGCAGTATAAAACAATTCATGGGTAAGATACTTGGAACAATTAAGAGTTTTAAGTTGGGTCAGGAATGGGAAGGGTCAAAATAAGTAGTTAAGTTACACCTGAACCTAGCTAGTTCTTGGCCAACGCGTGGGGGGGGGGGGGGTGGGGGTGGGGGTGGTGAATATGGTGAGTTGTAGTATATTCAGAAATATGAGTTAAGCTGGATGCTGCAATGCATGATTCTCCTCTGAATCTGCAAAAAAAAAAAAATGTTTCATGCTCATTTTTTTATATTTAATTTTGCCTGTAAGCCAACTAAAATAAATAGCAGTGAAGTGTAATGTTTTGAAATAATCCCATAGTTTTCAAGTGCTCTTGAAGTAGAAAGCAACAGGGCTCTATGTGCTATTCTCTACTGACTTAACACTTACTGTTTATGCTGCCTAGAATGGTTCTTTTTAATGGATACTTGGCTTGATATCCTTTTAAATTATTAAAGATTGGAGGTGCTCATTAAATGAGAGATTAAAAGAACTGGTAGACACAGCTAATTATTAGAGGCCCAAGAAGAGACATGAAATGCATTTTATCTAAGGCTTTAGTGGATTCTTAAAGTAAATGAATAGTTTAGTGATAAGCCAGTCGAAGTTAATCAATTGAGCAAAACTATAGGGAAGCTCTTTGAGTCTAGATTTGAAGGGTTTATAAGTAATCGTGGTTAGAGACTTACAGCTGCTCCTTATTTCTTTAATTTTAGACCCTTGAGCTGCTAATTGGTCAGAAAATTGGGTCCAACCTCTAGAGCTAATTATGAGTGGAGGACACTGTGTCTTTGTGGGGAAGGTCTGCACTGCTAAACATTAGCCGGTAAGAAGTTGGAGTGAATCCTTTTCTGGCACATTTGTGACTTACAGGTTGTCGTGAATCATTCTGGAGGCAAAGCTCTGAGGAGGTGTATTTTCAACTTCCTCACTTCCTGAACTTTTCAACCTCTCAACTGCTCCTTTACCTTCCAAATCATGGGCCATGTATTATTTTTGCCTGCTTACTAAGAGGGAATGTTGGTTGTTGACACAGTCACCGTTGGCCAGTGAGATTAGTAATATGATACAGAGATTTTCACCACTTAAAAGTCACTGGTTCAACATGGCTCAGATAGGTAATGACTTACAGTTATTCTGACCTGACAGCTGTTTAGAGGCCCATTTGAAGTGAACTATTTCTCAGTTCACCTCCAGACAGGGGACATGTTGCTTCTCTGGATTGCAAAATGTCATCTCTGTTGGAATCTTACATAGCAGTGAGGCACAGGGTTGAGTCATCATCATGAAGGCTAAAATAACATGTTCCCTAGAATTAGGAACATTTGGCTGGCTTTTGTGTAAAGGTTTTGAGCCCTGCGGAAAAATAATATCGAGTTAGTTTCTCCCCAGAGTCAAAGTCACTCTACTTACAAGTTTAATACCATTAACTAGTTCAAGGCACCAGGGCAACATTTAACGCGTTACTAACAATCGATGAGAGCTTCAGATAAGATGTGTTTAATGTCCCTTTCTTGGCCTTCAACAATTAGCCACGTCTACCCTGCTTCCTAATCATTCATGTAATGAACATCTCTGATTGGAAACAAATATCTGCCAGCCACTTAAGGAGTGATTGAGGCACCACGGAAGATAGGGTTCAGAGAATTTAAATCACCAGGGACTCAGTCATTTTCAGCTTCACAGAGAAGGCACATAGTTCAAAGACAGTGGCCGAAGCAGACTGCAAAGGGAAGGAAAGAATGGAATGTCAATTAGAGAAATGGGATTGGACACACTGGTTAATAATAAAACTTTATTTAAAAACTGTGTGCATTTAAAGTGATCGTGAAAGGTAGACATACTGTTAATGGCAGTGTTTCAAGGCCTCTTCCTCTAATTGTGTGCCTGAATATACATCAAGGGCTCCGATAATCCTTTCCGTGGTATAACCTTTGTTTTCACTGATCAGTGGTTGTCATTACATCCAATGTATGCCTACTGCAAGCACTGTAATAACTTATTTCTGAATTTATATTACACTTTGTGTGATGTTAGTACAAAGGATGCAAAGATTTTCATCCACGGTGTCAATTTGTTATGTCTAATCTTTCCAAATTGTAAGGGTCAAATCTGTTATCACGGATCCGCTATCGTATGTGGGTGTCTTACCTTCGTGGCTAATCTGTACTTCTTTTGAAGGACGCACACTTTTGTTGTTGTTGTCGTTGTTACCCCTTGCCTCGCACTGCTGAAAATCGAGCTGACTATGTGATCCACGGCGGATGAATGAATTTTTTAAGTCACTTTTGAGCTCTCTTGAGTGTAGTATCAAATTGTATTGCTATTATTGTTATTTGCCACGCAGCCCAAAGTTTAAAGCAGGAGGAAGAGACAGTGGTTCTTCTCAATCCTCACCCATCCTAGGACGTGAGGCACGAGTATGGAGAGCTTGTGCGCCAGTGGATCCCAATGTGCCATGTTTTGGCAGGCCTGTCTTTCTTGAGGTTATGAAAATTTACCAACCGGCTTAGAAATTCTATGTGCTAACCACTGTGAGAAACGAGTGCTGTAAAAACAGGCTCACGGTGAAGTCAAAGGAGCCGGGAGATCCAGCCTTAATTCTACAGTCCACGTTACTACTCCCTAGAGAGCCCAGGGGACGGAATGAAGCAGAGAATGCGTCTATTTCCAGCCTTCTGTTTCAGAGCCTGTGTTGCAGTAGGGATTATGTGCTGGGCTGAAATATGCAGCCCATACACTTTGAAGCCACCCTGATCTTCTGACACAAGTCTACTCAATTTAGTGTTTTCCTTTTTTGTATTAATGGAATGTGTTTTCAATTTCCTTTCCTTGGACTTTCCTGGGCTTCTATTCATCCTTCAAAACTTTTCTCATATTTTCTTTTCTTTATTATACCATTCCCTAGTGCTACTCAACAATCATTTACTTACTTATTTGTGTCCCGGTTAGACTTTGGATTTACCTTTACTGCTGTATAGATGACAGTGATTTGTAAATGTGCATTCATTTCTGTTTCTCCCAGTAGTACAAGAACTATCGGAGGGTGAAGACGAGGCCTGCAATTGTTACATCAATGCTTTCTTCTCTACCCTCCTCCTTCTCAATGGCAGGGGTGTATATGGGGCTGCACAATACCTAAGGAGCACTGTTAAATGTACTGAATTGGGGAAAAAATAAGATTTTATTTAAAACTTTCAGAGGGAACGTTGTTCAATCTTAATATCAGAATTAGCTCTTTTTCTGTTGAAAATGGTCTAGCATTGGGGTACCTGGGTGGCTCAGTCGGCTGGATATTCGACTTCAGCTCAGGTCATGATCTCACAGTCAGCGAGCTAGAGCCCCGCGTCGGGTTCTGTGTTGACAGTTCAGAGCCTGGAGCTTGCTTCAAATTCTGTGTCTTCCTCTCTCTCTGGCCCTCCCCTGCTCGCACTCTGTCTCTCTCTCTCTCAAAAATAATGAATAAACATTTTTAAAATTTTTTTAAAAAAAGAAAATAGTCTAGCCCTTAATAGGAATTTTTAATGTGTGTACTGCTGATCAAACTGTCATAATATATGAAATGCCTCTAACTGTGATAGTATTTGAATAAACTTCACTTGTGGATGATATAGTAATGTCGTCCGTTTTCAAGGTGGTTGAAGAAAAGCAAAATTTCTAATGGACTTGTAATTCACTCAGATGGTAGTTTATTTTTTATTTTTTTTCAATATATGAAATTTATTGCCAAATTGGTTTCCATACAACACCCAGTGCTCATCCCAAAAGATGCCCTCTTCAATACCCATCATCCACCCTCCCCTCCCTGCCACCCCCCATCAACCTTCAGTTTGTTCTCAGTTTTTAAGAGTCTCTTATGTTTTGGCTCTCTCCCACTCTAACCTCTTTTTTTATTTTTTCCTTCCCCTCCCCCATGGGTTTCTGTTAAGTTTCTCAGGATCCACACAAGAGTGAAAACATATGGTATCGGTCTTTCTCTGTATGGCTTATTTCACTTAGCATCACACTCTCCAGTTCCATCCACGTTGCTACAAAGGGCCAGATTTCATTCCTTCTCATTGCCACGTAGTACTCCATTGTGTATATAAACCACAAATTCTTTATCCATTCATCAGGTGATGGACATTTAGGCTCTTTCCACAATTTGGCTATTGTTGAGAGTGCTCCTGTAAACATTGGGGTACAAGTGCCCCTATGCATCAGTACTCCTCTATCCCTTGGGTAAATTCCTAGCAGTGCTACTGCTGGGTCATAGGGTAGGTCTATTTTTAATTTTTTGAGGAACCTCCACACTGTTTTCCAGAGTGGCTGCACCAGTTTGCATTCCCACCAATAGTGCAAGAGAGTTCCCGTTTCTCCACATCCTCTCCAGCATCTATAGTCTCCTGGTTTGTTCATTTTAGCCACTCTGACTGGCGTGAGGTGATATCTGAGGGTGGTTTTGATTTGTATTTCCCTGATGAGGAGCGACGTTGAGCATCTCTTCATGTGTCTGTTGGCCATCCGGATGTCTTCTTTAGAGAAGTGTCTGTTCATGTTTTCTGCCCATTTCTTCCCTGGGTTATTTGTTTTTTAGGTGTGGAGTTTGGTGAGCTCTTTATAGATTTTGGATACTTAGCCTTTTGTCTGATATGTCATTTGCAAATATCTTTTCCCATTCTATTGGTTACCTTTTAGTTTTGTTGATTGTTTGCTTTGCTGTGCAGAAGCTTTTTATCTTCATGAGGTCCCAATAGTTCATTTTTGCTTTTAATTCCCTTGCCTTTGGGGATGTGTCAAATAAGAAATTGCTGCAGCTGAGGTCAGAGAGGTCTTTTCCTGCTTTCTTCTCTAGGGTTTTGATGGTTTCCTGTCTCACATTCAGGTCCTTTATCCATTTTGAGTTTATTTTTGTGAATGGTGTAAGAAAGTGTCAATACTATCCAAAGCTATCTACACATTCAATGCAATCCCAATCAAAATTGCACCAGCATTCTTCTTGAAGCTAGAACGAGCAATCCTAAAATTCATATGGAACCAAAAAAGACCCCGAATAGCCAAAGTAATTTTGAAGAAGAAGACCAAAGCAGGAGGCATCACAATCCCAGACTTTAGCCTCTACTACAAAGCTGTAATCATCAAGACAGCATGGTATTGGCACAAAAACAGACACATAGACCAATGGAATAGAATAGAAACCCCAGAACTAGACCCACAAAAGTATGGCCAACTCTCTTTGACAAAGCAGGAAAGAATATTCAATGGAAAAAAGACAGTCTCTTTAACAAATGGTGCTGGGAGAACTGGACAGCAACATGCAGAAGAATGAACCCAGATGATAGTTGAGAAGCTACTCATGTGATAAATCTATCATAAAGTAGTTTTGGAGGATGAATAACTAAACTAAGTATATGCCTGAGGGTGCCTAGGTGGCTCAGTCATTAAGCTATGGACTCTTGACTGCGACTCAGGTCATAATCTCATGGTTCATCAGTTTGAGCCCTACTTGAGGCTCAGTGCCGACAGTGCAGAGCCTGCTTGGGATTTTTTTTTTCTCTCTCTCTCCCTCTCTGCACCTCCCCTGCTCATGCACACACACTCTCTCTGTAAATAAATAAATAAACTTTAAAAAAATTTTGAAAAAGGATATGCCTGGTAGAAAGGGAGATTGGATATTTAGGAAAAAGGCCTAGAAATGGGGTGTTTTCATTGCCAGATTCACTCCATGTTGTGTTAGGAAAGCAATGCATGGAGTTCATAGGCTTGATTCCCACAAGTCTGTGGTGTCTTAATGTGTCTTAATGACATGTTGCTGTTCCAGGTGTGGTCCTCTGGGCCTTCGACATGTGTATTGCCTGTTGAAAATACAGCCTCTAGGGTCCCACCCTACACCTTTGCAACAGCATCTCCATTTTTTTTTAATGTTTATTTATTTATTTTTGAGAGAGAGAGCACAAGCAGAGGAGGGGCAAAGAGAGAGAAAGGGAGAGAGAGAATCCCAAGCAGGCCCCACCCTGTCAGTGCAGAGCCCGATGTGGGGCTTGAACTCACAAAGGGTGAGAGCATGACCTGAACCAAAATCAAGAGTGGGATGCTCAACCAACTGAGCCACCCAGGCGCCCCTAGTGGCTCCATTTTAACAACAATCCCAGGTGATTCACACTCACATTACAGCTGACTGGCACTTTTATTAATATACGTCATTGTGATATGCATGATGGTTACCGGAGATTAAGTCCACCTGAAAAAATAATTAATTGCTGTTTTCTTCCAGGAAAAGAGATGACATACATATTTAACACAACAGCTTTCTTGATGCCTTTTACTGGAGTAGCAGTAAAATATCTGAAAATCAGCTTATATCTTCCGAATTTATTGTGAACTGACAGAGAAGCAAAAGAAAGGAAGAAGAAGAATACCAAGTAGTCCAGTTAAAATAGCAATTTCATTTCATTCTGTCAAGGAGTGACTTTTTCCTTTTTTTTTTTCTTTTTAAGTTTATTTATTTTTGAGATAGAGAGAGAGAGCACATGTGTGGGAGCGGGGAAGGGGCAGAGGGAGAGGGAGAGAGAAAATCCCAGGCAGGCTCTGCATTGTCAATGTGGAGCCCGATGTGGGGTTCGATCCCAAAAACCGTGAGATCGTGACCTGAGCTGAAATCAAGAGTTGGACGCTTAACCAACTGAGCCACCCAGGTGCCCCAAGAAGTGACTTTTTCGATCAAAAGTTTGAAAAACAGAATGTTTATAAAAGTTTGCTAACACCGTTAGTTTAGGTATTTTAATCGGCCAAGCAGTACTGCAGAGAAGGAACATTAGACTTTTGCTCTGCATAAAAAGTCCTGCTCCAGGAGCAGCCAGTTGTACTAGATCCTCTGGGAAACTGAAGGAGTTTGACACCTGAGTGTCTTTGACTGACTTCCACCGTGGAACGAATGGCCCAGTTACATCACGTTTTCCTTCTATGAAAAGATAGGATAAAATAGGCAGAGAGGGAAAGGACAGGAGCTGAGATCCCTGGCTGTGGAAAAACACAAATTTTGGAACAACGCTGGGAGTGTCTGACCACAGCAAACCCCCCCAGGGAAAGGTTCCTCTTAAGAATGTTAACAGATCCCCCCCCACCTACTCCCCTTGAGGTTCCCCTAAGCTATTTGACAGGAGACCCAAGTATAGCCATAGGCCACCCCTCATACAATGAAAACGAGCCAATCAGAAATGGACCACCCAGCACCTAGAGCTCTCAAGCCAATAAGGGTAGAACCTGAGAAGGAACAACGGGGAAGGGGAGGGCTGACCAGAACCTTATGAAACAAGGACCCTCGCCAACTGTCCCTGGGCATTCCCTTTCGAAGGTCCCCTCTCTGTAAAGAGAGCTTTCCTGTGATGCTTCCTTTCTAGTCCTATATTCTAATAAAGTTTTGTCTGTTGCTCATTTTGTGTCTACCTCTTTATTCCTTGAAGCTGCGAGACAACAAATCCCAGGTATTGCGATAAAAAAAAATCCTGCAACACTTCTGGTGTCCTGTTACTTTCATTCAGATTTTATCTGGATCCCAGATGAAAGAAGTATCCATGTAGTTTCCTAGAAACAAGCCATGGTGGACAAAATAGAAACGAAGAATGGACTCAGTGGGGGAAGCTGGTGTAGTCTACCTTCTTCCTGTTTTCCTTAAATGTTTCCTTGCAATGTTTAAAAAAATGGAGTTCTGTGCGATGACTTTATCCACATTGTAGGGTGGGGGCGGGGGGGGGGTGACATCAGACAGTATGATTCTAGGCCCTGTCAAACATGGTTCATACCAAATGCTCAGGCCAAATATAAACATGGTCGGTTTATGAATTTTCAAGAACCAAACCCATGATTGCAAGCCTGCTAGATGCTGACTGTTGTACAAGTAGTTCCATTCCCTGCTGGCAGCTCAAACAGCTTTCTCTAGAAAGTCCTCTTGGCTAAATAGTTGTGTTTCCCCGCCCCCCCCCCCCCCCTCCTCTCTAAGTCAATCAAACACACAGAACTCTTGAGGTTCAGCCGGCTACTAATGTCCACAACCGGCCCCATTTAATTGCAATAATGGGGATTTACTCTCCGGCTATTCTGAGGGATGGTTTTATCTACTGGGAAGCAGAGACCCTTTTGTGCAGCAGCAAAATATTAACATCTCACTATGCCCTTTTCCTTCCCCTTCCCTCCCAGGACCTGGAGCATAAGATCAGATCAACTCAAATATCTTGGAAATAGTGCTTTCTACTGGCAGTTATTTATTTTGTTCATTTTTTTTTTAAAGTGACCTTGATTTTTTCCTTCCTCCTTGTGGCACTAACAGCCTGGAGCACAGAGAAATACAAACCCATTCCCAACACACATCCGGACATTGGCTTCTCAGGCCTTATGTGTGTCTTTTTGACTCTTTGGAAATTAATTAAGAGATGTTGTTTTCAAAGTGCTTTTTTTTTTTCCCGGAGTTTCTCAAATATTTAAACAATTTTTACACATTTAAAAAAAATGTCCCCTTTCTCTCTGTTTGTAATAAGATTAATTATGTGAGGTGCACCGCTGCTTATCCCCATGAAAGAAAATCTAAAACGAGGGATTTCAGCTTCAAGAAGGCTATTTTGTCCTGTTTCCGATGTTCTAAAGGGATTAATTTACCATATCGTATAGCCCTGGAAGACTGTGATAATTGAAAACATCCATATTCATTGCATGTTCAAAGGGATCTGTCTGACTTTGTAATGTAAAAAGTGCATTTTTAACCTGAACGGGGACCTGCGTCCGCTATTGCTTAATCCTATTAGTCCCAACAGTTCCAAAGCTTTAGTGTATAATCATTAGCTCGCGTTAATCCTGAGACATGCCTCCAGCCTCAGCCTGTCAGAAGGAATCCCTGCAGGGAAAATGTGGAGGCGCTGATAGCACAACACCAACTAATCTTATCTTAAACGCTAGCAGCAGCCTCTATCTGTGATAGCCAGGGAATTAAAAACAAATTTTTCCTGGGTATTGGATAGCAGGGTGTTCCTCATTCCCCACCCCCACCTCCCCATCTCTCTCCCTCCTCCTCTCTCTCTCCCTCTCTTGCTCCCTCCTCCTCTCCCCCTCCCCCTCCCCCTCAACCCCCTCCTCCCCCCCCCCCCCCCCCCCCCCCCCCGGCCCCCGTGGGCCCTTTCCTCCGCTGTAGTTTCCCTAGATTCTTTGTTCAGGTCATGCTAGGGATGGCAACAAGGATGGATGGAAAGGGGGTAGTGGGGAAAGAAACATTTAAGATACTCGCTGTTTCCCCAGTGAAGCTCTTTGCTTAGTCACCTAGGATACTTGCCAAGTCTGCCATCATTTGTCGTCCTTGACGTCATAAAGCCAAGCCCTCTCTGTGCTCTCTGCGGCTCTGGATTATAATATAAGATGACAAAATGTGTCTTCGAGTTGTCACCTTCTTCCATGGCATGGCTTCCTGACAGTCTGAGATCTGGGTCCCCGGGTGCCTACAGAAGCTTGCCTGAGTAGAGAAGTAAACTGCCATAGATAGAGTGCTAGGGAGTGAGACCATTATGGGGGGGGGGGAGGGGAGATGCAGTGGGGGTTGGGAGCTGGAGACAGTGTGGGTTTGGGGGTTGTGCTAAGAGGTCTATGAAAATGTTATCCCCAAGTGGAGGATATTTCAGACCACAGCAGACCATGAGTAAAGGGGACGTTTGCTTTGGAAGTGGAGATTTTTCCAGATGCGAGAAAGAATATTTAGTCATCTATGTACCAAACATTAGTTTAGGAATTACTATGTGTCTATCATGGGGACTCTAATAGTGAATGTGGTCCCTGCTCTCACAGAATGTGGTCCCTGGAGTGGTGGTCTAGGAACTATTAATTAACCCTGAACAAAGAAAAAGTAGGCACATAAGTCAGTGATTACAAACTGTGATAATTACTAAGGCGCTCCATATTCTGACATCTGTTTGCCTGGATGTTGCAAATTTAGTGTGGTCATCAGTAAAATGTCTCCAGAGGAGCATGTTGGGAGTTCTGTGGTCCTCCTTTTCATACGATTTATTAAAGTTTAACTACTCGCCTGGAGATAGCCAGAGGGTTACACTTTCCCTCTGCCCCTCTAAGTTTAATTAAAATAGTAATTAAAATTTAGAGGCGTTTCTAAATTCAGGCGTTTTGGCAACATGGCTTAGATATGATGCAACTGATATTTCAAGAACACAGTTTTACTTATGCTGGTGTTTCCCATCACCCGATGGATCTCATGCCATTGATGGTGTGCAGGATGAACAAATGTTTTATTTTAATATTTATATATTTTCTATTAGAAGCCCCTTCTATTTATGACAGTGATTTGAAGTTTCTCTTTCAAATCCATTTAAACTAAAAGACAATGAACTCTTTTAAAAATATGAAATGAGTAATAAATAGGCTAGGGCTTGTAAATAGAGGGCAAAAATCATGATTCTGGTACCTGCATGACTTAATGTATGAACAACTATAATACGGAACCACTGGCGTTTCTAATGCAGTAAGGATTGGTAACTATCCAGCCATAGCTGTGAAGACAAGAGCCGTTCCACCTGCTGGAGGAATATACAGCTGCCTTGGTTCATCAGGTAAAAGTGTTCATTCAAGTAGAGTTTTCAGTTGTGAGCTGTGTTGCAAGTTAGTTGCCTAGACAAGACACACGTTAATGACAATAAAAAGCAGATTCTTGGATGTGTAAATTGAAGGGTAACGGAGAAATAAACATTTTCATCCTGGTCAATTCTGATGGACTCATTTGTTACATTTAGTTTATGATAGCAAAACGCAACTGTATATCGAACACTTTATTATTATTATTATTATTATTACACTCCTAATGGGGAAAAAAAAAGTTTGTATCCAGCTTCTAAGCAATCCTTTTCCACTCACTGATATTATTGTCTTTAGGACAACTATAAAGTTATAGCAGAACACAATGTACAAGAATGTCTTTGACGCAAATCATCACATCATTTGTTTCACCTCTGGAACATGTCAAGAGAATTAACTGCAATTAGATTTAAGGCGCTATCTGGACAAGAATCACCAAATAACCAATCTTAATTTTTCATTTTTGATTTCCTCATAGATCATTACTTTGCTACTCCATTGAAAGGGACTCCTTAGAGTTTATGAAATTAAAAATCTGAAAGTGGATTGATTCAGCCAATCAGACGCTAAGCCACTCAATCATCTGATACTTTTTCAGTATGGTGCCTGCCGGTGCCTTGTTAGAAAGTGTGGAAACACGAAGATGAATTGGGCTTAGGATCTCCCCTCCAGGAACTTACCCTTTAAAGGAGGAGAGGTGATATATACACATCTACTTTTTATAAAAGCGTAGAAAGTATAAAAACAGGAAGTTTGAGGAACGTATCACTGCTGCCAGCTAGAGATAAGGAAGCGTTCCATGCCAGTGGTTTCCAACCCTGATTGCACACTGAAACATTGGGGAGCACTCAAAAGTATGCGTCTGAGCCTCACTCCCAAAGACTCTGGCTCAAGTGGTCTAGGCAGGGTTCAGTCATCACTAGTTTTTAAAAGCTTCCTAAGTGATTTTAATGTGCAGCCAAGGATGAGAACCACTGTTCTAACCACTTATCAATAAGAACTGGGTGGTTTTTAAATATTTTATGTGTAAAATGTCCTATTTCTGATGAAAAAGAAAATGTCTTGATGGAACAGCTAACGTAGATTTTGTATATATCAGTGTTGATATGGATCGATGCATTTAGAATATTTCATCAAACAAATGTTTTCCTTTGTGAGATTTTTTTTTTCAAAGTATATATATATATATATATATATATATATATATATATATATTTTCAAAGTATATTTTAATTATAGTAATCAAAGACTTGGTTCCTACAAGGCACTACATGCAACAGTATCCATTAGTACATTGACTTAAAAAAAATCTTGCTTATTTACAATGGATACAGATTTTATCTACCTTTAATTGTGATAAAGAAACAAAGTCGTAATATTCCTTCAAAACTCTAAAAGTTGATCAATGTCCTTTGGAATTCTTTCAACTCTAGTTTTTCTTCCCTACAGAATTCTCTGCCCTTCACAAAGGTCTAGGGCCTAATTGTCACAGAGGAAAAACACTGTCATAAATAGCTTTGGAGGGAGGACCTGTTCTGAAATTTACTCATTGTAATGGTAGAGTATTTCAAAAACTATCTCGAAATTATCAAATTGGCTTGCTTACTTTCTGTTGGCCCGATTACTCCTATAAAGAGAAATTTGGACGCTGGGAGCAAATGCTGCCTAATGGAAATACTATGAAAAAGATCTCTTATTTTCTCCTAAGGGCTCCTCATTAAGCAGAAAGCTTCCTGAGAACTCAGCCTCCAGCGTTCTGGAGAAACTAATGCAATGCTCCTTTCGAAATTGTCTAGTTTATTCTTTGTTATAGATATTCTTCAACTGTGCAAAACCTGGTTCATCTAAATTAATCTAACTCCACTTCCTTAGTAGAATTGGAAGGGCACTCAAGACATCACTAAATCTAAGCATGACAGTCCATAAGTCATGTAATGCAAACTTATTCTACTTAAAAAAAAATTGTTTAATGTTTATTTATTTATTTAATGTTTATTTGTTTATTTAATGTTTGTTTGTTTTTTGAGAGAGAGAGACAGAGCATGAGCAGGGGAGGGGCAGAGAGAGGGGGAGACACATAATCCAAAGCAGGTTCTAGGCTCTGAGCTGTCAGCACAGAGCCCGATGTGGGCTCTAACTCACGAACCGTGAGATCATGACCTGAACTGAAGTCGGATGTTCAACCGACTGAGCCACCCAGGCTCCCCAAGCTTATTCTACTTTTTGAAATCTAGGCAATAATCCATCAAGAATGAATGATTAAATGCATGAATAGACATGAAAGTTACCAGGACCACTACGTAGTTGCCTTTCCCAATAGGATAAGTATTTCATTACTTATCGTACTCTTTGTAGAAACAAACAATAGTTTGTCAACAGCTCTTCTATGACTTCCATTTTCAGGACAAGGAATTGAGGAGAAATTGTTTTTTTAAGATTTGTTTTTTTTTTTTAAGTAATCTCTAGACCCAACATGGGGCTCAAACTCAACCCTGAGATCAAGAGTTTCAGGCTCCAACTGAGCCAGCCGGGTGCCCAATTGACGAGAGAGATTTGCTCCTCCTCCAAAGAAGGCAGAAAAACTCACTTCTGGGGTATCCTAAGGAACCAATCTAGGTCCAAATATTGGGAAAGTCATATAGGTATGACATTTTAGAGGACTGAGGCAGAAAAAGAATTGCCCACCAGGTTCTATACAGTTACCCGGTATTTCCCAGTCTGCTTGCAGTTAGGAAAAAGTAATGTGACCAGTTTGGGGCCAGGAAAATTTGAATATGTGTGTGTCAGTTACAAAACAAAGGAGTAAAAAGCCCAGGAACAATTTCCAATCTTTCTTTCTTTTTTCCCCTAAAATGGCAGCTGAGAAGGCTGTACGTTCCAGATGGCCAATCCCAAGAAGGTGGCCCTCTGTGTGACAGGGTGACTGGAGCAAAGCTCCTCCCTGTGTCCTCTCACAAACCAACATGGATCACATAGTGTGTCTGAGGAATATTAAACTATGGAGAAGGGCGCTTGGGTGGCTCAGTCGGTTAAGTGTCTGACTTCAGCTCAGGTCATGTCAGCTGTGCTGACAGCTCGGAGCCTGGAGTCTGCTTCTGCTTCAGATTCTGTGTCTCACTCTCTCTCTGTCCCTCCCCTGCTTGTGGGTTCCCTCTCTCTCAAAAAATGAATAAACATTAAAAAAAAATTGAAACCATGGAGAATTTTGTGTTTTTGCTACTGCAGCATAGCCTAGTTATCTTGATTAATACAGTCAACGACGCTGTCACAGTAATCTTAACTAATCCTGGCTCTTCTCTGCATTAAATGACTCTTAACTCTGTATAGCCTTTTTTCTTTTTGGGAATCCTATCAAAAACAACAACCGCTGCCATTAATAGCTACCACCTCCCTTTCCCTTGAGCGAAGCCCCAGTTCGCTGCGGGAGAGACTACAAGGAAGCTGAGAGAGAGGTCTGTCTGCTTCGTGTCCAAGGGAAGCATGTTGCTAATGCCCTTTCTGGGCTTGAAGGAAATAATTGGACTCATTAAGTTGCTTTTCTGTCTTCTTTTCCTTAGTCTAAATAACCCTTAGGTTAATTAGACATGGTTTCTATCCTTGGGAAATTTTTCTGTGTGGGGTTAGTGATGGAGAGAATAGTCATAAATTCAGTAATTAAATTTTCAGTTTTACAAACACTAAATAATGGCCAACTACCTGGAAGGTGTTGTGAAAAACAATAGCCCTTGTGAAGCTAATATCTTGCATCAATAATTCTGCAAATAGTAGGTTATTACTGAGATGCTTCTGTTCGAGTGACAGAATGGTAAGTTCCAGCTTGTGTCTGGCCAAATGTGCTGATGGTCAACAGACAGGACCATGTAGTGTGGTTCCTTCTCAGCCCTGGCTGCACAAATATCTGGGGTTGTTTTTAAAAGTACTGTTGCCTGGGCCTGATCCCAGATCAACTGAATAAGAATCTTGGAACCATTTTAATGTCCAGCAGGGTTGGGAACCACTGGTGAAGTGGACACAACAGTAAACTGGAGTCAGATTCTGAACTTTGATCCTCTTTTTATTAGCTACGTAACTTCAGGCAGACAATGCAGTCTCTCTCTCTCTGGATTTAGAGTTTCTCACCCATATAATACGTATAATAATACTCTCCTTTCCTAGCTCCGCATATTGTTTTCACACCAAAAAGGGAAAAATGTATGTGGAAGTACTTTGTACACTGTGAAAAGTAAGACCATAACATTTTCATTATTATTATTATTATAGACTCGTGGATATGACTCAACCCCACGTCTAATCATTTTATTGAAGTAGTAAGAAATAGGTTGACTAAGTGAACATGTCAGTAAATTATCCACCTGACTATTAGAATTCCAGAAGAAATCAGAAATCCAAATGGAGCGACTTGGCTGGCAGACAACTCCTTCCTTCTGCTCAGATGTCCGTGTCTGTAGAAAGACGAGGCATTACAACATTTTTTGATGAATTACAATTCTTTGGTTCCATTCTGGGCACAGCAGAAGCACTGGTAAAGTCAGAATCGCTGTTGTCTTTGTGAGCCGATTCTTTCCACTTTTCTTGAGGTCTTTCCTTCCTCAAGAAATGTGCGCCTAAATCAGACTGGTCTGTTCAACCCCACAGAGGGCAGAGGTGGAATAAGGGTGTAGAATAGGTGTGTACTTCCATCAGGACCTAAGTTTGAGTCTTGACTCTGCTATTTGCTAGTTCTGTGAACTTGGGTATCTTATGTGACCCTCTTGAGCTTATCAAATCTTTATTGAGTTCCTATTATTACCAGACACTTGCTTAGAGAAGAAAAGACCGGTATCAAAAAAGAATACCTCCTCGGGGTGGTTAACAACTGGGTGGCTCAGTTGTTAAGCGTCCCACTTTGGCTCAGGTCATGATCTCGCAGTTCGTGGGTTTGAGCCCTGCGTTGGGCTCAGTGCTGAGAGCTCAGAGCCTGGATCCTGCTTCAGATTCTGTGTCTCCTCCTCTCTCTGCCCCTCCCCTGCTCATGCTCTGTCTCTCTGTCTCTCAATAATAAACAAACGTTAAAAAAATTTTTTTTTTTTTTTAAATTTTTTTTTTCAACGTTTTTTATTTATTTTTGGGACAGAGAGAGACAGAGCATGAACGGGGGAGGGGCAGAGAGAGAGGGAGACACAGAATCGGAAACAGGCTCCAGGCTCCGAGCTATCAGCCCAGAGCCTGACGCGGGGCTCGAACTCACGGACCGCGAGATCGTGACCTGGCTGAAGTCGGACGCTTAACCGACTGCGCCACCCAGGCGCCCCAAAAAAAATTTTTTTAATAAATAAACATTAAAAAAAATTTTAATTAAAAAAAAAAAAAAAAGAATTTACAGTCCTGACAGGAAAGACCAACAAGCAAAGGGACAATAATTTTTACCTTCAGTGTTTTGTAATTAAGTTAGCCCAGTGCCTGGCAGAGAAGCTGTTCAATGAATGGTAATAAATATTGTCATTATTCGTCGTCTTGGGTGTGCCAGAGGCACAAGCCAAGGGACATGAACTAAGCCCTCTGCCTAAGCAGGTCAGGCAGTGGTGAAATGTTACTTTTCTATACCTTTGCCCCTGGCAGAGCTCTGTGTGGGCTAAAGGAAAGCAGCGAGCTCTTCTGAGTTCAGAAAGACCTTGAAAACCTCCCCTTGACCTCAGCTGTCCCTGCTGGCAGAAGATCAGACTCATTCTAAAGCAGATCTATGGTTTTGGGTTTTCTCCAGGACTGACAGGGCACAATTCCAGATCACTATTTGAGAACTCATCCTGGCCAGCAGTGAGCTTGCCTGGGTTAGCCTCAGGAACACCCTGGCCTCCCTAGAGAATCGCCCAACCAAAATACCTGGGAGCTGGGCCAGACTCCCTCAGGCCTTTTCTGGTCTTGCTGGGGAATCAGTTTTGAGCCAGAACCCATTCCATGATGAGAGCTGAGTACAGGATCATCCAAACATTAGCAGCATCTTTCAACCATGGCTTTCCTTTGTGATTTCGTTACATCCAAATTAATAGAACTTTTTTTTTTAATCACAGAGATTGTGCATGTATTAAGAAAATCGTAACGTCTGACCATTCGTTTTATTTATTTATTTAAAAAATTTTTAATTCCCGTATAGTTAACATTTCAAATGAAGGACATATACATTTCTAGATCTGTGAAATTAATTAATGGCATTTTACCGTGAGATCAGAGGACAGAAGATTCTGCCAAACTCGAGCTTGAATTTGCTCATCTTCTAGAACTTAAAGATGTTCATAGTTTAAAGAAAAACAAAAGGAAAAGGAGAAAAAATCCTCTCTAATAAAAGAAAAATTGAGATACAAGTTAAGGCGGAAGAAGAGATTTTTTATGTGGTCCCTCCCCCTTTTTCTTACGCTAGTCAAGTGAAGCAGTGGGATTACTTTTCCCATTTCCTGGTCTGACCTCAAGCACACCCATTCATTTGTTATATAGAGACAGTTAACTACATCACCATCAGCTCATCATGGTCTAGAGATTTGTTCATTTAAAGGACTGTCTTTTACTGTAGCTAATTAAGAATGCATCGGGGCACCTGGGCGGCTCAGCCTGTTAAGCAGCTGACTCTTGATTTTGGCTCAGGTCATGATCTCATGGTCCCTGAGTTCAAGCCCTGAGTCAGGCTCTGTGTGAACAGTGCAGAGCCTGCTTGGGATTCTCTCTTTCTCTCTCTCTCAAAATAAATAAAGAAACATTTAAAAAGTTGTTTTTTGTTTGTTTGTTTGTTTGTTTGTTTGTTTTTTAAAGAATGCATCAAGGGTCAAAATCCTGGTGTACGTTCAGTGCAGAGCCTGCCTGGGATTCTCTCTCTCCCTCTCTCTCTCTCTCTCTCTGCTCTTCCCCTACTTGTGCTCTCTCTCTCTCTCTCTCAAAATAAATAAATAAACATTAAAAAAGTTGTTGTTGTTGTTGTTGTTGTTGTTTTAAAGAATGCATCAAGGGTCGGGGCGCCTGGGTGGCTCAGTCAGTTGAGCGGCTGACTTCAGCTCAGGTCATGATCTCACAGTTCGTGAGTTCGAGCCCCGCGTCGGGTTCTGTGCTGACAGCTCAGAGCCTGGATCCTGCTTCAGATTCTGTGTCTCCCTCTGTCTGCCCCTTCCCGGCTCATGCTCTGTCTCTCTTTGTCTCTCAAAAATGAATAAACGTTAAAAAAAAAAAAAAAAAGAATGCATCAAGGGTCAAAATCCTGGTGTAGGTTCTGAGCAGTTTAAAGAGAAGGGTTGCCTCTATGGAATCACCAGCCACAGCCTAGCCCCCCTTTACCTGCTTCTCAGTAGAGATGGCAGCTGGAAACCACACCAACTTGAGCTATTTAGGGCTGTGACATACGTGTGGTGAGATCATCTCAATAGTCTGCTTCTATGTCAGAAAAGCTGTAAAAGTGTTCAAATCAAAACAGTGGCGTTTGGTTGAGGATGTTTCCCCTTCTCTCCCTGCTCATTTTTCATCTTCCCAGAGGGCTCCCCTCCCCCCCTTCTTCACTCCTCTCACTAGTCTCCCTTCCTGACAAGCAGGAGTGCCTCCACCGGGCCAATGCATCAAGCGGTGACACCGGCAGGGGCTCGTTCCCTCCGACAGACGTCAATGTAAATGGCAGGAGCAGATTTTGAGGCAGGGGTGAGGGACGTGAACGGAATTAGTCATCATTACCCTGAAGCGACGTGGGCTTGCTGTGGATGTTCCCTCATCAGGCTTCTCATGACTGTGTGCCCGGAGGATCACCCCCATCACTCTAAACAGTCGTGACACAGACGATGTACGGGTTAAAATGATGAGCAGGAGAGACAGGCCTATCCCAAAGTAAATAGACGGAATTAGAGGCATTACAACAGTTAATATGTCAGGTCCCTGTTGGGAGGCCGGAGATCCTGTGTGGTCTCTTTTCCCTGCATATTGAAATTGATTGTGCCTCGGGCCGTGGCAGGGGGAGCGGGGGAGGGGAGCCGCCGATTCATCCTTCCAGTCACATGGATCAAAGAAAGCAGACAGTGTTATGTGGAATTATTTGCTCTGAAGGTGCAGGGAATAGAATTTAATAGAGCAACGGGGTATAATGAAAGAAGCCATGAGTCTTAGCCAATGTCTCCCTGGGCCACACCATCCGAGGAGTATAAATTAGATCATGCTCTTACCCAAATCATATTTCTCTGGCTCAGCCCTATCTACAACCGCAGGAACTATACTCTCTGTTTCTCCCTCCTCACCTGGCCAAGTGCTTTTAGGAGACCGCAGGGGATGCTTGCCGTGCGTTTGAACACAGCCCTCTTGGCCACCATATCTGAGGCTCTCCTTCCCCCCTCTCCCCCTTTCTGCTTACCGTGCTGATGTCTGTCAGCGAGACAGCCAGCTCCTAAACCAGTCCCTGAGGTCAAGCACGAAGGGAATCTTGCCACCGGGATGCTGCGGGGCAGCGGCCCTGTTGCCTATAATGCCACACAGAGTCTCAAGTTACCGCTCAAGTGCCTGGCAAGAACGCTTTTAATCCAGTCTGTTCCTTCTTAAACTCAAAGCAAATTCGATGCCACGGTGACTCCAATGGAAGTGATTTTTTTTTTCTACTTCCTCATTACGGTTTCTACCCACTTCCATGAATCCATAGTGACTGAGTCAGAGGATGGGCTGGGGAACGGCCGCCACCTTGGGTCAGGTTCTCCAGGAAGCAGACACAGAAGATTTGTGTGCAGCATGTGTGTGCGGGGAGTGCTCAAGACCGAGGCTTGTGTGAGGGGAGATAAGGAAGCCAGCCTGGGCAGAGGGGTAAGGTAAATTGTCCTGCAGCTGCAGTAGAGGCCTCTTCCAACGACATCGGTGGATCTGGAACTGGGCCAGCCCTTCAGAGATGTCCCCAGCTGAGGCAAGGAGCTGGGGATTTGTACACACCCCCCATGATGTAACCCACTGAAGGTTGGTGGTGCCAGGCAAGAAACGGAACCTTGGGGGAGGTGATCCTTTTCAGTTGAGGGCAAGTTCCAAAGAAAGATTCAGCTGGGGGTGGTCTGTAGCCAATGACTTGTGCAACCGGGGAAAATAAGTACCTTGGCCTTGAAGGGGGATCTGGCCAGTGCACATTCACTCCCCCCTTCTTCCTTTTCTTCTAGATTTTTTTCTTGACCTTGGCCCTACACCTCTCCTTGGGCCAACTTATGTTCTCTTTTTAACTATGTTTTAAATGTCTATTTATTTTTGAGAGAGAGAGAAAGGGAGACAGGATCCGAAGCCTGTTCTATGCAGACAACACAGAGCCCCAGGTGGCGCTCCAACTCATAAACTGTGAGATCATGACCTGAGCCAAAGTCGGACGCTTAACCGACTGAGCCACCCAGGAGCTCCTGAGCCAAGTCTCAAATCCCTGGCAGGCTTTCTCCTCAACTCCCTTTGAGTCATCGGATAAATGACTGTTAATGCTCATCCTGGGACCACTTGTACCATCCCGGTGTGAGCAGAATAAGTATGTTTCATTAAGTCTCAGAAAGTAAAGCAAGAGGCTCATATGACACAAAGAGTGTGAGACCTCGGTCTGAAGCTCTGGGCTTCCCTCTGCCTGTCCCGACTCTTAGGTGACATTGAAAATCACTTCACACCCTTAGGCTGTTAAATTCAAGTTAGGCTACCTGGCCGCTAAGGTCCATTTCAGCTTTAGATTTTTCCAACAGTAGGCTCGTGTGGACATCAAAGAGGCAAATGGTGTGCTTTATCTCTTGGAGGACATTAAAACTTTGTTAAAGAAGCAAAATAATACAATGAAGAAAAAGCTAAGAAAAATTAGATTAACAATCCATCGTTAATACAGTCAAATTTCATATTAATTGCCATAGGCAACTCCACTGATGTAGAGAAGAAGTCAGAAAACTCGTTCTGTGAAGGGACAGAGGGCAGACATTTTTGGTTTTGCAAACAAAGGGCAGATATGGTCTCTGTTGCGATTACGGTACTCTGCTATTGTGCTATGAAATCTGTCATAGGTGATACGTCAATGAATGAGCATGGCTGTGCTCCAATAAAACTTTATTTATAAAAAAGGATGACCAGTTGTGGTTTGCCAACCCTGCCATCGAGTTAACTGGAGGAAAGGAATCTTAGTAATTATCTAATGCCTTGCTACTCAAAGAGTGAGTGTGGTTCATGCATGGTCAGCATTGGCATCGTCTGGGAGAGTATTAGAAATGCAGAGTCTCAGGCAGTACATCACACCAACCGAATTATAACAGACCCTTCAAAGCTATCCCCAGGTGATTTATATGCACTCGTCTAATTTATTTTTCTCACTTTTGCAGGCAAACCCACTGAGGCCCAGGGTGATCAAATGACTTGTCACTCAGCTGGTTTTAGATCAAATTGAAATCAGAAGACTTCCGATTCTTTCTTTATTTTATAAATATTTATTGAGCATCCAAATCAAGCAAAAATGCCCGCCTTCATAGATCTTGCATTTTTTGGAAGGGAAACAGACCATTAAACTTTTTCTAAATGAATGACACGGCAAGTTAGAAGTCAGTAAATGTTTTGGAGAAAAATAAATCTGGGATAAAGAACGGAGAGTATAGGAATGTGGGTACTACAGTTTTACGTACGTTTGTCAGAGGAGAGGAGACCTCATTGAGGAGGAGGCAACATCTGAGCAATGACTTGAAGAAGGCGAAGGAATGAGCACATAGATATCTAAGGGAAGAGCCTTCCAGACAGAAAACAGCAGGTGCAAAGGTCTTCCACTGGGGACATGACTAGTGTGTTCAAGGAACAGTAAGGCAGCCCTGTGGCTTGGAGTAGAGTGAAAACAGAGGGGAAGAGTTGGAAATAAGGTCATGAGGTCAGAGAGAGATGATGGCCATTGGGAAAGTAGAGGACAGAATTGTGTAAGGCCTCATAGATGGTTATAAAAATTTGCCTTTCATACAAACTAACAGGTCTTGAGCAAAGGACAACAGGAGCACTCTGGATGCTATGTTGAGAATAAAGAGCAGGTGGACAATGTCAAAAAAGGGGATGGAGAGATACGTCAGGAGACCATTGCAATAATGCAAGGGGACATAATGGCGGCTCCCACCAAAAGTGGTGAGAAGTGATTGGGTTTGGGATATGTTTAAGACAAGGCAAACGTGTTTTCCTGATAGCTGGATAGAGGTGGGGTGTAAAGGAAAAAGAGGAGAGAAGGTTGAGGAGGACATCAACTGACGTGGGGGAAAACACAGGAGCAGGCTAAGGAGTGATGGTCATGCGTTTTATTTTTGCCAGGATAAATTGGATATGCCGATTAGACATCTGGTGGGAGATGTTGAGCAGGGAACTGGGCATGTGAGTCTCGAAAGATGCAGAGGTGTAGAGTTGGCATTTAAGATTAGAAGGTATAAACAAGGAAATGGATGTAGGCATAGAAGAGAAGAGGTCCAAGGACTAAGCCCTAAAACACTCCAGTTTAAAAATTCAAAGAGAGGAAGAAGGACCAGCAAAGCACACTGCGTCTTGCTTTCCGTGTTATGATAAAGCCACACATAGGGAGCGTCTGCGCGGTGATGAGTGGCTCCGGAGAGCCTTAGCTACGCTTTCCTCACGTTTCCTCATACTAATTGTCATTTGCTCCAGCTCATCCTACTTATCTAGGCTTCATTTTCCACTTTATTCCTCCCAGATGCTGGGTACTAGATTGAAAAAGCTGTGAGTGCCTGGGAGTAAAGAGGAGCTAATTTGATATTTCTGAAGGTGGTTCTGCTGGTACAAATGAACTATTTCATTTTGTGTTGCTACTCCACAATAGAAAGGGGAAAAGGGCACCAGAGCTATTTTCTGTTGACAGAGTGCATCAAACTCTGCTGATTACCTTTGAATTAAGAAAAGGAAAGAAGAAAATTAACACAGATAAGGAACCCCTCATTTCCAGGCTGAAAGGAACTTGTTTAGAAGCATTCAGCCTGTGGACGGCATTAGAAAAGAAACAGACAGGATGGAAATGGAAACTACATGTTAACCTCTGCTGTAGAACATGTTTATACTCTGTTCAGTTTCACGTTGCCAAGTCCTATAGTGTGACCCTCTGTGGTTGTATCCTCTTTGGGGAAAAATTAAGGCAAGGATTGTGGTTTTAGATGCATCCTATTTTAAAGAAATAGGGTGTTCATATGCAGAGTGGGGGGGCAATTTTAATAAATAAAAGATATGAGACCATAATAATTATTGATTTTAGGGTAGGAATAAAAATCAGAATTTTTATACGAAATTTCTCAAATTTTAGAATTGATAACTATCTCAGATACTCCTTACATGCAGTGAGAGCCAAAACATGGGTACACCCTCATACATACACATCTGTGGATCACAACTTGCTCATAAAGAGACAATTTATTCTACCGGTAATAAAGGATTTTCTAACAAACACTCATGATAAATGCCAAAGGAATCCATTTCTCGGTACTATGATTTCTTGCTAAAAAACAGCAATAGCAAAGGCAATCGTGAAACAGAATAAAACACATTAGTGCCATGATGTTCTAATGGTGGAATTTTAGGAACCAACCTACTTATTCAGGAAAAAGTTTCTATGTCATGGGAACTTTTTTCTTTTTCGTTTTTTTTTAATGTTTATTTATTTTTGAGAGAGAGAAAGACTGTGAGTGAGGGAGGAGCAGAGCGAGAAAGAGACACAGAATCTGAGCAGACTCCAGGCTCTAAGCTGTCAGCACAGAGCCCGATGTGGGGCTCGAACTCATGAACCGCGAGATCATGACCTGAGCTGAAGTCGGATGCTTACCGACTGAGCCACCCAGGCGCCTCTATGGGAACTTTTTCTGATCACTGACCCACCCAATCAGTAGTTACCTCCTTTACCTACAAGTGAGGCTAGTTTAAATATTATACCAAGTTGAAAGTAAAACAAAGTAAAAGAGTGAGGAGACCCTAATGTTCCCCAAACAGATTCTGGAATATCTTTGTATTCTTCTCCGGATAGAGGGTGATAGGAATTGACCTAAGTCAATTTAACCCTTCAGTAGTTTTCAACTACTTTAGTGAATAAAACAGAAGAGATTAGAAGTATGTGGAGGCTATAAGGTCTCTTCATGAGATAGTATTTTACATTAAAAACAAATCTTAGACCCAACTACAATAATCCATGAATGAGGTGTGAGGAAATTTCCGCACACTGTCTAAAGCTCTCCCACATGTACCTATTGTGAAGGATTCCCTCTGAGGTAGAAACCACAGTTCTGGGACTCAGTGCAGCCAATATCTAGCTGGGTCAGTCACAGTGTTCTCTGGAAAGGTCCAAAGAGAGCAAGGGCCTGCGATGACATTCCTATACCTTTTTTATGCAACAATCTTAGAGGCTGACCAGTCATATATTTTGAACTCTCATTTTATCACTGAAAAGTAATCCCTTATATTAGGAAAAGAAACAACTTGTATAGATTTCTTGAATATTTGAAATTCTTACATAACAGTCTCTAAATACAGATTATTGAGCAGAGTCCTTGAAATGCTACCTAACCATCGAGATAAAAATTCCAGACAGAGTTCAAGTGTCAACAGGTCCTAGGTTGCAGATTAAAATGAATTCATACATTAGTACATTACACTATATATACTAGAGCATAATACCTGGTCAATATAACCATTGTTCTAATACTAAAGTATAATACCTGGATAATATAACCATTGTTCTAACTACCTTCCGTCTATAGACAAAGAACAAATACCCTTCCTTTAGAATTCCTGCCACTTGCACATTTATGACTCATGACACTCACTCATGTCACTGGCCTAGAAAATTATCTTCATTACAAACAAGGAAGTTTCCTCTTGAAATTGATATCAATGTTTCCAAAGCCTGATCCTCTCAACAAAAATTATTTCCCCTCTATGGGTTACTATGTTCTTTATGGCTAGGTCAAAGATACATGTTATGCATTTATATTTATGAACATTAAAAAGCAAACAACAGTTGCCTATGTAAGGAGCTGGAAGTTACCACTCTGTCCTAACAACAAGGAAAAGACAGAAAGGGTTGAAAATCAACAAAATGTGACAATACCCAGGACATTTGCCAGGAAAGATGCAAACATTTCCCATGATATAGGGAATGGGGTAAAAGGAGCAATGTGAAAAATGAACTGCAAATACAGAGTTCTATAGTGAGAATGCATGTTACGTGGAGACTGGAAAATATAAGAAAAATTAGGAACATTTGTAGTAGCTTATAGGCTTGATTAAATAAAGAAAATCTATTGCATTATGAGGTAGTATGAAACAGGATACCTAGATAAAACTTGCTTGGCATGACTAGAAGGTAAGATAAACGATGGATTATTCTAGTCTGGGAGCTAATTGGACCTAATTCTTATCTTCACCAATAACCATCTGTGTGAAGTTCTCCATGTAACTTAATTTCCCAAATCTTGCATTCATTTTTCAGAAGAAAGAATGGTACAAAAATGGAAGATACTAAATATTTTTCTCTCATAAAAATATGTTACACATTTTGTTTCTGTGGAATCTTTCATTATAAGACAAGTAAACCAGAGTAAAGACAATTAAAGACTTACCCAATGCAATACCAAAAAAAAAAAAAAGAAAGAAAGAAAAAAGAAAAAAAAGTTAGAATATGCATTTCTTAAAATCCCACCAATATTAAATATTATTATCCCCTCTGATTTTCCAATTTAATGTGAAGGAATTGTATTTTGTAGCTATTTAAACTTTCATTTCCCTGATTGCTACAAAGGATTAACATTTTCCTTCATATATAGTGGTTATTTACATTTAATTTTAGGGAAAATGCTGGGTCATGGATTTTGCTAAAATTCCAAATAAGGTATCTGCTTTTTCACTATTTATATCCAGGAACTCTCCAAATATTCTGAATAGTAACTCATTGTATCTTAGTGTATTGTTAATATCTTCTCATAATTAGTCAGTTATTGAAGTATTGGCTTCTGGTGACTTGTATTAGAAATATTTTTAAATCTACACTTAAATAATCAGATTATTTAAAAATTTTATTTATTTATTTATTTATTTATTTATTTATTATTATTTTTTTTTTACCGTTGAGTTGTATGTGACCCTTATATATTTTAGATAGTAATGCCTTATCAGATATATGCTTTGCAAATATTTTTCTCCCATTCTGTAGGTTCTTTTTTATTTTTCTGGTTGTTTCTGTTGCTATGCAGAAGTTTTTGTAGTTTGATGTAGCTCCCCTTGTTTCTTTTTGCTTTTCTTGTCTGTGCTTTTGGTGTCATATCCAAAGCCTCATTGCCAAGACCAATGTCAAGGAACTTATCTCCTATGTTTCATGTGCAGGAGTTTTATGGTTTCAAGTCTTATGTTCAAGATTTTAATTCATTTGGAATTCGTTTTTGTGATTGATGTAAGATATAAGTTTAGTTCCATTCTTTTCAGTGTGGATATCCAGTTTTCTCAACACCATTTATTGAAGAGACTCTCCTTTCTTCGATTTTGTTCTTGGAGCACTTGTCAAAGGTTAGTTGACTATGTATTCATGCTTTTTTTCCTGGGATCATTAATCTGTTCCATTGATATAGGTGTTTGTTTTTATGCCAGTACCTCATTGTTTTGGTTACTATAGCTTTGTAATGTATTCTCAGACCAGGAAATGTGACATGTTCAGCTTTATTCTTCTTTCTCAGGATTGCTTTGACTATTTGGAGTCTTTTTGGTTCCATAAAAATTTTAGGATTTTTTTTTTTCTATTTCTGTGAAAAATGCCATTGGAATTTTGATAAGGGTTATACTGAATCTGTAGATTGCTTTAAGTAATATGAACATTTTAACAGTTTTAATTCTTTCTATTTATGAACACAGGATATCTTTCTATTTATTTGTGCTTCTTCAATTTCTTTCACCAATGTCATGCAGTTTTCAGTATATAGGTTGTTGATCTCCTTGGTAAATTTATTCCTAAGTTTTGTCATTCTTGATATTATTGTAAATGGAATTCTGATAGTTTGTTGTTAATGTATAGAAACACAACTGATTTTCTTATACTGAATTTGTATCCTGCAACTTTATTGAATTTGTTTATCTGTTCTAACAGTTGTTTTTTGTTTGAGTCTTCTGAATAAAACGTTATCATTTGTAAGCAGAGACTATTTTACTGTTATCTTCTGATTTGGATGCCTTTTTTCCCCCTGATTGTTCTAGCTAGGATTTCCAGTTCTGTGTTGATAAAAGTGAAGGAGGTGTGTATCCTCATCTTGTTTCTGACCTTAGGGGAAAAGCTTTCAGTTTTTTCCCATTGGGTATGATGCTAGCTGTGGGCTTGTCATATATGGCTTTCTTGATATCAAGATATATAATCATTCAGCTTGTTTATTTCTTATGAAGTAGAATTTGGTAGTTTGTGAACAGCTATCTTTTTTTGAACATACAAACTATAGCTAGTCTAGAGTTCATGTCTGATAACTTCATTGTTTGATTGCCCTGTGGATCTGTTTTATTTTGTTTTCTCTTGTTTTAGTTACTTCTTTTCTTCTGATATGCCTAGTTTTTGTTTTTGTTTTTTTCTTTTTTTTCCCCTTAAGAGTACTAAAGATTGAATATGAAAACTTGTAGAAATAATTTGAAGCTCAGGCTAATGTTCCCTTTCTCTAATGAAGCTTCCCTTTGCTTCTGACTGGCTATTATTCTAAGGACACTAACAACCTCAAAACATCTAAACTCCAAAAAGTTTAAGATTATTTGAACCTGAAATTTGGTTCTTGTTAGGGAAAGTGTTTTTCTGCTTCAGTGTTACTTGCTGTACCACCAAAAAGTATGGGTATTTACAAGGACCTTCTTATTTGTCAAGCCCTGGGTTCTAGCTTTCTGTCAGCCCTGTGGGCCTGTTGAAAGCTCTGCTTAACCTCATAATCTTACAGCCACTGCTTTTGAAGTTGACAATCATCTTGAGATAAGCTGTTCCAAGTGCTTATTGTTGTCCCCTTATCAAATCACATGGTAATATGTCATAATATTGATTCATCACCACTTATTAATATCTTAAAGGATGTTGAAATTACAACTTTTCAAAATAGGTAAAAATCATATATATTTAAGATGGAGTTTTTTCTTAGAAATTGGCCATATTTATGTTATTATCTTTCAATATGCATTGCTGTCAAGGAAAAGTCTGATGCTAATATGATTCTTTTTCTTTTGTATGGAAACTATCCTTCCTCTTTGGAATATCTATCTTAGAAGTATTATTTTTTAGTTTGGCTGTGGAATCACAATTTGTTATATTTACCTGTGGATTTGTACTCATTCTCTAAGTAGATATCTTTGGGTCTTTTCTTCTGCTCTGTAAAAAAATCATATTATTTTATTTCATTGATTAAATATTCTGTTCTCTAGATTTCCTTTTCCTGATTCTCCTATTAAATGCTTTTTGGATCTAATAGATCCATTCTCTGCAACTCTTTTTTTTAATTTTTTTTTAATGTCTACTGTTTATTTTTTAAGAGAGACACAGAGTGAGAGTGGGGGAGGATCAGAGAGAGGGAGACACAGAATCTGAAGCAGGCTCCAGGCTCTGAGCTGTTAGCACAGAGCCTGATGTGGGGCAAAATTCACAAACTATGAGATCATGACCTGAGCCAAAGTCAGATGCTTAACAACTGAGTCACCCAGGCACCCCTCTTTGCAACCCTTTATCTTTCATAACTTCCATTTTTTCCTTGCATGCCATGTTCTGTGAAATTCTTTGACATGGTTGTCTAGCTTGCTAATTTATTCTTAAGTCTAGTTCATTTTTTTATTTATCTCACTTTTTGAATTTATTTTTATTTCCATGTTCTTCAGATTCTTTTTCCATAGATTATTCGTCTAGTTTTACAGAAACCATAAACATACCCATATAATCTCATTATAAACTTAGTAGGCTTGCTCATTAAATATTTTTTTCATATGTTAGTTTTATACTTATTGAACTGGAGTTCTTTCTTTTATAGTTTTGGTTTGCCTCAGATATTTGCAGATTTTTAGCTTATCTGCTTGTGTTTTTCAGTAATGTTTTTTATTGGTTTATTGGTTTGTGGATGCACGTTTTGACTACAGAAGATAGTCTTTGGAGAGATACAAATACTGCACAACATGATATGTTGGCAGCCTGTTTTTTAGTTTTAAAGGGACCTCCTCCATTTTTCTCTGTGCCTCCAGTTACTGAAATTCTCTGCCTTCAGTGCTTTTTTCGCTGATACGTTGGGCAGCAAACTCATTTATTTTGTTTTCTCAACATGATTGTACAAAGTGATAGCTTGGGTTGATAGCTAATTAAAGTTTCATTATTGTTACCTGTATCCTTTGACTCAGAGTATTTCCCCAAACCACCCTGATCTCAACACCATTTACCATCTGTATTTGTGTATATTCATTACAATTTTATGTAGTCTTCAGTTCCTCTTTCATTCCTATTGGCTTTCTATTCTTCAGAAATTCATCAAAATTTTGTAGTCTCTTAAGGTTACCTTTTTGTTTGTTTGTTTCCTTATGACATTATAAGATGTTTTAAGCAGTTTTATTTTATTTCAAAGGATTTGGGGTAAGGCGAAAATGGGTGCTCATACCCAATTCACTCTGTTTTCATAGCTTTGCAATGAAAATCATAATTTTGCAGAGACATATACTGTACAACAAAAAGTTCAGAAGCAGGTTACACAGAAACACATGGTGGTGGTTTGTGTCTACTTTTTGGGTCACTATCGTAGTGAGAGGATGGGTGCATGCAATCTCCAGAGACTGATTTGTATTCCAAGTTGAGTATTGAATCTTTGGTCCTTGGTTAGCCAAAAAAAGACAGCCAACGGTATAAGAAAGCAGGAGCTAGAATACAAATCAGAGGAATTCTTCAGAATGAGTCAAACAAGTCTTAACACAAAACCTCTTCCAAAAACGCAAGGCAGAGACGAATATTTGATGACAGGAAAGAAGTTTAAAAACAATAACTGTGTTGAAAACCAAGATTTGGGTTGATTTCAGGATACTGTTTATTGACAGTGACTGATGTTTTTTTGCAGCCTGCCCTGGAAGAGATTGCAATCACATTTGAACTAAAGCAGTAAGCCCAGAATTTTCTGTGGTGTGTAAAGTAATAATAATTTTATTTCTTGAACTTTCTCAATGTATACACCCCCAGCCGAGAAATTCAGAAGTCACTTAAGATATATTCATAACAACAAAAAAACATAAAATTTCAACATAGTTAAAATGAGGCATTGTGTGCTATTTTAAAAAACCCATAATCAAAAGTGCACACTGGCATTGTACAATGTGAAAGTAAGTCATTGGGGTCAATCCAATTTTAGGAATTTTAGAAGTTTGAATCTATCTCTATGCATTTAAATTTGAAACTCAGTATCAAGAGTAATAGAATGTTGTGAGAGGGCCTGAAAACTCATTAGGCTAACATCACTAGCATTTTAATTGTCCATAATTTTAAAATAAATGTGGTTTGGGGCTTAAATTACATCTATGGTGATTGCCAAAGACAGCTGCATGTCAGAATCAGAGGGGATGTTTTTTAAAATGCAGAACCCTGGGTCTTAGAGACTTAATTTCAGTTGGTTTTCAGGGCATCTTGGGAATTTACCGTGTTAAAAATCTCCCTAGATGCTATATAACATGTAACAAGGTATCTGCAATCACTGATTCAGAAAGCTTCCTGGATTCTTCACGGTCCCTCCACTTACAGAATATGCACTATGTGTATTCTTTTTTTTTTTTTTTTTTTTGGTCAAAAATAAAAGCTCTAGAATTACCCTAAAACTGCTTCTAGATCCCAATTTTTGGCGTCAAAATGAGGCACAAAAAGCAACCAAGAGGGGAAACCAACCTATCTCCGTGAAACCCAAATGGCGTTAAAGTATCCCCCTTCTTTTTTTTTTTTTTTTCAACAAATGTTAGAAACACCACCCAACAGGGGCGCCTGGGTGGCTCAGTCAGTTGAGTGTCCAACTCTTGATTTCAGCTCAGGTTGTAATCCCAGGATTGTGGGATTGAGTCCCACGTCAGGCTCTGTGCTTAGCACGGAGCCTGCTTAAGGTTCTCTCTCTCACTCACTCTTACTCTCTCTCTCTCCCTCTCTGCCCCTCTCCCCTCTCTTAAAAAAAAAAAAAAAAAAGAAAGAAAGAAAGAAACACCACCCAACAAAAAAATAAACCCTCAAAAAAAGAACAGGTTTTGTAACTCACACTGCAAGTTTACAAAAACAGGAAACATCTGAGCTTTAGCAAATCCTTTGATGAAAATTTGCAAAACTAACTCCTCAAAAAGAGAACATGAGCTAAACTCCTCATCTTCAACATGATCATTGACCAAGTTCATTGCCATTCTCTCACTATGCCCCACGAATCACCCACTGATTTTCATAAGTGTCCCTTGTGGTTATTACTGGCGTGTCCAAATTTGCCTTTAGTCTTTTGATACTCTTTTTCTATTCTTTTTTAAACTTGAACCAAAACTGAAATATCTCATGCTTTTTTCTTTCTTTTCCTTTTTTTTTTTTTTCACCCAGTGAATATCAATAAGAAAATGTACATTTAAATGCTGTGGTCTTTTCACAAAACCTATAACAGAAGAGACCTAAACTGCCCAATTTCAGCACTTCGCTCCACAGATTAAAATCCTTCAAAGCGTTTCCATTTTCCTTAGGATGAAAATTTTACAGTCCAATATGCTGGCTACCCTGTGTTGACCATCACTTCCTCCCCCATTTTCTCTGTGCCTCTGTGCTCTGCGTTATGTCCCGAGAAAGACATAGGATGGGAGGCAATGGCAGGGCACGAGGAGAGAGGGTTTGGAGACATTTCTTTCCTGTTGCTTCCCTGTTTCTGCCTTACTTTCTGCTAGCTTCTGTGGGTACCTTGCTTCCATGGCTCCTTGGGTGGTGGCAGCTTCCTGTCCTTGCTCTTCTCTGGGAATCTGACCCTTGGGTCATTCTTGAAATATTGCCTTACACACCCGTAAGTATCCCTTTTTGTTAAAACCTCTTTAGGAAACCATCTGAGTGAGTTTTGTTTCCGGCTAGGACCTTGAAGAGTAGGATGGGTGTATAAGGTCCCGCATAATCTAACCTCTGCCTACCTTGCCCACAGGTCATTCTGTATTCCAGCCAGGATCTCTCCCACTCAAAGGTTCGTGCTGCTTCCTTGGCCTGAACTGCTCTCCCTCGTCCTTTTTACCTGTAAGTCCCTCCATCCCATCCTTCAGGTCTTCACGTATTTACGATGATTTGTACATCAGTACCAAGAAGCTCCAACAAATATTTGACACTCACTAAATGTTTCGTGGCTGAGGATAGTAACACCCATGCAAATTGCCTCATCAATAATTTAGCCCAGGGAAATAGCTATTGAAAATAGACATGAAACTGCCACCTTGTATAATTTTTTTTCATTATTTGGTTTAGTAGATTGGACATACTCACCAAATTATTTTAACCTAGTGGAAAATCGAGCAAGTTTGGCCCCAAGCCTTTTTTCTTTTTTTTTTTCTTTTTTCTTTTCTCTTTTTCTTCTTTTTTTAGCATTTACTGGCCATACTGCATCCTTTCAAAATTTTATAGAAAATATATTGGCGGTTTAAGGAGGAGAATGCTTATGTATAATGTGCAACAAACTTAAATTCTCCTCCTTAAGCCCCCAACATACTTCCCATAAAATTTCGAAAGGATGCAAAATTTGTTGCTATATATCGTACAGTATGTATAAGTAATGAGAGATGTAAAGTGAAAGAAATGGAGTGGTCTAGAATAGTAATTTTTGTTGAGAGTTGGTTTTAATCTGCTTGGTTACAGAGAAAAGCCTGATGGAATCAGAAAGAGGAAAAATATTTAAAATATTGATGATCTTTATTTGCCGCAAGAGAGGTAATGCTGTACCTTTTTCATTTAGTAATGCTTTGGTTCTATCTCAATGAGCATTACCAGCGTTCATGAGGATCCTAAATATTTCACTTCTACGGATCTCCTGACTGGAATAAAAGTCCTCCCACTGAATGCTTGTATAAAAAGTCACCTCTTTCTAAGATCCTTTACATACTTTGCTTAATCTTGACCCAGTGAGGTACAGAGAGGCTAAATGCCTTGGGGAAGGCCACAGAGATGGAACAGGGACGAGTTTTAAAATAACCTTGGGTTCTCTGTCATGAAGTTTGGGCTTTATTTTACCGTTTCACACACATACCCCCGATTATCAAACATTTGGGCTGTCATCTTTTCCTCTGCTTCTGAAAATAGATTTATTTAAAAAGGAAAAGGAAGAGCTGACATTAAAGTTGGCCAAGGGAAAGAAAGATATGCATCTCTGTGTAAAGTGCCAAACATTAATATCTGGCAAATAATCGGTGTTCTACAAAAATTAGTTCCCTTGGAAGAGAACCCTGGAAAAATGTTCTTCTGGAAACAAATAAACAAACAATGGAGAACATAGTGTCTTCGTAAAAAATTGCCATTGGTATGTGAACAAAGAGCAAAAGCTTCTGCTACCCCAGTAACAGGGTTCATTAATATTGCTGTTAGGTCTGATGTCTTTTCTGCATTAGAACTTAAAGAAGTTTGACGATTTTAAGGTCATTTATTTAAAGAGAATCTGGACCGTCTTATTTCTCGCCACAGATTATCTGTTTAATGAAGGCCACCAGACACTTCATGAACTCAATTAAACACAGCAAATGCATCTCTGTGTCACTGCACTAATTGCCCCCTCCTATGGTCTCTAGAAGCCAGCATGAGAACACGATACCAGGTGGTTGAGTCCTTGGCCTATGGCTCATTTGGTGGCCAATTCCATAAATTGGTTGGATCTCCTTGGTTTGGAAATACCACCTCCTGTTTGAAGAGCAACCATTTGCCATAACGTAAGATTAGCAGGTCTTGGCCAGCCGGGGCCTTCTGTCTCCCTGCAGGTGCAATCACCAAGGCCAATGGTTGAGCAAGGAACTCCCATTTTCTTTGTTAGTAGCTCAGAGGTGGCCCACCAATTTAGCCCCTCACTTTGATACTGGGATCAGGAGCTTGTGATTAAAGCCGAGGTCCCTCAGTGGCTAGGGGGGTCCAATGAGAAAAGAATTATTACAAGCGTAGAGGGGTGATTCTTTTTCCCCTCCTCTGAAGCCAATTGAGACATTTAGCTCATTTGGTTTCTTAAAGAAGCGAACGGAAAGAATCAGGGGAGGGGGAGAAAGGGACAATCCTCTTGAATAAAAAAGCCAATCATCAGGTGACATCTCTGGCACTAACATTTAGTAACTGATAATTGCTGTAACTGGGGCCATTGAGCTTTGCAAATATTATCCAGTAAATTTTAATTAGCACCCGGGGGATTGAAGAGTTTGGGGAAAGCTCTTGGGAGAAGCTTCCCCAGCCAGTGGCGATGTGTGCTGAGTAATTTTAGATCAGCTGGGCTGTCAGAGCGGATCAGTGTCATTGCACCACTTATCCTGAGGAAAATGCACCTGCTTCTACATGGAAATAAGGTGCATTATCTGCCAATTTGTGCTGCTTATTTCTACAGATCCCCAGGTTTGACGGGTGGGGAACGTAAGGGCCAAATCAGGAGGCTTCGGAGGGGAAAGGAAGGAGAGTTTCACTGCCCTTCAAGGGCACACGCTGTCACAGCCCCTGAGCGGTCTCCTCTTCCTCTTTTGGTTGCTTCGGGACCTCTCTTGGGGCTGTGTCAAAATGGCATGCATTTTGCTACGAAACCTGAAGATGCTATTTTGTAATAAAGAAAAAATGTCTCATATTATTTTCTTTTGTTACTACCCTTTTCTAAAGGGTAGTAAAGAAGTTAGGAATGGAGGGACACCGATCCATGACAAGAAATCTATTAAACGCTAAAGCATAACATTGGCTGAAAATGTTTAGAAACAAATATGTGCAAATATGAAATGTACCACTCGATTTTTTAAACTGCACAGTATATGGCATATCTCCTAAATGTAGAAGAGTCAATGAATATAGAGATATTGAGCTAATATTTATAAACAAACTATCTAGAAGGCACTATGTTAAGCAAGTTATATATGTATTTTTACTCTCCCTACTTGTACGTAGGAAAAATAAACCTACAGCGATTAATTGACTTGTTTCAAGCCATTCAGGTATTAGATGGCGTCACCTGGATTTGACCTCAAGCAATTTATTTATTTAAAAAAATTTTTTAAATTTATTTATTTTTGAGAGAAAGAGAGACAGAGCATGAGCGGGGGAGGGGTAGAGAGAGAGGGAGAGACACAGAATCCGAAGCAGGCTCCAGGCTGTGAGCTGTCAGCACAGGGCCCAACATGGGGCTCGAACTCACAGACCGCAAGATCATGACCTGAGCTGAAGTCAGACGCTCAACCGACTGAGCTACCCAGGTGCCGCCCCCCCCCCCCCACCCCATCTCAAGCAATTTAACTGAGAGTTGGTGCTTTCAATAGTTCTAAATCATACACGTTTATGTACACCCGCATACGTGCATGCAAGTTATACCAAGGGTACATGTGCACACACACACACACACGCACATGCACACACATTCATATCAGCTTAGTGCAGATACAGCCACTTCTTCTCACTGATTTTCAACTGCTTTAAGGTCAAAGATTGAAACATTGAATTGGATAGCTATAATAAATATTTAGGATGCACATCAAGAAAAGCCTAGGATTAGGCACCAGGAAAATGCAAAAAGAAACCCCATGAGATACTGCTTCACACCCACTAGGACAGTGAAGGTTGTAGATAGACAAAGAAAAGGAGGGCCATCCAGGGTGAGGGGGAAAGAAGAGAGAAAGTCAGGTGGACTTTCCGAGAGGACAGGGATGAGGAGTGAGGGGGTAACCAGGAGGCAGGGGCCCAAGGGGCATCATCCAAGGGGGTGGGGAATACTAACAAAACGTGCTGACCCCTGGCTATACAAGACTTATCTCTGACTAGAAAGTCTGAGTTAGTCGATTAGCCTCTTTTCAGCTCTGCTTTATTCTTGATTCCTTAAAGCGCCACAGTTCATGCCTCCCCTCAGACCCCACATCTATGGCATCTGCTAAGACGTGACGCTTCCCTGGGACACGTGCAGATTGTTGAGCAGGCAGTCGATGGGCTCTGCGGATGGCCTATGACAAATAAAACAAGTGGCCTAAACAATATGTATGAGGGTGGATTAAGTGAAACCAAGGAGTAGATGAGGCCCGGCTCGGAATTTATCACTTCTCAGCTTTGGGCACAATCCTCTGCTTTCTGCTTCCCTCTCACGCGGAGGGAATATTCTGCAGAAGCAGAATATTTACAGCCAACACTCATTTGCCCTGGTTAAGTGAGTCCAGGGGCACAAAATGGAGCAGGGATTAAAAAAAAAAAAATAGACTGCCTTCACATAGCTCTGTATGATTGCAGGCAAATTATTTACCTGCTTTGGACCTATACCCTCAAGGTCTATTCTGGCTGCTTTGCCTAATTTAAGAGAGAAAAGATATAAACTGATAGAGTCCTTGATCTACAGTAATTTCTTAAGCAATTATTTTGGTTTAACCTCTTTCTTTACTGATTAATCACTCTGCATATCTAAAAATTTGTACTTTACCAAACAGAAATCAAATCATGTGTGCTTCAAAGTAGGCAAGAATGAAGTGATTGACACAAATCAAGACTAAAATGGATACAAATGAAGTGAAGTAAGTTTTTCTGATCTTGAAAAAAAATTCTTAATATAAATAGTGGCGTAGTTACCTGCATTTGGCAGATATGTGTGTGTGTATGAATAATTTGCTTTATTTACTCTGAAGTGCTGATACAAAAACAGAAATACAAAAATATCACATGGCATTTCCACTCTTACCGGAAACACCAAGAATTTTAGAGGCTCCCATGTGAGCCCAGTATCTGTACTCATTTAAATGAGATATTTATCCAATATGTATATTTTGTTGAGCATCTTAGCAACATTAGAATTCATCAAATCTGCTACAGAAATCAATTTACCCGAGGTTTCTCCACCTAGGTTTGTGTCACACTTTGATTCAAATGAAGGCAAATGAATATACCTTTGTTGTCACCTGTGGACCAAATTGTCTTTGATGAATTTGCAAATTGTTATGCACTCCCCAGAAGAATTAGAGGGACCGGGCTTCATCTCAAATTTTTCATTGTAATTGGAGGGACAAAAAAATGCATGAAACAGCTAGAAAACTATAAGTTACATCTATGGAAGTGTGAACGTTTCGGAAAGAAATATTACGGGTAAGCTAACGCAGGAGGGAAGCTTGGTGGCAAGATTTGAGTAGATGTTTGAGAACTGAAGGCTGGTGTTGATAGCACATGGCAGGAGAAGCAGATTTTGCTCGGTCATACTGAACATTGTATAGTGGTGTTAGCTTTCTCTCTCTTTAATAATTCTTCTCTTCTCTCTCTCCTCCTCCCTTCCTTCTTTTTGAGAATGCACTGTGTATCAATTTTAAAACATTTTAGGATTCATCTGAGAGTTCAGGCTGAAGGTAAGGGTATGTAGTGCTGTTTACATGCCTCAGACCACATTCAGGTGTTTATCTCCATTTCCTACTGTTAGACATTTTTTAAGCCTGAATTACTTTAATAACTGCTTCTAATTTCTGCTTTGCTCAGGTTATATTTAACATACTAACTAATCGTTGAATAGCACTAAAAAGTTTACCTAGAATTCCCACAGATTATCTCATTTGATCTCATAATTATCATGTCAGGTAATTTCTTCCTGGCTCGTTTTAGATCTAAGGCACTGAAACTTAGAGAGATTAGTATTTTCCTACATTGTTCAATTCTAAAGTTACCAATTCTACAGTCGTAAGTATTCTTCAAGCATTAAAACACAGTTTACATGTGGGGCACCTGGATGGCTCAGTTGGTTAAGTGTCTAACTCTTGATTTCAGCTCAGGTCATGATCTCATGGTTCATGGGATAGAGCCTCCCATCCGTCTCTGTGCTGACAGCATGGAGTCTGCTTGGGACTCTCTCTCCCCACCTCTCTCTCTGCCCCTCCCCCACTCTCACATGCTCTCTCTTGTGCTCTTTCTCTTTCTCAAAAGTAACAAATAAACAGTAAAAACGTCACATGCAAGGGAAAATCAGGTAAAATATAATAGGATGAGAATTCTTCTGTTATTCTGGAAGTTCAACAAAAGTCTAAAGCTGTGAAAGGTACAAAGGACGATAAAGTTTTCCAACAGGCTAAAGAAAAGAGCTAAATGTAACCCCACAGGATTTGCTGGAGGTGGAAACCCAGTTCAGCCACCATCGGTCCAATAACCCAGGTAACGGAAGGTCAGACATTCAAAAGCAGATTTGGAAATTTCCTTGCAAAGGAGGGGAGAGGGTACTTCCTCCTTCTAGGCCAAGAGAGTGGGGCCCTCCACTAAATGTTACGGTGCCGGTCAAAGGCCGACTGGCTGTTTCTGGCTACAAGAGTGTTGGTATGGGACTTTTAGCTGTTTCTGGAGTGAAAGACACAGTTGTTCTTGAGAAAGTGCGAAATGTGTCCCTCGAAGTTTGGGGAGGGGCACACAGCCCAGCATCTGCCTTTCACGTGAAAAAGTCTAAATGCCTAAGTCCGGTCGGAGGTGACTGCAAAAAAGGAAAGGAGAGATCCATAGTAGGGAAAGCTCTCCTTCCTCAATTGGGAAGAGCCAGCATCTGTGTTTTCCCACAGGACATCATGCTTGCGAGGCAGTCAGGCTTCGGATGTCTTGAAAGGATCTGGGCTCGGAAGGATCTGTGCATGGACATCTCCAAAAGCCAATTCTTGTGCTGCATAGCAGGGCCATCACTTAGATATTTAGTGACAGACAGAAGGCCTTTGCTATCCAAGAAAATGAGCAAAGCTTTGGCCGGAAGCAGCAGAAATGGTGGGAGAGAAAGGTCAATGAAAAGGGCAGGGACGATCGATATTTGAAATATTTCACAAACAGGGAAGGGGCACACATGCTGACCAATCAGAAAGGAAGCCGGTCAGGGCTGGTGAGTGCTGGCACAGTATGGGTCTGCAAAATGTGGGTTTTGTTTTCCCTTCCTCACTTCTGCTCTCCAAACCTTAGGTCAGATTTGGGCTTGGGGGAACAGGCAAGAAGCTCTACATTGGATATGAGGTTAACATTTTTAGACTAAAGCAGATGTTTTAATACAGAATGTGACTCTTTTATTTATTTACTATTTATTTGTTTTTATTAATTTTTTAAAATACTTATTTATTTTTGAGAGAAAGAGAGATGGAGGGAGGGAGAGGTGGAGGGAGAGGGAGACACAGAATCGGAAGCAGGTTCCAGGCTCTGAGCTGTCAGCACAGAGCCCAACCCAGGACTCCAACCCAGGAACCCAGAGATCGTGACCTGAGCCGAAGTTGGACGCTTCACTGACTGAACCACCCAGGTGCTCCAAAAGTGAACCTTTCTAAGTCATGGTGTCTGATGAGAGAAAATTCTATCCTACAGTGAGTTGCCAAGCTCTGGCGGGAGAAAATTAAAACTAAAGCTCTTTATAGCTTACTGAGTTGATCAAACTTACTAAACAGTTCATATTTATAGCACATTTGTTTTTATAAAACAATCATGAACTAGAGAGGGAAAAAAACTGACATGACCCTGGCCAGTGTTTTATAACAGAGATTTAGAGCTGAGGTCCACACAGGTGAAGGTTTGGCCAAAGTCACACACACAGTTCAATAGATGAAACACTCCCCAGAACACTGAATCCAGTACAGGGATCCTAGAGCAAGGCCAGACTCTCCCTTCGCTAACAGAATGGTATGTTGAACTGCTTAACATTACACAACACACATATGTGATTTGTCCTGTAAACAATGGGGAAAGGATAATTTGTTGTAGCCCCCAGGAGTAAACAGGATTTTTGGTAAGAGTCTAAAGAAAGCAAGGATAAAAGGAGGAAAAGCTTTATCTTATGTTGTTACAAGTTCACTTAGTTTGGAGAGGAAACGCTGTAGGGAAGCAAGCAGCCAGCAGAATACAATTATTAATGAAAGGAACCAGAGCCATACCAGAGAATTAGAGACCAGTTAGAGTAACAGCGATCTCCAAGGAATGGCCAGACAAAATATTGTGGATGATCCAGCAGAATTGGAAACAAGCCTTTTAATCAAACTAAGCCAACATAAGGGAAAGAATGGCTCACGTAGGGAAAAGGCTATTATTGAAGAGAGCAGCTTTTTCTTTTTTAAATGATTGATTCTAAACACTTCACCTTCCTTCAGTTTGTGCTTTTTTCTATTGTGCTCTACTTTGATGCTTGACATAGTCTCTTTTCCTTTGAAAATAAAAAAAAAAAAAAAGTTCTTGCCTCAGGGATAGGTCTCTTGTTCCGGAGAAGTTTAGGAAGAAATCTCAGTGGGGTAAGAACTAACTGGGATGTTAGCACTTCTCTCGTGGAGCTCGTGGTCTAAGGTAAATATACAGTCAAATAAAACAAATGTGGTAAATAACTGTGCACAAAATGACGAGTGAAGGGACACTGGGAGGTCCAAATGAGGCTGGAGAGAGGACAGGTAGTAATTTTAAAGAGTAGCCATGATTGTCACAGAAAGATACATGTCAGGTCAGGCTTGATTCAGACCCAGAACAAGAGTTAACCTGTGGCATACTCACCTGTCACGTGTCTTTTCCAACACGTAAAACCATAGTGGATTTTATGCTTTTAAAATACAAGTTCCTGGGGTGCCTGGGTGACTCAGTAGCTTAAGCGTCTGACTCTTGGTTTTGGCTCGGGTCATGATCTCACAGTTCGTGAGTTCAAGGCCCACACGGGGCTCTGCGCCCTGACAGGGTGGAGTCTGCTTGGCATTCTCTGTCTCCCTCTCCCTCTTACCCTCCTGCTTGCTCTCCACCTCTCTCCCAAAGTAAATAAATAAAATAAAAACTTAAAATGCAAGTTCTTTTTCTCCCCTTTCTACCCTTCTCTTAAAATGTCACTCCTACCTGCCACGCAGCTGGAGGCCGATAAAGTGGCTCGTTGCATCCGTGTAGGTTAACGTCGGCACTTCTTATCTCAAGAATCAAAACGAACAAAGGCCACATATGCCACCACAAACGAATTACTGCTCAGTTTGTTTGCTTGTGGATCCTCACAACTTTATTGGTGTCTTATCAATACAACTCTCAGTGTTTTTAACAGCTGGAAGATGACCGGTCCAGACTCGGTCCAGGGTTTTCATTTCTAGTTACACATGAGAATCATCAAGGAAGCTTTAAAAATGCAGATGCTGGCTAGGGTCCAGGACCAGAGATGTTGATTTAACTGGCCTCCGTGGGGCCAGGTATTAGTGTTTTTAGATGCTGTCCAGTGATGCTGAAGGTGCAAAGGTGTGCCAGGCGGTCTGCAGATGCTCTCAAAGGGACGTGCCAGGGGATTTAATCTCACAACACCATAACAAAGGCGTTGGGGATTCTCAGTGTGCGGAGAAGGAGGCTGTATTTCTGAGAGATGCCATGAGTTTCCCAGAGCCGCACCACTAGGGTGTAGAAGGGTGTATTTCATTTCTGACATCGTATTTGGAAATTGTGGGTTGGAAAAGCTAATTCAGTTCCACTCAAATAAAATGGTTTACTTGTGAAACGTTTTTCCACCATCTGTGCCTCTGAAAATAGAGTGGCAAGTTCCATTATGGAACTGTAGAAAGTTTGACCCCAAATGAACAACTGATAAAAAGTGAAATTAAATAACACACCCGATTTTGGAGAGTGGATCCCAAAATAGGTGTCTTGAAATTATTTCTGTTGTTTGCTTTTATATTTATACATTTCAAAGGAGAGATTCGGCAAACCCTTTTTTTTTTAATGTTTGAGGCAGCTTTTTTTTTTCATTATTTCCGAGCAAGATAAACCCAGACAGCACTAGAAATTTCATGCAATAGGTTTTCCTTCCTGATGATAACACTCAAGTAGTGTAAAATAAAACAAAAACTCATTTTGTTAAGAGATTTTAAATTATTGCTTTAGTTATAACTAAATTCCTAATATGGAGGGAATTATTACAGAGACTTAGACAACATGACTGCTTCCCACATTGTAATCATGTTACACCCTCGCACCTAGGTGAGTCTTGGCACACAAATCACTTTTTTTCAATCGAAAGGTAAGTCTTGTATGTGATAAAAAATAGAGAAGGTTAAAAAAACAAAGGATGATTGGCGTGCCTGGGTGACTCAGTTTGTTGGGCGTCTGACTTCGGCTCAGGTCATGATCTCACAGTTTGGGGGTTCGAGCTCCACGTCGGGCTCTGTGCTGACAGCCCAGAGCCTGGAGCCTGCTTCGGAGTCTGTGTCTCCCTCTCTCTCTGCCCCTCCCCTGCTCACACTCTGTCTCTCTCACTCTCAGAAGTGAATACAAATTTTTTTTTTAATTTAAAAAAAAAAGAAAAGGATGGTAGTGAAAAAAAAGTACAGTCTAGAACCATTTTTTCGCTCCTCCCCAGACGTAACCATTTTTGCCAGGCTTTGTTTTCTTCGTGTAGTTATCCTTCTGGCCATACTTCCTGCCTTGCCAAACATACAATGCATATACTTCTCTTTTCACACGAATAGCAGCAAACCAAAAATCCACACTGTTCGGCATCTTATTATTTTCACTGAGTGGTTCTTTCTTGGAAGTCATTCTCTGCCAGCACATGTGGACCTCATTCATGATCTTTAGTGACTGTATAGTGTTGGACTGTGTGGATGCACCATAGTTTACTCAGTCAGTACCCACTGTGGACATTTATGGGTTACAGCTTTTATGGTACTATGAACAATATTGCCCCATGCTCTGTGAAGTGTTTGAACGAACCTGCACTTTGGCCAATAATGTGTAAGTGTCTGTGTCTCTAAACTCTGGTCAAGTCTGTATTACCCCAGTTTGAACTTTTTATCTAAATCCAATAGGTGAAAAATGTTTGCTTATTGTTTCAATTTACATTTTGTACATGGGATAACATTGGCCAGGCATTCATAGTTAAAAGTAATTTCTATTTCTTTTTCTGTAAGCTGCCTAAACATGTTCTCACATCTGAAAAGGGCATTAAGGTGAGTAACAAAGCAGACACCCCTGTACCCATAACCTAGCTTCACTTGTAGAACATGACCCACGCTCATAGAACCTGTGGATTTTTCCCATCTTCTCATTACCTGAAAGTAATGACTATCCTAATTTTCTTTTACCATTGTCTTGCTTTACTCTCTCTCTCCCTCCCTCTCTCTATATCTATCTATCTATCTATCTATCTGATAGTTCTGTATGCTTTTAAGTTTATTTATATGAGATCAAACTATTTGTATTTATTTGAGACTTGATTTTTTTTTTTATTTCACTCAAAAATATTTTTATAATGTTCATCTATAACCATACCTGAGTTTTGGTGTCTTTTAAATGTTCCAAAATTTTTTCAGGTGTTATCTCTTCAGAGGTTACACCTCCTGTCCTACAATGCCTCATCCTGTTTCCATGTCTTTCCACTTATTTATAATATTTCCAATCACCTTAGTCCTTTATGTTACCTTTTAGAAAATGAGCATATCCATCGTCTGATACACTAAATCTCTTCAGCTATTTGATCAGCTCTTTGATTTATCCTTTAAAATTCTTACATCCAGTTTTAAATTTCTAAAATGTGTATTTGTTTCTTAATCTTATTTCCTTAGTCATTTTGCAGCCTTTTTTCCTTGCTTATATTTTAAGTCTTTTAACATTTTTTTAAATGTAGAAAGACAGCTGTTTTATAGTCTTCATTCGATCATGTTGATATCTGAAGTCCTGATAAATCTGATTCTGCTCTGCGATTTATTCTTACTATTAGACAGGGTACCTAAAACTCTTTGCTATTCTAAACAGCATCTTTTTTTTTTTTTTTTTTTTTTTACAATTCATCTTCTGTTACAAGTGTACAGAAATATAGTTGTTGCTGCTTATAAAACCGATTTTTATCCAGTGTTCTTGCTAAATTCATGAATTAATTCTAATTCTTTAACTCTATGTTCTTGGGGTTTTCTACATACGCAGCCATTTGTAAATGATAGCTTTCCAATCTTCCTTTGTACCTTTAGTTCTATCTTTTATTTCTATGCTTGCTTAATGCCATCAGCAACAGTATCTAGAGCAACATTTACAGAAATGACAATAACAGACATCCCCATCTAATTCTTAATCTCAAGTGCTTAGCTTTCAATATTTCACGGTTAAGTATCAGGTTTGCTATAACGTATTTATAGATACCCTTCAGTGGATGAAGTTAACTTTCTTCCATTACTAGTTTGCTAAGAGGCCTTTCTTCCTTTATCAAGAAAGAATATTAAATTTTATTATTATTTTCTTTTGCAGCCTCAGAAATATGGAATGATTTTCAGCTATTACTCAAATCGATGCAGATTGTGGTGTATTGTTATTTATACATAATGTTGGAGTCAACTTGCCAATTCTTGGTTTAGGAATTTTGTATCCATTTTTTCACACACACACACACACACACACCAACCGGCCTGCAATTTTCCCTTCTTGTTGTGTCACTTTTTGGTTTAGTATCAAAGTCCTGCTGGTCTACAAAAAAATGATTGGAGAAACATTTCCTACATTTCTATTCTTTGTAAGAGTTTTTGGCCTATTTGGTGATATTTCTTTCACAAATTTTTGGTAGAATTCACAGGGAAGCCATCTGCCTGCAGTTTTCTTTGTGGAAACATTTTTTTTTTTTAAACAGCTTTATTGAAGTGTAATTTACATACCATAAAATTCACTCATTTTAAGTATAAACCTCAATAATTTTTAGTAAACTTGCAGAATTTTCCAGCCATCATCAAAATCCAATTTTGGAATATTTTTGTTCACCTCAAAAATATTCTTCATGCCAATTTGTAGTCACTTTTATTCCCATCTCCGCCTCCCCCCCCCCCCCCGCCACCAGCCCCCAGTTCTAGGCAATTACGCAATTACTAATCTACTTTCTGTCTCTATAGATGTGCTGTTTCTGACCATTTGGTATTAGTGGAATTATACAATATGTGGCCTTTTGTCCTTAGCTTCTATTACTCAACATATTGCTTTTGAGGCTGTAACCTATGTGATTGTAACTTACGTTGAACACTATTCCATAATATGAAGACATCTTACATTGTTTATTCACCAGCTGATGGACTTTGGGTCATCCCACATTCTGGCTATTTCTAATATGAACATTTATGTACAAGGCTGTGTACACATATATTTTCATTCCTATGACTGGAATTGCTGGGTTATATGGTATAATTATGTTTAACATTTTAAGAAGATGCCAAACTGTTTTCCGAAGTGACTGCCTCATTTTACATTCCTTCAAGCGTTGTTCCGGTTTTCCACATCCTTCACAATAATTGTCATTACCTGTCTTTTGACTATAGCCTTCCAGGGGATGTGAAATGGTATCTCATGGTTTGATATGCATTTCCCTCATGACAGATGGCATTGAGCATCTTTTCATTTGCTTGTCTGCTATTTGTATATCTTCTGTAGGGCAATATTTATTCAAGTCCATTACCAATTTTTAAATTGGTCCACTTGCCTTCTTATGATAATAAGAGTCCTTAGTGTTCCTTATATATCCTGGATATAAGTCCTTTATCAGATACATTATTTGTGAACGTTTTTTCCAACTCTGGGCTTATTCATTCATTTGCTTCATGATATCTGTTGAAGCATAAAAGCTTTTTACTATAATCACGTCCAATTTATTATTTTTTCCTTTTATGGATCATGTCTTCAGTGTTATATCTTAGAACTATTTGCCTACCGCAAGGTCACAAAGTTTTTCTTCTATTTTGTTTTTGTACAAGTTTTATAGTTTTAACTGTAAAATGAAGTCTGTGATCTGTTTTGAGTTCATTGTTACATGGTGTCAGGTAAAGGCCTAAATTAAGCTTTTCATATGTAGATGTATAATTCTAAGTTAAAAAGATTGGAACTCCAAATGTCAACGAGGATATGGAACAAATGGAACTTGTGTGAATTATTGGTGGGAATATAGAATGGAAGAATCAATTTGAAAATGTATCTATCATTTCCTATAAAGTTTAACACCTTACCCAAGAAATTCCATTTTTTTTACCCAACGAATGAAAACATACATCCACAAGATAAGTTATACACGAATGTTCATAGCAGTGTTATTCATTATAGCCCTGTATTGGAAATGGCTGAGATATTGGAAAATAGAATTTAAACCGTGATGTCTTCTTATAATGGGATATACTACTCAAAAATAAAAAGGGGAAAATATTGTTACATGCAACTACACGGTCGTTTTCTACAACCATTATGCTGAGTGTAAGAGATCATCCAGAACAGCGTGCCTAGTCTATTATTCAATTAACGTACATTTTTAGAAAAAGCAAAACAACATGAATTTCCAGAAAAGGCAATAATCTATGGCGAGAGAAAATCAGAGCAATACTGGTCTCGAACTTAGAGAGGGTGAGTATTGATCAGAGAGAGTGTAAGAAAGCTTTCTGGAGTGAAGTGATGTTTTATTTCCTGATAGGGGTTTAAAACACTACAATGTATGCATTTGTCAAAACTCAGTGATTCGACACGTAAGATCACTGCATTTCACTAGGTGTAAATTTTATCTCAAAATGAAGAAAACTATCAAAAATTAAACTCTTTTTAAAGATATGCCTGCTGAATTTTGAATTGCATGAAACTATAAATAGCTTGATGGACTGATCGAGGCATGGCTGGATAGACAGATATGTCATAAAGTAAGTATAGTATAAAGTTAATAACAAAATCGAGGTGGTAGCTATATGGACAGTCACTGTAAAAATGTTTAACTTTGCTGTACATTTGAAAATTGTATAATAAAATACTTTGAAATAAAGGAAATCATGCATTCCATTGTTTCTTCAAACTGGAACTTCTTTAACTGCATCAGAAAGAAAAGAGAAACCTTGGATTCACTTCAAGATATGTCCCCAAAAGAGCTCTTTTTCCTCTTCAGACATTTGTCTGTGTTGCATGAGGAGAGGATATGAACCTTTAGCCAACATTTTATCTAAATTAATTAATCTCTTTAGGGAGGCTATTTGTTTAATCATGCTGATATCTAGAAGGCTTAAGAAGTATCTCAGTTAAATCATCCCTTTTGCTTATTGAAGGCAGTCAAAAACATTGGTTTTCGTTTGTTTGTTTGTTTTTGTTTAGAGATTTCCCTTTTATACATATTGCAACAAGTTCTGCATAAAACATTAATTGGAAATTTAAGAAAACGTTGCTTTTAAGGAAGTTAATGTCTTTATTTCAAAATTATTTGTTGGTTATTGAGTTATCATAGAGAATACCCCAAAAGATCCCATAATCCAAAGGAAAAGTTATTGTCTCTGTTCATTTAATCTGAAGGCATTTTATTTCTGATGTTTCCAATGATTCTACTCTCTCTTTACTTCATCATTCACAGAATGGTTTGGGGGCCATTCACAAAAATGGCTTAAGGCAGGCTTATGGCTCAAAATCAAGCAATCGTCATATCCATGAGGAATTTCAGATTTTCAGAAGAGAAGGCTCTTCCCTTTGATTTATTGTTAAAATACTAAATCATTTAATGAAAGATAAGTTCCACAAAACTTCTCTGCTAATGTTACAACTGTTTTCTTTTTTCCACATTACAATTTGTTTATGTCATTATTGATGTTAATTTTTACATGATTTCTAATTTGTACACTTGACTTTACATCAATAACATTTACTTATGTATATTACCCTGGAATGACCTCTTGTTTTGTGGTATAAGAGGGGCTATGAAACAAGGGAATAAAGATGGGCACAAACAAGTCTCTTTCCAAGAAAAATCAGGGAATGTAGTTGTGCAGACTTGACTTCCCGGGAACTGACAGCTTCCTCTCCCTTCCCTGTGGGATATCTAGGAGTGCTTGTCTTTCTTACTTTCATCTTTCCACATTTCCTAAAAAGGCTACAGAATCCAAAAAGATTGTAATTGTAAGCTCTGTGAATATGCAGCAGAGTTAAGGCCTGTTTTAAATGCATTGATATACTTAAGTAACAGTTATTTTTCAGGTATTCAAACTGAAGACAAGAATTAAATAGCCTCTTTTTCTAACATAGAAAAACTGTATCTCCTCTTTAGTAAAATGTTGTTAGGGCTTATCTTTTGTTGATTCCCCAAGAGAAAGAGAGTCGAAGGTCCTGATCAGAATTTGTGAGTCTACAGGGTACAAAAAAGGTTTGAGAATTGAAAGTTTGTCTTGGAGAGATCTGAACCCTTATAATAAATTCTTAATTACTTAGCTCCCTGTCTGTGTTTGCTTTTTCCCCAAAATAAATGTTATTTATTCCAGAGATGGACAGCTGGGTTTGTGGAATATGTGTGAAGTGTTGCTTAGATTGGAAATATTTCAGATCAAATAATATTGTCACAATATCTGTTGAACTAGTAGTCCTCTGAAATGGAGCAGGAGTTATGAATGGCTCTATCATCGTAACTTCTGGAAAAAAATAGACACTTCTGAAAGCAAGTATTTTATTATTGATTTATAGATAAAATATTAGATATTATTACTTCAAGACAACCCTTAACCAAAGACATTTTGTTTAACATAGTTGGTATTAAGCTAGTTGAATAGCAAAACTGAACAAAGAATTCCAAACCTAAAAAAAAAAAGAAAAAAAGAAAAAAGAAAAGAAAAGAAAAGAAAAAGAGGTAATGTGTTATACATGTAGACACAGCAGGAATTAGAGATAGGGGTGGGGTCAAGTGTAACATTTCTGAGTATGTCTCAGAAACCCTCAGCTGAGTTGGAACCCATGTATCAAACCAGGTGAAGACTCTTGAGTTTGGGTCCAGTAAAGCATTGAGGCAAACAAAGGCAGAAGGTCAGAGAGAGGAAGAAAAATAGATGTCGCCTCACTTATTCACGTGACACATTTTTACCAGGAGCTCATTGCCACCAACACTGTATATTCAACGTTGAGGAATATACACATAATCTTTGTAGCAGAGTCTCAGCAACATTTGAGGAATGCATACTAAATGAATTATTTACATAGGTTTGGGCAAGGCTTAAGGGAACCAACAAGGGACAGTGCTGGACTCTGAAAACCCATTACCACCTTAAGTGGAGGGAGTGGTTGCTCTGAGAGGGCTATTCGATAGGAACACTGGCACTGGTACAAGAAGGGTGCAGTCAAATCATGATGACTTAGAATACACAAGAGAAGACCTCCAACTCACTTCCTTCTTGTCCTTCTGTCTCCTGAGAAGGCCTTCCATTGGCCTTACCCAACCGGAAGTGAGAAGTCAAAGGAGCCTCTGATACAGTCCATATGGGTCAGGGTCTCAGGGTAGAGAGAAAAGTTCAGTGTAGACAGGGACACGGGCAGGAGGCAAGTGGAAGATACCCAGTATGGCCCCATTGAGCTTTCATTTTAGACAGTGGTTCTCAGCAAGAGGAGATTTTGCTTCCTCCAAGGGCATTTGGCAATATTTGGTGACATTTTTTTAATTGTCATGACTGAGGGGAGGGATGTCACCGGCTTTTTGTGGGTAGAGGCCACAAATGCTGCTAAACCTCATATAATGCACAGGCTTTGTGCCCGTGTTATGCACACACACGCACACACACATGAAATTGTCCAGCCTGAAATGTCCATAGTGCTGAGGTTGAGAAACTCTGTTTTAGTGCAGGAAAAACATATATTAGTCAAATGCTCACATAGGTGAATATACAATTATAAGCTGCAGTGTCCTATGAAAAAAGTCACCTGCTGCCTAAGGGTACAAGATCAGAGAAGTCTTCTGTTAAGTTAGGCTGATTAAACTAAGATTTGATCAGGGACAAGTCAAGCAAAAGAAGAGGAAGCGAAGAATAATCCTGGCAGAGGAAATATCATATTCAAATGCCTAAGGCAATAAGCAGAATGGAATATTCCAGGGCAGGAAGACAGGTGAGTTGGAAAGCAGAAAAAAAGGGGGAGCTTGGTGCAAAACTGGCTTGCTAGGCTGGGTCCAGATCCTGCAGGGAACTGGGGGCCATTTTAAAGTGTTGAGTGTATTTGAGCCACATAAAATAGCCAAAGCAAACAGGAACAACTAGGGTAAGTGGCCCTTTAGGAGGACATGGAGATGAATAGGTAATTAAAATAGCCTCTACGCCACCCAACCCCACTCCCACTCAAGAGGCAAAATGATGCAGTGATTAAGAGTATTCGATCTCTGGGGCCAAACTGCCTGGGCGTAAATTCTGGCCAATATTGATTACCTGTGTGACCGTGCAGTGTTAGGAGAAAAGGAGATAAGTAATTCTCTGATCCTGTTTCCCCTCTGACAAATAAATAGGGGTAATAATGGCATATACCATTATTGAAAATAATGTTAAGAAATAAGTTAAAAAGTGTTATAAGAAAATAAGTTAAAAAGGGAGTTTAGCCCAGCGTTTGGTACGTGGTCAAGATTTAATTATTAAAAATGATTATCATGATGATGGTTACTGTTGTTGGTGTTCCAGAAGAGGAGTCAGCAAATTATTCCCAGCCAGTCAAATGTGGTGGCTGCCTATTTTTGCAAATAAATTTTTATGGAACATAGTCATGCCTATTTGCTTGCATACCATCCATGGCTGCTTTCGCGTGACAATGGCAATTAAGTAATTGCAACGTACGCTGTATGGCCCACAAAGCTGAAAATATTTCCTATCTGGCTTTTTTTCAGAACAAGTTGGCAGACCCCTGTTCTAGGCTTAATCCCTACCTGCTCCATGAACCTTATCCTTCATGAGTTTATTCAATAGTTTTCTGATGACGTTGTAGCAACTGTCCTCAGATATTCTCAGTCCTCGTTCTACTTTCGGAAAGCGTATTAACCTTTGATTTCCAAGCAGCTGCCAGCGTTTCTAACTCTTTTCTAGTCTATCTGAATGAGAGTCTCTGAAAGAAGCCTCTTACTCTGCTAACTTCTCCAGTTCTGGTTAAAACAATACTCACCTTAGGGCTCCTGGGGGGGCTCAGCCTATTAGGTGTCTGACTCTTGTCTGGGTTCGGCTCAGGTCATGATCTCGTGGTTCATGGGTTCAAGCCCCATGTTGGGCTCTGCGCTGTCAGCGCACAATCTGCTTGGGATTTCTCTCTCCCTCTCTCTCTGCCAACCCTTCCTCCCCCGAGTAAATAAATAAACTTAAAAAAAAACCACGCACCTCACCTTACAATTCTGCTCTGGTTATTGCGACTGCAGTCTTAGCCTTCGTCAAGTAGAAATTGGTCCCATGAGCCTCCTACCGCCCACCTGGTTGATGGACCTATTCCCTGGTGGGCTTCACAAGAACCATGCCCTGCCATGTAGTCCTCCTGCTAGTCTGCGCCCGGAAGGAGTGAAATAAATAATAATAGCTACACTTACAGGGGAATCATTATGTGCCAGGCAACACTGTAAGGATATTTAATGGGTTATCACATTTAATCTTCACTCAGGTTATCCCCATTTTGTGGATTAGGAATCTGAGGCTCAAAGACGAAGCACCTTGTCCAGGGTCTCCCTGCCGGTCAGAGGTCTGAGCCCAGATAGTGACTGTGGAGCCCTTGCTCTTAACCTCCTCATCGTGAGAGCTGACGGCCACATTCTAGGCACGGGTGCCCGGACCAGGACGTCCTCATAAGCTGAAGAACAGGATGGAACAGGAAAAGTAACAAGCGCTCAGTAACACAAATAAGGAATCCGGTCCCTAGAGAGTTAAATCTTCATGCTCACAGGAGTCCAGATCTCCAGAAAACCCATCTAGGCTGCAGATTAAGGCGGCAACACCAAGAAGGCCCTCAAAAAATGGAGGCAAATTTAGCCTCAGCTAGAGAGATTTTTAGATGTTTTCAGCAAAAATCTGCAAGAATAACTAGCTTACCCCAGAGCTTGGAGCATCTAAATGGAGTTATTTGTCTGGATTGTGGTGCCCACTTACGTGTGTGTGTGTGTGTGTGTGAGTGTGTGTACGTATAAGCATACACACACACACACACACACACACACACAGAGTGGTATACAGCTTCTAATATCTCCTTTGAACTGTGGTGAAGGTGATAGTGTTCAAATTTTTTCATTTCTGCTGGAGAACCATATATATTGCTTTGTGCAGAGAAACTCATTTGAACTAGTCAAATAGAGGAAAATGAATCTTCCTGCTTCTGCTTCCCTGTTGTGCCTATTGATGGTAATTTGTACAGAGGTTTATCCTGCACGGTGCTTAGAAATGCCACGAACACTTACTTGCAGTTTACCTTTCCAGGACCAGGAAACCCCGGTAACAGATTTCTTTAGATCTGAAGATGAGGCTGTTTAATTTTCTGAACATATGTCATATTTTTGTCCTGTCACTCTGATAAACCTTTAAAAGCTTTTGTTGAGATGATGGCTCTTTAGATCCCAGGCGTGTGAAGGTGTATTTAGTTCAAGTACAACTAATCAATGATACTGAGATCTGTTTATCCAGGAGTTCACTAGGCACAATGGGGAGATAAAGTCATCCTTGGAGATGAAGTGTCATCTATAATATAAGCAGCAAACTGTCGGGCACACATCAGAACGATATCGAATGTAAAGGCACCATGAGTTTAGAGAAAAAAATTAGACAATAGAAGTTTACTTTCTAATGTTTGGGGAGGTTTGAATTTTAAACAGCAAACATTTATGGAGAAAAGACAACTCAGGGAACACAAATGTACATCGCTTTTGGTAAGTGGTGGTGAGATTGCTATGATCACAGTCATAAATCCATAGACATTTTCTCCAAATGGCAATTAAAAGTTGCTATATATTGGGGTACCTGGGTGGCTCAGTTGGCTAAGTGTCTGACTTCGGCTCAGGTCACGATCTCACGGTGCCTGGGTTTGAGCCCCGCGTCAGGCTCTATGCTGACAGCTCAGAACCTGGAGCCTGCTTCGGATTCTAGGTCTCCCTCTCTTTGCCCCTCCCCGGCTTGTGCTCTCTCTCTCTCTCTCTCTCTCAAAAATAAATAAATAAATATTAAAAAAAAAGTTGTTTTGTCTTGGGGTGCCTGGATGGCTCGGGTAAGTGTCTGCCTCTTGATTTTGGCTCAGATCACGATCTCACAGTTCGTGAGTTCGAACCCTGCATTGGGCTCTGAGCTGACAGTGCAAAGCCAGCTTGAGATTTTCTCTCTTTCTCTGCCCCTTCCCTGCTCACACTCTCTCTGTCTCTCTCCAAATAAATAAATAAACTTAAAAAAAAATAGTTGCTGAGGCACCTGGGTGCCTGACTTTGGCTCAACTCATGATCTTACAGTGTGTGAGATCAAGCCCATGTCAGGCTGTGCGCTGGCAGCTCGGAGCCTGGAGCCTGCCCTGGATTCTGTGTCACCCTCTCTTTCTCTGCCCCTCCTCTGCTTGTGCTCTGTCTCTTTCTCTCTCAAAAATAAATAAACATTAACAATTTTTTAAGTTGCTATGTATTGGGGCACCTGGGTAGCTCAGTAGGTTAAGTGTTCTACCTCTGGATTTCGGCTCAGGTCATGGTCTTATGGTTCCTGAGATGGAGCCCCATGTTGTGAGACTGAGACCTGCATTGGGCTCCATGCTGTCAGACTGCTTGGGATTCTCTCTCCCTTTTTCTCTGCCCCTTCTTACTTTCTCTCTCTCAAAATAAATAAATCAACTGAAAAAAATTTTTAATGTTTATTTATTTTTGAGAGAGAGAGAGAGAGAGCACGAGTGGGGGACGGGAAGAGAGAGAGGGAGACACAGAATCCAAAGCAGGCTCCTGGCTCTGAGCTGTCAGCACAGAGCCCGACGCAGGGCTCGAACCCACAAGCGGTGAGATCATGACCTGAGCCCAAGTCAGACACCCAACCGACTGAGCCACCCAGGCTCCCCAGTAAATCACCTTTAAAAAAAAGTTGCTATGTTTTTTACTACTAATTTTGTCAATTATAACTAGCTTTGCCATTTCATTGGTTCAAAATATGTTTCCTTTCGGTGTTGGAATCTCCTCATATCATTATTTTACAATTTCATGTTTTCTATTGAGTTACTTATTAAAAGTTCAATTCCAGCACAGGCTAGGGGTTTACCTAAGCAGGTTATATCAGAGGCAAAGCCATGAACCTCCAGGGGTATCCAATTCAGTCAAGTTGACAGAGGTGAGCAGGAAGCTGTAAGGCAATTTGTTACGATGCAAAGAGCAACTTAAGCCTTGAAATGAGGTATGAGAGAGGCCGCTTTGTGACCTCATACATTGCAGCCCTATTGATCCCACCACATTCCCATAGCTGGGCAAACTGGAGTGTATGGGGCTCTTAGATTGAAAAAAAACCCTCTGTGGTACTTAATCTCCTCCGTGTAGCAGGGGTATTCTCGAGGTGACTGCTGCTTTTCAATCTAGAAGGAAACCAGTAGAAACAACTTTCCCATGTCAGGAGCCTTTAGTAATACTCTCAAAAATAAGAACTAACGTCTACTGACGTATTATAGATGAAAATACTCACAATCCAGTATTTCTAAATAAATGCCCTTTAAAATGTATTTATTCTTAAAGTAACAGTAAATAAAACTTTGTTCTATGCTTTTAATTACTTAAAATAACATAGCCACTTATTTCTCTGCAAAAATTACTCTATATTTTTATTAAAAGCAATTAAACACTGATCCAGGGGGAAAATTGATAAACCTCACTATCTAAACATTTCTTGGGGCCAATATACCTGGATTTCAAAAAGAAAAAAGAAAAGAAAAAAATACTTGCGACATACATGATTGTGTTTAGGTTTAAATTTATCATAAAAATCAATTAAAAACATAGGAAAAAAAGGGGAAAAGAACACTAATAAAGACAATACAAAAAAAGAAAATACAAAAAGCTTAGGAAATATGAATAGATGTTCAGTTTCACTCCTAATTTAATATTAAAATTTAAAACTGTGAAATACAATTTTCAGTTTTATATTGGCCAAAAATGGTAATATATATCATTGGTGAGTATGGGGAAATGAACCATTCTAAACAATGTTAATAAAAATGTGCATTGGTACAATATCTTTGAGGCACACCTTAGAAATATCTTTCAGAATTTTAAATTCAGATACTGTCTAACCTGACAACTCTATTTCTAGGAATATATCCTATAGATATGCCTAACACACGTATGAAAGATATGTGTCCATTCTTATTAATAATAAGAGTCTAGAAATATTCTAAAATGCCCACTAATTGGAAAATGATTGGATAAATCATGGAATATTCACATAATGGATGACATTTCAGCCGTTTGTTTAAATGAATCACCTCACTAGGTACTGAAATACTGACATAGAATGCTTCCTGAGACACTAAGAGAAAAAAAAAGGACGCTGTGCACAATAAGCTGTGTAGAAAGTTCCAGAAAGTATGCTTAAGAAGCCTTAAATAGTAGTTCCCTATGGGACAATGTGTGATGGTAGGGATAATTATATTCACGGTGTACCTGTTATTTTGCATGTACATTTCCTACGTTAATTATAATACTACAGTCTAGTTAAGAATGAATAAAGTATACCATGCCAGCCTGGATAGCCTGCGTTCTATAGGCCTTTTAAGTTAATATCCCTCTAAGAAAAGTGGGGAAAAAGCACTTCGCTTGAATATGTAAAAAGGAAAGTACATGAAAAATGGATAGATAGATGGGAGCATCTGGCTACATGTGACGCTTAAATCTAGACATGTGGAGCATTTCACCAGTATCTTCAGGCAAACGATATATTTACCAGGCTCACTAGCTAGTTCCCTTTTCACGTGATTCATGCCAACTCCTCACCTTGGGTTAAAAGAACACAATTATTGCTAAAGGATTAACAGAAATACTCCTAAACATTTTGTGAGTGTAAAAGGGAGATTATGAAATTCTCTTCTGTGTTGCCAAATAGTTTTTTCGGTCTGGTGTATATTGGTGTTTACTTTCATAATTTTCCCAGCTGCCGTCAAGTGCAACGTGCTTTCTTCATTGTGATAATACATAGTCATTTGTTAACATTATCATAACCCAGGCTTAGCCTATGGTAGGTATACTTGATTTACTTGACATTTCGCTTAAGCTGTTTAAAGGTTGGTGGTTGTTTTTCTGAAGTCACTCTAATTCATAGGAGTTGTCACTTCCCTGTGGCTTCGTGGTTTCTGCTTTTCTCCTCACTGAGGTTTCTACTGAGTTCCGAAGAACCAGACATTTATTGAAAGCTCATGACTGTCAACTGGAAATAATCACTGTTGGTGAACTTTTAAAGAGCCCTCTTTTAAATGAGATGCACTTAGAATGCACCCGGATGAATAGATACAGGCTGCCTGTCCGCCACTTACTTTCTTGTCAGTGTCGATGTTAGTTGATTTCCAGTCTAGGACCTGAGCACATACCGAGTCCAAAAGTCTACTTTCTTTTCTGTTTTCAATGAGGACAATAAAAGCCAGTGCAGTTGGATTTTATACTCCAAGGTCCTCACGTCTTGTTGAATAAAAGTTGAGTTGAGTATTCCCAGACCACAAAACTCCATCTCATTCTCTCCCTTTTTCTAACTGGAAGTTACATACCCAAGATGAGCTTCCTGAACAGAAAACCATGTACATAATGAATATTTTAAAAACTTTTTTCTTGCCAAAACAGGGTCTTTTGATGTTATGGTTGTGTTCATATTCTCTCTCCCTTGTGGAATTCAGTATCAGAATCAATAAGGGATCAGAGCTACTTAATATTCTTTGTCCAGAAGCCTTACATATATAATTTGGTACCAAGGTGCACAAAAATAAAATCCTTGTGAAAGGCAACTAAAAACTAATAGGCTGGTTTTAAATAGAGTGCTGGTTCCAATCCAAACTGTGAAAAACAGAGCAATACATTGAAAGCAAAAAAGGCTTCGTTGTTGGAACACACCTTGAAAGATACCTATCCCCCCCCCCCTTTTTTTTTCAGGGGTTATTTTTAAGGGTGAATAAGACGCATGCAGGGTTCTGTGATTGCAGTGGAAATGAATGAGGTGCAATAGGCATGGGTCAAATAAACAGCACTTCTTTTTACAATTAGGTCCTTTGTCCGAGGTCTCAGCTGAGAGGCCAAATATTGAATGTTATTTGGATAAATGTGTCTCTCATCACAAGAAGTAGCCAGGAAAACAGCCATGAGGTGCTGCCCTAACAGCATCAGGAAGGCTGCAGGGCCCATGCCCACCATGGATGTGTTGTGTGAGAGTTCCTAGTGTTCTTAATCTGCTGTGTTTCATGAATACACAACCTGGAAAATAAAATAACGTAACACAAAAAGTAAAGTAAGAAAACAACAACAACAACAACAAAATAGCATGAAATACAAGCCTAACCAAAATCTACTAGGGGATAAAGAGTCTGAATGTATGGGCTGCAAATAAGATTTGCTTATCTAATTTTTTTTTTCTTTTACATTTATTTATTTTTGGGAGACAGAGAGAGACAGAGCACAAGTCGGGGAGGAGCAGAGAGAGAATGAGACGCAGAATCCGAAGCAGGCACCAGGCTCCGAGCTGTCTTCACAGAGCCCTACAGAGCCAGTTTTCAGGGGTGCCTGGGTGGCTCAGTCCGTTAAGCCTCTGACTCCGGCTCAGGTCATGATCTCACGGTTTGTGAGTTCGAGCCCCAAAGCGGGCTCTGTGCTGACAGCTCAGAGCCTGGAGCCTGCTATGGATTCTGTATCTCCTGCCCCTTCCCCTGCTCATACTCTGTCTCTGTCTCTCTCTCTCTCAAAAAAAAACAAAAAACAAAAACAAAACAAAACAAAAAACCATAAGCAAATAAACAGACATTAAAACAAAGATTTTAAAATAAAAAAACCAAACAGACCTAGTTTTCAAAATCACTTTCTGTAGGCTTAGAAAATTACCCGAACTTTTTACTTTTTCTGTTTCACAATCCCTTATCTAAAACTAATTTGGGCAGTCCTGTCTTGGAATTCAGATTTTTTTTAGTTTTATTTTGCTTTTGTTTTTTATATTAAATATAATTTATTGTCGCATTGATTTCCAAGATTATTTTTTCAAATGTTACAACGCCAGTACAGTGCATATGCACATATATGATATATAATGACCTTCAGTGGGGTCCGGGACAGCTCCCCCCAATCAAACGCATTAATTTTTACAATGAAAGCCATAGATCTTCACATTAAAGGGAGATAAATAGACTCGAAATAAGGTCGTATCAGTGCAAGTCAGGTTTTACCACTAAATAAATATGCTGCTAGTTTTTTTTTTAATTTGATCTTTAGAGTTTTTGTATTTTACAGTTGCGGAGAAGGAATCATGGGACTGTATTAAACTGGCACTGCACAGCGTGCAAGGTTATGTAAAAGCCTTTTTCAGCGTCACCAACAAAATTAATTACCGAATATCTTCTTTCCCATAACTTGGAATAACACAACTGGTGATGAGTTACAGGTTAGAAAGAATACAATGGAGCATAGGCAGTGGTACCAACTAAACACACAGCCCAAGTAGAATTCTCTGTTCCAGAAGCTGGGAAAACACGTGGGGCCAGAAAGCCAAATCAGCAGATTTGAACTGGATACCATTTCTGTGACAAAGTTAAGCCCCGTGCCTCTTGTTGAATTTGTGAGCTTTAATGGATATAATTGAACTTCGACCTCGAGGGTTAAAGTGTGGCCAAGACACCGGAGGTTATGTCGCCATTAGTGATCATTATCCTAATAGCTGCTCATCTGACATTTTTAGAAACCATCGGTGGTTTAGAATGGGGACAATTTTAATGAACAACGTTGGATTCAATGTTTCTGGTGACCTCATTGATTAACTGGAATCAGCTACATGACAGAAATTCATTATTAATTGGCCAGAATTTTTAAAAAGAGATGCGGTCTTAATGAACTTAGAACATGAGAAAAGTTACACGTTCAAGCAGGCTGCTTGAGGATAGAATAAAAAAAATGCCTTACGTGTCCAAACCGTTCTGTGAATTAAACCTACCTATTTTCTCTTGATGGTTTGAATGCACCAGCCGTCGCTTTCTGATAGTGAAGCAAAAGTATTGGACCACAGTGGAAAGCCCTGCTCAGAACACAGGGTACTTTTACGACTCAGCAGAAGTGGGAAACTTCCTAGGGAAATGTGCTTGGGAAGTCCCCACATGCCCACATGACAGAGATCAGTGAACCTTGTTAATGAAACCCACCTTCTCCCCCTCCACGACCTTCAGCCCTCATGTAGATGCACCTGACATGCAAAGCTATTGTCTTAGACCTTCTTTTAGACTGTCCTGACAAAGAACCATCACTTCCTGATATTCGAGTCTCTGCTTTGTTTCTGTATGAGTGTCCAGCTCCTGCTTCCCCACCCTCCCCACCCACATCGGCTTCGTGTGGTTATAAGGTATTTAGCGTCTTCAAACTGATTTCTGATTAAGCCAAAGTGTTAGTTGCTGTGCATCATCAAAGTCTTCTCCATCCTTCCCAAATGTCTGCATTAGTTCCCGTATTAAGGTAAAACAGACTAAACCCCAGGTAGAATCCATTATCATCTGGATCCACCTCAAAAAGTGGTGGATGGGAGAATGGAGTTGGGAATAATAAAAAGAGCTCGTCGTGGAGCACAGAATATCTTGGTACAAAGCCTGGCTTTCTCACTTACCAGCTGTCTAATCTTCAGCAGGCCACGTCACTTCTCCAGACTTGAAATTCCCCTCTGCTGAGATGGGAGATTATTGAATTAAATGGCCGTCAAGTCTTTCAACTTTCGAAGCTTATTAGACCTTGATTCTTTGTTTTTTTGGCAAATCTGCTCTCCGAGCTTCATTGGCCGCTGTCACTATGAAATAACAAAGCAGACCTTTCTGAATTGATTCCTGTCCCCTCCTAGCAAGTTGTTATCTACTGCTCACCCATGCCAGCTACTGGCCTTTCCTTCTTTGGCCTCTCCCCCAGACTAATTAAGTGAAGACCGTTTGTACATGTGTTCAATGTGGAAAGATAGTGGACATGAGATTATGTGTGTGTTTTTCCTAAGCCAGAAGCTTGAGCAATAATGTTTACTCATTCCAGGCTTACACTTGAGAATTGGTCAAAAGAGTCATTTACCTGGCAAAACCATAACTCAGTAGGAAATCACATTCATTGAAATGTTTTCTAAAACACATTTCTTGCTTCTTGGCTCCTAATAGTGCAATTTTGTTTCTCTGATTCTGCCTATGAGAGTAATTACTGGCACTTGGTGGGCTTGAAAAAAAGAAAGAAGGAGAAAGAGAGAAACATTTGTAAAGTTTTATTTTGCCCTCTGTTTTTATCATTATAAACTATGCAGTGGCAGTTTGTATGCGCTATTAGTTTGTGATTTGGTTTTTTGTTTGTTTGTTTGTTTGTTTTCTTTTTCTCCCTGCCTGACTGTACTCGCTATATCAGACTTGGAAGGAAAATAGATTAAGTCAATTCACAGCAAAGACATTGATATTTTAATAATATTTACTCATATTTACTAATATAAATTTCATCCAAACATGAAATTTAAGCAAAATGGATAGATGTTATTTAGGTAAATGAGCCCCCAATGGCACCAGCATCTGTGATTTTGTTCAAAAATTTGATTTGTCATCAAATATAACATCCATGTTATAAAATATATTTTTTAAACATATCACAACTAAGGGATTTTTATACTTTGTAAGAAAGGAAGCAATTGCTGTGGTATTTCAGAACCTATATCTTTTTTTTTACTGTAATAGTTGTTCACAGACTCTAAACAATATTTTAAAACAATCTCTCTGAAAGAAAATATTCAACTAAAGATAAGAGACAGCATTTATGTAAGTGAAATGTTACAAGATTTTTAAAATTAAAGTCATCTTTGAATTTTTCACAGCACAACGCAAAATAGAAATTTGCAAGCTTCCTGTCAGATCACTATGCTTTTACTCTTGAGCGAGGGGTTCAATAACACATCAGTGATCTTCCACATATATATGTAAAGTATTTAAATACTTTAATACCCCTAAAGCATTTGTTGACAAAAGGGAATGTTCCCACTCAAGGCATTTAAGAAAAAAGAAATTCCATCTGATGTATGTCCTCAAGAAAAAAACCAACCGAACTTGAGGTTCTGAGAAGCCTCAGGCAGGGGAAAGGAAAACAATCATAGTCAACAGTATTTTAAGGGAAGTAAAGCCAGATGCCATTTTAAATATCTGAAAAATTTGTCTGAAATCATCCAGTGTAGCCCCAACCAATTTGAAATCTGGGGCAAAAGCAGAAATTATAATTTGGCAATTGCTTGAACATGTTGAAATAGGGAATTTGTGCTTAGGGAAAAATTACCCACAGGATTTAGTGTTTAGAATTTTGACTTTTAGAAGGTTCGTTAATCTCTCCAGCACTTCATTTTTTGGTCAATGAAATGGGATATTTGCCAACTATCATACATGAGATTTGTGATATGAATGTAAGTAAATCTCTTAGAAATACAGAGAAAAATCATAAGTGCAAAAACCATGGTCATTTCCTTTTAAGTCCTCTTTTTGTTGATTTAAAAATAATAAAAGCAGGTCATGCATATTATAAAGACAAGTTAGGAAATAAATATCCCAGAATTTACATTTCTAAGAATATTTCAAGTCTAAATGGACCTCAGAGGCTTTTATGAGAGGAAATCCAGTTTTCCGTAGGACTCCTTTCCTAATTTCCTCTGGGAATCTCTGGTGCCAATGGAGGGCAGAATGAGAGTCCTACCCCACAGTTCCTACTCACCCTGCCCTGGGGGCTGGTGTTGCACTGTTTTGCTCCCCGTCTGCTCCTAGGACGGCCAGACTTCAGTTCCTTTCAGCCCCTGGTCTCCTCTGTGCTCTCTTCCTTCCTTCACCCATCAGTGACTTCGGGGGGGGGCGGGGAGGCGGTGTTTCTGCAGGGGTTTTCAATTTTTTTTAATGTTTACTTATTTTTGAGACAGAGAGAGAGAGAAACAGAGAGACAGAGTGCGAGTGGGGGAGAGGCAGAGAGAAAGAGGGAGACACAGAATCTGAAGCAGGTTCCAGGCTTTGAGCTGTCAGCACAGAGCCAATGTGGAGCTCCAACTCATGAACCCCAAGATCATGACCTGAGCCGAAGTCGGACACTTAACCAACTGAGCCACCCAGGCACCACCAGGGTTTTTAAATTAACATGACAGATTCTCCTTCCTAGTGTAAATACACAGAGAATCCAGGGTGTTGCTGGACTGAGGCTTAGGGAGACAGTAGCTCCGATTTTGGCCCAGCTTCACCCTTTGCTGTCACTCACAACAATGTTCTCTCAGGGACTCCCTTGTCTCCTAATAGCACAGCCCCTTGGGTGGCAGCCTGGCTCACCTAACAGGAACTTGGGTATTGTGATGGCCAATGGGGGTTGCTGCCCCGAGATAAGATGGAAAAGACTGTACAACCACAGACAGGGATTTCCTCACAGCCTTCTGACCCTGGACTCCACCTAGTGAGGACCTGACTCGTCCTTTTCCTTTCATTCCACAGAACACATGACCTGGCTCTGTTGAATCTGAGGTGATAGATGGGGCTGGACTGCTTTCTGTGGTGGTGGCTCGAGTCCTCTCTCACAGTGATCCTAGGCCTAAGCACTATTTCTATGATGGGAAGTTTCTGGAACAATCCATAGGAGGGTGACACAGCTGCTCCCCCAGAACCCCTCCCAGAGCACACCTAGCTTTGCCTCCCATGCTAATCTAATATATACTCTCACCTCCAACAAACTGAGGGCCTGAGTCGTCTTGCCAACTCTTCTCAAGCCTCTGCCTTCTATATCTGAGCTCTGTTAAGGTTCCTTGAAGATTTTTCTTGGGTTTTATTCTTTTCTCTTTTCCCACCCCTTTTCTAGGTGGTCACATCCATTCCTAAGGCTTTCAGATCTATCAACTTGCTGGTGACCACGTAATATGTCAATCCACTCAGAGCTCTCTTCTGACCTCCAACATGATGGTGGTTTGGAGGAGTGGGGATAACGAAAACGATCGTGTACGTCCGGAGTCTTGACCTATTTTGAAGCTTCCATTTGAAATGGGGAAGACTGTGGAAAGGACAGGTCTGGCAGGGAATATCCAGAGTTCAGTTGCGAGACGTCTGTTAGTCATGCAAGAGATGTTGAGAAGGCAGGTCTCCTGGAAATGAGGAGTTAGAACAGAGGTCTGAGAGTTGCCAACATCAAATGCATAGAATAGGACAAGGTGACAAGTAGAATAATATGCAGATATGTGGCATCTGTCCTTTACATATACATATACATATACATAACACATAACACATAACACATAACACATAACACATATTTGTGTTATGTTTGTGCATTTTACATATTTTATAGTAATTATAATATTTGTATAAATATGTATATTAGAATAAGGCCAACACATAAAAAAAATACATGTTGTTAATATTTCCAAGTCTTTTAATCACAGTGCACCATTACTTTTCAAAACGGCTATACAATTTACATCCCCTTCGTCTATCTACAAACGTATCCAATTCCTCTGAGAACGTTGCTTTTACGTAGGCATCACCTCCCTACTGGGTGTAAAATCACCAGGAACTAGCAAAGCACATATTTATCTGTAGGCCAAAGGATGGCACTTCTCCAAGATTATGAACAGTTCAGAGACATTTATTCTCATATACATGAGATGGGTAAGGGGATTTTGGCTTTGGGTTTAAAAGATTAACTCCAAAGCAACTGTCGTGGTTCAAACAGCTAGCTAGTGTGAAAATCTGATAGAGATCGAGATGACTGATAGTTCTTGAGGAGTAAGGAGGAGAATCAGGCTCCCTGATGTTGTCACATGCCGAATTGGGTTGGGTCCTTGCAGCGGCAAGAAAGCTAGCAAGTGAAACAAATTCCTTTAAGAAGATGGTATTCCATTTAAGAACAGATAATGGAGTTGTTTGTAAGCCCATGTTTTTGTTATTATTGCACCAACTATTGGTAAGGCTGTACTTGTAACTGATACAGATTTGAAAAACAGATTATTGTCACTTTTTGTTAGCTATTTTCTCTGCCCTTTACCCCGGTGACCCCATTCCTCCATTTTCAGGACGCCCGAGAGTTAGGTCGGTTTCCCACTAGCTTGGGAAATGAGCCAACACCTGATAAGTGATCGTTCTCACCAGGACAGCATTTTCAAGCAAGGGGAAGCCGTTGAAATTTATGGTAATACTATATCTTTAGAGAGTATCTTTCTCTTAGGAGTTTGTATTTTTATAGGCATTCAACTTGATTCTCCCCAGGACCCAGGAGAAACCCTTAACAGTAATGACATATACAAATACCTATAAACCTTAATGATAGATGCCCATATTGCCCTAGGAAGGAAATGTCTACCTTGAGTGTAGCCTTTCTCCTTAATGCAAAACTCTGCTGGAGAGATTCCATCACAGCTGCCTGACTGCCTCCTCCAAGCTTGAAAGGCTGAGCTGCTTCATGGGACTGAATGGTTTTCCCCTTCTAAAAAGTAAAGGAAATATTGTGCTCATTATTATTCCAATGTGGGAAACACCACTATAAAGATCGGTGGCTCAACAATTCAGTTCAACAACAATTTGTTGAGAGGCTACTATGTGCCGGGCCTTTTGGGACAGACACAGTCCGTGGCCAAAATTTTAGAGTGTGTCTAAGACATGGTGTCCAGCTATGGGTCAACAAAGCGGTACCAAGGACGTTGCATCAGAATTGGCTGGGGAGGCATTTGAACAGAGATTCCTGAGTCCTGCCTGAAGATAGCCTGATTCAACATGTCTTCAGTGGGTTCTAGGGTTTCGCTTTTTTAATAAAATCCATTTTGACTTAACAGGTGTTTTCCCGAGCTATCATCATATCTGAGAGTCATTGTTCTCATTGATTAGTTATGCAATGGCAGGATTATATTTTAAGCAATTGGGGAAAGTAAGCTGTTGGACTGATTGGGGAGCAGTATTGTGCAGGAGCTAAGGGTAGAGTTTGTGATCAGTCTGAATCTCTCCTTTCCCTCTTCCTAACTGTGAGACATTTGGCAAGCTTCTCAAATGCATTAGTAGTCAGCTTTAGCATGCAGTTCTCCTTGGTAAAGTAGAGATAATAAGTCTTGATTTTACAGGTTGCTTTGCTAATTAAATAAGATACCGCATGCAAAATGTCACATAGTGTCATTAGCGCTCTGTTAATGGCGGTTACTATCATTACTGCTATCATTGTTGGCAAAACTCAAAACAAAAATCAAACCACCCTTATTCACCCCCTTCATTAGAATATTGAACCTTGCAGTCATCAGCTCTATGATGACAGATATTAGACACACACACACACACACACACACACACACACGACTCACATGCACATGCACACAGTTAACGTATATAATGTCCATAAGTAGAAGGTTGACCAGTAGCACATTTCAAATATCATTCCTCTTTAGTCTTAATCTAATTTTTTGCTTTAAGGAATAAGTTAAAAGAAAACAGTCTTGTTCTCATGTGAGTTTCTAGGTTATTTTTCTTCCAGGCAAACGTTGGCATTATTAGTTTTGAATTCTTCTGGTGAGGGCATAGGCTCCCTTATCCATAAATATATTCAATGTTGTCATGGAAGGGCTGATCAGACCATACATTCTGGGTGAGGACTCTAGGTTTTCTCCCAAGGGAGACAGGAAAAGTGCAGGGGCACTTCCTGAAAAATCAATGGACATCACGTAGAAACTGCAGGAGAAAAATCCCTTAAGGCCTTTATGATATGTAGCTTGCTGCCTGGCAGTTTTAGGCATCACCAGTGAAGACAAGACGTGCCCCCTAGGGGAGAAAAAGAATGTAAATTCTAAGACCAGATGCAGAGCAGAGCCACTGCCAAGCCAGGAAGGAGAGGGTTAACAGAGCGAGAGGTTAGTTACCAGTTAACATTTATAAGGATGTTTTATGGACCGAGCAAGTAAAACAGGCTGGATTCCAGATGTCACAGCTGAGGTTACCAGCCTCTGGAGGGATCTCCAAATAATCCCTCTTAATTCCAGTTTCTTCAAAAGGCAGAAGGAAGAGGGAAAGAGTTGGAGGGAACAACGGGAGAGGCAAGGGGAGGGGGAAGGGAAGATGTGCCTATAGACAGTAAGAACAATGCACTTATCACTTAAAATGGTTCAAAAACTAGTTCTACAGATGTTTGCTTAAAAGTATGAAACAGGCATTCTCTGGTGTTCCTGCAACCATGTCATTGAGACATCATGATTTTAGTATTGTTTAATGTCTACGATACTATTCCTTAAAATATTCAATACTTCATTCATTTGTGCATTCTGGCATCCATTCGTGTATTTACCCAAAATTCCACGAGGCATTTTCTATAAGCCAAGCAAAGAGACGTTAGGTGTGTCTATGCCCTTTCGAGCTTGCGGTCTATTCGGGAGCAAAGAGATGGCCACATAATTATCCTAGGTTGAGAAAGGTAAGTATGAGAATGGACATGTGTGCAGGATGTGTGGAGCATAGAGGCTGCACCAAAGGCCATGAAGGCTTGGGAAGAATTCAGAGAAGGTGTATGATACGTTACTGTGTCTTAAAGGAGGACTGTAATTTTTGCAGCTGCACATGAGAGAATGAACAAGCCAGGCAGGAAGCAGGAACTGCTGGGCCTGGAGACTGAAGTAACATGAAATTGCTTGCAGAAAGTGAAGAATATTTCCATGAAGCTAGTCCATTGGGCACATCAGTTGGATATCCGCACGGGGGCAGCTGATTGGGATCATGCTGCGAGAGTAGACTCTGTCTCATGAAAATAAGAAAATCCAGAAAGTCATTAGGAACTTGGTAAGCTCATTCAGTATTTTGCACATATGTAATGGAGAAAGGAAAGGAGATGATCTAGGCAGTGGTAAAGAAAGAATTAATTAAAAAGGACATGAACATGAACTAGAAACCTGCCATCCTCCAGACGTTAGCACTGGGGCACTTCCATAGAGTATTTCCTTATAGGGTCCACAACCCTCCCACACAAACAATCTGTGTTGTAGCAATAATCCTCTCCGATTTCCAGATAAGGGAATTGAGGTCCATCAAGTTTATGCACCTTACCCAAGCTACCATGCCCATAAATGGCAGATATAGAATTCAGACCCAAGGTTTGACAAAAGGCCATGCCCTCTCTTCTTTATACTATGCTGCCCTTGGAGAACATAACTCTGGGTCAGGATTTCACTGGGCTTGAGGGGATAATGATGAAAATCTGTCGGTAACTTAAAAGGAGGCTTGAAACAACCGAGTGAAAAAGAGTCTAACTGCAACAACTGAATAAGACCCTGGATCTTAATCTTCCTGTCACAAAAGACAAAGAAGGATGGTCAGGATTAACGCAGTTGGCAATCTCAGCAACCCGCCATCAGCAGTACTCTCCGAGCACACGCTGAACAGCACTTAGTCCTAAGCAAGCCATTGTGACTGACAAGAGAAGTGCTCCGTCTTCTGAACATGCACAACACGGACGATTTTTACAAATGAATTATTCATTCAAAGCTTCCAACAAAAAACGCATTGCTTTTCATTCAGTGAGGGGGCTGCGAGGAGGGGGATTAGAAGTGCTGAGGTGACGGGAAGGATGTTGACGTTATTTAACAGACGGAGGTGCTATAATAATAAGCTTTAAGGTAACAGTTGCTAAATAAAGGCGAGCCTAGTGAAATATGCAATTAAAAAAGAATAGAAATTGATTGGTGAAAACAAGTCAAGGATCACAAATGCAAGTTGGTTTGGCACCTAACGTGTGAGAAGAATGTAAAGAAGAAACATATTTTCTGAAAATAGTTGTGGTTTCTTAAAAAGTCAGGTAATTATTAGAGCTTCAAATGAACTCTTTGATGAATACCGAGATGTATGTGCTAATATTATTAGGAAATTTACTAGCCACAGGAAATCTCAGGCAGATGATGCTTTAAAATTGATTTTTCCCCTAGAGGATAGAGGAAATTTGGGAATTGTCTTTCAAGGATCTCCTTAGGACACATAAATAAAATAGAAAAACATGGATCGGAAAAATTAAGGACACAAAAAGGAAAGGTCTTAATATTTGGAATTCTTACAAATCAATGAGAAAACTGTAAAAGTCCCAATTAAAATGGGTAAGGACATTAACAAGCAATTCACAAAAAGAAGAAATCAAACGGTCAATATAATTTCACATGAAAACATCCCCAAAAGCAATCATCACAAAAATTCAAATGAAAAGAACAATTTCAGATCCTCGTTATTTATTTAGGTAACCCAATGGACAGTATTAAAATGATGAGCCTTGGCAAGTTTGTTGAAGAAATGGGTATCATCGTACATTGTAGTTAGGAGTGAAATTTGTGTATATATTTCTGGAAGCTATTTTGGTAATAGTTCTTCGTAGGAATTGAGAAATTTGTAAACATATCCATTCAATAATTCATGTCTAGGAATTTCTTCTAAGAAGTAATGGACACAGTATGCAAATATTGGTGATTGACAGAATAGTTATCCAAATGAAGACCTTTCCCTGCAAAACCTACTTCAGTACTTACCACTGTGCTTTGATGGAGATAGTATCTCAGCCTTCACTAACTTCTTAGGCATTAATTAACTTACCAACTTGTAAGGAACGAGTGTGAAGGGATCAGAACACAAGTCTGCCTTCAGGCCCTGCATTTATTGTTTGTAGAAGAGAAGATTTCTTTAAAAACTCCCATTCAACTGGTTTGCCAGTTTAATGGACAATCTCCATTCCTTCCACAAAACACATGGATGGGTGTTCACTACATGCTGTGTGCCGGTCACGAGAAGACGTTCTTTTGTTGAGCCCAATAGAGTTGGCTTCTCCAGATGACTCCAGAAACAGTCAGTTGTGTTTCTCCCCATGCATGTATCCCAAATATAATGATCTCTGTCATTATGTAATCGAATTAAATATCGTGTAAATTCCAGTCCCTATAAGAGTGTGAGAAGGCAGGAGTTTTTGTTTCTATGAAAGTTAAGTTAAATACTTTGAATACACTCTCTACATTTGAGCTCCTTTAAAAACAAAACAAAACAAAACAAAACACTGTTGTGGAATTAAGTGGGAGCAAGATCGTTGTAAAGTATTAGGAAGAATTTATTAACTCAGTATTAATCATTTCATGATTAATGGCTGCATGTTTATTTCAGTTCCTCCTCCACTTAAAGTACTAATAAATAATATTTCTGGGGCACTATGGTAAGTGGAATAATGGTCCCCCAAAGATGAACACGCCCTAATCCCCAGAACCTGAGACTATGTTAGGTTACGTGACAAAGGGGAATTAAGGTTGCTAATAGTTTATCATACAACAGGGCGATTATCCTGATTATCTGGGCGGGCTCAATGTAATCAGAAGGGCTTTTTTAAAGTGGAAGAGGGAGATAGAAGAGAAGAGAATCAAGAAAGATGTGATAAAAGCCCCGAGTTTAGCATGATACCATGTGAGGACTCAACTGCCCTTGCTGGCTTTAAATGTGGAGAAAGTGGCCCAAAGCCACGGGATGAGGACGACTTCCAGCAACTGGAAAAAGGCAAAGAAATGGATTCTTCCTGGGAGCTTCCAAAAAAACAGCCCTGCTGGCACCTCAGTTCTAGCCCAATGAGACCCATGTTGAACTTCAGAGTAAGAAGAAGTGTGAGTTGTTTCATACTAAGTTTGTGGTTATTTGTTACAGGAGCAACAATACACTGCTATAAATGTATTTTTTTGAATTGTATGATTCTTTCAAATTTGCCTCTTTCCACAACGGCTTACTACAGTAAGATCTCAGAAGAGAGGAATACAGTGGATAAGAGTTGCCATTAATGTTAAGAGAAGAGAATGGGGCTGAGGGAACTGATGCAGAGTGCAGTGGTTTGAGGGCAGAGATCTAGAATCAGGCTGTCTGCCAGAGACCTATACTCTAAAGCCCTTGTAAAAGTACTGGTACTTTCTAACGACACCAGAAGTGCAGGACCTTCTAGAACATCTAAAGGAAAAGCGTTCTTACGGATCTAGGTTAATTTTTCCGAGCTGGCCACACCCTTCCCCTATTTGCATCTCCTACTTGGTCCACTTTGGGGGTTTGCTATACAGTTCCTGAGTCATTTTCTTCTTCCTCGTGACTTCTCATTTCTCTGACACTTTTTTTTTTCTCTTCTTGCCAGGTCCAATTCATCTCTTCATTTCTGCTCTAAGTTCTTTTCTATGAAATCTTCCCAGATTACTACAGCCTAGAGTGGTAATCTCTCCATTAGCCCTCCTGCAGGGTTATCTGACGTAAGAAATTCTCTCTGGAACAAATAAACGGATGAGCTCAGGGGAGAAGGGATGAAGTGTATGAAAGGTAGGAGACTACCTGGCTGAAGATTCCATAGGAATGCTGAGGCCCCTGAAGTCAGGAAGGGCATCTTCAGGTGATGAAAACTAATGGAAGAGTAATGAGCATTCACTTTGGGCCCAGGGAGACAGAAACAGGGACAGTGGGGATGGCTTTTAGAAATTGTTGTTGCTCTCTGTTGATGAAAATCCTGAAATCAGGTTTGTGGGCCTGTCTTTTCCATCATTATGACTATAAATTTCTTGAAGACAGAAATGAAATAGCATGTGGGCATTCCTACAGCACCCACCACAACACAGTGCCTTGCACATAGTCAGGTCTGAAAGATTATTGTTTCAAGTGTTACTCACTTGATTCGGAATGCTCGACACATAGGAATGGTCCACGGGAGCTAAGTAGGAATGCAGGAATTTACCTAATGACTATACAAATATAAAGAGAACAAGAAGACAAGGCACAGACTGGGACAAAAATGTTTACAAATTATTTGATCAAGTACTCTTATCTGAAAATACAGAAAGAACTTCTGAAACTCCATCATCAGATGGTGAACAACCGTCGTTTTGTAAAAAACGAGCAAAAGACTCAGACACCTCTTCAAAGAAGATATAAAGATGGCCAATAAGCCGATGAAAAGACGCTAAACATCATACTTCGGGAGGGAATTTTAAGTTAAACAGCACTGAGATGCCACTACGCCCCCTTGGAATGGCCCAAATCTAGAGCACGGAAACAACAAATGGTGACAAGGATGTAGAACAAAAGGAGCGCTCTCCTTCTTTGCTGGGGAATGCAAAGCGGTAGTCACTTTGGGAGAAAGTTTGTCAGTTTCTTACAAAACTAGATATACTCTGATCATACCATCCAATAATTATGCTTCCCGATGTTTGCCCAATGAGTTGGAAGCGTGCACATGCATGTTAGGCCAGCTTTATTCATCACGGTCAAAACTTGGAAGCGATCAAGATGTCCTTCACTGGGTGAATGGATAAACAGTGGTACATCTAGACAGTGGAATATCGTTCAGCACTAAAAAGAAATAAACTCTCAGGCCACAAAAAGACACAGAGGAAACTTCAATGAATATTACAAGTGAAAGTGGCCCATCTGAAAAAGTTACATAGTGTATGATTCTGACTATATGACATTCTGTGAATGGCAAAACTAAGGAGACAGTAAAAAGATGGGTGGTTGCCTGGGGCTAGCGAGGAGGGAAAGAATGAGTGAGTGAAGCCTAGCGGATTTCTAGGACAGTGAAATTACTCTGTGTGGTGCTATAGTGTAGACTGTGGGCTTTGGGTGATGATAATGACGTTGTCAATGTAGATTCATCAGTTATAACAATTGATGCCTGAAGTTGATGGTAGGAGAAGCTGCGGGTGGGGGGAACAGGGAACATATGGAACTCACTATACTTTCTGCAAATTGTGCTATGAACCTAAAAGTGCTCTAAAAAATAAAGTCTATTTGGGGCGCCTGGGTGGCTCAGACGGTTAAGCATCTGACTTCGGCTCAGGTCATGATCTCACGGTTTGTGGGTTTGACCCCCCCACGCCGGGCTCTGGGCTGAAAGCTCAGAGCCTGGAGCCTGCTTCGGATTCTGTGCCTCCCTGTCTCTGCCCCTGCCTCACTCGTGCTTCATCTCTCTCTCTCTCTCTCTCAAAAATAAATAAAAACTTTAAAAAATTTTAAAAAATAAAGTCTATTCATTAAATATACATAGGTGTATGTATACACATACTTGTGTTTTCTACATACATGAAACAAGTCCTATTGTCTAACTACCTTGCTCATATGGGGTGTTGGCCCTTTCAGGCGTAAGTAAAACGATCACAGCCTGTCACTGTTCTTCTGCCCTTTGGTATCAGTATCCCCCATGCATTGGACAAAGTTTTGGATCTTCAGTCTCCAAGGTTGGCTTTGCCCATTAGTGACTGAGACCTAAGTAAGTAAATGAACTTTGTGTTTTCACTTCTCATTGCGTAAAACGTTTCTGTTTTGTGCTTGGAATACATCCTCAAGTCTTCATGGGACTTATAAAACCCTCTGTAATCTGGCACCTGTCCACCTTTCAAGTCTCCCTTCTTGTTTCTCCTCACTTGCATGTGTTGTGCTCTCATCTCAGAGAAGTCTGGTCCATTATTTGACAATGTCACTTGCACTTCCCCCACCGGGCCCTTCACACTTGCTCCTCTCTTTCCACGCTATTCCCTCTCTCACCCATTGATTTCCCTTTGTATTCTCAACTGTATCTGCCCTTTGTATTTGCCAGGCTATTCAGAAGATTAAACATCAAATGAATACATAATGACAGGCTTTCTTGAAAACGAAGTACTTTATGTTTACGGAACTGCATTTGTGGAAATGCAAGTTACTCTGTAGGATCAGAAAAGACAATCCTTGAAGAAGTACAGCTGAACCAGGAAAGGGTCACTAGGACGAATTATACACATTAAAGAGACAGAGGGAAGAGCAGCATGGGGAATAGGGAGTAAAAACATAAGACTCCTTAGGGGTGCCTGGGTGGCTCAGTTGGTTGACCGATCGACTCTTGATTTCAGCTCAGTTCATGATCCCTGGGTCTTGGGTTCAAGCCCTGCCTCAGGCTCTGCATTGACTAGTGCGGAGAGTCTGCTTGGGTCTCTCTCTCTCTCTCTCTCTCTCTCGCTCTCTCTCCCTCTGACCCTTTCCTGCTTGTACCCTGTCTCTCTCTCTCTTTTTCTCTCTCTCTCTCAAAATAAATAAATAAATATTTAAACAAAATTAAAAAACAAAACAAAACAAACTCATAGACTGCTCAGATGGACTTGGGTCCAATTCCTAGTTCCTTATAACCATATGGCCTTGATAATTAACCTATCCAAGCCCCAGTTTCCTCACCTGTAAAACTGGGAACATGATCGTGTCATACCTGGTAGGGTTTTTGTAAAGATTATGAATGTAAACATTAACTCCATATTAAATCCTACCAGCATTATTATAGATTGCTTTATAGATACGTTGAATTCCATTGTCAGTGGGATAGCCAGTGTCCTAGAGAGCAGTTGCTTCTGAATTTCAGGAGCGAGATCTGGGTGGATGATTCTGGTTTGGGTTGCCTACATACACATAGAACTTGCAGTCCTGGGATGCAATGAGATGACCCAGGAAGGGCGTGAAGAATGAGAAGCTAACAGCCTTGGACCTCAGCATTGACAGATGGGAATTAAAAAAGAACCAGAAAAAGGGACTGAGAAAATGTCAGGAAAGGGAAGGCGTATTATATTTGAGGAAGAGAGATGACCGCTTTGGTGGAATCAGTAACCGTGTGACCTGCTCTGTATTCCAGGGCTGCCATGCATGTGAATAAAATTTTGCTTTAAGAAAATGACATATCACAGACCTCCCAGGGCTCCCGAGAAAGTCAAATTTCTGAATATTGTATCTGTGAAAGTCACGAGTCTCATGAACTTTAGGGACCCCCACTATGATCGACGTGTCTCTCGAAACAGAAGACTTAGTCATCTTTGTAGGACGGCACCGTTCATGACATCATTGGCAATAAAACTACCCAGGCTTTAAAAATAAATGTAAAATATAGAATTTTTCTTGACTACTGGTTCCTGCAGCAGTAAAATATATACTTTGAGTTACAGAGAGTTGTGGATGGTTTAATTAAAAGCTAGCACTCCATGAATATTACAGAGATAAGAGAACTGCAGCCAAGGGTGAGGTGCCTTATCTGAAAATGCAAACATAACAAGTGGTAATTTTATCTTCTGGATTGGATTTTTAAATAGAGTAGCTGTAATGCCCCATAAAGCAATACTCTCTCAATTTTTTAAAGTCGAGTTGGACCCCTCCTCTGCGTCCCTCTGCTGGATTGGAGCTCTGGCTGAGAAAAGAGGATGTGAAACTTGAAATGAGATCTTTGCATAACAAACACGTATGATTCATACCTGATGTGCAGCAAATCTGGTAATCTGCTAACAGCCATCTATGAACGGCCTGGCGATTTGTTGACACCTCATGGGTGCACCTAGGTTTAATCATACATAGAGGAGCAAAGTGTGTCTGTCCTCAAAGGGAATTGCCAGTGTCCACGGGCTAATGTCCATGCTGGCAGTCATGCAGTTACAGATAATTGCCATCGTGCAGGGCTTTGGGTAGGTGGGGTCACTCACTCAGTATACCGTGCTGTCTCCATTTCACCTGGTTGGGATCAAAAGGTGCTTTAGCTTGAAGTGAAATGAGCGAAATTGAGAAACAGAAAGCCAGAATCTCACCCCTCCTGGGCTACTAACACTGCTTTCCTAAGCTCGCAGTGTTTTTGACAGCTGCTCTGTCTGGCCTTTGAAATTGCATTCAAATCCTTCCCTGAAAGTCCTCTGACAGTAACCAATCTCGTATGGTGAGGGCAGCTTGAGACTGAAAAAGGAACATATAACTGTGATGGGCCTATTGAATATACTAGAAGCCATCTTAAAGTGGAATAATACAATTGGTTTCAAAAGCTACACTTCCCCCCAAAAGTCACCAGCAAGGGTAAATTGGATGGGAATGCGTAAAAATTGAGTTCCTTGGGCTTTTTTTTTTTCCCCTGTGACTTGGTACTAGTAAATTTTCCTCAATCTCCTTTATTTCCTGGCCTGCTCTTCTCTCATTCATGTACTGAACTAGAATATAAACAGCTGGTTCGTCTGCAATCCATTATGACATTTATAATACCGCCATCCCCATAAAGACAAGGTTTATTGTTAGGGATGTGCTATTTCCAGAGTCTAACAACTTGTTATCTGGCAGATTATATATCCGGATTTTTAATTTATAATTCATCACAGTTTGGTCCATTTGAAACTAACCCAAAAAGACACAAATATGGGTTTTTTTTTTTTTCTTTTAAGAGTAACAATTGAAACATGACCAGTTATTCAGAATGAACCTGCTCCCTTTGTCTCTTTGGGGTGAAAATATTACTTTTAGCCCGTTCCTAGGTTTACACATGCTGTACATTATGATTCTGATACTTCCCTCCTGGTATTTATACTTTTATTCATACACTGGGAAATTGACAAGGCATTGTAAATAGTCTTTCAAGAATCCTATCTTAGGAACTGTATACCAAAGAGGGGAATGATCAGTTGTTTCTACCTTAATAGGTTTAAAACCTCAGTCGGGGGCAGGGGGTGGGGGGGAAGTATGTCTTTTTAACTAATACCGTGTCACCTTCTTAATCATGCTGATTCTGAATAATCAGCCTCTATGGACGTTGCAGAGCCAGAATCTATAGCTCTGTCTCTCTCAGGGGTGGTTGGGGGGCGGGGGGAGTTTATTGTTACGGAGCCTGACAGGAGAGAGCTCTGGCAGGTTAATTGCTACAGCAGGACTAGCTGGGAGTTTGCTGGTGATATATAGCGACTAAAGGGACTGAGGGGGATTGACTCTGCCTGTTACAGCACAAATATCTTCATGCGCCTCAGGTTTCTCAGAAAGATATGAGAAATAAGTGTTCGCTGTTCATTTTCTGTCTGCACAATACAAATAGCCTCCGGCTGAACATGGCGACTACGGCACAGAGACTTAAAAAAAAAAAAAAAGGAAATTTGCAAATTAACGTTATTAGAAACATTCCTGCCTGAAAGTGCTGAAAATCAATTTCAATATATTTTGCATTTTAATGAATTGCCAAAGAGATAAATCAGCTGTGTTTGAGGAATGCTTGCCTAGCAATGATGTTTTCTTATCACATCTTGTCTTAACTGATAGCATTTAAAATGAAACCAGTGTTAATTGAAGGCGTGGGAAATGTAACTGCTAGTTAATGAAGTAAATGCATGCTCGTTATGCAGAATAGAAATTCGCTGTTAATGTGCTAACTCTAACATTGTGTTCCTGCTGGATGGTCCCTGTTTCCAAAGTGGTAATACTCAATATTATAAATGATTGAAAGGCAAAGCAACATTGTTGCCTGAACTAAAGCTAAGGGCCAGGGTGTTTTGATTCCCCTGTGGAAACAGAATGCAAATACTGTTGTTTTTGTTTAACACCATGAACAACAAATTTCAACTCCTGAGCCTTCAAGGAGCCTTGGTTTAAGGCAGAATTTCACACTTCCTTCCTATTAAGAAAATAAACAACCTAACTTTTCAATCTATATCAGCTGTTTGCCCTGTTTAAAATTACCTCACTGGAAGAGTAAGTGGGTTTGTGTTCATATTTTTGAGGTTGCCTTGTCAGTAGTCACTCAGCACACAGTATGTTCTCACCCAAATATGAATGAATGAATGAATGAATGGTGCCCTCCTTTGATCTCTCTTGTCTCTGAACCCCAAAGAAATCATGACATTTCCCACTGTGTATGTATATAGGTTTAACAAACATGTAACACTCTTTATATACCCACACTCTGTATTAGCATATATAGAATGTAACTGCATTTTTTAGTATATCTTCTGCAAGAATATAATCTATCTCCAACTTTGTATTGTTCTTGCTAATTGCATGTCACTCTCCTGTAGGTCATATGGTTTCTTTCTTTCTTTCTTTCTTCCTTCCTTTATTTCTTTTTTTTAATTATGAAAAGCAAAATAAATAAGGCAATCTCTTTCTTGGGAAATAATTTCTTGAAAAGTAACAAATTAGATATCATTCGGCAAACTGAAATTAGATAGCAGCAAAGGAGGCAATTTATATTATCTTATGTACCATAGAGTGTCTTAAGTCTAGAGGTTGCTGGGGTATCCTATTTTCTATCAATAAAATGGAAAATCTTAGCTTATGAAATCATTTGGTTGATGCAAGACTTGCTCTCCAAAATGCAAGAAGTTTTTCTTTCTACTTAAAATTTTAATCTCATCACCAGTGAGTCAAATAACTAAACATCAAAATTTTAATTGTGAGGAAATCATAATTATTTAACTTTATGTAGCAATTAATGAGAAACATACTTCCTAATGGATAGAAAATATGCCCATTAGATATTGATCATGGAAAACTGAGGAGATCTGATACAGTGTGTCATATGCTGAACAAACGGGGTCTTGTAAGTAAGTTATCAGGGATAACAAGGCTGTCTTTATAATTAAGATTAAAGTGAGAAACAATTCTGATGCCTACTTGTTCATGTGTAATTTATAATTACTTTTATGTGTGGGATCTTTCAAAGTCCATTATCCCCCCTAAAGTTCATCTCAAAACAGAAAATACCTTTCTGTTTTTACAAGTCTCTCTGGTGCCACCTCCATTGCCTCTGCATTGTTGTTCACCCCCAGAGCAAGGAGGTCTCTGTGGAGTGGGAAGAGAGGAAAGAGACATTTCCCAGTGCATCATTTCTGGTCCTTTGCTCAGTGATGGGGAAGCAGCTAATTGCCGAGGCCACGGACTTGGGTCATTTGGAAAGTGAATGTCAAAAAACAATGAGGTTGTGTATTCCAGAGGATGCACTTGCGTATCTTGATGGATTGTTTTTGCTTTGCTCATTGGTATACCCCCAACACTGGAAAAAAGTGCTCACAGTTCTGTTGTGCTGGCCATCTGGGCTGCCACTCGATGCAGTAGCATGTTCTGGTGCCGCCTCGGGGCGAGTGGTTGCACTTGGAGCTTCAGAGGACAGTGTGGTCCATGAAGATATGACCAGTGGTGTAACTGACAAGGTCCTGGCCTTCAGACACAAAACTTCAAGTCAAATCCCACCTTTACCATTCACTCACTGTATGTTCCCCAACAAACAATGGGAAAAGTAATGCTTGCTTTGTAAGTCCTATACGGTTATTATGTGGGATAAAAATGTATATCACTATGATACAAGATAGTCACCAAGAGCACAGAAATAGTAGTCGTCATCGTTTCACAAAAAGTGGAGCTTTTAGGTTAACTTTGAAGAATCAACAAAGGCCTTTTTGTAACATGTGATGTTGACCTGTAATGTCTAAATCTGAAGATTTATCTCATGTTATGTAAAAATTCTTTGTGATTATAGCTGGTAGAATTAAATGCCTTGCGTTCATTTTATTTTTTTTTAATATTTGGACAAAAGTGTATATAGCATAGAGTTAACTCTCTCTTTCTGTTAACATCAGGGCTGTATTTATTAATTTGTTAACATCTTCCCACCATGATTATCTCATGCAGCCATGGAATGAGTCAAAGGTAAACCCCTCACACAACTAAACTTTTTGAATATCATATATAAAACAGGGAGTCACTTAATAAACATAAGGTGTTAAAGTGATGAATTCTTCCTGTAAACCCAAGGGTAGAGAGCCTTTGAAAATTAATCTAATTCCTCCTGATACACTTTTCTAGAAAGATCATGACATGATCTGCAGTCAAGCTGGCTTTGAAAACCATTGCAAGCAGCTATTTTTTCTGACCATTTAAAATGCCGATTCCAGGTGTCAGAAGGGCAATTGGCCTGGACCTGTATTGGAAACCCTACTGCATAAATGCCTTGGGAGTTTTTCATTTTATTGATTTCATTTAATTTAATATGAGCAGTATTTTAAAGTAGATACAAAAAAAAATAAACAATACTTTAAACTTATCTAGCACCTTACACATGTCTAATTAAAGCAATACACATAGTATTTTTAGACAGTCTTACTGAGGTATAATTGATATTTTAAAAATGGGTGTAGGAACTGAATATAATTTGACGAGTTTGGAAATTTGCATACACCTGGGAAACCATCACCAGCATCAGGGTAAAAACTGTACCCATCGCCTCCAAGAGTTTCCTCCTGCTGCTGTGGGTTTTGCTTGTTTGTCTGGGGGAGGTAGGAACACTTAACGTGAGATCTACGCTTTCAAAGCAATTTTAAGTATACAATACTGAATTGTTAGCTATAAGCACTATGTCGTACAGCAGATCTCTAGAATTTATTCATCTTACAAACTGAAACCTTATGCGTGTCTAACAATTCCCCATTTTCTCCTACCCCCAAGTCCTGACCACCACCATCAACTCTGTTTCTATGAGTTTCACTATTTTAGACACCTCATATAAGTGGAATCATACAGTATTTATCCTTCCGTGACCAGCTTATTTCCCTTCATGTAATATCTTCCAGGTTCATCGACATCACGTATGGTAGGATCTCCTTTTTTAAGGTGAATAATGTTCCACGGTATGTATACACCATATTTTCTTCATCTGTTCATCGGTCAATGGACATTTAGTTTGATCCCATATCTTGTCTGTTTGTGAACAATGCTGCAAAGAAAATGAGATTGCAAGTATCTCTTCGAGATTCTGATTTCAATTCTTTTGGATGTATGTCTAGAAGTAGGATTACTGGATCATGTGGTAGTTCTCCTTTTAATTTTTTGAGGAACCTCCGTACTGTTTTCCATAGCTGCTGCATGATTTATATTCCTACCGATAGTGTATAAGTGCCCAATTTTTCCACATTCTCAGCAACACTTGATGCCTTTTGTTGTCTGATAATAGCGATCTTAACAGACATGGGATGATGTCTCATTGTAATTTTGATTTGCATTTCCCTGATAATGAGTGATGCTGAGCACCTTTTTATTTACCTGTTGGCTATTTATATATATATATATATATATATATATATATATATATATATTTATACACACATATATATATACACACATATATATATTATACATATATAATACACAATATATATATATATATATATATAGAGAGAAATGTCTATTCAAGCCCTTTGCCCACTTTGTAATCATTATTTATTAATTTGTCATTTTTTTTTGCTGTTAAGCTATAGAAATTCCTTACATATTTCGGACATTAATCTCTCATCAGATATATGGTTTGCAAATAGTTTCTCCCATTTCATAGGTTGCCTTTTCATTCTGTTGATGGTTTCCTTTGCTGTGTGGAAGCTTTTTAGTTTGATGTAGCCCCATTTGTCTATTTTTGCGTTTGTTGCCTGTGCTTTGGTGTCATATCTAAGAAATCACTACCAAGACAGATGTCAAAAACTTTTCCTTTATGTTTTCTTCTAGGAGTTTTACAGTTTGGGGTTTTACATTTAAGCCTTTCGTCAATTTTGAGTTGATATATTTTTTAAAAAATTTTTAAAGTTTATTTATTTTTGAGAGAGAGAGAGCGAGAGAGAGTACGTGCACAAGTCGGGGAGGGGCAGAGAGAGAGAGAGAGAGAGAGAGAGGGAGACACAGAATCCAAAGTAGGCTCCAGGTTCTGAACTGTCAGCACAGAGCTGGACGTGGGGCTTAAATTCACAAACCGTGAGATCATGACCTGAGCCGAAGTTGGATGCCCAACCGACTGAGCCACCCAGGCACCCCTTGAGTTGATATTTGTATATGGTATAAGGAAAGAGTCTAATTTTATTCTTTTGCATGTGGATACTCAGTTTTCAGCACCATTTGTTGAAGAGACCATCCTTTTCCCATTGGGTATTCTTGGCACCCTTGTCAAAGATCAGTTGCCTGTTTATGTGTGGGTTTATTTCTGATGTGTCTATTCTGTTTTCCTGGTCTGCATTTCTGTCTTTATGCCAGTACCATACTGTCTTAATTATTCTACCTTTGTAACGTATTTTGAGATCAGGATGTGTGATGCCTTCAGCTTTTTTCTTCTTTCTTAAGACTGCTTTGGCTATTTAAGGTCTTTTGGGTTTTTTTTTTAATTTTTTTTTAACGTTTATTTATTTTTGAGACAGAGAGAGACAGAGCATGAACGGGGGAGGGTCAGAGAGAGGGAGACACAGAATCCGAAACAGGCTCCAAGCTCTGAGCTGTCAGCACAGAGCCTGACTCGGGGCTCAAACTCACGGACCGTGAGATCATGACCTGAGCCGAAGTCGGCCGCTTAACCGGCTGAGCCACCCAGGTGCCCCTATTTAAGGTCTTTTGAATTTTAGAATTTTTTATCCTATTTCTGTAAAAAATGTCATTGAGATTTTAATGGGAATAGTGTGGACTTTGTAGATTGCTTTGGGTAGTATGGTCCCACGTTCATGGACCAGAATAGTCAATATTGTTTAAATGTCCATATACATAGTATTTTAAACATAAAAGTAAAAATATAAAGCAATACAATACTTATTTTAAAAATGAAACAAAGAAAGTTCATGTCTATGTTGCAGTTTTATTTTAAGAGTATTTCCAAAGTATCTGCTTTCCTTTTCTCCTTCCCTCCCCCAAACCTCTTTCCCCAAAACCATACCGTATACTTTCCCATTGTAGCATACTTTTTAAAACTTGGCTAGGGAAGGGTTACCTATTATTTATTATTGCATTTAAAGAATGGCAAAGAGGGAAGAAATGGACTTTCTCAAAGAAGATGGATATTAGCATAAGTATTATTTCCTCATAAAATTATCTTTTGTCTCCACCTTCCATTTATAATGCTGTTAGTGATTTTGTTTGTTTGTTCCTTTCAACTTTTAGCTTAAGAGTTAAAGCTAACAGTATATCCAAAAAAAAAAAAAAAAAAAAGACTTGAAATTTTACATCTCCAGTGCAGCCATGGTTTTAATATTGGTTTCCGAAACAGGTGACGGCAAAGTCTTACCAAATAGCCATAGCCATATTATTGGTTTGTTCAGGACCCTCTGGGTGGTACTCACTTTGCAGGACAGCCAACAGTGAATCAGCTGTAGTTGATGACCCGTATCTCTTACAAAATGACAAAATCATTAGATTCCCCAAGAAGAGGAATATTCATTCGCACGGATCAATTTATTGTCAAGTAAAATAGAGAATTTCTAGAATTCTAGAATCCTAGAATTAGGATTACTACCTTTAGGAATGATCTTAAAATTATTTCCCCTAGCTTCTCCTTGTTGGCATCTGGTCAGCCATAGCTTTAATGAATGTCTCCAATTCCTCCACCATCTCAACATCTATACTCTTAAGTATGCACTCACTGGGGGCAGATTGCCCTTGCCTGATCTTTGCATTTGGGCTTGGCCATAGGACTTTTTTTGTCTCGTGACGTGTGGTCAGAAGTGACAGTGTGCCAGTTATAAGCTTGGACTGTAAGAGGTCCTGTGTGTCTACCTACGTTGTTGACCTTCGACAACCTCATGAGAAAAAACAATCCTGGTTTGCTTGCTGGTCCACGATGTGTACAACACACACATTATAGACCTGAACCTGCAGACTGGCAGCAAGAAATACCACAGTCCCTCCTGTCCTGTCACTCCAGGAGAATCGATGGTTGGTGCATAAGCCACTGAGATGTCTTTGATTGCTTGTTACACAGCAGTATTGTAGCAATTGTTGACGGACACGAGGACTTTGATGAGCCAAAGTTTATTTTGAAGTGGCTATTTACAAAATGTTAGATTTAAGCTTAAGATAATGTCATGTTTCCAGTCTTAATATTAAATATGCATTCTGGGCTATATAATGTTTTCAGCTTCTAAGTTACATAGCTGGGATAGTTACTGATTTCATCTCTTGGGCAATTTCATTGTCTATTAATAGGAACACATATGAAGCTCCAAGAGAAAGAGGACTTTACTTGATTAGCAATGACTGGAACAGGCAGGTATATATACTACATATTTTCATATACTGTCAAAATAGTAATATTGACTCTGATTTTTCTCTTAGATCCTCAAATCCAGAGTTGCATTTCATCAGTGGTCAGGCTGGTCTCATAACACATAGATCAGAGGATCAAAGCATTACAGGCTAATTCTGTTTTGAAACAGCATAATAGAGAGCATTAGACTGGGAGTTGGAAGGTCTGAGACCTACCATTTGTTATGCTACCAATTACCTGGTCTACCTCGGAAAAAACCTCTTAATAACTACTGAGCCACAGATCCCATAAGACTATAAAGTTCTACAATTTTCTGATTCTAGACATTTCACTTAGCTGTGTCAATTCATAGTACCATCAGAAAATGAAATTCTGACAATAATGTCATTAATGTGTACGTGTGGGAGAAACTGAGGAGGTGTCTACAGAGACTTTTGTGAGAGATACTCAAAAGTATCTCTCCGGTAAGACTGACTTAAGAAAGGACATACATGAAAGATGAAAAGAGAGCCATGTGACAAAAGGGAAATGATATTAATAAAGCTAAAGCTCAGAAGGAGTAAACTTCTGAGAAATGATAGATTTACAGTCAGAGGAGTTATGATGAGAATAAGAACAAAGATGTTATCGGCTGGTTGGCTGGAGTACCAAAGACCTAGGCAAGACCCTACCATGGACCCTGTGCCTTTAGAGGGTCCTACTGTGGTCTGCCTCTTAAAGAGATCGTGAGGTTTATTTAGAGTGATGCCTATAAGGACCAGATTCTTTGTTCCTAGACCATGATTCAGGGAGCTTGGGACTCTGAAACTTCCTGCCCCAGAGCCTTAAGCCTGCCGCACAGGCTTCTTCCCTGGATCTGTCCTCACAAGTGTAAATGCCCAATACTAGGGATGTTTTCAGGGGATGGGTCATCATTTGGATGTGTGCACTGAAGCTTGTGTGAAGGTATCCAGGCTGGGAAGAGAAGTGAGGTGGGCCAAGGGCCAGTGTCTGGGTCACGTAATCTGGGTAGTCACAGATCCCTGCACAGAAAAAGACCCTTGCCTCAGTTTAATGCTCTGCTATCAATGTCTTGATATTCTTAATGATTTCATTTTTGAGTTTGTGTCTCAGAGGTGAAGTCTAATAAGACTGTGGAGCATGCATGTAAGCAGAGGAGATATGTGCAGTATGCATGTTCACCCCTGTCCCTTGCCGCCCTATGTGCATACCAGCCTTCAGAATGCCCCAGGAGCTCATAATCCCAGGGGATCCACAAGACACTGGAGTTCAGTGAGACTCAAAGCAAGGGTAGGTAAGCCAGTTAGTGACTGCATGAGAGCACTGACCTCCCTGAGGGGTCATGCTTTCCATTTGAACTAGAACTGGATTTAAATGCATAAGGAAAGCACTGGTGTTCTAAGAAACACGAATAATCAAGGGATCCTATCCTATTCTTTCTTATTCATGTTACGTCTCTTTATCAGCCAAACACTTACACTGAAAGTGATGATGGGGGCGCCTGGGTGGCTCAGTTGGTTGAGCGTCCGACTTCAGCTCGGGTCATGAGCTCACGGCTCGGCTCGTGAGTTTGAGCCCTGCATTGTGCTGATGGCTCGGAGCCTGGAGCCTGCTTCGGAGTCTGTGTCTCCCTCTCTCCCCTGGCAGACCTCTCCCCTGCTCACGCTCTGTCTCTCCCTCTCTCTCAAAAATAAATAAACATAATAAAAAAATTTTAAAAAAAGAAAGTGATGATCTAGAAAGAAGAAAGAAAGATGGGGTGATCAATATGGTTTCTTTCCCGCCCAACCCTTTCTTACTTCAGTAAGCTGAAGGCAGAAATTTGGGGGGGATGTGTACATATGAAAAAGTGAACTAAAAATGTTGAATTAATTTCGTGGAATGTTTTTACTGTTGAGGTAACAAAAATATACATATGTATGTATGAGCTGCTAAATATAAATCATGTGATTCAGGTGATTCTGCATACAAGTTAAATGCTCTCATACTTGCATTTAAAATTGGCATTACACAATATGAAAAGGTAGAATATAAAGATTTTACAATATAAAGATATTCACGTTTAAAATTGACATTTCAGGGGCACCCAGGTGGCTCAGTCAGTTGAGCATCCAACTTCGGCTTAGGTCATGGTCTCATGGCTTGTGGGTTCGAGTCCCGTATCGGGTTCTGTGCTGATAGCTCAGAGCCTGGAACCCCCTTCGGATTCTGTGTCTCCCTGTCTCTCTCTACCCCTCCCCTGCTCATGCTCTGTCTCTCTCTGTCTCTCAAAAATAAATAAACATTAAAAATATTTTAAATGGCATTGCATAATAAAAGCATATAAAATTCATGCTAATAATGTAAACTTAATTTTTCTTTACTCAAATAGCAAATACAAAACCGCCGTGACAGGCTGAGAGAGAGAGAATGAGACATGGCAGAAGAGAGGGAAAGGCTTCATATTTTAATATCTTTAATGATACTTGTTTTACTTTGTGAGTAATAGGCCTTAACTTTGATTTTTGCACTGCGCTCTACAAATTATATAGCCTATCTTGGGTGTGCCATGGGTTGGAAGTCCTTGATGAGAGCTAGCTCCCACTGTGTCTAAATTCTAACCAGCCCTTCCAAGTTCTTCTTAAGGCATATTTGTCAAAGTAAGAAGATAGAACATACTTAACAGATTTGGGTAGACATTTCATTCTAAATATTTGAATATATGATATGCGGTTCCATATTTTCTCTTGCTCCTGGTCCCGCAATTATTATGTGTGGGCTTACTGTGTGAAGTCAACAGGACGATGAGAATGAAAGATAGGGAGGAGTTTGGGGTTTTTTTTGAGAAGAGGAAGCACTGACACAGACTGCTGGTTGTTTCCATCGTATCCAATGGTGCCAATGTCCAGAAAAGTAGAGGAACATATATAGGTCTGAAAAATGAATGTAAGCCCTTACATGGGGAAATGGAGCTCGTGGGGAAATGGAGGTGGCTGTGACTAGGCACAGGATGGAAAGACGAGTCAAAGCAAGAGTTGGACTGGGAGTCGCCATCAAGAGATTGGTTAGGGGGCAACTCTGGAGTGGTGCTTTCAAAAAGAAAAACAGCCGTACCTGCCCAGCATGGCTTGTTTGGCAGGTTAACTCCAGCATTAGAGTCTGGCTGAAGTGTGAATAAGCTGCCTGAGCCTTCAGAGTTACCTTCTACTCTTCTCCTACATTCTGAATGTTATATGATCAAAGGTGTAAAGCCCTTGAAGAAGAGCAATGTCCAGGAAAGTCAGCCAAGGAGTTTTGCTGACAGGTAGAGCTGCAAACCCAGTTGGGGTTGGGCAGCACATAGGGGAGTTCAAGCCAAGATCCATCCACTCTGAGGCAAATTCCTCTCCTTAAAGTCACTGAGAGGGTCACAAAATAGAGCCTCGGCTTTGGCCTCCATCCCTGAGTGCACATTAACCATCTAGGCAAGTCATACCCCAGGCTACTTAGTGGGAACCTACAAGCAGGATGACCACATAATTTATCGCCCAAATCAGGACACTTTTGAGCATGAAATTCATTACTATTTGGGCTCAGTGGATATATGTGTCCATTGTACGTGTCCCAGGCCAACCAGGATACTTGGAAATCTACCCGAAAGTTGCATTTTGTAAACTTTTAAAAAGCACGTTTCTGGATGAACAAATTAGGAAAAAAGTATTCCCCACAAGGTGAACTTTTTTTTTTTTTTTAATTTAAAGGCACAATATCTGGGCAGAAAAATTAGAAATAGGCATTTAATTTGGAGTCAAGAATTAGGAAACGACAGCACTATATGGCCTGGCTTGACAAGGGGATAGCACCTTTGGATGAAGAAAAGTTCATTTTGATTTCTGAGAGGATGCAGTGCATCAACTTGGTGATGGAACACTCGTACCTGTCAGGTCCCCTGGTCCCATCAACCAGTCTGTTTATGCAACATTCAATTGGCATAATCAGACGTGGAGGTCCTGCTTGTGACCACAAAGGAATATGAGCTCTAAGAAATATACCAGGATATTGGAGGAGCACACCTAAGAAACACGTATAAAAAAGACAGTATATTGAAATAATACATTCAGATTTAACTAAAAATAAATAGTGCCAGATTTTACAATCAACATATGAAATGTGTGCATCAAAATATGGGAGAATATCCATAATGTGAAGCGGGAACAACCATTTTTAAGGGAAAAAAAAATTTGTGATCATTAAAGTCTCCAAGATTAAGGCCAATGAAGTGTGCCAAACAAAATAGGAAAGAGAAAAAAAAAACCCACTTGGAGAAAATTTATAAGGAAGACTAAGACCGTCACAAAAAGAAAAAGGTAAAAAGTCCCAGAGAGAAGAATGAATAGGTAAACTGTAACCCAATAAGTTCTTGATCACAAATACAGGTCAGAAGATAAGGGAGTAATAATGGCAAATGTTTGAAGCAAGTAAGTGTGAATCTAGAATTTTATGTCCTGCTTAATTCTCATTTGAATACAAAAATGACAGTGAAGACATTCTCAGGCACACAAAGCATCAGGAGGATTGTCATATAAAAACTTCCTTTGAGGCACCTGGGTGGCTCAGTTGGTTGAGTGTCCAACTTCGGCTCAGGTCATGGTCTTGCAGTTGGTGAGTTTGAGCCTAACATTGGGCTCTATGCAGATAGCTCAGAGTCTGGAGCCTGCTTTAGATTCTGTGTCTCCCTCCCTCTCTGCCCCTCCCTCGCTTGTGGTCTCTCTCTCTCTCTCTCTCTCTCTCTCTCTCTCTCTCTCAAAAATAAATAGACATTTAAAAAATTTTTAAAAACTCTCTTTTGAAAACACTCACTATAAAATATGTCATTCATAACTAAATAAGTGAATTCAGTAATGTCCTATGAAATATATAGGAAGTATGATAATATGATTTATTTTCTTAAAAACCTCAAAGATCAAGTCAATGGGGCATGTCCATATCAATTCAGAACTAAAATTCTTGAGAATGAGGGGGAGTGTGTGAATAGGTAAGGGGAGGCCAAAGAAAGGAAAAATCATGTTAGGTTACTTTTCTTATTTAAAGAACATTATAGATTGATGGTTGAAACATTCATAGGAAGAAATGAATATAAGCATATGCCTTTATAAATTGCATTTAACCACCAAAAGAAAGAATGTATAATTTATAAATAAAAAAAAAAAGTCTACCCAATGGAAGGCCACATGGAGGGGGAAAAAAGTAGAATGAAATGAAATGTGAGAAATAGAAAATATGAAGTTAAGTCATCAAGGGGCACCTGGGTGGCTCAGTCGGTTAAGTATCCGACTCTTGGTTTCGGCTCAGGTCATCATCTCATGGCTTGTGAGATTGAGCCCCTCATTGGGCTCCGCACTGAGAGTGTGGAGCCTGCTTGGGATTCTTACTCTCCCTCTCTCTCTCTCTGCCCCTCCCCTGCTTGCTCTCTGTCTCTCTCAAAATAAATCCATAAGTAAATACTAAATAAAAGTGAAATCGTCAAAATAAATCCTAATATATTGAATACAGTAAATGTAAACAAATTGAATTCAGTTACCGAAAGACCGGATGAAGAATACAAAATCTAACAACACGTTGTCTACACAATTCGTCTTTAAAATAATAGGACAAATAAGTTGGCCGTAATAATTTTAAAAAGATGTATCACCAACATGAGCTATAAGAAATCCAGTGTAGGGGTGGATGGGTGGCTCAGTGGGTTAGGTGTCCAACTCTTGATTTCAGCTCAGGACAGGATCTCACAGTTGGTGAGATTGAGCCCTGTGTTGGTCTCTGCCCTGACAGCAGGGAGCCTGCTTGACATTCTCTCTCTCCCTCTCTCTCTGCCCCTCCCTCTCCCTCAAAATAAATAAACATTAAAAAAAAAAAAAGGAATCCCGTGTAGTGATTTAAAAGTAAAATAGAATTTATGGTAAAATACATCATAAGACATAGAAAGATTATAAATTCTGGTAAAAAGCTATCAAGAAAATATAATAATCATGAATAGATATTTATCTAAATAGAGTGTAAAGTATGTGGTAAAACAACTGCTAGAAGCATAAGGTAAAATGAAAAATTTTTTAAATTAAAAATTAAAAAAGTGGTATTTTGATGCAAATTTCTTAGAACCAGATGGATCAAGCAGACCAAAAAAAAAAATAAGCAAAAATAAAAGTTTGAATGAATCTATTAATAAGTTCAAACTAAGTTATTCAGGGAGAAATTTACATTCAACAACAACAAAAAATACCACATATTTTCCATGTTACATGACAGTTTCATAAAAAGTTATCAGAAACAAATAATAAACACATTGTTTTATTTTATTTTGTTTATTTTGTTTATTTGTTTTAATGTTTATTTATTTTTGAGAGAGAGGGAGAGACAGAGCACAAGCAGGGCAGAGAGGGAGGGAGACACAGAATCTGAAGCAGGCTTCAGGCTCTGAGCTGTTACCACAAAACCCAACTTAACCAACCGACCGTGAGATAATGACCTGGGCCGAAGTCAGCCCCCCAAATGACTGAGCCACCCAGGTGCCCCAAAACACATTGTTTTAAAGAAAAAAATAACACATCATGTAAAATGTATTCTGCTATAATAATGGTATATGCATAAAATCAATAGGAAAAGAACTGATATAATTTCACGTATCTGATTATTAAAAACACATTTTAAAATCTTATGCAATGACTCTTGAGTTAAAAAAGGAAATCAAGAAAAAATCCTATATACCTAAAACTAAATGACAAAGAAAACATTAGAAGTCAAAATTTGTATGACTCAGTTAAAGTAGTACTCAGGTTTAAGTACATGTTTGTTAAGAAATAACAGATTAAAAGCAAATTACATAAGTCTTCTGCCCCAGAAACTGGGTGAAAAATATAACTGCTTTTTTAAAAGAATTCCATACGTTATAAATGTAAGAACATAAGTCTCTAAAAGAGAGATTCTCCCCCCAAAAAACCAAAACAAACAAAAAACGCTTGTTTTTTGAAAGATTCGTAAGATAACAAGACTATCAAAGACTAGCAAAGACTGTCAAAGAAATCCAAAAGGGAGCAAATCAAACAATCAAAATACCAAATGAAAAATGTGAAAGATACTACATATAATAATATATATGTCTATATAACCCAAAATGAATACAATACCCAGAGAGAGAAAAATTTTAATCTGTAAAAGAAAAAAATTTGAAATAAGAGAAAGAACTTATTCATGGACAGCATAGCCTAACATTGTATATATATATGTATATACATATATATATACGTATATATATATACACATATATGTATATGTATATATACATATATATTGTATAAAATGAATACAATACCCAGAGAGAGAAAAATTTTAATCTGTAAAAGAAAAAAATTTGAAATAAGAGAAAGAACTTATTCATGGACAGCATAGCCTAACATTTTATATATATATACGTATATATATGTGTATATATATATATATATATATATATAATTCACAGGTTGTGAATTCAGTCCACACACAATGAAAATTTTGAGGAATTTGAGAAATTAAAATTCATATGTGGCTGTCAAAGGGGAGGTTTATGGGGAACTTTAAAAAAATTGAAGAAGGTGAAATTACCCAACATGACAAGACAATATTTTAGTAATGAAGCCAGTATGGTATACTAGTGCAGAAACTAACGTGCCAAAATGGCATATAACGCTTCAGTCAGGGAGAAATATAGTATACTCCACACATGTGATTTTAATTTTTGGCAAACTTTTCAAAAAAAGAAATGTGATATAAATCTTAACATATTTTTAATAATTTAATAATTAATTAATTTATTTATTTATTGGATAGAGGGAGAGAGATCACACACAGGGGAGGGGTTGAGGGAGGGGCAGAGAGAGAACCAAGCAGGCTCCACACAGCACAGGACTCGATCCTGGATTGAGCTGAAATCGAGAGTCAGACACTCAAAAGAAAAAAAGAGTCAGAGGCTCAACCCACTGAGCCACCCAGGTGCCCCTTAATGTATTTTATTTAACCGAATGCAACCAAATGCTATCATCTTAACATGTAATCAATATAAAAATTCAATGAGCTACTTTACAAGTTTTTCAACTAAGTCTGAAATCTGATACACTGTCCTCCTAACAAATCTCAAGTGTTCAAAAGCTGTAAGAGGCTAGTGACTACCAACATATTGGAGAGTATTAAGTCAAAACTGACCCACATATTCATGGCACTACAGTAAAAAACGTGAAAAGTCCCAATTGTTTGGTATGTAATGTTGGGAAAAATAATGTGTTTTATGGAGAAGAATAAACCTGGATTTTACCTCACCCCATACAGAAGTAAACTCAAATGGAAATGAAATGGAGACATCCATGTGAATGGCAAAACTATCAAGTTAAAAGAAGAAAACAGGAGGGGGTTCTGTGCCCTATGAGTGGACAAAGATTCCTTCAATAGAACCTAAAAAAATAAAAATAAAAATAAAAAATAAATCATGAAGTAAACAATGTCCCAGATTGATTATATAAATATCAAGATTTTCTACTCAATAAGGAACTTCAAAATTAAAATTAAGACACAGTTGCTAAACTGGCTGGGAAAAGAAATGTATAATGTTCAAAAAAAAAAAAAAAGACAAAAATTCCAGCAAATCAAAAAGAAGACAGGAAACCCAAAGGAAAAAGGGCATGAATAAGCAATTGGAGAAGAGAGAAAGTCAGAATAACACTGATTCTATTTCATATCTCCTTCCTGGACTTTTAAATTTATTTCTTTATCTTGAGAGAGAGCGCGCATGCGCCTGAGTGGGGGAGGGGCAGAGACAGAGAATCCCAAGCAGGCTTCCCGATGTCATCGCGGAGCCTAATGCCAGGCTCCAGCTCAGAACTGTGAGATCATATCTGAGCAGAAATCAAGAGTTGGAGGCTTAAATGACTGAGCTACCCAGGTCCCCCTCCTTCCCGGACTTTTAAGACCAAATGGTCATATGACTTTAGACTCTCCCTTCTAATTGCTCTGCACACAGCTGTAGTGTTAAACATGCCCTGAGACCAATGAATGGAGGTCCCAGGAGGTGCTGTTGTGCTTCTTTCTTTAGTTGGCTGCAGTGTGAAGCTTGGCTTTTCCCCTGTAACGTGGGGTTTTCATCAACACAAACTGGGATTCGTTTCTTTTCCCATTGACTGCTGTCAATGTATTTTTTTTAACTGTATGACCCTTTCACGTTGGCCTCTTTCAATAAATGACTTTGCAATCAATTCTTAGAAGAAAAAAAAAAAAAAGGGGAAACGCAGAGGCGTGATTACTACTGAAACAAGAAAATCTATTGTATGCTGAAATATTATATTCTATAAAGAGGGATGAGTCAATAGGGTGAGTGAATATGTTACATTAAGTATAAATGCATTGTTTTAGATGCATTGTGTATATGTGTTTGCCTGGGAGTTCTGATCATGTAGCAGTTGGAATGGTATTCACTTAATATATATTATGAAGCATTTTCCAATGGTAGTATCTAACCAGTATGACCCGAGATTTTAGGGAACTAGGGTTGTTTTTGTTTTGTTTTGTTTTTACCCTCCAATATGTCAGAGACCACAGTTGGTGTAGATCCTCATAATATTCTGGTGGGTATATACCTCGCACATACCTGTGTTGAAAATAAACACAAATTATATTGTCTGTTTAATTTTGTTTTAGTACTTACTTTCTATTGCTTTAAGTTAGAGTGGGTATTTTTGTAGTGGTCCTCTAGCAAGTTATTAAACCAAAAACCTATTGTGTGGAAAACTCAAGGTGGCTGTGAAGTTTTTCACTTCTCTGTCGAGGAAGAAAAGAGGAAAGCTGGGTTTCAACAGTAGTAAATTAGACACAGATATTTCATGGAAGTCTCTGCACCCTTAGGGTACAGAGGATGAACTGAAAAGAGGAAAGCAAAAATTGGAGGGAAAACAAAGTGAAAATTTGTTTAGAATGAGCTATATATAATGAGATATATATATATATGGACAATACTTATACAGCCATATATTATGTATATGTTTATGTATATGTGTACGTATATGTATATGCAGCAGACTAAAGGTTAGTTACAAAATGTCAATAGCTAATGTAAGGGGCTTTTACATTTTATTTCTATTTATTTATTCTAAAACTGGCTGTATGTCAGAATCACTTGTGGAGGCCAAAAATAAATAAATAAATAAAATCCAGATGCTCAAGTCCTATCTCTAAAGATTCTCATTCAATGGAGTCTGGATTTCCTCTATGTTTGCAGACCTCTACAGGTGATTGTGATGTGGCGTATGGCCACAATTTAAAGCCCCTGCTTTAAATAAACAATACCTAATTATATTATCATTTTATGGTTATATTAATAGGTTGTACACCTGATGGTTAAGGCTGATGTCAAATGCACTCCCCACTCGGAAAAAAAAAAAAAAAAAGAACTAGTACTTTCTACTGCCACTTGGTGGCAGCATACATATATTTCAAGGGCAATTATTGTAGGAGGCCAATTTAATAAAACATTTTAGAATTGGAAGACCACATAGAGATCACCTAGTCAAGCTTCCAACTTTGATAGCTGTGAAAACTAAGGCCTTATAGATGAAATGGTTTATCTCCAAAGAGAGTTAGTAAAATTATGAAAGAAAAAATATCTCTGAAATTTAATTTAGTACTATTTCTACTCATCTCTAGTAATTGCTCAAACTTCAGTGTGGCAGATTAGGGATTGAATTCTTGCTCGAACTTACTGGTTGTGTGTGTTTTGGTAAGTCATTAAAATATTTTGAACCTCACTTTCCACATCTGTAAAATAGTGAGCGTTGACTAATACAGAGTATGAGAGCTATTGCACTGTTCTTAATGTACAGAAGTACTTGAAACTTTTTGGCTCTCATCCCTCTTAAACAACTTCTATCCACTTATCAATAAAAATGTCTTTCAGCTAGCAAACCATCCCCGAGATGACAACATTTTGGCAAGAGATGTGGGATTTTTTTCTTTACTGGGTTTCCTTAGACCTGATATTTGAATAGCACTTACACATCAACATCCCTTGTTTGTGTTATACTGATGAATTTGAAAGAAGAATTCTTATAAGACATAGGCAGGAATTAAGCTGCCTGACTCTCAAAAAATAGAATTTGATAGGTGGTAGCTAAAATCATAAACAGCATTTTGACAGGAAGTCCATATTGGATATGAGTAACCTAGACTCTTCTACTGTTAAGAAAAGTTAGAATCGTTTTCAAATTTGTTTTAAAGGTCAGTTATTTTCATCTGACTCATTTAAGCAAACTGACAAGAAAAAGCAGAAAAAAAAACCCTTCTGAATCCTTACTTTAAAGGCTTTTGAAATAAATCAAATAACATTTTTTTTACAACATTGCCCAAACCTTCATTATTGAATTGGGTGAGGTTTACCAATGATCATGCTTTCACATTATCTCCATTTTCACTTTCTTCAAATGAATGGACCTAATAGATGTGCAGTTAAAACAGAGCTTCAGTCTCAACTAAGTTTTATATGTGAACAGTATGATGAAAACAGGATCAGGGAATTTGGGCATAAAAATGCATTACGGAGGGGTGCCTGGGTGGCTCATTTGGTTAAGCGTCTGACTCTTGATTTCAGCTCAGGTCATGATCCCACAGTTTTGTGAGTTTGAGCCCCGAGTCGGACTCTGCACCGGCAGCGTGCAGCCTGCTTAGGATTCTCTCTCCCTCGCTCTCTGCCCTTCCCCCACTCGTGCTGTCTCTGTCTCTCTCAAATAAATAAGCTTCAAAAAAATGCATTACTGTTACGTGCCACAACATGGATGGAGCTTGAGACATTATCAGACACAAAGGCCACATATAGTATGGTTCCATTTACATGAAATGTCCAGAAGAGGCAAATCCATAGACACAGAGTAGGATTGGTGGTGGCCAGGGTTTGGGGATAAGGGGAAATAGAAAACAAGGGCTTACTAGCTATGGGCTTTCCTTTTAGGGTTATGAAAATGTTCTGGAACTAGACAGTGGTGATGGCTGCATAACACTGTGAATGTACTGAATTCCACTGAATTCTATATTCAGTTGTAAAAATGATCAAAATGACGAATTCTGTGGTACACATATTTTATTACAATAAAAAAAGAACGAAAGAAGGAAAGACTTTGTGTTTGGGCAAATAAGGAGAACCAATCAAGAAAACACCAGCTCTGCTCTTCAGTCTTCTCTCCACTTTCCCAGTTCATCGGTCCTCAGCGGAGAGGAGGCGGAACCTATACATGATACTCATTCAACACAAGCAAGGGGAAAGTCAAGATAAAGTGCAATCCAACTGTTCGTCCTTAGCACATCTGTGACACCCGTTTCATTGACCAACTCCTCAGCCATGTGGGTGTCTACGTGCACACTTGAGTTTAGGCTTCTTCTACATCCGTGCTTTTTCCACAGCTTACGGGTACAGGCAACCGCACTCCTGACTGTAACGCACACTCCAGTGCTGGTCGTGTTCTGTCTCACGGGGAGGAAACGGAAGGAGAAAAAAACCTCCTTGGCCTGGTGAACTGGGGACAAAAGGAATGCAGAAGAAGACAGCTTGATGGTGAAACTGGAACACTTTCTTTTGTCTCTTCTTTTTCTTTTTGTCCTTCCAATCATGTCTTCTCACATTTTCCCCACTCTCTTCCAAACAAGAGAGACACTAATTAGCTGCATTGTTTTTGTTTTGTACAACAACTATTGTTCTAGGTTTCTTATTGTTTGGTGAATGTTATTTTTATTGCCGAATGAGCTTTGGTGGTTGATGCAAGGGTCCCGTGGGACCTTAACTTTTTCCATTTTAAGGATAAAAGCTCTTTGTTTGGATTGGCTTTTACCGGGTGCTTCAACCTTTGCTCTTGGCTCTTTGACAGGAGACTGAATAGCACCACATTTCCTTTGAGGTTCCAATAAACAAAATATCCCAGTTTCTCCCGGGGACTTTTGGGGGGTTTTGCTGTGCTCTCAATCAACCAGATGGGGCCTAAGAAAGATGACAAATAAATGAATATAAATGATCTGATATTTAGAATTTGCTTTGGCTATGTTTCTTGTCCCATTACATTTCTTGTAGCAGCTGGCTTTTGAGGGCATTAGTTTTACGTATATATAATATTAGTATTTTAAAACACATGTCAACACAAAACACAAACATGGTATATTAATTAATTATTAATAGTAATATATTAATCAATGTAACATATTATTATATTTATATCACATAATTATGTATTTAAATTATATTTTATATAAAATGTATATTTATAGATTATATATCACATTACATACTTATTATATGTATAATTAATTATAATAGATTATAAAATTATATCTATTATTAATATATCAATACACTTATAATCTTATATCAATATATGTGATATAAATAAAGCATGAATATATAAGTATATTATTTAATATTATCTATTTACACATTATATTACATAATTACATAGTATAGTATGGTATATTACATATTTTATATTATGCATACTTACATTTATATAATATATAATGTCAATATAAATTATATTATTGTCAATATATAAATTATAATTTGTTGTGTTGTTACTAATATATTCATACATTTATAATGTGAATATAATACTAATACAACATATATAAATTATAATTGTGTCATAATGTAAACATAGATTATATATTATAACATGATATATTATATTATATTTAATATAGTCTACATAACATAATATGTAAAATGATTAATCAGAATATAATCATATTACATAATATAAACAATACATATTTAAAATAAACACATATTTATATATTTTAATTACACATGACACCGTAAGTATTCATAGATGTCTAAAATTTTATTACATAGCAATATATTCGTCATAAATAAAATATAAAAATAAGCAAAATATAAAAACAAATCAAATGCACTTTAATCCTATTATCTAGAGATAACTGCTTTTTTTTTTTTTTTTTTTTTTAATTTTTTTTTTTTTTCAACGTTTTTTATTTTATTTTTGGGACAGAGAGAGACAAAGCATGAACGGGGCAGGGGCAGAGAGAGAGGGAGACACAGAATCGGAAACAGGCTCCAGGCTCCGAGCCATCAGCCCAGAGCCTGACGCGGGGCTCGAACTCACGGACCGCGAGATCGTGACCTGGCTGAAGTCGGACACTTAACCGACTGCGCCACCCAGGCGCCCCTAGAGATAACTGCTTTTAACAAGGCAAGGAAGAGCTTGGGAAGCAGAGGGACTGAACCCAGGTCCTTGTGCGTGCCAACCACATGCTCTACCACTGAGCTACAGCCCCCACGACAGGTAACTACTTTTAACATCTTGAACTCTGTTTTCAATCATATCTATATTATGTCTCAACCTATTTTCTATACATGCACATATACACATACTTGTACATCATATATATATATATATATATATATATATGTATATGTATATACACATTTCTAGTTTTCTGTTTCAGTGGATATAAATATATGACACAAATATTTTTCTGTGTATGTATATATAAATCATGTTTTTATATACATATAAATGTGTGTGTGCATTTCATATATTCACATAAATATCTCATACAAATAATGTATGTGTATAGAAATACATGGCTGTATACATACATACACAGAAATACACTTATTTGAAGAAAAAGAGCCAGGGCGCCTGGGTGGCTTAGTTGGTTGAGGGACTGACTCTTTTTTTTTTTTTTTTAAACGTTTATTTCTGAGACAGAGAGAGACAGAGCATGAACGGGGGAGGGTCAGAGAGAGGGAGACACAGAATCCGAAACAGGATCCAGGCTGTCGGTACAGAGCCCAACGCAGGACTTGAACTCACGGACCACGAGATCATCACCTGAGCCGAAGTCGGCCGCCCAACCGACTGAGCCACCCAGGCGCCCCAGAGGGACTGACTCTTGATTTTGGCTCAAGTGGTGATCCCAGGGTTGAGATCAAGCCCCGCGGCTCTGTGCTGAGTGGCGTCTGCTCAAGGTTCTCTTTCTCTTCCTCCACCCCTCTCCCCTGCTCTTTCTCTCTCTAAAATGAAAGAAAGAAAGAAAGAGAAAACGAGAGATAGGGAGAAAGGAAGAAAGGAAGAAGAAAAAGGATCAAAAAGAACATAGTTCTATACAAATAAAAATATTTATGCATTTCTATTTGAATCACTGTTTGTAGTTTTCTACTGTATGTGCTTCTCTAATTTTTAAGAATAACTCCTCTTTATTGAAACTTGAGTTGTTTTAATTTTTTGCCATTATTAATGGTACTATGAAGAATATGGTGGGTAAGAATATTTGAAAACCTCTTCCAAAAGAAAACATTTAGGTATGCTACATTAAATGCAAAAACCTTGTTTTTCAGTGCATGGCCGATTTGGGAATATGTAATAGAACTCCCTGGGATCTGTGGGTGAAGAGTGAGTGGCACACTCATGTGACAGTCTCACGCTACCTTCAGAGTAGATTGCAGATATTGACAGACTAGAAAGGGAGCTGACAAACTTTTCTTTATGGAGACGAACAATAAACCTTGTAGGCCTCGTGAGCCAAGAGGCAAAATTGAGGGTATTATTTAGGTACTTATATAACCAGTTAAAACGTCCCCACTTTAAAAAAGTGAAAACTATTCACAGCTCATTGGCCATAAAAAATAGGCAGCTGGCTGGATTTGGATAATGGGCCATAGTTATATATTGTTGACTAGAATCTTGATTATAATGGCCATGACTGCATAGGGCAGGAGGTAAGACTTGATTCTTATTAGATGGGAAGTTAAAACTGAGAACCTGTCCCTAGCTTCATTTTAATGTAAGAGCGGACTAGAAAAAAACTACAGGCAGAGGGAGACTAACAACAAATTCTCTTGGCCTTGCTCAGGGTAGGAAGCAAGGTAAAAATTCTTGGGAATTTCAGGGGTGCCTGGGTGGCTCATTCAGTTGAGTGACCAACTTTTGACCTCAGCTCAGGTTGTGATCCCAGGGTCATGGGATTGAGCCCTGCATCTGGCTTTGTGCTGTTAGCACTGAGCCTGCTTGGGATTCTCTCTATCCCCCCACTCTGCTCCTCTCCCCTGCTCACGTTCTCCCTCCAAAATAGAAAAATTAATTTTAAAAAAAATTTGGGAATTTCAAACTTCAAATCTGCTTTCACAACGTGTTGCAAATTTACTTGTAATCTTGGAAAGAGATGCTATGGAATTAACTTAAAGTGCTCTCAGGTAGGTAATACCCCACACACGAAAGTAAATCCTTTCTATAAAAGTAGACCTTCTTCCCTATAGGATTCCATAGATAAAGTTTAGCTAAGCACAAGCTCATAATCTACATAGTGAGGAAATCAGCTATAATGGGAGAGAATCCGCAAAAGCAGTCAATATCAGAATTAGATTCCCAAGGCCATCAGCTATTGGAATTATCAGGTACAGGGTAAAAAATAAATATATGTGATTGGAACTGGAGCCAAGAACAAGAATCTTTTAAAAGGCTGGGTAGAGTCTTTTTAAAAATTTTAAAAATCCATTATCGATGATAAAGTTGATAACCCAATGGTTATGTAAAAAAGCAGATTAAACATGGAAGAGAACAGTGAAATGATGCTGCTTTTAACAATATGGCAGATCAGATTTTTTTGCCTGATTATATAATAGATCAATCCTGAAAAAAAAGTATACATTATTTTTTAATACTTATTGGTCTTATAGTAAGGAAAAAAATGTTTCAAAGTCTTTCTCTCAAAAGAGAAGTGAGAAGTGGCAAAAGGCAGGATAGTCTGGGGCGGGGGGGAATATCAGTATATTCATTGCTATAGGGTGAATTAAACCTCGAATCAGCTGACCCTTAGATGCTTGTATTAAGTTGGAATCTTCAAAAAGATTTAAATATTTATAGCTAAAAAGATTGATTAAAGTGAATGACCAAGTGTTTGATTTGACATCAGAAAAGAATACAGAAGGACGTAGATAGTAAAGATGTAGCAAAACTAAATAAAATAAGAAAAAAAAGTATAAAATTGAGGTGATCTAGCAGGTCAAAATTTTATTCTTTAAAAATATTTAAAGGGGCGCCTGGGTGGCTCAGTCGGTTGAGCGTCCGACTTCGGCTCAGGTCACGATCTCACGGTCCGTGAGTTCGAGCCCCACGTTGGGCTCTGTGCTGACAGCTCAGAGCCTGGAGCCTGCTTCGGATTCTGTGTCTCCCTCTCTCTCTGACCCTCCCCCGTTCATGCTCTGTCTCTCTCTGTCTCAAAAATAAATAAACAATAAAAAAAAATTTTTTAATAAATAAATAAATAAACAAGCACTTGAGGAAAAATAAAAGTATAAAGGAATACTATGCAGGAAGAATGGAGACAATGTTAGAGCCGAGATCACAAACAATATATAAAATGTCAGTAAATTTGAACATTCACATAAAATAGGCAATTTCCTAGCACCTAAAGTTTACCAAAAAATGACACGAGAGAAAATATACGGTAGAAGCATCCTTTAACAAATAAAGGAATTAAATCGATAGTTCACAATCTTCCACCAAGAAAATATCACATCCTAACTATTTTGTAGGTGAATGTTATGAAACTTCCATAAACAGGGGCGCCTGGGTGGCGCAGTCGGTTGAGCGTCCGACTTCAGCCGGGTCACGATCTCGCGGTGTGTGAGTTCAAGCCCCGCGTCGGGCTCTGGGCTGATGGCTTGGAGCCTGGAGCCTGTTTCCGAGTCTGTGTCTCCCTCTCTCTCTGCCCCTCCCCCGTTCATGCTCTGTCTCTCTCTGTCCCAAAAATAAATAAAAAACGTTGAAAAAAAAATTAAAAAAAAAAAAAAAAAGAAACTTCCATAAACAGACAATGTCAGTCCTAATAAAGAAAAACTTCTCGAGAGAACAGAAAAAGAAAGGATGTCCCTTTATCCATCCTGTAAAGTCTATATAATCTTGATACTGTAAATAAAGAACCTAGGAAAAAAGAAATTTACAGGTTAAATTTACTTGTGACTTTAAAGGTAAAAATTTTAAACTATTATATCAGCTACCTAAGTTCACAAGGGGAAGAAAAAGCATGACCAAGTTAGGCCATTCAACAAATGTAAAGATGGCTTAATGTCAGGGATATATAGATTTAATCCACCACATTTTATGTTTTTCATTTAAGAAATGATAAAACTCTTATATTGAGCTCTCTTATACTAGCTACTGCTCTAAGTGATTTTGTATTTATCTTGTTGAACCTCTTACTATCTCTGGGAGAAGATCTCATTTTGCTAGCATTTTTTTAGGTGAGGTCTCTAACACCCCAAAAGATGAAGTGTCATTCCCAAGACTGCATGGATGGGATCAGGACTGGAGCTCCAGAATCTGTGCTCAGAAACAGTGTTCCGTATTGACACTCACATTATAGGTTAAAGGAGAAAGAACCATGTGGTTCTCTCAAAAGATGTAGAGACAGAAAGCATATATATTTCTAAATATATCTCCTAATTTCCTTTGCTTGTTTTCTGATCTTCTTTTTAATGAGTTCTGCCATGGAGAAAATTTAATTTCTATATAATTAAATGTATCATTTTTTCCTTTGTAGCTTAGAAAAGTATTTCTCATGAATAATTTTTTGCCAAGGCTCTCAAGTTTCTAAGGAGAGTTTTATAGTTTCATTATTTTTTAACTTTTAAATTGTGGATATGTCTAGGGGCACCTGGGTGGCTTAGTGGGTTGAACGTCGGACTCTTGACTTCAGCTCAAGTCATGATCTCATGGTTCGTGAGTTATGTCCTTCTACAGGCTCTGTGCTAACAGTGTGGAGACTGCTTTGGATTCTTTCACTCTGCCCCTCCCTCACTCACACTCTCCCTTTCTCAAAATAAATAAGTAGAAAAACATTAAAAAATAAATGGTTGATATATCTAGAATTATTAATGATTAGCCATATTTTCCCACTTTTGTTGAATAATGTTTGCTACTGACCCAAAATGTCAATTGTATTATAATCTTAATATAATTCCCCTATACTCTTGAATCTGATTTTAATTTAAGTTGCTTCCTGTCCCACTGATTGGCATGTCTATTTCTGAAATAAAATGCTACTTTGATTATACCATAAGTGTAATACAGTAACTATAATATAATATGTAATAAATAGCATAATGTAGTAAGATAGAATTTATCATATAACAAGGTCAAAAGAGAACAAAGCTATACAATCACTTGAAATACCTCCAAAAGTTATTTTGTAAAATTCAATATTCATTTCCAATAAAAAAAAAGTAAAATAAGAATACAGGTGTGCTTCCACAACATGAAGAAATTACTTAATGCAAATAAGAAAGAGGTAGATAGTAAAATAAATACAGAAGATGAGGGTGTCTGATACGATGTCAAACAAAAACTGCTTTTTGACATTGTTAAACTATTATTTAACATTGTCTTTGAAGCTCTGGTGAGTTCTATTAGAAAAGAGTATCTCATCTTAACGTCCATACAAGTTTTCCACAGCATGACCATTTATTTAACCAATCCATTACTGATATGCATCTGGGTTTCTAGGTTCTTGTGGAATTTTATTTTGCAAAATTGTTTCAAATTCTAGGACTTTCTTCCGTGTTTCATATCTTTTGAAAGAAACAATATCTCCATAGATTACTTATCTGTGCTTGTTATTTTAGCTGCCAGCAGACTGGCTACTTTTCAATTTTCCTTTAATATTCCTAGTGGAGATTACAAAATGAAAATGGAAGGCAAGCAGGTCTTCTGGTTTGAGATTGTAGAGATAAGTCTTGGTAATAACAATTTGGTAATGATTAAAAATATTAGCTCAGTAAAAATATTTTTCTGCTGTAACCATGTATGAGTCCCTTGGCTTGATTCTGTAGAGAATAGAAGACAAGATTCTATAAGATCAGCCCTCAAATGTTTCCAGTAGGATAAATTAAGTAAAGTATGTTTGAGTGTCTAATCAAAGACAAAATAGAATAGCTACTTTTCTCTCGTGGCAAAATTTGGCAGAGTAAATGTAGAAGTGACTACAGGTTTTTAATTAAAGGAACATGATAAATCTTGTGTTGGGAGATGATTTTTCTGGTTTCTTTGTGGAGATGAATTGGGAGGTGTCTATGAGAAGGGAAATTAACCAAAGCTAAATTCATATATAGTTGACCGTTAATTAAATATTTTTGATCTATGTTTTTCTCTGATTATAATTTCTTCCAATTTATATACCTCTTCGATACTTTATTCATCATTTTCAAAGATGCAACTAACAATGATATTACTATATGCTTGGGTTTTGCCTGGGTCCTGAAGAAACTATCCCAAATTACCAGGTATGATTTTCACTTGATTTCCTCACAAAGAACAATTGGAATTTTCTGGTTGTAAATTGTTTAGAATGTGAAACTAAGGGGCACCTGAGTGGCTCCGTTGGTTAAGCATCCGACTTCAGCTCAGGTCATGATGTCATGGCTTGTGGGTTCAAGCCCCATATCGGGCTCTGTGCTGATATCTTGGAGCCTGCTTTGGATTCTGTGTCTCCCTCTCTTTCTTCCCCTCCTTTGCTCACACTCTGTCTCTCTCTAAATAAATAAATAAACATAATAAACGAAAGAAAGAAATGGATTAGAATGTGAAACTAAGAAGTCTCTTAGATTCCATTAGAAGACACTGCAGAGTCCACTGGTGAAAGTTTAAAAAACAGAGGGCTTCTTAAAAATTTTTTTAAAGTTTATTTATTTATTTTTAAGACAGAGACAGAGAGAGCAAACGGGGGAGGAGCAGAGAGAAAGGGAGAGAGAGAATCCCAAGCAGGCTCCGCCCTGTCAGCACAAAGCCCAATGTAGGGCTTGAACTCATCACCCAAACCGAAACCAAGAGTCAGACACTTAACTGACTGAGCCACTCAGGGGCCCCAGCATTGGGCTTCTTGAAACTGATTCTTGTATTGCTTTGGGAAAGATTACTTAACCAAAAGAATGACAAGAACAAGAATGCTTCTTGTTCTGTTATTTGTCTTCTGCAGGGAAACATCACTGAAGTTTCTGGATTCAATAATTTCCTTCCCCATGTAGGAATTTCACTAACAATATCCAACTCCATTCTATCCCCATATAATTTCTGAAACTAAGGAAAATGAAGACTCAAAATTCATTTCAAAAAATTAAAATGAATATATAGCATAGAATAGTTAATGAGCAGATCCCTTGGGAATTGGATATTGTTTCTTATGGTAAGATGTAGAATGAGTTTGGAATTGGAAAACACCTGGTTTGAATTCTGGATTTGGAAAGTTGTACAATGTTGCTCAGTCTCGTTTAACGCCCACCTCACAGGATGTTATGATTAATTTAATATCATTTGTATAATATACATTGTTATGTAAATCCTTATTGTCGTTGTTGATGTTCTTGAATAAATTCGTATCTTTAAGCAACTCACTGGGAAGATGGTTATATATTTGTTTAAATTACTTTTCTGTTGTTGGCTGAATTGTGTCCCCACAAATTCAGATGTGGAAGTCCTAACACCCAGTGCCTCATGAAAGGACTGTATTTGAAGATAGGGTCTTTAAAGAAGTAACTAAAGTAAAATGAGGTCATATGGGTGGGCTCTCATCCAGTAAGGTTATTGTCCTTAAAGAAGAGAATATTAGGGGCGCCTGGGTGGCGCAGTCGGTTAAGCGTCGGACTTCAGCCAGGTCACGATCTCGCGGTCCGTGAGTTCGAGCCCCGCGTCAGGCTCTGGGCTGATGGCTCGGAGCCTGGAGCCTGTTTCCGATTCTGTGTCTCCCTCTCTCTCTGCCCCTCCCCCGTTCATGCTCTGTCTCTCTCTGTCCCCCCAAAAAAAATAAATAAAAAACGTTGAAAAAAAAAATTAAAAAAAAAAAAAAAGAAGAGAATATTAGAACAAAGACACACACACAGAGAATACCATGTGAAGACACAGGAAAAGACAGCCATCTCTAAGCCCAGGAGAGAGACCTCAGAAGAACTCAACTCTGCTGACACCTTATCTCAGACTTCTAGTCTACAGAACAGTGAAAACTAAATTTCTGTTGTTTAACCCACTTGGTCTGTGGTACTTGGTCATGGAAGCTCTAACAAACTAACGCATCTCTTTACGGCCTCCTCGTGTTAAGTTGAAAATTCAATATTTGGCATCACAGCTAGAAAAAATAACATCTAAATTCCTTGTTATAGTCTTTCTTTGCTATTCTCATTGCTATTGATTTCCATATTTGGGTTTATTTTCTGTATCTTGTAAACAGAATATTATGCTCACTTCTAGCCTTACTTCTAACATGCAATAAATGCACAGATACCGAATAGATTTTGGAGAAATGCCACAAACAGTGTATTATATGTATGTGTGTGTGTGCATTCATTTACTTATAACCTATACCTTTCCTCTCTATTTTATTTTCTTTCTGTGATCTAGAAGTCTCTGCTTTTGTGATTGGTACTGTTGAATACTAATCACTGAGCTTAAGTCACCAAAAATAGTCAATAATAATAATAATAATAATAATGATGATAATAATAATAATAATATAGGGAAAGATAAGGGAGACTGATGGAAGGAGGTGGAAGGAACAAACAGGGATGGGCAGTACCGTAATTAACAAGATTAATTTAGTCCAGAGGGAATGACAGTATGAATATCATCAATGAACCCAACTGGTCTTTACTGACTGCCAGAGACATCCCTGAATTCTGATTCTTGGTCTCCATCCATACGATTACCAGTGTCTGGAAATTTCATTTGAACAGCTACGGTCACTGGGAAAAATATACGTCTTTAGAGAATCAACAGTAATTTTTCTATCTGATTAAAAAGCAATATTGACAGACTCTTTGGAAATCTTAATCATATTCAAAAGCAGGAGAGCATTAGCTATTAAAAGTGGATGATGGGAAGAGAAGACGAAAGCTTTAGAGATAGATATATCTGGGCTTAACTCTCACTTCTGCCACTTATTAGCTGGGGAACCTCGGGCAACTTTTATACCTGCCTGAAATTCCCTTACTTCAGTATGTCAAATGGGCCTAATAACATATCACAGCATCTTTTTAGGAATTTTAAATCAGTTACTGAAATAACAGTATGCAATGTATAGAAAATTATAGGTTCTTCAATAGGTATTTGATTTTTCATTTTTCTTTATGATCCAAACCTCCATCAAAAAAAAGCAAAATCCAATTTTTTCTCCTTTTTGTTCACAACGAATACTTCAGTGTTCTGAGATAGAAGCATTAAATGGAAGATAATCAAATGGCCTTATTATTGTTAGATTAGAAGGAAAAACAGGTATTTGTGAGAATTCCAAATTAGAATACGAATTTTCATTAGGCACCTATTTATGTTTGCTACTCTGCTGTTTACAATAAAAAATTAAATGTAAAAGATAGTTCCTCACTTCTAGGACTTTGTAGGATTAACTTACAAATTATAGGAGCGCTTGGGTGGCTCAGTTGTTTGAGTGTCTAACTTCAGCTCCAGTTGTGATCTAGTGGTTTGTGAGTTCGAGCCCCATATCAGGCTCTCTGCTGTCAGCACAGAGCCCACTCAGGATCCTCTGTCTCCCCCCTTCTCTGCCCCATCCCTGCTTGTGTTCTTTCTCTCTCAAAAATAAATAAACATTTTATTTTAAAGTTTACAAATCATATACCTGACCCATAATAAAATTTCAGAATTGGAGATGTTGCCTTTTTGATATTTTCAATTAAATCCCTATAGGCAAAGGGAGGAATAACTTCAGTGCAGAAAACATAAACAGTGCATGTAAACAAATTACATATGCATTTTATTTACATGCAACAAAACGCTACCATATTTCACAAAGCACTGTGGTAGCTTACTGGAATACACACGATCTGACATAATTGCAAAAATATTTAATGTAAACAGGACCAAGAGAAATGTGGGTAAAACATGAAGAAAGTACTAGGGACCTATGAACAGAAGGAAGTGTAGTCACTCACTTCAGGAGGATCACTATTTTGACTTTAAGATTCTCTGTGTATGAAACATGATAAACATAATTGGTTACAAAAGCCACATTATTTGCAGGTGCCAGACTGCACATTAACAGTCTGACACCAAGGGAAAGCACAGAAAAGTGATTCAAAGGTAAAGCTTTTTAAATCTTTGCAGCTTGAAACCTTCTAGAGCAGGTATAATGAGCGCGACCCACACTTCAACATTGAATGTCTTGTTAATCACGTATTCAAATTACATTTCAAAGTCATTGGAAGTAGCTGGTGTCCCTGACCCTGACATGGAAAACTGATCCGTGATATGTAAAACTCAAGAGGTATTGATATCCACTTTTCAACATCCGAAGGGGAAAACCAAGTTGTTGTCTCATTGTGATAATGAAGAATAAAGTAAATGGCAGAAGGATACAAAACCCATGTAAAATGCTGAGGGGATGTATGAGCAAAACAAAACAGACTAAACTCTGTGACCTGGAACCTATGTTTGCATACACCCCAGGGAAATACCCCAGCCTAAACACTGGCACGAGAGGAAGGTTACTGCCAAGTCCACCACCATATGACCCTTTTAAATGTGTCTTTCATGCTGGCTCCACTCAACACCTTAAGGAAATCTTTCCATCAGGCAGAATCACAAACTGCCCAAAGTTACACCAAAAACCTCACACCCTAATGAATAGATGATACTTATGAATTAGTTAGCCCTGCCATATCCCTCCGCAGCCCTGTCCCATAGGAAAAGTAACACACTCTGTATCAATGACTTGGGTGTGATAGCTCCCCTTTCCCGCTTGTTTAAGTGGCAGATTATGTTTTTCCCAGCATTGCTCGGTATCATGTGTGGCAAAGCATCATGGGAAATGGCTACCAATGGTTCTGTTACTGATTTCTTTCTTCATTCCACAGTGGTTACAGAAGATGCTTTGTATGATTTCAATTTATTCTTTTTAAATGTTTTTATTTATTTTTTTTTTTTTTTGAGACAGAGACAGAGCATGAGCAGGGGAGGGGCAGAGAGAGAGGGAGACACAGAATCTGAAGCAAGCTCCAGGCTCTGAGCTGTCAGCACAGAGCCCGACGCGGGGCTCGAACTCACAGACTGTGAGATCATGACCTGAGCTGAAGTGGGACGCTCAACCAACTGAGCCACCCAGGCACCCCTATGATTTCAATTTCTTAAAAGTGTATTGATACATGTGTTGGGGTCCAACATACAGTCTATCCTGGAGAAGGTTCCATGTGTACTTGGGAAGCATGTGTAGTCTGTTGTTGAACAGAGTGGTCTATAAATGTCTGTTAGGTTTTGTTGGTTTAATGTGTTTTTCAAGCCCCCTACATCTCTGCTGATCATCTGTCTAGATGTTTTAGCTATTATTGAAAGCAAGGTATTGAAGTTTCTGACTACTACTATAGAACTATCTATTTGTCGCTTCAATTCTGTCAATGTTTGTTTCATATATTTGAGGGTTGTTTCATACATATATGTTTACAGTTGCTATATCTTCTTGATGAATTGAACTTGTCATCAATATATAATGCCCTGTGCTTCTTGCAACAGTCTTTGATTTAAAGTTATTTTGTGTGATATTAGCGTAACCACTGCAGATCAGTTCTGGTTAGTATTTGCATGGGATAGTTTATCCCATACTTTAACTTTCAACATATGTGTGTCTTGTGATCTTAAGTGAGTTTTTGCAGACAGCATATACTATCCTTGGCTACCAGAAAATTCCCAATATCTTCCAATAAATTCTTTTCTTGCTTAATCCAGCACAACCATATTTTTACTACTTCCAACCAAGGAATTGTAATATGTGCATGTCTATATCCCGATTCTCTTAAAATGCGTCTAAAGGTTAAAAAAAAAATAGTTGCAGACTCTTAGTCTGGAGAAAATTATAATATTTCCTAATACACCATTTTTGCGTCTATCTCTAAGAAAATAAAGGAAAAGGCAAGAAACATTATGCAGGGCAATATGCACCCGTAAATTGAAACAAGAAATGAGGAAAAACGCAGGTTGCTAGAAAAGCAAGGCATAAGAAATGACACAATTGCAGGCCAAGGGAGGAGAAAAAGAAAAGATATGGAGTGACAAGAGGAACAACAACAACAAAAGAAATGAAAACATTTGAGTGGATTTAAAGCAGAGAGCATTTGGTTTCCAACTCCCATAACAGAGCGTTTCCATGCCTCTGAAAGTTTCAAGCCTGTTTCTCGAGTCTGGATATTTGTCAGTCTCAGAACAAATGGTGGCTTGCGTTATTTTAGAGAAGGGACTGGGGCAGCTACCGAGGCTAAGTGACTCTTCCCTGAACGAATGGGTAGGTATTCCTGTTCCACCTCCCAGCTGAGTCAGTAGTAGAGCCAAAAAAATGCCTGGTATCATTTAGTTCAGCATACGCTGCTTTGGCAATACAGAAACAATTTGGCTAAATGATTTGGCTCTTCCAAATTATAGTAAATTCATATAGTGAATGAATCTTTCAACTTAATGAAATGTTCTTCAGAATCTATTAATGAAGGCACTTCAGGGGAGAATTGAAAACAAAACATTCAGGTAAAGTGTTGAAACGAAAGTACACTTGGTTGTATTCAGTTTCCTCTTGTAAAATTCTCTTTTTAACTTGAGTAGACAGCAAGGAGGGAATACCTGACTTGGGACTGAGGAAATCTAAGCCTTCTCTGCCACATTGTATTCTCTCGGGTCAATGAATAAAGACGCGAGTTGGGTTCCTGAAAAAAATCGTGGGAAAATCAATCCTTCAGACACAAAGGGCTGCTCTTGAAAACATGTGGATTGTTGTACTTACTCTGCTCTTCTGGCCTCTAAAGTCTCAATCTTAACCTTGGCTCCACATGGAGAGTGACTTTTTTAGTCACTTCCCCCATTACCCTTTACGTGCCTGTTGGAAAAGAGAAACACAGCTCTTCCTGTGCCTTCAACCAGCCATCTTATCCAAAAATCTATTTGGGTTGTTAGAGCTTAACCTTGCCTGGCAAAGGACCTGTGGGAAGTTTCTTATTATTTGAAAGACTGGTGCTAGTGTATGTGTCTGCAAAGAAAGAAAACAGGAAAGAAGAAAAGATGTGGTTATCAAACACTCAATAGCGAAGCTGTCTGTACAAGATGTTCTGAAAGCAACTCTTGGAAAAGTCATTCTGTGAGTGTTTAGCCTTCTTCTTACATTCTATTTTATAAATAACAAGAAAATAATAATCAATGAATTCTTTCTGGATTTTCGAGTTTCCCAAATTCTCCTGTATTGATGTTCTATTATCTAATAGGAAAAAAAATGGAATTTTAAGTCACTTCTGTCTACCCCATACTGTTTATAATCACTACTCATGACCTCTCCTTTGTTTTTGTTTGTGGAATAAGTTGTGGGGTTGCACATCAGAGACCCCATGAGATGTTTAAATTGTGGTGCAATAAAACTAAGATGGAGAGATCTGGAAAGATTTGGAAAGACAGCTATTGGAGGGTGGCTGGGGGGTTGGGGAGAAAAGATATGGGCAGAGAGAAGAGGAAATTCCTGGAGGAAGAAAATTAAACACATAAATAAGTTTTGTTGGGTCATGTAGGATGCAAGTTTTCCTTCTCCATTTCCTTCACAATCTCTTCTTTATTTTTTTTTTTTTTAATTTTTTTTTTCAACGTTTTTTATTTATTTTTGGGACAGAGAGAGACATAGCATGAACGGGGGAGGGGCAGAGAGAGAGGGAGACACAGAATCGGAAACAGGCTCCAGGCTCTGAGCCATCAGCCCAGAGCCTGACGCGGGGCTCGAACTCACGGACCGCGAGATCGTGACCTGGCTGAAGTCGGACGCTTAACCGACTGCGCCACCCAGGCGCCCCCACAATCTCTTCTTTAAACTGATTTATTCATGAGTTCTACTGAACTATCTCACCATTTTGTTTAAATATTGAGAATGGACTCATGGAAGCAAAGTTACATTTGGGTTATCTTTGACTAATGTCACTAACAAAACACACAAATATTGGCTATACCAACTATGCACATGCTACTACCATGAACTTTTTGTCCTTATTCATATATCTAATTAAGTCCTCTTCTTTCTTTAAGATGGATCTCAATTCCCATCTCACATATACAATATTTGTTGATATATTCAGCCTACAACAAAGTGTCCCTTCTTTGTCTTCCTTAAGTCCTCATTATCTATAAAAACACATTTTTTAGTTTGTTGTGTTTTGTTTTCATATTTTGAGAGAGAGAGAGAGAGAGAGAGTGCATGTGAGCTAGGGAGAGGAGCATAGAGAGAGGGAGAGAGAGAATCTTAAGCAGTCTCGATGTTTAGCCCAGAGCCCAATTCAGGGCTTGATCCCATGACCCTGGGATCATGACTTGAGCCAAAATCAAGAGTCCAATACTCAACCAATTGAGCCACTCAGGCACCCCTATTATAACCCATTTTTGAATGTAGAGATAGTCCCATATTAGAAATTAGCTATTTCATCAGCATATTTTATATTCTCAACACTATTATAAGTTTCATACCTTTCGTGATTCTTGTCAGTACTTAACACTAACTACGACCATAAGCCTATTCATTAATCTAAACATTATATATTGTTAACCAAAGCATCTCAGCTTATAAACATTGTTTGAATGAGCGAATGCACCAATGAGCGGGTATGCCGTAGGCCACATAAAGTGTCACCTAATGTGCAAAAATAAAAGACACAAAATAAAAACAAACACACAAAGAACAAGTCAAAAGAGAACCGGGACTTTCAGCAAAATGGCCCTCTGTTTGTGGGTATTCGGTGAAAATCAAGATCCCCCTGAAGGGTCTTGATAACCAAACAAAAATGTTAAACAATTGCAATTCTTTCAAGCCTATTCAACTCTATCACTAGACACTTTTGTACCCCTCAGGGATCTTATTTATTTATTTTTTTTTTAATTTTTTTTTCAACGTTTTTTATTTATTTTTGGGACAGAGAGACACAGAGCATGAACGGGGGAGGGGCAGAGAGAGAGGGAGACACAGAGTCGGAAACAGGCTCCAGGCTCCGAGCCATCAGCCCAGAGCCTGACGCGGGGCTCGAACTCACGGACCGCAAGATCGTGACCTGGCTGAAGTCGGACGCTTAACCGACTGCGCCACCCAGGCGCCCCACAGGGATCTTATTTAAAAGAAAGATTCATAAAGATTTTATAGATAAGAGATTTATAAGTCACTAAATATTTAAATCTTAATTTTCTGCACATGTTTTCTCCATTAACGGGTTCCAAAAATTTTAACCAAAATACTTGGTAATTAAAAACTAGACCTCACCGGGGCGCCTGGGTTCTCGCCCAGTCTGTTGAGCATCCAACTGTGGATTTCCGCTCAGGTCATGATCACAGTGTCGTGGGATCAAACACCAACTCGGGCACCCCACTGGGCATGGAGCCTGCTCGGGCTTCTCTCTCTCACTCTCTCTCCCTTTGCCCCCTTCCTCCCCACTTCACACATACTTCCTCAAAAACAAATTAGACATTATCTTTCTTACTTTCAAATTTTTATAGTAAACACCTTTTGCTTTCCCTGTAATGCTTTCTGATTTCCCCTGGCGACGTTCTCAGGTGAATTTTGCTCTAGATGGTGGGATGCGTAGGATGTAAATGAATTCTTTGCATATGTTTTAAGAATTCTTCAAAGTGGCACGGATGTGAAAAAAACATTGAATACTGTTTAAATAACTAAAGCAACCTCCCCCGATTTATTATTTCTTTTTGGTTGGGATACTATTTGCTCTGGTTTGTTAAAATTTCCCTTTGGAGTGATTTTAATGTAGTTTTTGATGAGGTCCTAGAATTTATTTCAATAGCTAGCCTGCACCAGGATTTCTATTAATTACTTACCTTGCAGTTTCTGATTCATACAGGGAATATAGGTAAGTGACCACCTGAACATCTCAGTTCTGGGAATCACAGGCCTATTTTTCGGAGGCGTTGATGTTTTCTCTACCTGAAGGCCTTTGGCAAATGTCTGTCTTCCTCACCACTCCCCCAGTCCTTTGAATGGACTAAGAAGCTCCCTATAACATTTATTTAGGGTATCTGTACGGGCTCCTGAGTCTAGCTTTCTGGCCTCAAGGTGAGGTCAGAGCTCCAACACCGGCCCCTACATGCATATAAAACGTGCAGACATCAGCCTGCCCTTCTCTCTCTGGCCTTAATTTCTCTCTTAGTTTCTGAAATCTGGAAATATCCTTTTCTTTCTTCCAATTTCAGCTATGTGCTGGTAAATTTTTAAAAACTAATCCAGAATTTGCATGTATGTCTAGTAGGAGAATTTCAGTAAATGGATTTACTCTGCTATCCTGTTGGCATATTTGAGATCCAAATTACCAGCTATCTATTGGATGCCATTACCTGGATATTTCAGGCACTTAAAACGCCTCGCGTTTCAAAACTCTTTCGTTATGGGCAGTAATTTTTGTTGGGAATCTGGATGACATGAAATGGAATTAAAGTTAACGAGGGGCCCCAGGAATGCCTGAAAAGTTTGTCAGAGTAACCAGGGCAGGCTCAAGCAAGGAAGAAAAAGCAAAACCACATTATTATGGCTGAGCGTACTCCCAGGATTCCATGCAGAGCTCTCTGTAAAGCAGGGTTCGGGTGGACCTTACACCAGAGTTCTGAGTGGTGCTGGCACCATCTAATGCCATCCTCTCCATCGTAGGCCAACATCATCTCTGGTCCCCTGAATGCAGTGGAAACTTTAGAAGAACGATGATGCATTCAGAAGTGCATGAAGAGGGAGATTGTGAGCATGACCTTTTATTTTTTTTTTAATGTTTATGTATTTTTGAGAGAGAGAGAGAGAGAGAACGCATGGGCCCACACTTGCCCGTGAGTTGGGGAGGGGCAGAAAGAGGGGGACAGAGCTTCTGTAGCAGGCTCTGTGCTGACAGCAGAGAGCCCGATGTGGGGCTCGAACTCACAAACTGCGAGGTCATGACCTGAGCCGAAGTTGGACGCTTAACCGACAGAGCTACCCAGGCGCCCTGAGCATGACCTTTCAAATTGTGATGGAACTACTCGCTGCAAAATGTTTTGAACTATGTTATTTAATTTGACCAATCGGATTAATACCTCTATTTTGAAAGAAATGTTGCTAAGTATATCCAAAAAGTGAAGCTGGGGTAAGGAGATGAAGAGACTGGGAATTTGTTGCTTTCTCACAAATTATCTTTTCCTCTGACCATGACTTTGCCTCTGAGTTCCCTATTCTGGGTGAGAATCCAGTAGATTCTACTGGAGTAGGTTCTCCAGTAGAACCTCTGGAGTTAACTTTGACTTTACCTTCTCCTTCTATCCATCTCCCATATGCAATCAGACATTAGATGTTAGACATTCCCTGACAAAACGTGTCTAGAATATGACCATTTCTCCTCACTCCCATCACTACTGATATTGTCACTGCCTTGACTAGGGCTTTATCAGTAAGTATGATGCAATTCAAGCAATTGAACTTGCTGTTTTCAGCCCTTTCTCTTATTCCATATAATTCCCAGTTCTTTCAACCAGAATTCATATATGGAACACACATATGGAACACACACACATATATGGAACATGGTGAGTCTCAGGAGCCTGAAATATCCAGGTGATGAAATCCACTAAGTAGCTAATAATGTGGATCTCAAACATGCCAGTAGAAAAGCAGAGTATGTTTATCTTTTGGTAAAAACTATCAGAGACAATAAAGATAGGTAGATAGATGATAGATAGATAGATGATAGATAGATAGATAGATAGATAGATAGATAGATAGATAGGATTCTGATAACTTTTTCTAAAGAAAATAATCCAAATTCATTAACAGACCACACAAACCTTTTCACTGTCTCTCTGATTAATTTTCCTTTTTCTCTGATGTGTGTCAAATAGTACTTACATATAACCTTCCTTTCTCCTTCTGCATGGATTAGTATAATTTTTCCTGTGTGCTATCAATGCTTCTTTTAGGCAGCATTACACTATAATCATTTATTTTTTAATGTCTCCCACCTCCATTAGACACAGAGCAACTTTGAGGGCAGGAACAGGTATGACTTACCTTTATACTTATCTGGCAAGCAGTACTTTGTCTAGAAAACAACATATGCTGAATATTTTCAAGTATTTTGGGATTATGATTTGCCACAACCAAATTGGCTATGGATTTTAAGTAAGCAGTTTATTATTAGTCAATTCATTCAGGGTCAACTTAAACACGATATATTTATTGACCAGCATTCTAGGAAGATACCTTTTTTCTTGTCTTTTTATAAGACAATCTCTACCCTAAATCATACAGGAAGGAGAAAAAGAAGTTGAATACCTTTCTTTTATGTCTGTAATGGAGAAATATTGAGCAACTTGCTTACGTAGAGTGGCAATGATTTTCGTAGGTAGACATGTCTTTTCTGCCTCTTGAAGCCACTTGAAGTAAACTTTGTTTCCTTTTTAGGAGGTATCCATAATTTTTTAGTGCCTACAACAGTGCCTAGAATACGGTGTGATTTCAACAAATATTTGATAATAAATATTTATTAAATACATGAATCTAATATTTTCTTCCCAGAAATAAACCTGACCTTTATGTAAACTACTAAACATGTGCTACACTTTCTGTTTGCTTGCAAACTAATTGTATGCCTAATACAATACAATACAATTGTATGCCTAATAAAATACAATTGTATTACTAATTGTAATTTAATTTAATTATTGGTCTGCAAAATGCTTGGGGGAAACCCAGGGTATAAGAGGCTGTATGTAAAATCAAACATTTCCATATTCCCTGTATTCTAAAGCACTTTACAGATTAATGACTTAAACACTGTAGGTCAGGGACCACATTAGCAGAGAGCAAAATTGCCAGATCTGCTTTGGTTCACTAAAAGCAGTGGAAAAGTTTAATAAAAATGCAGAATAGTACACAGGGCACTGAGGTCTCCCCTCTCCCCTATTCAGTAAATGCCACAAAATCTGATGTTTATATACCATTCTCTGGCCAATGTCTTGGCTTAGATTATTGATGACATAATAGCTTCACAGCTGAGAAGCCTCTCAAATTATCAGTAATGTATTTTTGGCTGTCCAAAGTGGAGTATGAGAAAATAATTGGGATTCACAGGAGGAGATATGAAGGAAAAAAATTACCAGTGCACTTACATGTCATAATTAGTGAAAATTTTTATCTTTTGTAAATCAATGCTAATGGATTTGGAGGTTCTAGTCATGTTCAGTAGTAAGGCAGTTTTGTGATCGACTTATATCTGTGTCTGTCTCATTAGATTATGAATTCTCAAAGTGAATAACCATGTCATTTTCATCCTGCGCCCCACAGACTAACCCATGTCTGGCCCAGAGTAAATGCCTAGTAATGGCAACTGCTGTTACTTTTAGTTCATGATGTCTCTTGTTCCAGTTCTCTGAGCCTGAGGCAAAGCTTACATGCAAAGTACAAACCCAGGGCTCTGACTGACAGCACAAATACCTTGCACAAATCTTTTTCTATTGTCTTTTTCCCTAAGATTTTAGTTGTATGATTCTATGTCTTGGTATCTAGAACTTTTTGATTGAATGCTAGCCATTTTATTTGGCTTTGTTTTTCTTGGTGGGACTCTTGCTTCAAAATATTTCATCCTACCTTGGAGTGGAAGTTCTTCAAATTAAATATTGAAAATTGATGTCAAATATGACACATATTACAAAATCTATAAAACTAATTACTGCATGATACGCCTCTATAAAACTTTTCCTACACTTTTAACTACATGCTTTTTAATTGCTTCCTCATGTGACAATGTATGTATTTTATGTACATACTAAGAAACGAACTACATATTTTACATACAGAGTATTATTTTAATGTAGTTGATTAAAATTTGTTTTTAGTTGCTAATAGGTTAGAAAAATTTATTTTAGTTTTACAATTTATTATTAATGATATGACATTAATTTTATCAATTGATAAATTTAAGCAAACCTCCACAGATTACATATGCATAAATGTGACTATTATAAATGCATTACTGACTTCAAGACAGGTTTGTGCATTATAGAAATTCTGATAAACACTCTTTCACACAATTTTCATTATATATAAATACAGCACACTCCATTATCAATCAAATGTATTTCTGACATGAGAAAATGGCTGTTTTGACTAAGCATTGGTAAGAACTCAAACTTTTACTTATATTTTATATGTCTAATGACTGGAGACATTTTTTCACAGAACAGCTTCTGGCTTTATACTTTTCAACTCTTTTTCTTTTCCAAAGTAACATGTTTACAGCACTGTACATTAAGGACATGGCCATATTATAAAATTGCCTTTGTCCTTGTGCCTCTGCATTATATTGCTAGTTAATACAATAGGGAGTAAAAGTATTCCCGGAAGTCATTCTTATAATTGGACAGTAAATAGTCAATTATACATAGTAGTATTTGAAATTACCTAATAACCTCAACTCAAGCTTCCCCTTAACTAGATCCCTCAAAATCCCATGGCCATTCTAATAGAATAAAATAGAATGGGATCAGAAGGGAATACAATGGAGGGAAAATTGGAAAAGAAAGAGACAGTGATCTTATCTGACTGAAGTTCAACTATCTCACCTTCAAAAACTTGGCAAAAACATTGGATTACATGAACTATTTTTGGTGGTTTTTCGTAGGCCCTAAAAAGCACCCATAGAAGTGTGGAACCTGAAGCGTAAGCTTCATTTAACTTCTAAGTAAATCTGTCTCATATATGTAGTGGTTGAGAGAAGGGTTATCGAAGGAATGCTAAGTTAGGGCACTTGGGTGCCTCAGTTGGTTAAGCATCTAACTCTTGATTTTGGCTTAGGTCATGATCTCACAGTTATGGGATCAAGCCCCACACCAGGCTCTGCACTGACAGCATAGAGCCTGCTTGGGATCCTCTCTCTCTGCCCCTCCCCTTCTCCCACACACTTGCTCTCTGTTTCTGTCTCCCCCCCCCAAAAAAAATTTTTTTTTAAACATTTGAAAAAGTTTTAAAAAAGAAGGAGTGGTATGTTTTTAGAAATGGATAGCAGGTAGATTTTTAATATGAAAATAAGAGGAAATAGCTGAATGGGGGACTTAGGTAACTGAAGAAGAAAGATATTAAAGGGAACAAAAAATTGCCAAAACAAAAAATCCACTGAGAAATATGTAATAATCAGGTAACACTTTTTGGTTACTTACTGTATGACTGACCCTATTTAAATTCATGCTTTCATTTAATCTAGTAACATATATGTGAGGCTGGTGATTTTTTATGAGCATTATTTTATAAAAGAGGAAACCAAGGTCTAGACAGGTTAAGTAACTTGCTTAACACTACACAGGTAGTAGGTGGTAGTCATGAATGTAAACTTGGTTTGTTTGGATTCATGGTCTCTGCTTGTAGCCACCTTGTTAGAACAAAAACACATAAGAAGCTAATTGCTGAGGATACTGAAGACATTAATTACATTTTGGAATGACCACAAAAATATGAAACTTATTTATTTTTCTTATTTTATTTATTTACAGGTTGAGGAACATTTTTTTTAATTTTATTTAAATCCAAGGGGAGGAGTTAGGATGGCAGAGAAGTAGGGGGACCAGGATTTTCCTTGTCCCTCAAACACATCTAAATTGAGGTCAGACCACTTGAACACCCAGGAAATCCATCTGTGGAGTGGCAGAAGGATCTCCACAGTTGGAGGGAGACAGCTTGGCAGGATCGAGTTGTGTGTCTGTGAAATGGAGGAGATAAACTGGCAGAGGCACAGAGGGGAGGGAACCCTTTCTGTACAGAGACAAAAGGGAGAGAAAGCAGGAAGGCTTCAGTATCAAGTTTGCACAAAAGGAAAACCTCTCCAGACTATGGGCTGGGTAATGAGAATTACAGAGAGTGTCAGTTTCCAATTTGCAAACAGCCTTAGGAGCTGAAACTTGGAGGTTCCCAAAGTGGTGACTTTCTCTGGAGTAAAGCCGGGAGCCAGCCATGTACTCACTCCTGGGGATGAAGGAGCAGACATGACAGGGATGTCAGGGGTGCCCTGGGATAGAACGGTCTCCTTCCTCGAGTACTGTGGTAAGAGGGTTTATTGCCTCCCCAAGGAGAAAAGACCATGTAGGCACCAGCCAAAGGCCTTTTCATTGGCAGGGCTGAGTGAAGCTACACCAGAACAGGGTCTGTGCTTGGTTCAGGGCCCTGTAAGACATCAGGTTTTAAATCCCAGCAGCACCCTAGGAGGTGCAGGAGACTGTGGAGCAGGGCAAGCCTACCACCCACACTACTCTGGGAGGGCTGCCTGAACAACATGGTTTGAGACACTCAGTCTGAGGAGGAGAGATTGGAGTGTTGCCATTTTCCTTCCCATCACCAACATGGTGGGGCTTCAGGGAGCAGCACTGTGGCCACCAATGGAGGTGGAACCCACTTAAACCAAACCCCACCCTTCGGTGCCTGGCAACGGTTTATCTACCACACTGACAGAATCAGAGGGCCTCTCCTCCAGACCAGCACAGCCATGTGTCCCAAGCACCAATAGACAACTGTTTTGTTTTGTTTTGTTTTGTTTTGTTTTGTTTGATTGTCTGTTTGACTTTCCCTTCCTTTCCCTCCCCTTCCCTCCCCTTCCCTCCCCTTCTCTTCCCTTCCCTCCCCTTCCCTCCCCTTCCTTCCCCTTCCCTCCCCTTCCCTCCCCTTCCCTCCCCTTCCCTCCCCTTCCCTTCCTTTCCCTTCCTTTCCCTTCCCTTCCGTTCCTTTCCCTCCCATTTTCCTCCCCTCCCCTCCCCTCCCCTCCCCTCCCCTCTCCTCTCTTCTCTTCTCTTTTCTTCTCTTCTGTTCTCTTCTCTTCTCTTCTCTTTTATTTTTCTCTTTACCCTCTTCTTTGTTTTGTTTCTTTGCGAATCAGGCTCATCATTTCTGATTTGTTTTGGTCAATTTTTATATTATATATATATATATATATACACACACACACAAATGAACAGAGATTTATATATATATATATATATATATATATATATATATATAAATAATATATATTTGAACAGAGATTTTATATATATATAAATATAAATATATATATATATTAAATATATATATTTATATATAAATATATATTAAATATATATATTTATATATAAATATATATATGAAATCTCTGTTCATTTGTTTCATCAGGCATTTTTAATTTATTCTTTTTACATTTTTTGTATCTCTTTTTCCTCTGTATTTTCCTTTCTTTTTCTCTGGATTTAGCCTTACAGTTTTTTGATTCTTTGATTGGTCTTCTTTTCTTCCCTTTCATTTTACTCTTTTTATGGGATCAGGCTTCCCCCACCTCTTTCCTTTTTTTCCAGGGTCACTTCAAGAAACAAATCAAAGCACACCAGGTGGAAGGTCCAAACACCACCACCACAAGCAAGGAGGAACTCTGCAGAGGACTGGCCAGTGGGATGGAGCAGCCAAATATGCAACAACAGGTTCACTCAACACACTCCAAAAACACTTCATGAAGTGCCACACCCTGGACAGTACTACTTTTTAATATAGTACAGGTGCAGGACACATAACAAGCAATTAAAACACACAAAAGACAGAAACTTAGCCAAAATGATGAAATGGAAGAGTTTTCCCCCAAAATAAAATTCAGGAATAAATGACAGCCAGAGAATTGCTCAAAACATATATAAACAATATATCTGAACAAGAATTTAGAATAACACTCAGAAGGCTAATAGCTGGGCTTGAGAAAAGCATAGAAGACAGTAGAGAATCTATTGCGGCAGAGATCAAAGACCTAAGAAGTAGTCACGATGAATTAAGAAATACTATAAATTAGAGGCAAAATAAACTAGATACAGTGACTGTGGGGGTGGAAAAGGCAGAAGAGAGAATAGGTGAGATAGAGGATAAAACAATGGAAAATGATGAAGCTGGAAAAAAGAAGAGGGAAAGGAAATTACTTGATCACAAGGGGAGAATTAGAGAGCTAAGTGATTCCATGAAAAAAACCCAATATCCATACCGTAGGAGTTCCAGAAGATGAAGAGCACAAGAAAGGGGCAGAAGATTTATTTGAACTAATTATAGCTGAGAACTTTCCTAATCTGGAGAAGGAAACAGGCATCCAAGCCTAAGAGGCACAGAGAACGCCCTTCAAAATCAACAAAAATAGGTCAACACCACTACGTATCATAGTGAAACTGGCAAAATACAAAGATAAAGAGAGAATTCTGAAGGCAGCCAGGGACAAACAGTCCTTAACCTACAAAGGTAGACACATAAGGGTAGTAGCAACCTGTCCACTGAAACTTGGCAGGCCAGAAGGGAGTGGCAGGAAATATTCAATGTGCTGAATAGGAAAAAAAAAAAAACCACGCAGGTAAGAATCCTTTATCCAGCAAGTCTGTCATTCAGAAAGAAGGAGGAATAAAGACTTTCCCAGACACAAACTGAAGGAGTTCATGACCACTAAACCAGCCCTGCAAGAGATTCTAAGGAGGACTCTGTGAGTGGAAAGCTGCAAAGACTACAAAGGACCAGAGACATCACCACAAACATGAAATCTACAGATAATACAATGGCACTAAATTCATATCCTTCAATAATCACTCTGAATGTAAATGGAGTAAATGCCTCAATCAAACGACATAAGGTGTCAGAATGGATAAAAAAACCAAGAGATTTATTTTATTTAAATAAATAAATGTTGCCTACAAGAGATTTATTTTATTTAAATCCAAGTTAGTTAACATATATTTTAAAAATGGTTTCAGGAGTAGAATTTAGTGATTCATCACTTACATATAACACCCAGTGTTCATCCCAACAAGTACCCTCCTTAATACCCATCACCCATTTAACCCATCCCCCCGCAACAGCCTCCAGCAACCCTCAGTTTATTTTCTGTATTTAAGAGTCTTTTATGGTTTGCTTCCCTCTCTGTTTTTATCTTATTTGTCCTTCCCTTCCTCTGTGTTCATCTGTTTTGTTTCTTAAATTCCACATGAGTGAAATCATGTGATATTCACTTTTCTATGACTGACTTATTTCACTTAGCACAATACATTCTAGTTCATGAAAGTTATTGCAAATGGCAAGATTTCATTCTTTTTGATGGTTGAGTAATATTCAATTGTATCAAACCTTTATCCATTCATCAGTCAATGGACATTTGGGCTCTTTTCATAACTTGGCTATTGTTGATATCACTGCTATAAACACTGGGGTGCATGTACCCCTTCAAATGAGCATTTTTGTAACCTTTTTCAAATTTAATTATTACCATAAGTTAGCATACAAAAATCTACTACTACTTGTTTTGCTAAATTCAAAATAAGACTTCCTTCATCAATAGTATGATTTTGCTGTAGCAGTGAGAATTAACAAATATTTAATCATTGACAAATACCTTTTAATAATACCCAGTTGTGGGGTGCCTGGGTGGCTCAATCAGTTAAGTATCTGACTTGATTTCAGCTCAGGTAATGATCTCATGGTTTATGGGTTGGTGCCCTGTGTGGGGCTCTGGGCTGACAGCACGGAGCTTGTGTAGGATTCTCCCTTTCCCTCACTCTCTGTCCCTCCCCTACTCACACCCACTCTTTCTCTCTCAAAATAAATAAATAAACATTTAAAAACACAGCCTGTTATGAGGTATGAGAAATGTGATGAGAAAAAATTAGCTAATGTTTTCAGAGCTTTTTAAAGGTCAAAAAGAGTCTCTGAGGTTTTAGCATTATATACAATCTTGGTTTAATTATTGGGGGTTTGAAAGACAATTTAAAATTTTCTGATCTTGCTGTATTGAAATTCATAACCACAATGTTTGTCACGCAGACTATGCGAATGATGAAGGAAACCCAGTCATGTATTTCATTTCCAGCTGGACAGAGAGCAAAAACAGAACAAAATAAAAAAAACACGAGTTTGTTTGGATAAACTTTTCATTTCTTCTAAGACAGATCTATAGATTATTTTTACTCCATGATTAGAAGAAAAGGGGTGGAAGAGGGCAGTATTAAAAATTAGACTAGTAGCTAGACTGTTAGTTCCCACGTCAGACAAATTACCCTTACACCTCCTGTCAATGTTGTTAACAGAGACTGTTATTTTACTAATCCTTATCATCCAATGATTCCTTTTTTTTTTTTTTTCATGTTTCAGGGCACAGCAGGTGAGAGAGTGGATTTGTTAAGCTGGGTGAGTTTATCCTTCTTTTATGTGTTCATTCAATTTTATGTTCATTTACTTATTGTACACATATGGCAATAGAAGCTGCTAAAGCAATCACCGTTATCCTGGAAAAACAAGAAGGCACAGAAGCAGATGTCTTATTTCTGAGGGTTTTTTTTTCCTCCCCCAGGATTATTATGATTAAAGATCCTTCCCTCAACCTCCTTTGAAGAGGACCAGGGGCTGCTTGCTAGAAGTTTTATTTAATGACTTGGGGGAAGGCTCAAATATCTCCCCATTATGGCAATCTACCCCAGGGGCAAACAATGCATGAACATTATGGATTTGTTTTATTTTTCTGTCCTCTCAAAGGTATTTCTCAGCCTGTTAGAATTTCTTAAATGTACTGTCAAATTTTAAAATTACATGGATGAGAAGAAAATACGTGGTAAGCTCTTTGACATTGGTCTTAGCAATATATTTTTGGATCTGTGTACCTCAGGCAAGGAAAACAAAAGCGAAAATAAATAACTGGAACTACATAAACTAAAAAGATTCTTCACAGGAAAGTAAATCATCAACAAAATGGAAAGGCGACCTACTGAATGGGAGACGATATTCACAAATGGCATATTTGATAAAGGGTTAACATCCAAAGTATAGAAAGAGCTCATGCAACTCAATATTAAAACAAACAAACAAACACACAAACAAACAAACACAGGGGCACCTGGGTGGCTCAGTCGGTTAAGTGTCCATTTCTTGATTGCGACTCAGGTCATGATCTCATGGTTCATAAGTTTGAGGCCACAAGGCTCTGCACTGACAGCACGAAGCCTGCTTGGGATTATCTCTCTCCCTCTTTCTTGGTCTCCCTCTCCACTCCAAAAGAAACAAATAAAACTTAAAAAAATACAGCCTAATTAAAAAATGGGCAGGGATGCCTGAGTGGCTCAGTTGGTTAAGCCTCTGACTCTTGATTTCAGCTCAAGTCATGATCTCACAGTTCATGAGTGCGAGCCCCACATCAGGCTCTGCTCTGATGTGAGCCTGTCTCCCTTTTTCTATGCCCTTCCCCCACTCCTGCTCTCTCTTTCTCTCAAAATAAATAAACATTAAAAAAATGGGCAGAGAACCTAAATAGACATTTTCCCAAAGAGTATATACAGGTGGCCAATAGGTACATGAAAAGATGCTCAACATCACTCTCAGTGAAATGCAAATCTTCAATGGCATATCACCCTACACCTGTCAGATTGGCTATTATCAAACAAAACAAAACAAAAGATAAGAAATAAGTGTGGCAAGGATGCATTGTAGAGGGAAACTTTGTGTACTGTTGGTGGGAATGCAGAGTGGTGCAGTCACTATGGGAAACAATATACATGTTGCTCAAAAAATTAAAAAAAGAACTACCACATGATCTAGCAATTCCACTTCTAGGTATCTATCTGAAGAAAAAGAGAACACTAATTCGAAAATATGTATTCACCCTTATGTTCATTGCAGCATTATTTACAATAGCCAAGATATGGAAGGAACTTAGAAATCCATGATAGATTGGTGTAGAAGGAAGATGTGTCCACACACACACACACACACACACCAGAATATTACTCAGCCATAAAAAAGAATGAAATCTTACCATTTGCAGCAAAATGGATAAACCTACAGGGTATTATGCTAAGTGAAATAAGTCAGAGAAAAAACAAGTACCTTATTGTCACTACTTTCATATTTAGCAGTTTTCATAGGCATGAAGTGATATCACATTATGGTTTTAATTTGCATTTCCTTAATGGCTAATGATATTGAATATCTCTTCATGTGCTTATTTGCCATCTGTGTATTTTCTTCCATGAAATGTCTATTCATGTCTTTTGCCCATTTTCTAGTTTGATTCTTTTTCAAGTTGAGTGTTAAGAGTTCTTTATACCTTATAGATCCAAGCTGTTTGTCTGATATCAGACGGCCTGTGGATGTCCAATTGTCTCAGTACCATTTGTTTAAAAGTCTATTCTTTCTTCATTGAATTGCTTTTGCACGGTTGTCAAAAATAAGTTGAATATATTTCTGTGGGTCTATTTCTACGTTGTCTGTTCTGTTCCATTGATCTATGTGTCTATCCCTACACCAATGCTGCCAAATCTTGAAATCATGTAGATTAATTCCTCCCATTTTATTATTCTTTGACAAAATTAATTTAGCTATTCTCAGGCCTCTTGCTTTCCATGTAAATTTTAGAATAACCTCCCCTATGTCTACAAAAGGCTTGAGGGTTTAAATAGTAATTGTGTTAAGCCTATTAGGGATAATTGATATCTTTACTATGTCTTGTCTTCTAGTCCATGAATAAGGTATGTCTTTCCATTTGTTTGGGACTTAATTGATTTCCTTCATCAGCATTTTATAATTTTTAGCATACAGATTCTATAAATGATTTATTAGGCTTCTATCTAAATATTTAATTTCATTTACATAGACTGTAAATGGCACTGCATTTTTCTTAGTCTTCCACATGTTTGTTGTTAGTATGTGGAAATACAGTTGATTTTTGTGTTGATCTTGTACCCTACAACATTGACTAACATTATTTCTAGAGCATTTTGTTGATTCCTTGGAAATTTCCCCATTTAGAAAATTATGTCATCTGCAGATAGAGACAGTTTTATTTCTCTTTATTCAATATCTATACCTTTTGTCTTTTAAATAAAATTTAAACATTTTTTAACTTTTAAATTAATATATTTGTTTAGTTTTGCTTTATTCTTCTGGCTGGAACCTTCAGTAATGTGTTGCATAGTAAGAGTAGTGAGAGCAGACATCATTACCTTATCCCTGATCATATGGAGAAAGCATCCAATCTTTCACAATTAAGTATAATGCGACATGTAGGCTGTTTGTAGATCATCTTCATGAGTTTGAGTAAGTTACCTCTCTATTTCTAGCTTGCTTAGTTTTTTTCTTTATTTTTTTTAAGACGCATGAATGGTATTGGATTTTGTCAAATCCTTTTTCTGCATAAATGGATATGATCATATGAATTTTTTTCTTTAGGCTATTGATATGGTCAGTTACAATGTTTGATTTTCAAATATTTAACCAACTTTTCATAACTGGATAAACCCCACTTGGGCATGGCATGTTATTCTTTTATACATTTCTGGATTTAATTTGTTAATATTTGGTTGAAGATTTTTACAGCTAAATTCATGAGAAATATTGGTCTGTAGTTTTCTTCTTACTATACTATCTTTGTCTGGTTTTGGTATCAAAGTTATATTGACCTCATAAAATGAATTAAGAAGCATTTCCTCTACTTACATTTCTTATAAAAATTGTGTAAAAATGGTGTTAATTCTTAAAATCTTTGGTAAAATTGAAATCATATAAGCCTGAATATGTCTTTTGGAGTTTTGAAATGAAAAGTCCAGTGTTTTTAATGCTTGTAGAAATATATAGATTATCAATTTCATCTTGGCTGAGTTTTGAGAGTTTGGTTTAGAAGCTTTGGTTCAGGGGTACCTGGGTGGCTCAGTGGGTTAAGCAGCTGACTTTGGCTTAGGTCATGATCTCATGGTTCTTGAGTTTGAGGCTCCCGTTGGACTCTATCCAGAGCCTGGAGCCTGCTTTGGATTCTGGGTCTCCTTCTGTCTCTGCCCATCCCCCACTTGTGCTCTCTCTCTCAAAAATAAACAAACATTTTTTAAAATAAGAAGCATTGGTTCATTTTCTATTATGTTTTGCATTTATAGTGCAGACTTGTTCATTCTAATTCATCCCTTATTATCTTACAGGATATGTCATAATATTCCTCATTACCTTTCTGATATTTATAATGCGTGTTTTCTTTTTATCTTTGTCAGTCTTACTAGATTTTTATTGATTAGACTTTTTTTTAAAGAAACATTTTTGTTTCATTGATTTTTTTTTCCTATTATTTTCCTGTTTTCTATTTCATTGACTTCTTCTTGTATCTTTATTATTTCCTTCTTTCTGCTTGCTCTGATTTCATTTTTCTCTTTTTTCTAATATCTTAACGTAGAAAATGAAAATATTGCTTTGAAATAACTTTTTTTCTAATTTAGTGTTATAAATTTCCCTTAAGTATTGCTTTTTAGCTTCCTTCCATAAGTTTTGATGTTATATTTTCATTTTCTTTTCGCCTATGCTTTAACAAAAATTCCTTGAGGCTTCCTTTTTGACCCATGAATCACTTGGGAGTGTGCTGCTTAGTTCCCACGTATTTGAGATTTTCCTGTTTTCTTTCCGTTATTGATTTTTAATTTGATTTCATTTGGGTTAGAGAACATATTGTGTATGATTTCAATTCTTTTAAGTTTACTAATGTATGTTTTATGATCTAGTATATGGTCTATGGGTGAATGTGTCATGAACACTTGAAAGAAATATGTGTTCTGCTCTCTTATAAAAGTCAATTAGATCCTGTGGATTTATGGTGCTGTTCAGTTCTTCTATATCCCTGCTTATCTTCTGTCTAGTAGTTCTATCAATTGCTGTGTTGAAGGCTCAAATAATAATCATGGATATTTTCTATTTTCACTTTTAGCTCTTTCACTGTTCACTTTATGTATTTAAAGTTCTTGTCTGGTACGTACGTATGTAATATCACTCAATCCTATTATCCTTATGTAATGTCCCTCTTTGTTCCTAATAATTTCCTTTGCTCTGAAGTGTACCTTATATGTTATTAATATAGTCATTCCTGCCTTTTTTGATTAATGTTCATATGATATATCTTTTTTATCCTTTTACTTTCAAACTACCAATACCATGTTTGAAGTAAATTTATTGTAGACAGTATATAGTTGGGTTATGCTTGCTTTTCCTTAAGTTCACTTCTCCAATCAGTAGTTAGATCATTTACATTTAATAGAATATTGCTATATTAAAGATTAGGTCTGCTGTTTTTTGTTTTTGTTTTTGTTACCTTTGTTTCTCACTCCTTTGTTTCTCTTTTCTTGCCTTTTGTGGGTCACTTGGACATCCCATTTTAATTTACTTATGATCCATTGAGTATATTGTTTTGCACTTTTCTTAGTGGTTTCTCTTGAGATTACAGTATGCATATGTAATTATCACAGCCTACTGGAATCAGTATTTTATTATGTCAAGCAAAGTTTCAAAATTCTACTTCTATTTAGGTCTCTTGAACTTCCCCAGTTTTTAAGTATAATTGTTGATATTTCTTCTGTATACATTGAGAACCACATCAGATGTAGTCCTACTTTTTGCTTTAATCGTCAAATAAGACTTAAAAAACCCATGAGGTGAGGGATAGTCTATTATATTTATCCCTATTTTTACCCATTCCATTGTTCCTCTTTTTTTTCCCTAAAGTTTCCAGTCTTCTTCTGTTATTATTTCCTTTCTGTTGTCAGAACTTTAATCCCAGCAGGTGCTATTTGGACTTCCCAGTGCCATTGGGTATGAGTTTCAGAAAACACTAAGCTTAGGTCAGTTTGTGTTAGTGGGTGGAGGGTAGAATGTTGGGCCTGTTGGCATAGCAGATGCCAGCAGATTAGGTTTACTAGTTTGGGTTCATGTGGAGCAGGAGGATGGGTCCCTATTCAGGCTACACTAGTGCTCCAGTAGATCAGGTCACTCTCTGACCCACCACTGTCACTGCTTTCTATTAAGCCACTTTTGGGGCAACTGGGTGTCTCAGTTTGTTAAGTGTCCGACTCTCAGTTTCAGCTCAGGTCATGATCTCATGATTCGTGAGTTCAAGCCCCGCATAGGGCTCTGTGCTGACAGTGTGTAGCCTGCTTGGGATTCTCTCTCTCTACCCCTTCTGTACTCTCTCCCCTGCCCCCCCTCAAAATAAATAAACTTAAAAAAAAAAACTCTTTTAAAAAAAGCCGCTATTACCCCAGAAGTGGGGTGGGATCCTATTAAAGCTGCTGCTGCTGCACTATCAGTCATAAGACTAGATTCCATTTTAGAAATGCTTAGATCCAAATATATATTACTACTGACTCCCGTAGGAACTTTGTATTTGTTTTCTATTGCTGTCATACAAATTACTACAAATTTAGTGATTCAAAACAACATAAATGTATTATCTTACAAGTCTGACACAGGCTAAAGTAAAGGTGTTGGCAGGACTGCATTTCCTTCTAGAAGCTCTAGGGGTGAGTCTGTTTGCTAGACTTTACCAGCTTCTAGAGGCCACTTGCAATCCTTTGCCCAGGGTCCCCTTTATCCATTTCAAAGCCAGCAATGTTACATCCCTCTGACCTTGCTCCTATTATGACCTATCTCCCTCCTCTCTCTCTGTCTTTTTCCCTCTCTCTTTACTCACTCACTCACTCACTATAGCTGGGAATGATTCTCTACTTTAAGGACTCATGCATTTAAATTTGTTCCATGAAACAATCCAGGAAAATCGATCTCAAAGCCTACAACTTTAATCACTGTGAAGTTTTTTTTTTTTTATAAGGTAAGGTAACATATTCTGTATAAGGTAACATATTCATAGGTTTTGGAGATTACGATGAGGACATCTTTAGGGGCCATTACTCTGCCTACCACACCCTTAGTAAATGGTCTTGAGAAAATGACAGAGTTTTCCTAGCCTTATATTCCTATATATACAATGGAATGCAAGATATCAAGTGATATTATAGAAATAAAATAGTATATATGAGGAGTTTCAGGGTCCAGATGCTTTGAGATTATTTGAATTATCTAAATGGCCATTAGATAAGTAGATGTGTAAAGCATCTGATTTCCTCCAGGGTATTCTTTATCTTTTCATCCTGTTAAATCCAGTCCTTGTCTAGCTCCAGCCAGTAGAGTCAGACCTTGTTTTACTGCTTAACCCAAGTTCAATTTAAATTCTCTCTACATCTCTATTATGTGTCTAGAATTGGCTACAATGGTAGTTCTCAGCCCTGGTTGCACGCTATAATCACGTGAGTGTAGAAAAAAACTAGTGATGCCAAATTCCTACTTATATGGATATTTGGGAAAGGACCTGGGAATGAGAAGGTCTGTCTTGTGGTTCCTGAAGCCAAAGCTGGTCTACACTGAATCAAATCATTTGAGAGATCATCTCCAAAAGAGAATTTGTTTATCATGACTAATGCTCTTCCTTTGCCAATATGTTTGATTTGTGCCAATTTGGGGTGGGTAGATTTACAGTAGTTTGGCTCCATATATTACATCCTTATGCTGTGGGATTAGTGTTGGCTCAGAGCATCTTTAGATGTCCATTCTTTTCTCCAGTTCCCAATAGCATGAACTTAAATCCTTGGGCATATTTTTACCCAGCATACTTTTCTGCTTCTATTCCTAGCAAACCAAGACTCCTACTGATGAACCTAGACATTCCATGGGACCCATTAGGAGTATAGGCCAGTTCCAGAGCTATCACATGTTTGCTAAAGCAGATACAGTAAGATTGTATTTTTGGCATTCTTGCTAGTGGAAAAAGACGAAAACAGAATTTTATTTTTTAGCTGTCATCTAAGTGGGAAAATCGGCTCTTTTCCTCTGCTGTCCATCCTGTACAAAATTAAAGGTAGAATATTATCTCTGGAAGGGATCAAAATAGTCCAAATAAATAACATATTTTGCTACAGGATGAGGAAACTATGGCTGAGATGGTTAATTTTATGTGTTAATTTGGTTGGGCCATCACACCCAGATATTTGGTAAAATTTTATTCTGGATGTTTTTGTGAAGGTGCTTTTAGATGAGATTAACATTTAAATTGGTGGAGTTTGAGTAGATTACCCTCCATAATGGGGGGTGGGCCTCATCAAATCAGTTGAAACCCTTAGCAGGCCAAAGACTTACCTTCTCCTATCAAGAAAGAATTCTGCAAGCAGACTGCCTTTGGACCTGAAGTGCAACTCTTTCAGGATCTCCAGACTTTCTACTCTGTAGGTTTGGGGTTTACCAGGCCTCCACAATTGTGTGAACCAATTCTTTAAAGTAAATCTCATTATATAGATGCATATCTACACATGCTGCTTCTGTTTCTATGGAGAACCTAGACTTATATAGAGGCCCATACAGATAAAATGATGAGCCCAAGTTCATCCAAGGAGAAAGTGGCACCATGAGAACTGGAATTAGAGTCTTATGCCTCATTCAACCATGGTCTTTCATGAACACTAATCCATAACTGGGGTCAGCAAGCCATGGCCCAGTGATCAACTCCTGCCTGAATCCTGGTACTGTAAATAAAACTTTACTTGAACACAGCCACACTCATTCATTAATGTATTGAATATTGCTGTTTCTTTGCCACGACAACAGAGTTGTGTAGTTGGGGCAGAGGTGTATGGCCCACAAAATTTAAGATATTTACTATCCGACGTTTTCCAGAAAAGATTTGCTGACTGTTGTAAGATGCCATTTGATTTCTGACTACACTGAGGAGAATAATTCATCCACATTGGGTCACATTATTAACCTCATGCCATCTTCAGGCCAAAGATCTCTTAAAGGTTGGCACTGGGGGCCAACTTGGGGAACACTGAACTGTGGAGGCAGTAATATTTCTTTCCAGGTGTGTCCAACCCACAATGCCTCCTGAGTGTGGTCCTCAGACCCTGCCTGTTCTAACCATTTACTATTTATTCCTCACTGGCTCTGGCTTCACATACTTGATAATGAACCTCTTTCCGATTCTATCCCGATGACATGTTCCGTGGACTACAATAATACCTTATTTCACGTAATTTGTCCTTGGTATTGTATAGCCTGAGGTCTACATCTGTGTCTAGCCAGTCACACCCTGTCTTATACCACGTTTTATAGGATAAAATTGTCTCCAGGCCCTGAAATATGCCTTCAGAAAACAGTATGAGACCTGCCACTGGGCTTTAGCACAGGAGTAAAACTCAAATTAGTGTCTATATTTGAACCAATGTACTTGGCCAGGAAATTTTGTTTCAACATTTGTTACACAAGTAACTTTCATCTTTGCATGTATGACAAAGGTGTTTTTTATTGCCTAAATTATCTGGAAAATTACTTAGAGGCTTCATTCCAGTGGGCATTGGAATATGGAGACTTCCTGTGTCATGACTATTTCATTACAGTACTTGTGGAATCAGGCTTTGAGCATTGGCCAAGAGTGGACAGAAAAGGAACTGAAAAATTAAGAGTGGGAAAGACTAATGGAATGGAGACTTCATAAAGATCTGATTTTGAATCAGTAATTTGTTGTCTACAACTTTTCAGATCTGGTATTTCAGTCTACTGAAGGAATGATGTAGGTTTTTATACTTGGAAAAAGTGGGGCAGGCTGAGTGCACTCAGATCACAATAATGCTTTACAGGAATAACGGAAATTAGGACACAGGCATTCTGATTTTCCTGTCCTGTGCTCTTTTGGGTAGGTGCTTCTGTCTCCTGGGCTTGGCAATAATCATTTTTGACCTTTACTTCTCTAGGCAATTGTGAAGTGATTTTGAGTTTTGTTAGCTTTCTTATGAGTTTGTACTAAATTGTGTCCATAAAGTAGGCTGAATTCCTCAGGGAGGGATGATAGCTATATACTGTGTTATTGCTTAAAAAACGTTGTGTTCGTTACTTTTTTTTTTCCTTTTCTTTTGTCCAGCTGTGTATCCTGAACTTAAAGAGTAGATTCTCCAAAATGAAAGGCGTGCATCTGGTGGAAAACACTAATTTAAAGGATGAAAATTCCTGGTGATTGCTTCTGTCAACCCTTAACAGTTCATACAGAGCTTCATTAGTAAGTAGACGATTCAGATCTTTCCCTTGGAACAGATCATATAATCAGCCTTTGTGTTGATTTCACATTCCGTTCTTTAGAGACAGAACAAATTAGAATAATTGGCTGCTACAGGAAAAGCACAAAGAATTTTCTTATATTTTTGCGATGCATCCCTTAATAGGGGTTGGAAATGAGATCAGAGGTATGAACATGAAACTCAGAAGGGCAACGGGAAAAGAATATTGTTTCTTTAAAAATATTCTTTCCATGTTGGCCTAGAAAAAGGAAACAGAAGAAATATGAAGCCAAGGAGAATATAAAAGAAATAATACGATTTTCGTGCTAACAATGTGAGTGTGGAATTAGTAAGAATCAGGAACAATCCTTTTCCACCAAGGACTCAGGAGCAAATGAAACCATAAATACTCCCTGCTCTTAGAAAACCTTTCGAAGCAGTAATCACGGAAGGGTAAAGGCAATGCGTCAGGGCAGAGGTGTTCAGAGCAAAGGGATGGAAGGAGAACAAAAGGAGAGTGGATATTTTTAGAGCTGTCATTTTGAAATTTACCTGCTTCTGCTTCAGTGCTGCTTTGCCACCGTATTGGTCCAGTAGAAATCCTCAAAGCTGGGGAAGCCATATTTTAAAATAATAGGATTAGAGCAAGTGACTTTAATCAAGGTCTCCTTAGTTCAAGAGCATGGAGGAGAATATGGCAAAAGAGCGAGGCCACAAGAAATTGTTCACTAAGTAAATTTTCTCCAAGCTTTACTAACTGGGAGATATTGACCATTGGATTATGTCCCTTGAAGAAAAGTAATCTTGAAAACAAAGTACAAAGAATGTTCAGGAAGCAAACTGTATCACTTGGTCACCTGCTGATGATAACAGCGTTGGCTGGAACTTACGGGTCCTAATGGTTTACAATGAAGGCATTTCTCTGGGTTGTAAGTTCTAGGAAGCCTCGAATGGAGGATGTCTGCTTCAGTATTGTACTCTTACTGCCCAGCACTTTTTGGCAGATTTTTTTTTTTAATGTTTACTTGTTTTTGAGAGAGAGAGAGAGAGAGAGAGACAGACAGAGTGTGAGCAGGGGAGGGCAGAGAGAGAGGAAGACACAGAATCCGAAGCAGGCTCCAGGCTCCGAGCTGTCAGCCCAGAGCCCAATGCAGGGCTCGAACCCACAAACCATGGGATCATGACCTGAGCTGAAGTCAGAAACTTAACCAACTGAGCCACCCAGGCGCACCTTACTGGGAGATTTTTAAAACGAATATTTGTTAAAGAAAAAAATGAGTATTTGTGAACTGTCTAAATGAGTGGATGTATGTGATTTCAGATTCTATTTGCTGGTGGATTTCAGCATCAGATTATGAAAGTATTTGTGCTGCGGATTGGCATTGTTCCCCATCTTATGGGTAAAGATTCTACATCATAGGACTTTTTTTTAATAAGACATTTTTAAAAAATTGTAAACATTTATTCAATTTTGAGAGACAGAGAGTGAGCAGGGGAGGGGCAGAGAGAGAGGAAGACACAGAATCTGAAGCAGGTTCCAGGCTCTGTGCTGTCAGCACAGAGCCCAACGTGGGGCTCGAACCCACCAACCGTGAGATCATGACCTGAGTTGAAGCTGGACGCTTAGCCAATTGAGCCACTCAGGCACCCCCATCACAGGACTTTATATTGACATTCCAAAGGCCTCACAGGAATTGCTTAGCAAAAAATAATACCATATTCTGTATAACTTACAATTTATAAGCTGTCCAGTACATTGGTAATTTGGCCAGTCCTCTGGTGGTTCTAACAATGTCCCCAGGATCTTGCACGTGTAGTCAGAATGGCTTAGAATTTTGGGGCCAAAATATTTGCTCTGAGTTAAAGTGGACTCTTGAAAAAAAATAGCTTCAGACACAATATGGCATTTTATAATTTAGCATGAAATCTGAGAAATAAAGAGGTTACCTGAAGCCTGCAATGGTAAAGTTCCCTCTGCTATAGAAGTTATTGTTTTTAAACAAAGATTTTACATCAGTAACACTTTTTTTTTTTTTGCATGACATTCAGGTTAATTTCCTGTTCCCTCTAAGAAAGTAACGGGGTGGCTGGTATGAGAGATGGTGTGACTCCCCAAAGTGAAAAGTATTATTTTGTCACAATTTCCGGCTACCGAAGGATGGAAGAGGCTCAGGACATTACAGACAGTATATTACGTGTAGTGGGTTATACCGTGGTTTAGTTATAAACTGATATAGGTTTGTTTTCTATGCAAGTTCGCATGATCTTTTTGAGTTCTGGTAGGTAAGTGTTTTGCAACTTTGGACTACTTGGAGTCATATAGTGTGGTTTTATAGTCCATCCTTGGATAGAGACGACCCAGGATAGCTCTTGTCACTAGAAAGCACTGCTGGGTTAAACGTCTTTGCTTGTGTACTAATATATGACACAACGTCTGCTGAGGACAAGGAAAGGAACGGTTAAACCACTATGGGTAACAAGAGATTGTATGGTTTACTTTTAACATATTTATTATGAAATTATAAAACTAACACACGATCACTGTAGAAAATTTGAAACAATTCCTGCCTATAATAAGATCAAGAAAATTTGGGGGGCAAATGTCAATGTAAAGTTGTCCATGAATATTAGTGCTCTCATAATTTCCAGGACTTCAAGTAGGCTGGGCCTCCTAAGAGTCTATTTATTATATTTTAGTAATGTTTTCATCATGTGGACACACACACACATACACACACACGACCCGGTAAAAAATACAAAGACTTACATATTTCTGGTGTTTCAGATAGCCACATGGAATAAAGAAGAAGGGAAAAGTCAACAGGCAGGAGGAACATGGGGTAGCATCTTCTTAATTGCTTATATCAATTCCAATGATAATTGCTTTTTGTAGAGAAAGTAATTAATGGGGAATTTCATTCGAGAAAAATGCATGAATTTCAAGGCTTCTTAAAGCTAAGTATTTTTTCCACAAAGGCAAGCATCCACGGCTGCGCTTTCTTGCTTGCTTACGTGACCAGGCAAGAGTGTTGTGTGGCATTGCACGTGCCGGGATGGGGGTGCTTCCCACACGGATTGTCATAAATGACTTCAGACTCTGCTGTGCTACCATTGGTTTAAATAGACATATTTTTTGACAGATGCTATACCTTAGTTAATTTTTAGAGCTGCAAATCGGAACTGTCAGACGGCTCTGATGACTCTGATATAACAATTGTTTGGCTACTTTTCAGGGCAGTCCTGATATGATGATGACCTGGACATATCATAAAGAGCAAGAAGGTGTTGATTCTTCCTTTGGTGTCAGGGTGAAATGGTGGTTGGAGAAGAAGCCCGCAGCTGAGTGAGGAGGGAATGTGAGGCCATTAGTGAAAAGCCGGGTGTAAATTAAGGTGAGGAGGCATGAGGAATCAATTGATAGACTATTAAAAAGATCATCATGAAGCATATCCATGATGTGTTTGTATTGCAATCCGCTGAAAGTAATGGCTTTTCTATTGGAAATGACCCCGAAGTTAGGGAAAACAACCCATTTGGAGTTGTAGGACCATTTCAGAGGAAGGATAGATTGATTACGATGATCCTTGACTGCAAATACCTTGAGGAGTCCCTTCTAAGCTCTGCTATAGAAAGCACAGCACAATGACAGTTTGAAATGTATACCGACCACCAGAACTTATTAACTTAGTCATTCAACAAACATTTTTCATCACTCTTTCTTGCCAACCACTGTTCTGGGCATGGAGACTCAAGGGTGAAAAATAAAATTCACAAAACCAGGAGACAAATATCCTGGCTTTCGATGAGATCACACTCTTTCGATTCTGACAATAGGCTTTTGTTTACAGGGGGCTTGTATAAATTGTAATCACGCAAATGCAACAAGGTAATGTTTTTACTTTAGGTATGTGTCTCTCATTCCTACTCAGGTTCACACCTGTCATTTCTCCTGCAAGGTTAGAAAGAACCACAGCAACCAAAAATGTCAAATCTCAGCTATTCATTTTCAAAATGATTTTTTCCAAATTCTAGTGGAGACAATAGCTTAACTGGTAAGATTTGTAAATCTCAAGAGGCTAGGTTTTTAAAACTGTAGCCAAAATTTATCTATAAATGATAGCTTTGTTAAGGGTATGTGATGATGGAAAAGTTGGCTTTTCTTCCCTAACCTTGACTTCACTGTGTTGGGAGAAGAGGCAGAGAAAAAATCAAGGTAAATGGTGGTAAGTCTTTTGTTAGGGAATTCTAGCTCTTTAAAATATTCTAGAGGGGCGCCTGGGTGGCTCAGCTGGTTAAGTGTCCAACTCTTGATTTTGGCTCAGGTCATGGTCTCATGGTGGTGAGATCCAGCCCTGCGTGGGGCTCTGTGCTGAATTCAGAGCCTGCTTGAGATTCTCTCTCTCCTCTCTCTCTGTTCCTCCCCTGCTCTCACTCTCTAAGAAAAAAAAATAAGCAAAATAAAATAAAATAAAATACTCTAAATAATCCTAGGGATATCTGAAAACAGAAAGGACCAGTGTCTCATTTCCAGTCTCATACCTTGGAGGAAATAGCATTTTTTCTTTGAGGTCTTGAGAGATTTTTGTTTTGTGTTGTTTTGGTTTTGGTTTTGGTTTTAATCAAACTTATTGAGTTGTCATTTACATACAGTAAAATACATATATTTTAATCAAAAGTTCAGTGAGTTTTAACCTATGGACACATGTATATAACCACTACCCCCTGCAAGACAGAGAACAATTCTAATAGCCTAGAAGTTCTCCTCCTAGCCTTTTGCAAACATCTCCCTACCTCCCACGCCAGGCAATCACTGATTTCTTTTCTGTCATTATAGATTAATTTTGCCTAGTCTCAAATTTCATAGTAATTGAATAATACAGTAGGTGCTCTCTTGTATCTGGATTTCATTTGCTCGGTGTATGGTTTTTGAGATCCACTCATTTGGGGATGTTTTTAAGCAGAACTGTAGCCTGGCTGGATGGTTCTGTCTGAGGGCATCTATCGGTCTATCAGAGCCTCTGGCATTGCCTGTGTCTATTCTTGGCTCAGTATTTACCTTTTCCAAGATGTGCAAGATTGAAGCCAGAGGACTATCAATATAATGGAGGTGACATGGTTGTTGTATAATTTTCTCAGCATAAATTGGCCTGTTCGTCATTATTGTGTGGATAATCCAGGAGGATATTCTTCCTACAGAAACTTTGTTAATATAAAACTTCTGAGGGCAGCTGTCTAAGTACCTCTCCAGTTTTGAGTTTTTGCAAATATTTCTGGAAAATTCAAAGGGTCACCACCTATAAGAAGCAGTTATTCACCTGAGAACTAATTCTTCTGTTCAAGTTGAGTCATCTCCCCTTTACATGCCCTCTGATGGAATACAGACAGCCTTGCAAAACAACGCTCCCTTATTGGATAAAAATATAGAGATTATTTAAGATGGATGTGTGTATGCAATAAAGTGAAAAAAAAAACAAAGACTGTAAGTTTAGCTTACTGTGTGCATTTAAGTTTCTATGGCATATGCTGATAGTTTAGGGTATTCAGGTTAGTTTGGGGTCCATTCTTTATGAAAATGTTGAAGTACTCCATACACACTTTTTGCTTCCTCCTTCCTCTCCTCCCTCCTTTTGCTTCCTTCCTTTCCTTTCTAATTCCTCTTAACCTGCCATATTTCACCCTGATTTGTTGAAATGGCACCTAATTGTAGGATGACTGGAAGCAGTGTGAGAGGTCCATGGAATTTTGCTGTCCAGAATGCATGTCGATCAACTTCTCTGTTGAGAAAAGGTCCGAGTTTACCCATGGTAACACTTTCTTAGCGTCTTTGAATAAAGGCCATAACACTGGGCCATAATATCTTGACAGGCATGTAGAATTCATAGCAATTGCCCTCAAAGAGCTTCCCTGCTAAAGATGCATATGAATGTATTTAATTATGGCTTTATTGGCAGCTACACCCACACACACGGTCTGTTTTGTTTTATATCATGATCATCGCCTGCTGTTTACCACTGTATACCTTGCTAATGGTGCGGTTTCTATGGCTTGTTAATTTCATGGCCAAATAATGTTGTAATTTATCGCACACTTTAGTGTGGAGAACTGAGACTGTATAAATTCTTGTGCATCCCTCCCCCCTTTGGAATGTATTAAACTGAGATCAGGCAAAGTAATGAATTTGTTTCAAATGTACTTGATAGCTAAACATCAATTAGGACTGACAGGCAATATTTCTTCTTCCAGAAACAGTAACTGTTTTTGAAAACTGAATTGTTGAACGGAGAGTTACTAGGACTCAGTTCACTGGGATCACTTAGAAAACTAAAGTAAAATGTAGAGTGCATGTGTGTGTGGCTTATTCAAATATTGACTAATCAGCTACTGCTCAGCTAATTGAATTTGTCAGAATCATTTAGTATTTTATTAACTCTCTTCCCCTTCCTCCCATCCCATGAGAATGGATTATTAGTGTTTTAAAACGTACTAAGCCATCTTCCTTCTCTGTAAATCTAACTCTAAAAGCATACTTTACTCATCAATGTAACTTACTATCTTTTAGAGTAACTGTGGTTTAATCCTCTCTAAAATTGAAACAAGCAAAAAGCAATCCTTTCCAGGAGCCATTGCACTTTAGAGCTTTAGAAATGATTTAGACCTAAGGACAAATATATTATTTTACGGCCCATGCAACCAACGCCTAAAGTAGGAAGGAGGACTGTCCAGGTCAGGGAAAGGGGTTGAGGGTCAGGTTTCAAGCTGAGAGAGTCCTCAAAGACTCAATCTGAGCAGTTCAGAAACTGAAATGTAGGCCACTAATGTTCTAGGAAGGCTGGCATCTGGCCTTTAGTGTGGGATTGCAGGCAGACAGTGGGTCCAGTGGGGCCCCGGGTTTCTGCAGTGGGCAGAGAAGACCACCCCGTCTTTGGAAAGTGCCACTGACCCCAGGGGCATGAGCAATGAATTCCAGTCAGCCTGAGGAAGCCGGTCTGACTAATTCTGAATTTAGGTTTATCTCAGATACTTCTTGGGAAAGAGTGAGGACAAGGGCAAGTTCAGTGGGTGCAGTTTTTTTAAATCCATGCCCTCTGTTTATTGGCAAAGCTGCTTAACTCCCCTAAGGGATTCCAATATTTTTGTTTTACTCTTTACTTAATCCTAACAGTCTTATGGTTAATTATTTAATAAATGAATAACTAGGATCACAAACAGTACGAATATATGTTAGTGGTTGAGGTGGGAGTGAAATAACTTGGAATCAGGTACCAATAAAAAGTGATCTTGGGAGGGGCACCTGGGCGGCTCAGTCGGTTGAGTGTCCAACTTCAGCTCAGGTCATGATCTCACAGTTTGTAAGTTTGAGTCCTGCAGCTGTCAGCACAGACCTCGCTTTGGATCCTCTGACCCCCTTTCTCTCTGCTCCCCTCTGCTTGTGCTCTCTCTCTCTCTCTCTCTCAAAAATAAATGTTTAAAAAAAAAAAAGAAAAAGTGATCTTGGGAAATAAGATTTACCCAGTAGACATGCAGAGACATTCCTAGGAAATTAGTGTCTGACGCCTACTTTCTATATGTTTACAGGTTGGTTTCTAATTTTATTTTAACCACAGACCTCAGAGTGATGCATTGTATTTTACCTCCACACTATCTCATGGACATATTGTAAAATTTGTGTGAGACTAAGCAGGTAGTAGAGTCGGTCTTGCAAGCACCTGTGAACTTCTGAAACAATCTGACGTAGAAGAAAAAAGGGGGAAAAAAGCAAGCAAGCCAGAAAGGCAGCCAGTGATTCTGGGATCCCTCACTTGTATCCGTGGAGTCTCTGAAACTAAATACAGAAATTTCAGAATTTTACATTTACTGATTGCTTTTCTAATGTTCATTTATTTCCCCTCCCCCTGGGGGGGGGGCAGGGGAAGAGGGGAGAGGGACAGAGGATCTGAAGCGGGCTCCGGGGCTGACAGCAGACAGCCCCATGCGGGGCTCAAACTCACCAACTGTGACCCCACGACCTGAGCCAAAGTTGGACGCTTAACCAACTGAGCCACTCGGTCGCCCCTACTGATTGCTTTTTATCATTTTTTGTTTTCATTTTTGGATTTCTCTTTACTCTTCCATCAGTTACACCTGCCAGCGTTATGCCATCTGCAATTTTAATAAGCACACCTGTCTAGTTTCCATCTGCATCATCAACACAAACATTGATTGCACGATGACCCTGAGTTATCAAGGAAACATTCAATATGCCAATGTATGCATTTCTTAATTTTAGAAAAAAAATTTCCTGAAAGTGATGTTTAAAATATCTTTTCTTAAATTTGTAGTTTTAAAAAAATCTTCTAATGTGCGATGCCTCATTGCCTAAAAACGCAGCTAAATGAAGAATTCCTATATGTTAGTGAGTGCATGCTGGTCTGTGTATATTTCTGCATGTATAATTGTACTAGAGTAATGGTCCAGGCTGCTGACTGCCTCCAATAAAGCAGTAGTTTCTACTGTGACTCAGTTGGTCCGGTGGATAATATCAGAGGTGAATTTCTAAAACTCTATCGCCCTTTCCAATCACTTTGAATATGTGATTCAGGCTGGTCAGACCACATGATTATTTTCACCTCCAATATAATCCTTCAGGTACAATCTGAAATTCTACTATAAGAAGATATTTTAAAATAGATTTAACAAATGTATATTTTAAAAACAACAGTAATTATTAGAGAGATGGTTTTGCACTAGGTATTTCTCTTTTTTTCTTGGCTTACAAAAAAGAAAAAGAAAAAAAAAAGACGTGCGTTTGTTTTCCGGTTGGTTTGCTAGATGTTTATGGCCACCATAATAACTGTTAAATTTTCTCTTATATCTTAAAGTATGATCTGAATTAGCAATGGAGATTGTGCTATGTATAGAGTCTGTGATATAAATATTTCCTAACTTCAAAGAACATGTAACCTAGAGCAATCATGGCAACTGCATTTGTTTACTAAGTGAAATATTAGTGAGATGGTGAAGTGCTATGCAAGCCTTGAACAGCCAAATCGGCTTCAAAAATAGATGTGCCGATTTTAAAGATTATTTTTTAAGACATAACTACCAACATTTTTCTAGCTACATGTAGAAAACAACATAGCACCAGAAAGGTGTGGGTTTTATTCTAAGCAATTTAGCATTTGGGCATTCTGAACACCCTCCTAATGAAATGAAATCCAGAGGGAGGCTTCTCTTGATGATCTCTTCAATGATCCTTGTTCATCCACGGTACTTCCTATAATCACAAAGGTGGTACCAAGGGCAAGAAACTCCAATATTATTAAAGTTTCATAAAGCAAAGAAAATGTTAAGAATATAATGTTCCCAAACTGAGAAAGTTCTTGAAAAATTATTTCAAGCAAAGCATTAAATTACTTTCTGCTTGTCAAAGGGCAAAAATATTTGAGTTAATGAATGGGAGAGTTTTAGAGGGGACAGTAGCCCCCAGAATGACTAGATCTGCACTGTCAAATGAAGTGGATGCTAGCCACATAGGGTTACTTATAGTTAAATGGATTTTAAAATAAAATTAAAAATTCACTTCCTCAGTGGCACTGGCTGTATCTCAAACGTGTTTATTAGCCACCTGTGGCTCATGGATGCTGCATTAGACAGTACATATAGAGTGCGTTTTCATTATCACAGGAAATTCTATTGGGCAATACTAAAGATATACCTAGACATTCACAAAGAAGGCGCCCGAGACCCGAGGACATAATATAAGTTCCCCAAGGTCATGTAACTATGTTTGTAAAGAAAAGCCGAAAGACACAAAGGAAATAGTAACAGGCATTAAAGAAACCCAATAGCTTCTGGAAATGCCAAAGTAGGATTTAACAATACACACTCAGCTGTTAATAGGGTCAAAGCTCCTGATGGCTGGTGGGAACTACGTGCCTGAATTTGGACATTTAAATTTTTACGCAATGAATTTAATAGTAGAAAACATTCCCATGAACATCTGCCAGATCCATATTTTGAGCCTCTGCTGTGCTTCCAAATTATCTTTATCACTTTCACATACAGGGCACCACTCTGATATGTGGTGCTTTATCTGACTCCAGAGAAATCAAGAAATCTTGTGGGGTTGCAGCTGTATTTGAAAAGGTTGATTTTTAAGTGCATCATACAGACTGCCCTGGTTTTAAAAGGGATTCCTGCCATACACAATCAAAATGTGAAATCTTTTCTCACCTTGCGAAAGTCAAAGACAGTCTCTGAATTTTCACTATTTTGTTGAAATCCGAATATTATTTTTCCATTCTCTGACTTGTTTTCATCACGGTGTGATCAACTATTGCCAAGGAAAGCAAAGTTAGATTTATCAATCAAAGTTTGCTGTAGGCCCTCCAGATAATTGAGTCCTCAGGAGAAACAATCCTCATGTATGCTTTTTTGGTTATTTCAATATCTTCGTAAGACGTCATTTTAATATGTTTGGTTCTGTGAAGTGTGTATTTTCCTTACAGGTCCAGAAAGCCTGTGAGTCAGGGGCTCAAGATAACAGGCAAGGAGAGAAAGTGAAGAATCGAGAGAGACTTCATGCTGAGGTAAGGACCATGTTCTAGAACCTCTTTGAGTCGGGGCTGAGGCTGCACTAGTACCCATGATTAAGCTAGGAAAAAACCCTGAACACTGGAGGAGATGAATACTGTGGGGTCATGTGATCAACTTTCCTTCTAGACATAAAAATGACCTTCATTAATTCTCCTTCTCCTCTTCCTGTCCCAGAAAAGGATTTGGATGGTCCTGGGAAGGGGTTGCGAGTGGATTCTTGGCAGAAATGGAAAAGGCAGTTTGAGTAGACTAGCCTGGAGCCAACAGATAAAAAAACAGAAGCCAGGGTGCCTGGATGACTCAGTCTGTTAAGCATCTGACTTGATTTTTTGGCTCAGGTTATGATCTCTCCATCGTGAGATAAGCCCCAGGTCTGGCTCCACACTGGGCTTGGAGCCTGCTTAAGATTCTCTCTGCCCCTCTCTCTCTCTGCCCTTCCCTCCACAAAAATAATAATAATAATAAAATTAAAAACAAAACAAAACAAAACAGAAACTAGTAGATGTATGGCAGACTTTTCCCCAAAGTCCTGAAGGACAAGTCAAGTTTTTGGAGTACCAAATACAAGTCACAGAGTGCTCATTTAACCCCTTGGAGTCCCAGGGGCAGTGGGGGGAAGGCTGGGCAGTGAGGAAAAAGGGATCATTGAAAGTATAATATTCACAATGGGACTTAACTCCTGAAAGGCCTCCCAGAACTTCAGCCTGCTCAAGAATCCAGCCTTCCTGTCCTGCCTCTGCCCATTGAGGGGCTGGCAGACTCAAGGCCTCTTCCTGCTCCCCGCCACTCCCAGGTCAGGTGGGGAAGCACTTGCAAACATTCTGCTTCTATTCTGCGCTGTAGTAATCCCGACAGGAGACATGACCCCATTTTCAGGCTCTAAAGGGCAATTCCACACACCTAGAAGACTTAGGAACGCAGTGGCTTTTATTTAAGATTTGGAGGTAGGAGGCCAATGCAGCCTTTGGGCTGCAGCAGCACCCATCTGCACTATTTCCCTTCCCTCCTGTCTCTGTTTCTCATCCTCCTCTTCCCTGGATTACCCACATGGATTCCAGGTTCTACTTCATTACGTGGTCTCGGTACCAAGACGCCGCTGGGATTTAATGAAGATGTTCACCTTGTACATCAAGCACGTCTTATCTTTGCCCAGCATCCTAAGTCAGCCGTAAGTGGAATTACAGTGCCAGCTCTCAAATACACTTTAATTTTTCCATTTGTGTATATACTAAAAGCTCTTCCTTGGAGACTGCTCCTGGTCTTCATGTTCACTGTGGTCTCTGCGGACCTCACTTGGAAACCCAAACTCCGTCTTTGCCTGTTGCTGGCCTCCTGCGGCTCTTAGGTCTGTCCAGCCCCCACCACTAGGTACAGTGCAATAGATGCTAACCTAAGGTCATAAGTTATCTTCTAGAGGCTTTATTACCGTACAGCTCACATTTAGATCCATAGCTTTCTAGACTGATTTTTATGTATCAAGCATCAAGATTCACTATTTTTCCATGTGGACATACCATCTCCCCTAGCGTCCCACATTGCAAACATAGCCTTCTCCACACCGCACTGAGTGCCACCTGTCATGAGTCAAATAACAACATGCATTTAACGTGTTACCCAGCTGTCTGTATTGTTTCACTGATTTACTTGTCTGTTGGTGTACCCAAACTTCACGGCCTTAATCACAGTAGTTTGATAGTGTTACTACCTAGAACTACAAGTCCTATAACTTTGAAAACCTTCTTCAAGATTGCCACGTGTATTTTTGACCCTTTACATTTCCATAAACATTTTGGCATCTTTACCACCGTTAGTTAATTACCACTACCCACAGTAAAACCTGGTTAGAATTCTGTCTGGGATTACATTGAATCTATGAACAATTTGTAGAGAATTGACATCTTCAAACTATGTAGCATTCCCATCCCAGAACAAGAATGCATACTTCCACTTACTTAGATTTTCTTTAACTTCTCTCAATATCAGTTCCATTTATTTAGATTTTCTTTAACTTCCTTCAGTAACAGTTGATACTTCTTTGAGTATTGTTCATGATACTTAGAGATTTGTTTATAAGTATTAGATAATTTGGGATTCTATTAAACTAATATCTTTACAAATTTTTATTTTCTTTTTTTTTTTTTTTAATTTTTTTTAACGTTTATTTATTTTTGAGACAGAGAGAGACAGAGCATGAACAGGGGAGGGTCAGAGAGAGGGAGACACAGAATCTGAAATAGGCTCCAGGCTCTGAACTGTCAGCACAGAGCCCGATGCGGGGCTCGAACTCACGGACCGCGAGATCATGACCCGAGCCAAAGTCGGCCGCCCAACCGACTGAGCCACCCAGGCGCCCCACAAATTTTTATTTTCTAATTGTTTCTGGTATAGAGCCCTACAATTAATTTTATATATTGGCCTTTTATCCTGTATACTTGCAAAATTATCTTATAGAATCTATCAGTTCATCGGTAAATTTGGGAGAATTTTCTATGTCTGTTTTGACATTGATAAGTAATAAAAAGTTCTCCCCCAGAAGAAGAAGAAGAAGAAAAAAAAGAGGTTAGAGAGGGAGAGAGCCAAACCATAAGAGACTCTTAAAAACTGAGAACAAACTGAGGGTTGATGGGGAGTGGGAGGGAGGGGAGGGTGGGTGATGGGTATTGAGGAGGGCACCTGTGGGGATGAGCACTGGGTGTTGTATGGAAACCAATTTGACAATAAATTTCGTATTAAAAAAAATTCTCCCCCAATTATTATGCCTTTTTTCCCCCTTTTTTTATTGTACTGCCCATCTATTTCTCCCACATAATAGAAGGTGGGAGAGTGGTCATCATTTTATTATTTCTTATCTTGGAGTGAAGCCTTTATTATTTTAAAGGCTTAAAAGTTTTGCTATAAGATTTGTATGTAGATGCTCTTTATGAGCTTAAGAAAGTTTTCTTACTTTTCTAGTTTTCTCTGAGATTTTTAGATAATATTCTAATGTTGAATTTTATCTAATTATCAAACATTCTCTGCATTTATTGAGATAATTTTATTTGTCAGTGTGTTGAATTTTATTGATAGAATTTTTAATGTTAAATCATTCTTATTTATTTCAGAAACAAATCTTATTTTGCTTAAACATTTTATTGTTTTTATGTGTTTTCTTTCACTTAATTTTATTGTCAATTTATGATATCAAGTTTATGCTAGCTTAATAAGAAGAGTTGGAAAAATATACCCTCTTCACTTCTCTGGAAGAACTTTTCTAAGATTGTTTTTTTTTTTTCTTTTTTAAATATTTGGAAGAATTTATTGGTGAATACAAATGGTTCCGGAAAGGTTATTTTTTTAAGATATTTTATTTTATTTTATTTTATTTTATTTTATTTTATTTTTTAATGTTTATTTATTTTTGAAAGAGAGAGAGACCTAGTGCAAGCAGGGGAGGTGCAGAGACGAAGGAGACACAGAATCCGAAGCAGGCTCTGAGCTGTCAGCATGGACCCTGATGAGTGGCTCAAACTCAGGGACAGTGAGATCCTGACCTGAGCTGAAGTGGGATGCTTAATGGACTGAACCACCCAGCCACCTTATTTTTTAAAGACATTTTATTTTATTTTATTTTATTTTATTTTATTAATTTTTTAATGTCTATTTATTTTTGAGAGAGAGAGAGCATGAGCAAGGGAGGGACAGAGAGAGAGAGGGAGACACAGAATCTGAAACAGGCTCCAGGCTCTGAGGTCAGCACAGAGCCTGATGTGGGGCTGGAGCTCACAAATCAGGAGATCGTGCCCTGAGCCAAAGTCAGATGCTTGACTGAGCCACCCAGGCGCTCCTAAAGACATTTTAAATTACAAATCCAAATTCATGAATAGACTTAAAATTATCCCTTATATATTTCATGTCTTTTAGGTGTATAATTTTATTCAAGTGATTTGAAAGTTTTAAATTTTTTTAATATTTAACTTGAGAGAGAAAGAGCACAAGCAGGGGAGAGGCAGAGCGAGAGGGAGACACAGAATCTGAGGCAGGCCCCAGGCTCTGAGCTGTCAGCATAGAGCCCAACGCAGGGCTCAAACTCAACAACCGTGAGATCATAACCAAGCCAAAGTCAGATGCTTAACTGACAACCATCTAGGAGCTCCTCCAGTGATTTGAAAATTTTTAATTATAAAATTGATTAATTTGAAACTGTGTAATATCCTTTTTATATTTTTAATTTCTATAGGAACTGTAATAATGTTCCCATTTTTTTAAATTTGTATTCTTAGAGATTTTTCAACCATATTTATCTTTTAAAAAAATCATTAGCTTTTTAATATTCTCTATTACATGTTTATCTTCCTTTCTATTAAGTTTTGCTCTGTATGTATTTCCTTTTTCTAAAATTTTGGATTTAATTTGTTACTGTTTTTGAAAATACTTTGATGTATATTGCTAATTTACAGCTCTTCTTTTCTTCTAATATAAATTTTAATACTTAAATTTTTCTGTAACCACAGCTTTATTTACAACCCACAGGTTTTGATATGAAATATTTTTATTATCATTCATTTAATAAAATTCTAATTCCATTGTGACTTCATCCTCCACTTGTGTACTGATTAGATGTGTTTTTAACATCCAAATATTTAAAAAATATTAGTTAATGTATTTTTTAATTTCTTGTTGGATTCTTTCTTTGAAAAAATACTTTTAATACATTCAACTTTTGACATGCATTGAAGCTTGCTTTATAACCAGCATAAGGCCAATTTTTATAAATGTGCCATGTTGTACCCCAAAAAAATTTGTATATTAATTTAATATGTGTTGCCTGTGTTTATGTGTTGCTTTATGTAAATTTTAGGCCAAGTCTTTTAATAATGATATTCAGATTCTCTGTCATTTACTGATTTATTTTGTTCTATGTTACTACTACAGTAATTTAGAGTTTTCTACTTCATATATTGTACTGAAGTTTAGATTTATAATATGCTCCTTGTAAATTAATAGTTGATTTCATCATCCTGCCTTATCCCTTAGTGATACTCTTTGCTTTCAAGTCTACTTTGACATCAGAATACCTTCTTCAATTTTATTTTTTATTTTCACGACATAATGTTTCCATCTGTCAGCTTTCAATCTTTCGCTTTCCTTATAACGATTCTTGTCTTTTGTAAGTGACATGGAATTGGCAATTGTCTTTGTTTCAACAAACTTTGTCCTTTGGGTATTTAGGTTTTGCTCGTCAGAAAATTTCTTTATTTCATCTTTTCTTTCAAACAACATTTCTCTGTCTCGAGAATTCTAGACTGGTAGCTACTTTCCTTTGGTACTTAAAAATATTATTCCATTATTTCCTAGTATCCATCATTTTTGTTTAGAAATAGGCTGTAACCTTAATGTTACTGTTGTTCCTTTGAAAGTATTATCTCTCTTTTCCCTCTGGCTACTTTTTTTTCTATTTCTTTTTGCTATTTATGAATTATACCGTGATGGTCCTAGGAATGATTTTCTTCGTATTTACTCTCGATTCCATTTTTCAGTGCTTGTTGAATTTCTGGCTTGAAATATTCTTTTTTTGTTTTAGAAAACTTTCAGCTGTTATTTCTAAAATATTACTTTCTCCCCAATCTCTCTCTTCTTTTTTATTTGACTCCAATTAAACATATGATAAAAAATGTTGACTAGGCCCCATATGTCTCAAATGCTGTCTTCTGTACTTTTTGTTTTTTTAGTTTTCCTGCTTCAGTCTTACTATTTTTACTACTGTATCTTCATTTCACTAGTTTCTCTTCACCCGTGTCCACACTGTTACTGAGTTTTAACTTTAGTAAATACATTTTTTAATTTTTTCATTTTAACTTCACACATATCATAGTTTCTCATCTTGTAAATGCACCACCTTGCCATCTATTTTCTTGAACTTCCTGTTTAACACATCCCTTCACCCACCACCTCTCTGGTAACCATTAGTTGGTTCTCTATAGTTAAGGGTCTGTTTCTTGGTTTGCCTCTCTCTCTTTTTTTTTCCCCTTGTGATCATTTATTTTGTTTTTTAAATTCCACACGAGAGGAATCATATAATATTTATCTTTCTCTGATTGACTTATTTCACTTAGCATAACATACTCTAGTTCCATTCATACCATTGCAAATGAGTGATATTGCTGTGTCTTTGTGTGTGTGTGTGTGTGTGTGTGTGTGTGTGTATACACACACACCACATCTTCTTTTTCCATTCTTTAGTCAATGGAAATTTGGGCTGTTTCCATAATTTGGCTATAATAGATATTGTTGTTATTTTTAATTCTTATTCTTTCCTTGGTGGTCTTGGTGACTTTCCAATGAATACCAGACCTGGGATATGAAATATTGTAGAAAATCTGGACGATGTTATTTTCCTCTGGAGAGAATTTCCCATTTTCAGGTGGGGAGCTGAGGGGCAGATCACCTTAATCACTCAATAAACTTGATACTCATTTTCTTTTTTTATAAAGTTCAGTTTAGATCTGTTTCATCAACTGTACTAAGACACACACACACACACACACACACACACACACTCACAGACTTTCAATGGTCCCAACTCATATCCTTAGTTTTCCACTGGTCCACTGTTTCTTGGTGGGTTCTGTACCTCAATTTTATCTCTCCAGTGTGATGAACCTGATAAATCTTTGCTTTGACTTCAGTTAGCTTTTGTTTACCTTCTCAGTGTCTTGCCTTGTCTACCTAAGTCAGAAAATACCTAAAGGAAAAGCTGTTACTGAACATGCAGCCCGATTTTCTGAACCTCTTTTTTCTCTGGGATCTTGGTGCCTAAAATTCTTGCTGCCTTGTTAACCCCAAATTCCCACTTTGGTCTCCTAGTATAATGATATTGCCCTGAGATCTAGTGGCTTTCTGCTTCTTAAGAGCTACATTCAGTTAGGCTTTTAAGACTCTTATGGTGTTTGGTTATTTTTAAAATCTATTTATTTTTAATTGAAGTATAGTTGACATACAATATTATATTCAGATTCTTGTTCCTCATCAATACTTTCAAAATGCCTGGACTAGAAAAGCATGTACAGAACATTATTCTTACTTCAGTTTCTTTCTCTAGTTTACTTTTCTAGGTCTTGGCTACCGCAGTAGCTTTCTAATGCCCACAGTCAAATGTGGTTTATAATTATTCTAGCTTTTCTTGTTGGTTATTTTCCAGGGTAAGCTGATATAATTGGAAACAAAAGTCCTTACCCATCATTTAAAAAAATCTGTTTTGTTGTCTTCTGAATTCTACGATTGTTTTCTCTCATCTTCCATAGCTTTTTCCTACCAAAAATTTCCCATTTTCACAGATTAAAAATTTTAAGATTAAAAATTATAATTAAGCTGCTGTGTTAATTTTGCAAGGTATTAATTTTGCTTCGAACAAGAATAGAGAGTGGTGAACGGAATAGAGAAAACTTCTAAAGATCTTTTTCATGTCCAAGAGTAGTATCTAACCATCTCTGCCATGATAAATTAGTCAACTATGGAGGAAAACACTTTATAAACTCAGCATTATTGAAGAACAATCAAGTACTAGAAAATCGTCTCTCTTACCTACCTTTGTCACCAATTCCCCAATGTTCAATAAAAGCAGCAAGTTATAGGATGGGACATGAAGAGATGGCCTGTCATAGTAACTCTAAATATTAGAAGAATTAAATTGTAAATAAAGAAAATGTTCTAGGATGTGCCTGGGTACCTCAGTCGGTTGAGCACCCACCTCCTGATTTCAGCTCGGGTCATAATCTCCCAGTTTGTGGGATCAATTCCTGAATTGGGCTCCGTGCTGATAGTACAGAGCTTGCTTGGGATTTTTTTCTCTCCCTCTCTCTCTGTTCCTCTTCTGCTCATGCTCGTGCTCTCTCTCTCTCTCTCAAAATAAATAAATAAATATTTAAAAAATAAAATTTCCTATAATATACTTGAAGTATTTGTTCCTGACAAACTTCTAGAATAATACCCAACAGTTTAACATAGCAACATGTCCTGGTAAGTAAGAAACTCTATAAAATTTATCTCATAATCATTTTTTTCTGATTCTGTTATGTGATTCTCATATTCATACAAAATTATTTTTATCTGGACTTCACAGTTCTTTTGTGTGTGTGAGAGAGAGAGGGGCAGGAGGGCACACGCATGTGGGTGAGAGGCAGAGAGAACAGGAGAGACTCTTAAGCAGGTTCCGTGCCCAGAGAGGAGCTTGATGGAGGGCTTGATCTCACGACAATGAAATCATGACTTGAGTCAAAATCAAGAGTCAGACTCTTAACCGACTGAGCCACCCAGGCACCCCAGTTCTTATGTTTCCTATGGGATCAGTGGCCCTACATTTTGGAAACTAAAACCAAGGCATGTGGCAAAATAGCTAAAGCTGGAACAATTCCCCTGAACCCAGAACATATGTCTTACAAATCTATAGAAAGCAATATTGTATTTCTCTCTAGTTCTGGGGTAAGCTTTTCATACCTGCCAATCTAATTTGACTAATGTATTGTTTTTACAGTGCATTAGTGGAAATTAAATGGTAAATTCAGTCAAACAGTCATTCCATACATCAAAAAGAAAAATCAGTCAACACAACCGTCTGAATGAAATGAATGAAGAAAACAATTCAAGGCAAACAATTGTCCCAGTAGACTTGTATAAATACCGAGTGGTGTCATGTGCAGAATTAATCTTTCCCCACCCTTAACTGGCGAACACTCTGCCAGCCGATTCAGTCACTCAAATAATCCTGAATTTTAATATTCCAGTTTCATTTACTCTCAGTTAATGGTGACTGCCCTTCCTTCTCCTTCATCTGTCAATCAATGGAGAATGTCAGAGCAGGAGAATAGTAATATTGGCATATTGTAATGTACTGCTCTGAATTGTACAGCTTCAAAATTCTTAGACTAACTCAATGATGATCTTAAAGAGCCTGGTGCAGCAAGGATATGTGAATTGAATCAGAGCCCACCGGCCGTCCCTTTCAGCACTAACGTCTCTTATTTCTGGCTCCAATATATCATAAAATACTCATGAGGAGAGTTTTGCGTGCTCAGCAGCAATACAGCTCCAAAGCAGGCACATGGAGAAGAAACACTGTCGTCTATGATCACCTGTAAAGTTGACTTGTCTTTTACTCAAAAACCAGAGTTCACTGTGAATTCTGTCTGTGTGGCTAAAAGTTAGGGAATCTGGTGGGGGAGGGTGCTGAATCTTTTGTTTTGTTTTTTTTTTTAATACTCTAACTTCTTTTTTTTTTTAATGTTTATTTATTTTTGAGACAGAGAGAGACAAAGCATGAGCAGGGGAGGGGCAGAGAGAGAGAGAGGGAGACATGGAATCTGAAATAGGCTCCAGGCTCTGAGCTGTCAGCACAGAACCGGACGTGGGGCTTAAACCCACGAACGGTGAGATCATGACCTGAGCCAAAGTCTGACATTTAACCAACTGAGCCACCCAGGCACCCCTTTTCTTTCTTTCTTTCTTTTGTTCTTTCTTTCTTTCTTTCTTTCTTTCTTTCTTTCTTTCTTTTTTAATGTGTATTTCTTTTTATACTCTAACTTATTAAAGCAATATATTTTTTAAATAGTTTATGGGTTATTTGAATACGATAAGGTTTGCTTATGTTTTTGAGTTGCCAGTTTTCTACAACAAATTTGTGTAGTTGAAGACAAATTTGTAGTATATAGACAGCACACAAAAGCAAGCAGAATTGATGGTTTTTCTGCTTGGAAAGAATTCTGCTTGTCTATGTAAGCAACAGGATGCATTCCTCATGAAATAATGTGTCAGGAAGGAAGGAAAGGTGGTTTCCTTAGTTTAAGTTTATGACACCAAAGAGGACCCTCTGAATAGCTTTATAAAAAGAGTCTGCATAGGGACGCCTGGGTGGCTCGGTTGTTTAATCATCTGACTCTTGATTTCAGCTCGGGCCATGATGGCACTGTTGGTGAGTTCAAGCCCAGCATCCAGCTCCTGTTTGGGATTCTCTCTCTCTCCCTCTCTCTGCCTCTCCTCTGCCCTCGCATGTGCTCTCTCTCTCTCTCTCAAAATAGATAAATAAACTTAAAAGAAAAGGGTCTGCATAAAGTAGAAGTAACTTTCAGAAGGATAAAACCAAGTACTGGCTAATGTTAGGAATTTTCTGATTTTTGTGCTGGTAAGATAAGAATATGGAGAAGGTAGCAATAATAATATTGACATGTTACAGCAAGCTGTTTTTTGGCAGGGAGGGGGAGATGCAAAGATAAAATGTGGGTTAATAAAAGCATTTTGCAAAGAGAGCTGGCTCTCAAATATTTGGCACAATTCATTCCGGTTGTAGAGTGTTCTTACTCTTTTGCTTCCTTCTTGCCTTTTGGGCATTTCATGTTTCTCAGCACATCTGAAAGAAGGCAAGGTGAAAATAGTGGGCTAGCCATCCAACCAATCCAGTTTTCCACTTTGGAGTGCCTCTCACAGTATGACTATAGACAGAGAGCTTTAGAAAAATGGAAGATAAGAGTCTCTTGGATCAGTAATATGCTCTCTATATTTGGGCAATCTTGTGCTCATTTCGGAAGCTAAACAACCATTGAATAGTGACAATAATCAGAAGTGTGTAAACTTCTAATTCAGTAAGTAATTAAATGCTTGTTCAGATAATATACCTGGGCAAGGAAAATTTCCCTTTTTTTTTTCCCCGGCGTAACAGTAATGGACTTTGGAGGAAATCTGTGAAATCTACCTACCTATGCATGCATGCATCCATCCATCCAGGTACAGGTGTAGATATTTTGGATTTTGTGGATTTGTTCATCCTGTGCCTGCTCTCCCTAAGAACTATTCCTTCTCCTTTTCTTGTTCTGCTGACCCTTGGAAGCTACATAGACAAAGGTCTACTGTTAACCGGCTCAAGGTTAAGTGTAACGAGAATCCCTGGTGTAAGACCAAGAGCTGAAGAAGAGAGATGTCATAGTGTTTTTCTGTCTCCCTTTGTCTCTGTCCTGGTGGCATCTCTAGCATCGGTGTTATCACCTCTGGGGCTCCTGATCTTGAAAAGTCTGTCCGCCAGGTGATCCTGAACCCTGGGTTTTTGCAACATCACCTGCTCCCTCTGGCCCTCCAGCATAAGAGGGTAGGAGCTTCCTGTTCTTAATAACCTCTGGATTGCCTCGACGTCCCTTGTTTGGTCTTAAAGTTCTTTCATGACCTGTGTAACCAATTTTCTGCACTAAACTCCCTTTATTTTAGCATGTGCAATGGTTGTGTTTCCCTGACTAGATTCTGGGATACAATGGGTAGGACATTTCTCTCATGACTCACTCACTAATCAGTGGGTACCAACCAATTCCCAAACTTTAATATCCTGAATTTACTAGTTTATAGCTACATCGACCAACTGTAATATCCCAGCCATCTTTAGAATGTCTCTGAGTTAGCATGATTTTTTAAATTTTTTTTTTAACATTTATTTATTTTGACAGAGACAGAGCATGAGCGGCGGAGGGGCAGAGAGAGAGGGAGACAGAAGATCTGAATCAGGGTCCAGGCTCTGAGCTTTCAGCACAGAGCCCAACACGGGGCTCGAACCCACGAACTGCAAGATCATGACCTGAGCTTAAGTTGGACACTTACTTGACTGAGGCACCCAGGTGCCTCGAGGCAGCATGATTTTAAAGATCTTGAGAGGGGTCGTGTGCCCACTCCACTGTCTTCACAAAGTTCCCTCCCAATGTGACATTTAAAAATCATCTTTTAACCTAGTAATATCTAAAATATGGAAGAGGGATTGAGAGGATGAAACATAGGTTCTAGAATCAGCTACACCCACTCAAAGTGTCAGCCATACTTCTACGTGTTCTCTGACGATATAAATATTTCAGGTATTTGGTCTGTATGACACTTAGAAACAAATATATTTTGTAATCAACATCCTTTGAGATATGAAACTACCACATCCAGTTTTTTCTTATAAGGCATTTTTCCCCATAATATAACAAGTATGAATCATTACACAAAACTAAGGGTTCAAATAATGTCATAAATTTTGAGGGTTTTCTGTAATTTATAAAATTTATTTTGGATCCAGATACAAATCACCAAGTTTGGGAGATGTTCAGTATCATCCAATAGCGGGGAAACTCTCCTTAGTTTGTAGAAAAATCTGAAGCTTTTCTACTGTACCAGGAAAAGTGGGAGAGACTTGGTCTTCAATTGCAAAGATCATTCCTGCCAATGCTGTTTGATCAGACTGGGATGATCCCTTCAAAGGTGGGAGTGATTCCAGAATATCATGGTCCACTCTCCATAGACACAACATATTTTTAAATCCTACTATTCCACAGGTACTGTATTCAAGTTGTAACTATTTTCCTCTTCTTCTGCCTCAGTAACTGACATTACCTTGGGATCAGATCACCCTCACCGGACCTTGACAAAGCATCAACTCACTGATGTGCTGGCAAATGTTTAGCAACTGGTTTGCTGTGAAAACGAAATCACAATTGTGGTGTTTGTCAATATCTGTGGAATGAATGCCCCACCACGGCCAATTTCAAGTTATCAATGTGACATCACTAAAGGCCGACTTGGGAAGAGATGTGCGATAGCATATTTTATATGGTATTTCCACCATACACGTTCAATACAGGTAAATAACCTCGAGAGCACAGACAATAATAAAATGTAGTTTACGTCTGTGGCTCTTATTTTCTTTACACACAAGTGCTGGTGCTAACCCGCTCATCTCTACGCTTTTAGTACTATGTCACCCATAGGCAACAACAGTGTGAGAAAAGCAGAGGTTTTCTTGGTGTTTCTCACTCATCTAATCTCATCTTACTGACTTGTGTTTTTCTCAACCTACTTCAGATGTCCAAAGACCACAGAAAGATTCCCTCTTGCAACCTAACGCCATTGGAAAAAAAAAAAAATCTGATACTCATTTGTCATTATGTGTAAATAATTAAAAATGACTTCAAATGTTATTGACCTTGGATTTATATATTTTTTTGTTTTGCACTTTAATAAGAATGATATTTTTAGCTAAGTGAATGAAGCATAAAAGAATTTCAGATGAAAAATTATAGTTTGGGATATTAGTGGTTTTGTTGGGCATTTAAGGAGCTTAGGGAGATTGCCTACTTGGCTTGCCTGCAATATTGGGAGAAGGGTCCTTAATGTTACAGGTCATAAGTGGCCAAGAGGTAGAAAAATTCCTACCACTCATACTTGATTGATTTTTAATCACCTATTATGTGCTAGGCATTGTGCTCATTGATAGCTACACAGTTGTTAATGAAGATGGGAATGCAGCTTACCACCTACTTATTTTTACTTGTGACCATGGAGCCTACAATGTACCAGGGAAATAGTAGAGACCTCGAGCCCACAGTGCCCCACATGGCACACTCAGTAAGTATAGTTTGAAATGCTATTTAAAGCTGGATGAAAGATAGGAACAATTCTTCTTTCTTCTTCCTTCTATCCTGAAATAAATATCTCCTCACTCTTACTATGTGTCCATCCTATTTTTTGCTTTAAGGAAGAAAGGATTTAAACAAAAAAAAGCATTATCGAGACATAGAGACAAATGAAAACAGAATATCAATATATTTTGAAAATCAGTACCTGAGATGGTATGAGACCAAATTTAATTGGGAACAATGCTACAAAAATTGATCACTTAAATATCAGCTACCAATATTTATTTGACTCAAATACCCAGAGTCAATGTTCAAATAATGTTCAAATTTATAATCAAATATAAATACATAGCCTAGAGAAAATTCTTATATGGGACTACTTTAACTTCCTAAATTAATTCACCAAAACTCAAATACTGTCCTTTATAACATTGGAAATGAAAGCTTTACTTTTTAATAGGAAATCTGCATCTCATTGTAAAAATAGAACACTTCATTCCTGGCCCACACACACTTTCAGAAGCAGTAGTTTTTGGAGTGCTGAATACTTAGCATAAAGACATTGAGTCTTGAAAATTCATTTCAGGCATGAAAGACCTAAATATATATATATATATATATATATATATATATATATATATATATATATAAAAGAGAGAGAGAAAGGAGGGGTGGGGGGGAGAAACAGGACTATTAAAATGAAATAACCATTTCCTGGGAGCAAAAGACTACATATGATGAAAACTCCCCAAAGTGATACCTTTCACATTATGTTGTGCAATCTTAAGTCTGCAAGTACAAAACAGAGATTGAAAAAATGAGGAACAAATACAATTTACACTGATTATTGGTAGAATTACAGTTCCTGGTACCACTGGGGTCAACTATCAGAGAGCGGATAACCAGTTTAAGCAGTAAAACAGTTCACTAGATTTATTAAATCTTTTCTTAAACTTGATCTTTAGAGTAGCCTACACTCAGATATAATTATAGTTTTATTTTATGACATTTTCCCTACTTTAATGAGAACTAAGTAGCAGAATGGTAATATTGAGCCCTAAATTTTGGTTCAAATTTTGTGATTTTGGGCTAAGTCACATATCTTATGTGTGCCTTCTATTATAAAAGCAAAGCTTTCATTTCTGAAGTTTTAAAGGACAATATTTAACAATAAGTTTTGGTAAATTAAATTTATGAAGGTTAAAAAAGTCCTAAATCAGAATTTTCTCTCATCTCAAGTATTTACATTTGATTATAAATTTAGAAGGTATGTCATGACCCCAGTTATCCACACTGGTCGCTTTCTACTGTACCAAGATGTCTCTCACCTTAAAAATCAAAAAAGTAGAGTGTGTTCAATTCAGATTGGTATGAGCTGACACCCAGGTATTGAGAGTTAGGCATAACTAATGTTTGTTCATGAATGTAAGCTATCTTACAGAAGTGGTGAGCAAATCCCCGGTATTCAGATTGAGTTTAAAGTCAACTACTGGGAAGATAGGTTCCAGAGAGTTACATGTGTTTGTAGATCAAATGATCTCTGTGTTTCTATGAATTTTGGTGTAAAATGCTCAGCTGACAGAGCCTCAAAAATTGATTTGTGGTTTGTGGAGGAGGACGAAAGGGCAACATGGCTGACACGGCTAATGGACCAATAAAGATTCATACTTTTCCTTAGCTCGTTTGCAACTTGATGGGGCCATGTGGCCACTTCCCCCTGAAAGAATGTGAGTGGAAATGATGCATACCTCTTCGGGAACAAAGCAGTTAAGTAGGTGTACCTTCTCTATGGTACACTTCTTACTTAATACAGAAGTAAGTGGAGAGGAGCCCAAAGACCTAGATGAGGACGGGATGCCTGAAGACCATGAAGCCAGAAAACACCAAGTGGACCCCCCGTGAGTCAGAAATAATATCTATTGTGTGACGCCACTGATCTATGGAGGGTTGATGGCTCTACTAAAATACCACTTAATCTTTCTACTGCGGAATCCAACTTTCTTTGCTGACATAGCACAAGCTCCAGATATTTAAGGGCTATTGAAGAATAATGCCATAAATTTGGGGCACCTGGATGGCTCAGGCAGTTAAGCATCCGACTCTTGATCTTGACTCTGGTCATGACTTCACGGTTCATGGGGTCAAGCCAACTTTGGACTGTGTGATGACAGCTCCGAGCCTGCTTGGGATTCTCTGTCTCTGCCCCTCCTCCCCTGCATTCTCTCTCTCTCTCTCTCTCTCTCTCTCTCTCTCTCTCTCTCTCTTTCTCTCAAAAATAAACTCTAAAAAAAAAAAAAAGAAGAATGCCATACATTTATTTGTGGTCTCCCAGTTTACAGTGTTTCCCTTTGGAACTTACATAACACGATGAAGTAGGGAGAGGGGCAAATCCATAGGAATGTTAATGGGGCAACAGAGACTTAGTAAACTTCCCTTAGGACACACTGCTAATAAGTGTCATAGTCGAATGAAGACGTCCAGCTCAGGCATCTGAATGTAATGCCCATGCTTTTCCACTGCCCTTCTGCCTGATAAAGCCTAGAGTTAATAGCTCCAATATATCCATGATGGCTACAAGGGCAATCCTAAGATTCAGTTGCATTTTTTCTTCAAAGGTTTTCTTGAAATAGATTATATGCACAGGGAAGTACACATATTATGCATGTTTGGCTTCAAAGATTTTCATTAAGCACCACTTTGTAACCAGCCCCCCACCCCCGATAAAGACCTACTCTCCCATCAGTTACAAATTCCCCTCCGCAGCTAACCGCTTCTAACCTCCAACTTTTAAGCTATAGACTATAGACTAGTTTCACCGTGTTGTACTCTACATAAATTTAATAATACACTACGTTCTTTCGTGTCTTTTTCTGCTTATTGTCGTGTTTAAGAAATTCGTTCATACCGTTGTATGTAGCTGAAGATTGTTCTTTTTCATGGCTTTATGTTATCTTCTTGCTGGTACAAATCACAGTGTATTAATACATTCTGCTGCTGATGGGCACTTGGGTAGTTTTCACTCTGGGTTCTCAGGAATAATCGGCAGCAGTTTGAATCCCACATTTTGCTAAAAATGAAAACCAAAGCACACGTAAGATAAGGTCTATGAGAAAGTATCTCACGGTCAACATCTTCCTCTATATCTCAATCCTTCACACTTCCGTAGAGCTATTCCCACAGGAACAGAGGGGATCAGAGGGCATTTGGCACCAGTATTCTATCTGCCCTTTTTAAAGTTATTTGTTATTTATTTATTTATTTATCTATTTATTTATTTAAAGAAAGAGTAGGGAAGGGACAGAGAGAGAGAGAGAGGGAGAAAGAGAAACCCAAGCAGGCTCTGCACTGTCACCACAAAGCCTGACGCAGGGCTCAAACATGAGCCATGAGATCATGACCTGAGCTGAAACCAAGAGTCAGACGTTTCACTGACTGAGCCACCCAGGCATCCTTGTCTGCTTTTACAAATAGAGATAACAAGTATCTTTATTACTCGGATCCTCTATATAGATAGATTTACCTTTTTAAATATGCTAAACAAAGGAAACTTAATTTTAAGCTACTTTTTTTGCAGGGGCGCCTGGGTGGCTCAGTTGGTTAAATGTCTGACTTCGGCTCAGGTCGTAACCTTGTAGTTTGTGAGTTCAAGCCCCGCGTCTGGCTGTGTGCTGACAACTCAGAACCTAGAGCCTGCTTCGGATTCTGTGTCTCCCTCTCTCTTTTCCCTCCCCCACTCATGCTCTCTCTCTCTCTCTCTCTTGCAAATAAATAAACATTAAAAAAAATTTTAACTTTTTTACAGAAAACATACAGAAATTAATAGATAATTCATTTAAAAAAATTTTTTAATGTTTATTTTTTTGAGAGAGAGAGATTGACAGATTGTGAGCTGGGGAAGGGCAGAGAGAGGGAAAGGAAGACACAGAATCCAAAGCAGGCTCCAGTCTCTGAGGTGTCAGCACAGAGCCCGACGCGGGGCTCAAACCCACGAATTGTGTGATCATGACCTGAACAGAAGTCGGACACTCAACCGACTGAGCCACCCACGTGCCCCAATACATATTTTAAAGATGAAAATATCAATTTAGTATAGACAAAGAGCATTGGGCCTTGAAGTCAGAAAAAGTGAATTTTAATTCCTATCTCAGGGACTTAGTTTAAATAACTTCTTCAAGGCTCCATTTTGCAATCTGTATGATGGAGTTACAGTTCTGCCTCAAAAATGTTTTATTGTGCAAATATCATATAATGTGAAAGCTTTTGGGAATTCTAAAACCATTACACAAATGCTGGTCATTATCAGGGACAAACTTACAAAGCAAGTGAACGTTAAGGCCAAATATTCGTGATAGCTAAAACAAATCTAAACTCAACTCTGTGGGGACTTTCTGCCTTTAATTCTCTCTCTGTCTCTCTCTCTCTCTCTCTTTCTCGGTGAGTGTACTTTAAGTCTACTTTTATTTACTTAGACAACAAGAGAGTGAAAGAGACAAAGAGAAGAAGAGAAAGCTATCCAGGAAACATTAAGCTTGAGATTCTTGCCAAGAACTAGACAAGCTCCCCATAGAGTGAGGTGTTATGGTTATTGACAGCCATTTCTCCCCTCTCTCGGGACTCATAAACTGGCTAGATGTCCTCCAATTTCCACCCTGGACATTAAAGGGCCCCCGTGCGTTGTCAGCATGTGACTACACCCTCCCCAGGGAATGCACAGTCTCAGCATCCCCTCCTCTTCTTCCTGCTACAGCAAAAGTGCACTGTAATCAAAGGCACATTTATAGGTCAATGAGTTGAAAATTGGTTGTTTTTAGGTTTCTGATTTTTAAATCCATTTGTACAAATCGGTCCAAATGAAAACTAGGCTGGGGAGGGACACAATGAGAGCTTCCACCTTGCATTAATATTCACAATATTGCCTACTTATTTTTAGTTTCTGGATTAACGTAGCACATGAACTTGGCTCCTGTCTCTGTCAATAAGAAAAGGATAATAAAATGGGTAAATGCAAACCAAAGAATTTGTGGGCTGCATGATAAGTGTGATTTTTCAAGTTAAAAAAAAAAGTGATGTTCATCTGGGAACAAACCAACTTAAAGATTTTAAAAGCCAATTTCAGCTCAGCTGCTGGGGTTTGTTTGAAATCTACCACTGACTGAGGTGTGAAACTTACATTTGATACAGTAAATCTTGTCGACTGTTATTTTAAAGGACTGAAATGTGCTTTTATAGCAAAATTGTCTCAAATAAAAAAATACATTTTTACAATCTCGCTCTGTCATAAACTTTCATGTCAGGTTTGGGCTCCATAATACATGTGAAAGATGCATTATACAGGAACAGGAAAGAGGCATGCATAATAACTTGGTTTATTTTCCATTGTAAGACAGAGGCAGAAATAGTCCTACACCATTCATGTGATCAAACTATTAAATATGCCATAGTTGATCAGAAATTACCAATAAGTATATCTTGAGTCATAAGACTATTGCTTCTTGCTTTAGAATAGTTTTTTTTTCTTTTTATTTGATATACTCTAATGCCATATATACAAGGAGTTCTATGGAATGTGGTTGTAATTTGTTTCAGGATTAAAAACTCTGGGCCAAAATTCCAAAACTGAGGGGTAGCTAATTTATATCACTGTCACACTAACATTTCAAAAATTGGATTTTCTCAAAATAGTTTGAAATAAATTACAGCTTTCTCACTATTATAAGTACTATTATTTCAATTTTGAAAACAATTAAACAGATTCTATTTATTTGAATATAAAGTCTACTTATATGGGTGTGTGAGAGTAGAGAAACAGAGGTTTGTAACGACATCAGATCACTAATATTTATTAACCATTGTCATATTATGTATCAATACGTCATTGGCATAGCACATGTTAATAGATAATGATAGAAAGCAAATTGGCAAGCAATGTTTGCCTCAATGGGAATTTCTTTTTGGAGCATGCTAGTTTATTTGTTGACCTTAGGTATTTGAGCATATTAGAAAGGCATTTAAAAATAAAATAATCAGGTTGTGAAAAAAATGACAAAATATTGCTCACCTCTTTCAAAAAACACCAATATGATACACTAATAATTCCCAAAGAAGAGTTCTCCCACTCTTAGACTTAACCTTTTAGGGCTTTAGTATATTTGTATATATGTATATTCCTATATAACATAGGATGCTCATAATGCCCCTTCCTTTACTCTGACACTACAAAATGCTCTTAGGGAAGCTCAAACAGGACGAGGAATGTGCAAGTGCTTGGAAAAACCAAAACCCTGACTCTTGTGCCAAGCACTGAGTTGGTATATTTTTCACATTTATGAATCCGTTAATTCTTAGAAAGACTTTGTGCGATTATTTTTGCTTGACATGAGGGTCCAAATGTGGACGGTGATGATTGTCACGTGACAGGTGGGTGTCTAGGGGAAAACTCACTGTGTTTTCCCATTACTCATACTCCCAACATTTCTGACACCAAATGTGCGGGATTTTTCCCACACTGACCAATTCCCCAGCACTGGCTGGGTGTTCTATAATTCAATTCAATTGTGACTCTACCCAGAGTTAGTGTAGACCTCACAGGTTAAGGGCTCAGTCCCACAAGACTCCCTCCCTTCAGGTGCCAATCATGACTAGTAGGTCCCTAGATGACCCACAACCTCTGTCCAACTTGGTTACAAACTGCAGGTTCCTACAACCCTCCCCTGCTTCAGTTTCAAAAATTTGCTAGAGTGGCTCATGGAACCCAGGAAAACAGTTTATTTATTACTGCCAATTTATAATTAAAAGATAGTTTTAAAGGATACAAATGAAATCCAATGAAGATATACATAGTGTGAGCTCTGAAAGGATCCCAAGTACATGAGATCTTCCTTGAGAGGTTGGGATGCACCACCCTCCAGGCACATAGACGGGTTTACCAGCCTGAAAGCTCTCAGAACCCTGTGCTTTTGGAGTTTTTATGGAGTTTTCATCCTGTAGGCATGATTGATTATTAACTTGACTTCTGGTTCTTCTCCCATCTCTGGAGAGTAGGGGGTGGGCTAAAAGTTCCAATCTTCTAATCATGGCTTGGTCTTTCTGGTGACCAGCTTCCATCCAGGAGCTCACCAAGAGTCCTCTCATTAGAACAGAAGACATCCTTATCACCCAGGAAACTCCAAGGGATTTAGGAGCTCTGTATCAGGACCCAGGGTCAGAGACTAAATATTAGAACAAAATATCCTACTAGCATGCTTATTACAAAGATTTTAGGAGCTTTGTACCATGCAGGGGGGCAGGAAACCAGTGTACATATTTCTTGCCATTTTATAGTGGGTCTACACTGCAAAAACATGGCAGAGCTGGGCTTTTAGTCTAGACTATCACAATAAACTCAGGGCACTTCATCATTACATAAAATTCTAAGGAAATAGTGACATTGTTAATGTACTGTTTAATGAATGCTTTTATTGAGAAGCGCTAATATAGTCACAGATTGCTGTGGGATTTTTAATAAGTAGTTCTTTACAACCAGGAATTTGTGATGATAAGAGACACAAAAGAGGATAAGCTTTTGTGATTTACCCATGTTATTATTTAGGATATCAGTAAACTTAGCTCTATCTGACATAAGAAAACTAGTAAGCGTTTAATTTAAGTGCTGCTAAGTTCAACTTGACAAAAATGTTGAGACATTTCTTGTCTGTATGAACAGAAAGAATGCAGAAGCCTGATTCCAGCAATTGCACTCTTGGAGAATCAGCCCATATGTCACTAGGATTCTTAATACATTTAACCAAGGTGGCAACTAGAAATACTAGAGCAGAAAAATTTTATTGATATTCTATCTAATTTAACAAACATTTATTGAACTTTTACTTAGTGAAAGGCTCTGTTCCAGAGACTGTAGACACGTAGATGAATAATAAATGATTCTGGCTTTTCTTGCCATTACATCAAGAATATTTACACTGGTATTGGATATACTCTATACAGCCTGTTTCTCTGATCCTGTTACTTAAACCAGGACAGAGACTCTGAGCATCTGCATCTTCTAGCTAGAGACCAAGCCCTCTGTAGGAAAGACCCAAGATGATTTGCAGACATTCTGTGTCAATTTTTTACTACCACTGTCCAGATTCCTAAGAATTGGGCACTGGCTTATATGTACCTGTTACTGTTTCTACACACGTGTTACTCAAAGTGTGGCCCTTGGGCTAGTAGTATTGACTTTCCCTGGGAATTCATTAAAAATGTAAAATCCCAGTCCCATCTCAGACTTACTACATTAGAATCTTCATTGTAGGAGTGCCTGGTTGGCTCAGTGGGTAGAGTATGTGACTCATAATCTCAGGGTGGTGAGTTCAAGCCCCATGTTGGGCGTGGAGCCTACTTTAAAAAAAAACTTCATTTTAACAAGATCCCTAGGTTTAAGAAGTACTGGTCTATACTATTCTGGCAAGAGTGAAAAAAAATTGCTGGAAGAAAACTGTGAAATAGACGTAAAGAATAATAGGAGATAGTGATCTCTTCTGTAATTAAGTTGGAATTGAAAATCCAATGAAATCCCATAAATGGGGAGGGAGGGAATAGTGACTGCTATTATTTAGGTGCATGGAGAAAGCTTCCCTGATATGACACGTAGGCAGAATTCTCAAGGAAGAGAAAGAACAATGAAGTGAAGGAGTACAAAGACTATCCTACGCACAGGAACAGCAAATGCAAAGTCCCTGATCTAGTTTATGAAGTAAAATTTCTGGGGCACCTGGATGGCTCAGTTAAGCGTCTGACTCTTGATTTTGGCTCAGGTCATGATCTTATGGTTCAGGGGATCAAGCCTCGTGTCGGTCTCTGTGCTGACAGCACTGAGCCTGCTTGGGATTCTCTCTCCCTCTCTCTCTGCCTGATCATGCTCTGTCTCTGTCTGTCTTTCTCTCTCTCTCAAAAATAAATACTTAAAAGAAAACAACTTCTGGTTTTCCATGGCACTGATAGGAAGAAGTTAGGGGGGAAAATGTCCATCTATTAGGAAAGTCTATAGAAAATTTCTCTCCATGAAGTTACAGTAGATCATCTTATAAATAGTGGGCAAATCTGGATGAATATGGGCAATAATTTTCATATATGGATAGCAATCCCTTTTTATACCTATTAAATAAAGTGTGCTATATGATATTCATAGCAAAAAGAACTGGTCATCTTTCTTAGGATCTTGTGAATCCTCTTAGAAGTAAAAAACCGTTACTCTGTGTTAACCACTAATATATTAAGCAAATCAATTGAGCATCATGTAGATGTTTTAAAGTAATTAAGTGAATTAGGATTTAGTTTTTAAAGGGATGAGGGAAGAAGCAATTTAAATTACAAAATTTTTCACTTTAAAAAGAAAAAAATATTAGCTTGCATTCCATGAGTATAATGCTCAGTTAGATGTAACACACAAACACAAACACACATTTCAGATCCTTATATCAATGTTATGGCAGCTATGGAATGAAACATAAAGGAAATCAATCAAGGAGAGAGAGGCAGAGCGGATGGGGAGACATAAACAGAAAACAAGAGGAGAAGCTTAAAGGAAAAAAAAGTATAAAAAAGGAGAGAAGAAGAAAAGATGGGGGTATAAAATAATAGAACAAGAGATGAGAGCTAGAATGTTCATCCCAAAATGAGAAGGGAAACAATGGAAGTGGCCTAGTTGGTTCTGAATTATTAGAGTAATGGATTTTTTTTTTTGTATTGGTTTGTTTTGTTTTGCCTCCCCTCAATTTCAATCTGGTTATGCACTTTAGAGTAGTTTAAAATACTACCTCTGGCTTTGGAAAAGTGATTACTGAACCCACTTCCTTCACTGCTCTTCACCAGGAGCATGTGTGAGACCTTACCCCGAGCGGAGTCCCTGCGGTGGCCATCAGAAATGGCAGAGTTCTCGGATCTGTACGTCTGCTGCGGGGGCAATTTCACAACAGGGTTTGGCTGACTTCCAAACAGGGTTTGCAACACGGGTCTCACTCTGCAGGAAATAAATGTGTGGCATTTGGAGTCTCCGCATTTATGGCTAGGTGGGTCCTCGAGTACCAGGTGGAGTCAATGGCTGGGCTTTCCCTCAGGGGCAACCCTTTTGCTATGAACCTTGAAACCAACACATGTAGAAAGACACGGCCATCACTTCGATTTCCAGTCTAAGCTTGATGTTCCGGTATCATACCTCATCGTCCTTGTTTCAGTGTTTCGTGTCTGCTTGTTGGTTAGTGTTCTGGGGGGAATGGAAAAAAAAAAGACTCAGAATTGGAATGAAATGGCAAAGGCGTAAGTGTTTTCAAGTCCCCAAGAAGATCGTGGAAAATAGCCTTCCCCGCCATTGGGAGATGTTTTTGTTTTTATTTGTTTTAGTATGATCTAGTCATAGAATTAGTGGGACAGCTAGGTTCTTTTTATTTTTCTTATTTCAGCAACTGAATTCTGTAACAAACTCCTATGTATTTTGAATTATGTATGAATTCCTATGTTTTGACTTTTAAACTGTCAGTAAAATCCATTTTTACGAATGTGAAGAAGTGATAACTACATAAAAGAGGGAAGTTTGAACACTCATAACTCAGCAACACGTACACTGCTCTAACTTGCTCTTTTTTAGCACTTCACATTTGTGTTTTATTTTTCCCCTCCTTCTATCAGCTCTGACATTGATGTCATTCAAACACGAAGGTGAGAAGAGTACCAAATGTATATTTATATCTAAATATAAATGTGCCATGGTGCAGGTCCTCCGAGAGGAGAAGCTATATCAATGAGGGAACAAACAAACAGAAATAAAAGGGCTTACAATAAATAGACACAAGGCAGACAAACTAATGTATGTATATTAATTTCTTAAAAAATGAAGCCAGAGGAATCGCCCAGAAAATTGAAAAAAAAAAAAAAAGACATGAAAAGAATAGAATACATGAAAAAAGAAAAAGGATGATCCCAGGAGTTTCACCATTAGTGCTTAGAGAAAGGCCAACAGAATATATAAAAGGGAAAACAATTGCAAATAAATTCGACAAGAAAATTTCCAGAACCAAAAGGCACACATCGTCAGATTAGAAAAGCTCACGGGATATCAAGCAAATGAATAAAATAAAACTAAAAAATACTTAAACCTATCAGAAAATCTAAAAACGGTAAAGAAAAAGAGGAAGTCCTAGAAGCTTTTGGTGTGAGGAAAACAATTATTATCAAACATAACAAAATAGAATTCACCTGCCATCAGATTTCTTAATAAAAATGTGGGATGTTATAAAATAGGGAAGTAACTTCTGAAGGAAAGTATTTTCAATCCAGAATTCTATACTCAGGCAAATTATCAATAAAATGGGAAGTGAAAATAAATTAATTTTCAGGTATACAAGTTCTTAAAATTTATCTCTTTAGATCCTCCTTTAGGAAGCTACTATGGGATGTGTATCAGAAAAACAAGAGAGAAAATGAAAAATGAGAAGGACATGAACTCTAGCTAAGGGAGAATCTGAACAGCACAGGAGACCCAAGGAAGCCAGAGCAGGGAACAGAGACCTGTAGAGTGAAGGTCTTCCAGAAAACAATCAAGGCCAAATAAAAAAAGGAATTCTGCTCAGTCGACTGAAAAATTTACCAATAGGCATTTGAAAGATCTGTTGGAATATTTGAAAAATGTAGTAATGAATCCAAATGAAACTGCGAAAATAGGGGGAGGAAAGACAATGATTAATTAATTCCACAGGCAAAATGTAAGAGAAAAAAATGCTATCATGTATGTACTATCAAGGCCTGCCAAGTAATGTAAACCTTGACTTCCTCGTTAATTTTTTTTTTTTTGAGAGAGAGAGACAGAGAGAGTGAGCGGGGGAGGGGCAGAAAGAGAGGGAGAGAGAGAATCCCAAGCAGGCTTCCCACTGTCAGCATGAAGCCTAATGCAGGGCTTGAACTCATGAACCATTAGATCATGACCTGAGCCGCAGTCAGATGCTTAACCAACTGAGCCACCCAGGCGCCCCTAAAAACATAATATTAAACTACATTGGGAGAATGAGGGAAAGGGAAGAATGTGTGTGTGTGTGTGTGTGTGTGTGTGTGTGTGTCTACATGCTTGTCTGTGACTGAGGCAGGGTGGACTTAATTGCCATAACAAAAATAAAGTGATAATATCTGAAATTGATGATTGAAGAAATGGTAATGCAAGTCAATTATTTTAGAATATTGAGATAAATAGAAGAAGAAACAGCCAGAAGAATTAAAACCTTTAGGGGACAAGGTTGGGACATAGAAAAAGTGGAGGGGACTGCAATTTATATTAAAAAACTTGTAGAAAATATGTGACATGAGGGGTTCCTGGATGGCTCCAGTTAAGCATTTGACTTCGGCTCACGATCTCATAGTTCATGGGTTCGAGCCTTGCATTGGGCTCTGTGCTCGCAGCTCAGAGCCTGGAGCCTGCTTCGGATTCAGTGTCTCCCTCTCTCTCCCCCTTTGCCACTGTGCTATGTCTCCCTCTCTCAAAAATAAATAAAAACATTTTTTAAATTTTTTAAAAAGAAAATATGTGATTTGAAATAATTTCATTCATTACTTTAAAATAAAAATAATTTTAAAAAGAAATAAACAAACTACTACCAATTGTAATGTTTTAATCTACTAATACGAATGTAGGGTGTTTTTTTTTTTTATGCTATCAATACCACTCAAGATTGTGAGACAAAATATGCTGCATGGGCTTAAGAAAATCATCCTACGGGGCACTTGGGTGGCTCAGTTGGTTAAGCATTCAACTTCAGCTCAGGTCATGATCTCACTGTTCATGAGTTTGAGTCCCGAATTGGGCTTTCTGCTGTCAGCGCAGAGCCTGCGTTGGATCCTCTGTCCCTCTCTCTCTCTGCCCCTCCTCAACTTGCTCTCTCTTTCTCTCTCTCTCTCTCTCAAAAATTAAAAATAACATTTAAAAAAAGAAAAAAAAGAAAATGACCCTGATTTACACCTTGATTTCCTGCAAATGACTTAAAAAAAAAAACAAGGAAGAAGTTTGTTCTATCACAAGGAATTGGGTAAAGGATTTACAGGATTTGAATGTATGACATCTGCCCAGGGGGTTGCATATTATTCAGATTTTGATGAATTTTTGAGAGATATTAATTAAATTGGTGAATAATCCTAACTAAGGTGATTAAAATCCAAACATTGATGTATTGTAATTCATAATATCAAACCAGCCCTGAGATAAACTCTGTGTGTGTGTGTGTGTGTGTGTGTGTGTGTGTGTGTGTGCGCGCGCGCGGTGGAGGAATGAAGAGGGGCAGACACGATGACAAGACTCACATAACTTTCCTGTACCCCAAGGATTACTATTGATGCTTCTGATCCCGAGGGCTTACGGATGAACTGTGTTCCACTCCACAGCATTCTTTACTTTTGGGTAATGCGTTATCAGAGGAAACTCTCTCTTTGTGCCATTAAATCGGTCCAGTGGCTCTGCCTTTTGAGGTTTTACCAGTTACGCTGACAGCATTTCTGCATTGTTTCTAGTTTCTTTCCCTTTGTTCTCACCCTCAGTGGTACATGGTTTGCTCAGTTCCCCTCCAGCCTATTTCTCTGCATATTGCTCAGAGCAGCAGCCACAGGGGTGAGCGCCCCCCACATCAGTAGACAAAGAGCCTAATTTAAATCCTCTCTCATGATTCAGAGTTCAGCTTTGAACCCACCTCTTAATCACAACACGGACCACTTCATCTGCCTTGCAAGATTTCTTCTTAATTCTTTCATTAAGTGCCTTTATTTAGTTATTTTGATTGTGTTAGCATTCCTGTTTGTTTGATTATGCTGTAACCTTGCAATTATGATTTTTTTCTTTTAGTGCACCACATGCTATGGCACGAAGAAAATGGTTGCTGAGTGTCAAGTGTTCTGGAACTATTTCGAGGTCAATGGCCCTCTAAAATACAGCACCTGTAATACTGATTTGCAAGACAGATGTGCTTTTAAAACAAACTACACTCATAAATGGTCTCTGTAGGCATAGCTTATTTTATGCTATGGAAAAGGGAAGGCACTAGAATGTTGAAGATTGCATAATAGGTACCCAGTTTCCTTTGTGATCGAGGGGAAATGCGGAATCAGTTAACTACTCATTACTATGCTTAGAAAAATCCAATATTAGCTTTAATCAAAATCATATAACCAACCTTCTTTTTAGAGAATACCTAGTCCCAGGGCCAGGCAGTGTTTTGTTTCCCTAGTACAAGCTTCCAGTGCTTGCTGACTGATTGGATAGTGACATTTACCAGTATTAAGTTAATTCAATTCCATCCAATTCAATCAGTAATCGTGTACCAATTACATTGTGCAAGTACACTACTTGCAATACAATTTGCCTACGACTCAGTTCCTGTCCTGCAAGAGTCACAGTCTAGTAGGAGAAATAAACATATGATTAATTAAGCATACCAGTAGGAAAGAAAACACCATGACGACCATAGCTGTAACTTTCTATATCTGGAGTTAATACACTCACAAATGTATATGCAAAAGTTTAAAGCACTTCTTAATTTTGAAACATTTTTAAATCCCTTTTCTACTCATGCATCTCTCTTTAACCACTTTCTAGTGATTTTGAATTCCTCCGGTGATTTTGAATAGTCTTCTGGAAACAGGAGTATTGGTGCATTTGTGTGAATATCTTCTGGAGTAAAACTTGATGGGACAAGGTGCTAGATCTCCACTCAGGAGTTTCCTTTAACTAAAAAGCACTGAGCTTCAAAATCTAATCTGGGATGTTCCCCCATTCTTCCAGAGTTGTCCTTGTCCAGAAAAGCATCATCGCATTTCTATCTTCTTGAACATCAGCATTGACAAGAGTGGCCTATGATGCAATTATGTTGGTCCCTGAGTGCCAAAGGGTAAACCTCTGCAAAGCCATTTAAATTAATCAAGAAGGCGAAATGTTAATAAGTCAATATGGTGACTAAGCAGGGGAAATTCGTACCCTGAGCATCATCCCATCTGCAAAACTGGGTCTGATAAGTGGAATAGTGATATGAAACGTGACTTGATTTGAGAGTAATGTTGGATGATGTGTTATAGCCTGATCAAGTCAGCAATTAAATATAATCAGAAGAGAGAGTTGTTTAAAAATGTTTCTCTACTTCACTTTGGTGGAATACGATTCTACAGAACACATTCAGAATTAAGAGGTGTATATGTATTTAGCTTAATTAAATATTTAATCACATGTCATCTACCTATTATTTCCACTCTCCAATTTTCCAGAACACCCAGAAGAGTTAGCTAATTTTTAACATTTCTGTTGACTTTCTCAAAATTGAACACTATTGTTTTATGCTTCTATCCGCCTTGTGGTTGTCACAAAATCTCTTCCTCTCATTACCTTCAGCTTTGCTGGGAAAACCAAGCAGAATTAGTAATCACTCACGGCATTTAGAAGCTCAGCTGACCTGAATGAAAAGCTCAGGACACATCCAGGTGAAAAATGAAATTGCTTTGCCTTGTTGCAATCCTCACATATTTCTACTCCACTCCCTATAACCATTTCTTATTCTTAATCAGAAGGAAAAATGCAAGCAGATACATTATGTAAGACAGTGGGCTAAGGACCGGGCACCGGGTAGAGGCCATTTAATTAAAAGGTGTAAGATGAATAGGCTGTAAAATTCAGCTAGTCCCATATAAAAAGAGTTGGCTTAGCAGAATTGAATGATGATCCAAGTTAACACATGTGAATTTCTGGAAGAGAGAAAAACAGCTTTGAAATCTTATTAGCTTTGCTTTTACTTTTATTGTGCTTCACATTCAAGAATACAGGCTAAGGAAAAATTTTTTTTAAAACTGAAGAAAGGAAGGAAGAATGGAAAGGACAGATGGAAGGAAGAAAGACAGCAGTCATATAAGTATGTAGTTGCAGATTACAATCAAAGAATATTATGTTTTGCTTGTTTAGTATTAAGTGCCCATCAACATATATCTTCATAATTTTCAAACTTTCAATAGTGATTAGGAACAACACGTCTGGACTGTGCCTTCAAAATAGCTTATCCCAGATTTATGATAACAAAGAGGAATTTTGCAACGTTTGCTAGGGGGCACTGTGAGGCCATCTTCTCCTTGTTTGTTCCTTTGAGTTGTTAGTGGTTGGTCCATTTTAATTATCTGTGTTTCTGTGAGACATGAAGTATTACACTGTTAATTATGGAGTTTTCAGCCTCATAATGGTTTTTGTCTAACTACTTTGACTCCACGTATTTCCTGTGCCCTTCAAATTCTATGTTTTCTGGTGGGATTTGGGTAAATTGAAAACACTAGATTATAGTGGGGGCTTCATCTGGGAAATGTAACCGAATCCCGCCTCCACTGTGAAAAGTGACATTCAGGGGTCCCTGAGTGGCTCAGTAGGTTAAGCGTCCAACTTCAGCTCAGGTTATGTTCTCACGGTTGCTGGGTTCGAGCCCCGTGTTGGGTTCTGTGCTGACAGCTCAGAGACTGGAGCCTGCTTCAGATTCTGTGCCTCCCTCTCTCTCTGCCCCTCCCCTGCTCATGCTCTGTTTCTCTCTCTCTTTCTCGTTCTCAAAAATAAACATTAAAAAAAATTAAAAGAAAAGTGACATTTGTTTTCCCCTGAAGTTGCCAGGTCTAAGCACATCACAGAGTTTGGTGCTGAACATCCAAATCTTGGGACTTGTATAATGAAAAGTATTCCTTCTATTCTCACATAAACATAATAGATTTTTGAAAAACAAGATGCTATCCTCTCTATCATCAGCAGGGCCTGGGTTCACCAACCACAATGCAATTAAATAATAAGAATATTCAAAAGCACCTGGGGACTCTTGGTTTGGAGATTTTAATTTTCTAAGGGAAACACAAATACTTTCCGAGGCACTGCTGCTCCGACCTCAGAGCACCATAACTGAGCCAATTTGGGCTCTTCTGAGTCCATTTGTCCACAGTAGAGTTCTCCTAACTAAAATGCATTTGGTATTTTCATGGTCCAGGTAAAGCCACTCAACAGTTGAATTCTTTCATTCAAATTCTCAGAAATTAGAACAATTTTAGTGTAAATGCTCCAACAAGAAGCAGACACAGACCACTCACAAGGTCAGCAGAAAATGGAGAATTTGTAGCTTGAACATCTCTAGTGATTTCAGACATGAGTAGTCTAAGCTTAATTTATAGGGGGTTAAATCGATCATTTGCTTGCGAGTTGAAGTAGCAGTCAATAGATTTTGCAAGGCGAAGGGCCACCCAAATGGTATATATTGTAAATCAGTCCTTCCCCAAACTTGAAACTAAAACTCATTTCATTTCTATGAGGCCCAATTCTTAGGGTGGGCCCTCTGTGGTGACCAACAGACATGTCTCCAAGGCATAATGGAAACTTCTCTAACCATCACATTCAATTACTTGGGTGGGCAACTGTTACCTACCCAATATCCATTTCTCATTTACTTCCTTACTAACACAATACCAATTTTATTGGGTGTGGCAATTGTCCAGCTAAAAAACCTTACTTTTCCCAACCTTCCTTGTAGCTAACGTTTCCCATGTGAAACAGTTCTCACCAACGAATTTGAAAGAAAATTTTGTTGGGTGCTTCCAATGAGACATTTAAATTGGGACAAACTTGGCTGGCTTGTCTGTTATCCTTTTGTCTTTTCCACGCTCCTTTATTTCTGGAATATAGATTCAATGATGATACAGAGTAGGAATCATCTTGTGACCCATGTAGGCTGGCTGAGCACCACGGCAGAAGGTGTTTCCCGACAGCCTGCGCCAACACTGGACTCCCTAGCTCACTCTTGACTTCTCATTACCCAATAAATAACACCTCTATCTCATACAAGCCACTGATATTTCAGATTTCTCTTTAATGTGGCTGACCTAAGTTCTTATCTGGTACGTACACCCTATAGCAAAAAAAAAAAAAAAAAAAAAAAAAAAAAAAAGAGCAATTTACATAATTAACAGCAAACTTTAAATTTCTTCAGTTTCTTATTTTATTTTGACAAACTCAAACATTTTATTTTTTATTCCATAATATACCTAAAGTAAAATTGATGACCTGGGTGGCGGGGTGGGGGGGGGGTGGGGGTGGCGCCTGGGTGGCTCAGTCAGTTAAGCATCCGACTTCAGCTCAGGTCATGATCTTGTGGTCCTCAAGTTTGAGCCCCATGTCAGGCTCTGTGTTGACATCTCAAAGCCTGGCATCTGCTTCGGATTCTATGCCTCCCTCTCTCTCTGCCCCTCCACCACTCACACTCTGTCTCTCAAAAATGAACAAATGTTAAAAAAAATTTTTTTTTAATTGATGACCCAGGTAATGTGGCATTTACCCTCTGCCTTCTGATAGCACATCATGTCACTGTGTATCCAATACGGAAGATACAACGTTGGAATAAAGTCCAGGAAGTTTGCAACAATATGTATCCCACGAAAATGCCATCAGTAGGTTAAGCTTTAGTGTTCTCATATCTAAAATGGGAATAAAATATTTAAAACACCTCATTGTGAAAAGGAATGCATAAGATGAAGCTAAATCCCCTAACACTGTGAATGGAACATCTCTGCCCACATTTCTATTGAATGAAAGACTGAAGAATAAAATAAACAAAAGAAATTCAGTTATCCGAAAGGTAACTTTAACACTAATGAGAAAACCTAAAGTGGAAATGGAGAAGTTCAAATCGAAGTGTCTCAAACAAGGTAGATAGACAAGATGGAGTAGACCACACCAATTGGACTTGTGTTAAGAGCCAGGAGTAATCTAAATTCAAAAAACCAAGATGAAGAGCAAAGTCATGTACAGAGATATCCTCTAAACTCATAAAAGTTAAAAATGACTATATAAACCTATACTTATCAATACAGATTAAATATCTTTTTGACAAATCAAGCCCGAAATCCTCAGCTATCACACAGATGGCAAGTTCCATTTGTAGGGCTTCGTAAGTCACCTACTGCCAAAATACAGAGATTGGCTGTGTTTCAGACCTACAAAAGGCAGAGCATATAACTGACTTGCAAAGAAAAATACTCTAGGATATTTCATAAATGAAGAAATTAATCATGTTTTGACTTAGACCTAGATTTGACGTGGTGGAAAACAAAAAACAAAAACAAAAGGCCAATGTAACACAACACAAAGGAATATACAAAAGATATTAAAAGCCGTTGGACAATGAATTTATATAGTATCTGAGGAGTCATGAAATTGTATAGAGAAAACATCTTCTATATTCATTAAAGCTGCTGAAATGGAAACTTGACTTTTGATTGAATATCCCTTTCTGATTAAAAGGGAGGTGGTTTAGAGGCCATGAGGTTTAATTAAAAAATGGTACTGGATTGAAAGTGAAGATCACGGCTCTAATCCCAGCTCAATCTTTAACATATGACCTTAAAAAGGTACTGTCTCTAGGTCTTGGTTTATTCAACAGAAAATGAAGATAATAATAGCTACACTACAGGTCTGCAATGGAGATTGAATCAGATAATATATGCAGAAGTTTGCTAGCAGAGGACTTAACCTTATAGAAAATATTTCAAAAATATTCCTTTCTTTGACTTCAGTGAGTTAGTGTCGTGCCTGATGGGGTGCAGTAGAGTCAGTATTTTTACTGAGCAAACCCAGTTGCAGAGTATGCTCCAATCTGTCCATCTCACTGCACAAAGGGAACAGAGTTGGAGGGAGGGTTATAAATCTGGCTACTGGGGAGCAGTAACCCACAGCCACTGCTTATCATGAAAAGGTTATGATGGGTTCACACTGTTTTCGGGCAAGTGTCTCTAAGGAGTCTTATCAAGCGAATTGGGCAGGGTGGCCAGAGATTCTAGGAAATAATCAAGGTCAAGACTACCGGGAACATGGTTCTAGGTGACAAGTGTATCCAGAAGACCACCAATCCAGTTACCGAGAAGCTGGTGAAAATACTGAGCAGGCTTGTAGGAAAGAGCAGGACAGAAGATCAGAAAAGGATTCCTTTCCCAGAAGGCCGGGGACATGACAAACTCAAATTTACAATCCTTGGTTCCAAGGTTTCTGTATTTGTCATTTTAATAGATTCTGCCAACTTTACCTCCTTAGGAATTTCACATATTCACACTTCTATCAACAATTTGCAAATCAAAGGTGTGTTCTCAAACTTTTTGAGTTTTGCTAATGTGGCAGTGAAAACTCTGTATGTTGTGGTAGGCTGTTTGCCTAAAGGTATCATAGGTTGGGTCTTACTTTCTCCCACTTTTATATCCTGGTGGATTATACCTAGGAATTTTTGACAAATGTTAAGTTCAGCATTACTCCGTGAGAACAAGTAGCCAAGAAAAGAAAGCACACGCTCTTGCATCCAAACAAGCCTGACATCAAAACTCATTTACCCAATTACTTAGCTGTGGACCTTTGGGAATTCATTTCATTTTTCAGCTGTAATTTCCTCCTTTGTAAGTGGCATTATTGAATGGTGGGATTTACTGAACATCTTATAAAGCACCTGTCATTTATCATGCATATAAGGTCCAGTTTTTAAAAAATTTAAATGCTTTTAAAAGCATTAAATTGTGATTGGGTGAATGTGTGTGTGTATTTGTGTGTCATTTCATGCTAAAATGCTTTTTATCCTATTTGTGCATTCTTTTGGAGGTAAGATATCTAAATTCATTAATACACAACAAGTTATGTCCTGGACATTTTAGATAAGCAATGTGAAATGCATTTACTGATAAGTGTAATTAAATCAGTAAGTTAGATTGTTATACCAGTAAACTTGGTTTCCTTTAGGGTTTCATAATAGGTCCTAATTCCAACTTCTTTCGCAATAACTTTGCCTAAGTGCTTGAAAATGGTACACGAGAATAGAAATTTCTAGTGGTGGCAGTTTTACACATTCTCAATCCTTTCTCTCCAAACCTAGTGCATCATTGGATTCAAGACTGATAAAACAGATCTCATTCCTGTTATCTGTTACTTCCCATTATGTAAGACAATTGAAAAATCTGCTTTTGCTTTCATTTCCACTCTCAGTGTTTGGGAGATTTGCACATTTCCAACTGCTAGGAAATTTAGCCCTAATCCTTCTAGTCAAAATAGAAAAAAAAAAAAAAAAAATCTACATCCCAACTTAATCTTATGCCCTGCCTTCCACAAAGTTTACTTAATTTCCTGGTTCCTTTGAGTCTATTTTGAGTCTCTTTTACTTCCTAGTACTTCCCAAAAATCGTAATTCTATATATATGTGCATATTTCCTTTTTAAGGATTGCCTTTTCACCACTAAAACACAAGTCCCATGTAGTTAGGGAACATGTTTGTTTTATTCACCGCCTTACACCGCCATACAATTTTAAAAATTGTATTCAGCCTGTAGTAGCTATTAAAACATATTTATTGAACGAATAAATACATTCCCGTGCCTTCAGATATCTTTATGCCCCTCTTAGGAACAGATTACTTATCACATCATGAATGGTTTAGTTCAAAGTCCTTCTACATGGTCTCTCCTTTTCTTTTTAAACTGTATCTTCCTAAAACCTAGCAATTTTTATTTCTTCTCTCTGGGCTGATATGATTCTCTGAGTTTCATTTTTCCATGTTAGATAGTTTCCACATTAATTAAAAAGCAATGAAACAAAATATTTGTAGTCTCAAAAGCATGAGCATATAACGCTTTTATTTTTGCACTATAGCTGTTAGTAAAAATATAAGGCAATGTTTCAGTTCAATAGGTTTCTCTGTCTGGTAAACGCGGCAATTATTTTTTGGCACTTCCTGACATATACCCAGAGAATAGAGCTTAAGAGCCTATCTTTGTCTAATAGGATATAAAAATCAGTATGACAACTGTCAATTCTCTGAAAGACCAGGAGAAAATTCTGTTAATCCAACAAAGCTAAGTTTATTAGACCTATTGCAATAAAGGAAAACTACAACTTTGACAGTCTTTGTGGCACTTTGGAAGGGGAAAATCTGGGAGGTGGGTAATATTTGTATACTTTTAGAGTATGAAAGGGGGAATTTTAAGTTGGGTCTTACCAGGAGGGGAACTGGTTGGGACTGGGCAGAGTTTATGAAATGACTATTTTCGATTGGCATGCACAGAGAAGTGAGGGTCTTGAAGTGGGTATGATGAGTAAAGCTGTTAGTCTCTGTAAGTAAGCTATTCTTGTTTGTTTATAGTCCTATCTCCCAGGAGCAAGTATTTCCTGGAGCAAGTACCTAAGTTTACTTTGCTTATTCTCGATATTATTTAATGGAGTCAGAGGAAGTATGCCTAGCCCCAGTATTGTTTAACACAGGAATAGATGGGATGCCTGGGTGGCTCAGTTGGTTAAGCGACCAACTCTTGATTTTGACTCAGGTCACAATCTCATGATTTGTGGGATCAAGTGCCACCTGGGGCTCTGTGCTGTCAGCATGGAACCTGCTTGGGATTCTCTCTCCCTTCCTCTTTGCCCTCCTCCCAACTCATGCGCACCAGCTCTCCCTCTCTCTCTCTCTCTCTTTCTTTTTCAAAATAAATAAATAAACGTTTTTTAAAAACCACACAGGAACAGAAAATCACTTTGGTATCAGGTTTCAGCCCTTCCTTTTCTTAATTCATCAGTGTTAGCTGAGGAAGACTCTATTATCATCCGAACACAGGATAAATCTATATCTGTATATTTTTTACGGTCATGGTTGTGTATAATGTGTTTCTGTCAATGATCATTTCAACTTAAGTTTCAGACTTTCTTCTATATTTGTTGGAAGATACTTTATTGAATTGTTTGCTAGAACTATAGCTGTGAAGCAACATTTAAGACTCTGGAGATTATTACACATCTGGGTGCTGTGACACAAATACTAATCTGAATTATTATTATCAGGACTGTAGGCCGCTTCTAGGCCAGCCATAAAGAGTCCTCAAATGAAATCTCGAGAATAGATCAAATCCCACATCCAAATGGTCCACAAAACCATACAAGGGGTTGTTAGCTACATTTATGAATCTTTTATTCCTTAAATGTTCTCAGGTGCAAGACAGATATTCCTCAAATATTAAAGATATAAGAGACATCTTTTTCTGGGGGGGCCTGATGGCTCAGTCGGTTAAGCGTCGAGTGTCTGACTTCAGCTCAGGTCATGATCTCGTAGTTCATGGGTTCAAGCCCCAGCGTTGGGCTCTGTGCTGACAGCTCAGAGCCTGGAGCCTGTTGGAGATTCTGTGTCTCCTTCTCTCTCTGCCCCTCTCCCACACATGCTCTGTCTCTCTCTGTCTCTCTCTCTCTCTCTCAAAAATAAATAAACATTAAAAAAATTTTAAAAGAAGATTTTTTTCTTGATCATCAATTCTTGAATCCACAAATTTAGCTGCTTTTCTACCTTTTCCGTAGCTTCATTATGTACTATACATATTACTTTAGCACTTTCTGAAGCAGTCCCATTACGAGATAGCAGATTTCCTCTTCTTTTTCCTGAATGTAATGCATTGTTGAATCATTAACATTGAACACATGGTAAACACCGCTGTAACTCAAGCCTGAATGAAGCCTATCTAAACACATATTTTCTAAGAAGGCACATCACAGCCTTCTTGTGCTAAGGGATACTAAACAGAACTCTAGAACTACACTTGAAGAGAGTTTAAAATGCAAAATCACAACAAAAATACAAAACTGCAAAAGACTTGGCATTTAATATACATCAAAAAGGACACTGTTTAAGGTATGAACGCCTAAACAATAAGGCAGCACGTTGCCTTCAGTGACCTCGGAATGTGTTTAAGAATGTATGTGAGGGGCGCTTGGGTGGCTAAGTCAGTTAAGCATCCGACTTCAGCTCAGGTCATGATCTCGCGGTTTGTGGTTGGAGCCCTGCGTCGGGGTCTGTGCTGATGGCTCCCTGGAGTCCGCTTCAGGTTCTGTGTCTCCCTCTCTCTCTCTGCCCCTCCCCCACTCATGCTCTGTCTCTCTCTGTCTCTCAATATTAAAAAACATTAAAAACAAAAAAGAATGTGTGTGAGAATGTGTATGCCGGGTGCCTCAAATCTTTCATTGCTCGGCACATGTCGGTGAATGACTGAAAATTGCCATGGATGTTAATTTGGGGGATTACAAATAAATTTTAGCGAGTAGTCAATTTCACAAATACAGAATCCATGAATAATGAGGATGAACTGTATGTTAGTGTGTTTAATTGGATGCTCCATTTCTCCAGGGCTCTTGTTATTTTTTCCTCATTCTTTTTTTCTTTCTGCTCTCAGATTGGATGATCCTTATTAATCTAGCTTCATGGTTACTGATTTGTTCTTCTCTCTGTATACTCTTGAGCCCCTCAAGCACATTTTGTAATTTGGTCATTAGACTTCTGAACTCCAGAATTTCCTTTTGGTTTATTTTATAACTTTTATTTTTCATTAATATTCTCTAATAGATGAGACGTTAGCATCATACCTTCCTCTAATTCTTTAAGCATGGATTCCTTCAGTTCTTTGAACATATTTATAATAGCTACTGTCTGCTAAGAACAACATTCAGGCTCCACTTGAGGCGGTTTCTGTTGCTTACCCTTTTAAATCCTGAGCGTAGGTTGCACCTTCTTGTTTATTTGCTTGTCTCATAATTCACCATTTTTTTTGTTCAAAACTGGATATTTTGGTAATATATTGTAGCAACTCTGATACTGTCACTCCACCTCCAGGACTGTCATTGTTGTTTGCTTACTTGTTTATTTTTGGGGGTACATGACTGAACTAGTTGAGTGAAAACTATTTTTCCCAAAATGTGCCACCTCTGATGTTGCTTCTCAGAGAGTGCAACTGTGGCCATGTACACAGGTACCCGAACTTCTACCCCACTGGCTTGACAATGGTTTTACTTTGACTGTCTCTTTCCATGAATTCCCTCTTAAGCTACTGGCTCTGTCTGCCTGTATTGGTATCAGACCCAGCAGTTAGTCTACGCTCATTTCTAGCTGATTGCTCTATTGTTTTTGGCACCCCACTGATAAATAAATGACTCTGAAGCCTGACCCAATCCTGCCTGAACAGAAATGGTCTGACTCCCGTTTGTAGGAAGAGTCTTTGAGGCTAAACCTTAAGGCTTCCTTCAATCCCAGGAGAGCCCTTCTTTGCTGCTTCTTTCTTCAGTCATTTCTGTTAACCTTCTAGCCGTTTTGCCTTTTCTCTTACTGCTGTTACAGAGTCACAAGTCCCCTACTAATTGCTCACTGTCAAAATCTCCATTGTTTTCTATCATGCCCTTAAACTTGAACTTCTCCACACCCTGTTCCATATGAAGTGCATCTTTTAGGGAGAACTATGGAGAGTTTGTCCTTATGACCTTCCTCTTCCCCCTGGGAAGAACATGGATGCTAGTGCTCCAGAGGTGGGGTGAAGACAGCAACCCATTTCACTTACAGGGACGTCCATGTTCTATGAACAGAGTTCTAGGCAAAGAAAGCCTCTGGTCTTCTTGGCTTTCTTCTCTTATTGTGTAACCTTTGCTATACACATGAAATGCGTCAAGGATGATTAGGACCCAGTATTCGCAGCCTTTCATGCCTAGTAAAGAACTTCCTATGACAAGGGACTGGGGGAGAAAAAGGACCCTTAACTTCTGTGCCTTTTTTGGCTGGAATAGAGCTTCTGCAACATGGAGCTGGGAGAGGCAGGGATGAGAAATACTGGTAGCCTGCCCCTCTTGGGGAGATACCCTAACACTAGAGTTGGAGCTGTAGTGAAAGAGCACCTCATCCTCTTAGCTTCGCATGCTTAGAGCTTCCATCATTCTGACCTGGGGAGACAAAGGCAGCAAGTCATGGTTTAAATTTACTGACTCTCTCTGTTCTTGCTGCCAAGATTTAGCTTTTGTTGAATAAATATTTCTCCACTTACTGAATGACTTTCAGAGGCTTTAAAAGGTTTTTTTTAGCTTTTCATGTTATTTTAGTTTACTGGGAGAGGATCTACAGAGCTCCTCACATCGCTATTCTAGAAGTGCTTCTGACCTGGTATTATTTTGTATAGATGTTATCACTATTTATACATCCTTACATTTAAATACTTTTTCTATCTCTGATTATTGTTCAAAAAGCTTTTATCTTAACAGAGTGTTTGTAATCTATTATGATCATCATTCATGTTGGGAGACCGTCTCTTCCAAGACTTCCAGTTGGGCATCGAGACATAAGTCTTTTCTGCTTTCTTATTTCCATTGTTAATTAAAGTTTCAACCACAGTTTTGGCAGGTACTAAACATGGGCATAAACAGAGAATAGAGACCCAAGCCAGACGCTTAATTTTTCCAGCCCTAGTTTCTAGTCCTCTTCAAGATCATTACTCTAGTCCAGGAAATGTTTCCATCTCTCTCTTTGCCGTATGGTGGGAAAACAGCTCTCATTTCATCAACCCATATCTTCCATACTCTGTTTTGGTTTTGTTCTGTTTTTAAATAAAAGCTGTGTTAAATCCACAAACCCTTGCTTAAACCTCTTAAACCCACAATGACTTGCTCTCTCAAAAATCACAAGTGTTAGAAATCACAAAGGTTTTTATTTTCAATAAATTGCCTTTTCAGTAAGTTTTCAATAACCCAACAAAGAATGTGGCTGTTTATTCCTGCCTACCCTGAAAGGCAAGGCATAACGAAAGCTGCTAGAATGGCCCAACCATTGACAGTGGGGCAGTCAATGAGCACAACAAAACTTGGACAAAGACATGTCAAGTAACATTTCAAAATATTACCCTACTATGACTTTAGAATTGCTCAGCAAATCACATGATCTTTTTACTGAAGAGGGCGACTGTGGGATGGTAGGGTGGGGAGAGGGTGGCTGCTGGTGAAAGCTTGCTTGGTTCCTTTTTTCTGTAAAAACCAAATGTAATTGAGAAGAAAAAGAAGAAGAAAGGAATGAGTTACTTTGCTTTCATATGTTTTCTTTTAAAGTAGTGATTTGTGCAACCTGTTTTTCCTTAGCTCTTTTCAGAGTTTCCATTCCTGGATGATGGGTCCAGAGTTCCCTAAATGTCTCTGCCACAGCATGTTCGTCTTCCGTGCATTTGTAGATGTTGTGGTTTCTTCATCCCGTCTGCATGGGCTTTCGTTGAGCATTGTCATTCCCTGATTTTTTAAGTGAGTTCCACTTGATTGTTTCATGCCTCATTTTTTAGTATGTCTGAAAGTCTGCACCAGCAGAGCAGAAAGGGCAACTTTTCACTGTAAGGGAAGCTAAGCACTCATTATAAACTATTTTTATTTATTAGAAAACAAAAGGGAACATTTTCTAAAAAGATAAAAGGAGAAAGCTGCCAAAATTGTTAATCATCCCTTCTCCAGATCAGAACACCCATGAGTTCAAAAACCAGGGGGAGAGCTTGAGGATGATGAAATCTACTGTGGGAGGATAATATTTTCATATCTTCCCTGATTCATTTCTCCTGAAATTTCCAACTTTCTTTTTTTATCTTAGCCATTTTTTTCTCTGCTCAGTGAATCAAGGAAAGGATTTAACAATAGAAATCAGGGTCAAATGTATTGTCTCCTCTTGACTTCCGATTTTCAAAAACCTGGATCCTTGTTGAAATAGAAATGGCTCCAGGCATAGACAAAGTATTTTTGGATAATACTTTAGTAAGAGCAAAACATTCTTGCTGCCCACTAGGAAAAACAAGAGACAGAAAAGAAATCAACAGTAGTAGGTCCCCTAGGTAAGATCGCTGTGCCACCCTGCATGGGTTGTTTACCAGAAAGGTTGAGGGAAGGGTAGAAAATCCCCAAGTAGGTTTATGTCTCAGTTCCCAGGTAGATCTTACAGAGACAGCATGTTACAAGAATAAAAATGCTCTGTTGTGTAAAGGTCTTCTACCTTTCCACTGAGCTTCCCATATCTTAACGTTATGTTGTAGAAGCAACAGAATACTCTCTCTCCAATGTACCCAATGCGCAGGTAAGGAAGGTGAGTAGCAAGAAAGAGAGCTCTCAGATGTGAACAGATGATGTATGTGAAATTGACTTATGTGACCTTGGGAACCTGTGTGGGCGAACAGCCGAACCCCAAATAGAATGGTGGATGTCTCTGCAGATTATCACTATGGGTTAAAGACACAAAGGTTTAGATGTTTGTGGTTCTGCACATTGGCTTCATTGTCCAAGAAGATTGCTCTAACGAACTATCACACTAAATTTCTAGCCAGTAGGAAAAGGTCTTCTTTATCTGTTAAGTTCTACATATAGCATTTCCTTCTATCTCATTGGCCAAAGCAGATGAAAAAAAGAGACTAGGGAATATAGTGTTTGGCTGGTTCTTATTAAAGAGTTCTCTTTCTGGGCACCTCTCTTTTCTCTGATACTCTTTGCTGGGACCTCTAGCGATCTTCCTCCAGACTCTCAACACCAACTTTTCAACTCAAGGAATTTCCTGGGTGCAACCTGGGTTTGCCCTCATGCATTACAACCTGGACTCTTTCTCAGGTCAGTGGCTGGGGAAATTTTAGGGCTCGCCTTTTTTGTTTCTCATTTTAAAGGATCACTTTCCTTCATTGCCTGATATCCAGGATCTCAAAATCCTGTGTTTCATATGTTTTATTTCCTTTTATTGTTTGTGTGTTTCTGGTGGGAAAGGTTAATCAGGTCTCTGGTATTTTGTCTTGGCTAGAAGTGAAAGTTCCCTACCCTATTCACTCCCCCCACCCCCACTATTTATTATTATATCCCATCTCTTTCATCTACACGGTGCTTTGCAAATTATTTTGGTATTCTTTGCAGTTTGCTAGAATATAAAGTGAAGTCGGCATATACACATTACTTCTTGCCAGAGATAAAAGTGCTTTTGAATAGTCTCATTTCTAATTATGTCTCTCTGCCTGCACGATTTGAGCCTGGAGAGATGGGGATTGGTTCAAGAAGAGGATGTATCTGGGGGCACCTGGGTGGCTCAGTCGATTAAGTAGCTGACTTCAGCTCAGATCATGATCTCATGGTTCGAGGGTTCGAGCCTGATGTCAGGGCTCTCTGCTGACAGCTCAGAGCCTGAAGCCTGCTTTCAATTCTGTGTCTCCCTCTCCTTGCCCCTCCCCCACGCGCGCTCTGACCCTCTGTCAAAAATACATAAAACATTTAAAAGATTTTAATATAAAAGAAGAAAATGTATCTGAAGTGAAAGATTATGAACCTAGGAAAGCAGTAAGCAATATCTCAAGCAAAGGTGATGGGTATTGAGGAGGGCACCTGTTGTGATGAGCACTGGGTGTTGCATGGAAACCAATTTGACAATAAGTTTCCTATTAAAAAAAGAAAAGAAAAGAAACAGCCAAGGTCGTTTTAGAAAGGCCAAAGTGAGTGATGAACAGGTTAGATTGGAGTACTCATGGGATAACACTCTTGTGGATTTTTTGCCTAATCGAAATTTGCAAATTGTCTTGTAAAATTTTTAGCAATTAATGCATTATTACTTTTTTTAAACTGCTAAATTTAAAGGATTGGCAGGCAGATTACTCAAGTCTGGTCCTGGTTCTGGCATAAAATATTTTCAGGGTAGGTAATCTACCATTTCTAAACCTGTTTCCTTTTAACGATTGTATATGGGAGGGAATAAACTACTTGATTTTTTTCCATACTAAATTTCTATGTTTTTGTGGAAGGTTTTCTGAAAGTAGGCAACCCTATTAAAGTTTCTACAGATGTCAGAGGGCCAGTTTACCCTGGAGCTTTCCCCTTTCCTAATCCTTACAACTCTTGCTTACACTCCGTTCTGCATATAAAACTTTCATTGTAACCTCCAGGGTGTGCACAATCTGAAAAATTAGAAGAATTACATCTTGGTGAGTATTTGGTTTGTTGCACTTTCTCCCCTTCTACAACTCAAATTGTTTTGCTAATAACAACAATAACAAAAGTGTCATGTAAAGGAATTAGTGCCCACACTTGAGATGAAAAGATTTCAGAATATAAATCGAGTTGAACATAGCGACGGGATATTTTCCATTGGCAAACTATTCTTTATAAATTTGGGGGGGACCGATGTGCCTGACTTTCAATCTTAAGGGTGCACACCAAGTTTTGTAGATATGAATTCTATTATTACTATATTGTTTCTAGCACATTTTACAAAAGCAAAATGTCTTTGTACCACTAAACAACATCTACTTGCAAGTGAAGAGGGAACAAAAGCTCATAAAACTGCAATAAAATATTTATTTGTCTTCAGCAATAGGATTAATTTTATCACTGTAGATTTATGACCCCAGAAATTCGTTGCTGGATATTTAATATATCAAAATAGCAGAACAAGGAGCTTGTATTAAGAAATGTGTTGTGAAACTTGTGATTTACCAGTGAGAACAGATTTCTTTTTTTTTTTTTTCCATAAGACTTAATAAAACAGGAGCAAAATTGAATTAGTTTGGCATAAAGTTTAATTGCCTGACAAAAAATTTGATACTGTTATTGCATTACTGTTTATGTACAACATATATTGGACTTGTGGGTCATCATCCCTCCCACCCCCCCCCCCCCCAACTAGACCCTCAGACGGGGAGAGCTAATCATGGCAATAGGATCGCAGTGTTAGTGTCTAGGAATCTGCCCTTTGATTGCATCTTCCTATCATAAAGGAGGAAAAGTTTGCCATAATGACCTTTCCAAAAGGGAAAACAGGGTTTTATAGCTTGCTGCTTCCCCTAATGCAATTCCTTTGTTGAATGCCTACCTCTTCAGGAATTCCAGAGCTCTTCAGCACTATAGTACCTTGAGATAGTGTGCCTTAGTGACATTCACTTTATGCATCTGGGAGCTTTCTTTCTTTTCTTTTCTTTTCTTTCTTTCTTTCTTTCTTTCTTTCTTTCTTTTTTTTTTTTTGATAGAAATAGCCTGATAGCAGAAAGTCATAAAAGAACACAGTAAATTGACAAATTTTCTCTATTTTGAATTGTGGCTATAGCTCTGAATTACTCTCTTTCTGCTCACATTTTTTTTTTAATCTTTTGAGCTCCTATAAGAATTAGGTACACACTTAGGAAAAAACACAGTCTCCTGAGATTGTAATGTGGGAGCTAGACATCATCATGTTCAGAAAGGTTAGAGGAATATGGTCTGGCAGAGGCAGAACAAGTTCAGTCTCCATAATTCAACTCGCATAGAATTCGAGAATAGAGCCACTAAATCGATGATGTGGCCATAGAGTTTACAACCAGAAACCATCTCAGTTCTTATCCATAAAGCTTTTAACAGCTAACCTTCATGGGGCTTGCTTTGTGAATTTCCGAGCAGATGGACAGTTCCCAGAGGGTGGCTCAGTCTGGGTCACTGTTACAGAAAATAATTAAGTGAAAATATATACCATGGAGGAGGGAGAAGCCAACAATTTCCTTTACGTTTGATTTGAATGAGAAGAAAAAAAAAAGCTGGATTTATTTTCTCTTGTCTATCTTAGTGTTTCCTGAGGGTCTTGATATTTCATGTTTTTAAAGAAAACCACTCGCTTTCCTTCACACCTCTGATTTGCTCTCTTGTCCCATTGTACGCTCTTGGTAGCAGAAACGTATGTAACTTGATGGAGTATACTTGATGTAGGCGAGCATTTTCAAGATTTGGGGAAAAAATTGTAAGATATCCAGTGCTTTTATTTCCACCCCCTTAACTGTTTATTAATAACCTACTCAGAGATGTTAAAGACCACACAATGCATAAACCTGATTCACTGACAACCAGCCATTATTAGGCTTCTGTATGTAAATCTTGCTGTGAGTGATTCGTCAAAAACCAATGATGAGATTTTTGTCTGAGAATTTCCAATCAGAAGTTGAAATAAAAGATTGAGTCCGTAAAACCTGCATGCGTTTATGGTAGAAAAAGAGATTATCAGTTAAATTCAAGGTAACATGTTCACATGAGTGCTGGTGTCTATTTCTTTCCTCAATTCTTGGTTAAAATGACCAAATAAGTTTAACAGTAGGAAATTAGTCTAATTAAGGGGAAAAACTCACATCAACATTTTTTTTTTTTTTTTTTTAATTTTTTTTTTCAACATTTTTTATTTTATTTTTGGGACAGAGAGAGACAGAGCATGAACGGGGGAGGGGCAGAGAGAGAGGGAGACACAGAATCGGAAACAGGCTCCAGGCTCCGAGCCATCAGCCCAGAGCCTGACGCGGGGCTCGAACTCACGGACCGCGAGATCGTGACCTGGCTGAAGTCGGACGCTTAACCGACTGCGCCACCCAGGCGCCCCACATCAACATTTTTTTTTACCGAAAGAAAAGATTATAAAACTGCGCCATCTAAAAGAAAAGGAAGATTATACACTCAAAACATCTTCACAAAAGTTAAAAGCAAAAGATGGGCAAAGATAGACAACACTCATTGAAATGAAAAGACAGTAAAGGTGGCAACATTAATGCCAAACAAGATAAAATTCAATGCCAAACATATTAAATGCACCCGCAACACTGTATTATTGATGAAAGGGACAATATTCAAAGAAAATTTTAAAAGCTGTGTTCTTTGCATAAAAGTAACCAATAGCAAAATAGGTAAAATAGTCAAAATGTGCAGATGGTAGAAATCCAAAAGAAGTTGAAAAGAATATAATGGAAGACAAATACATTTTGTATCATCCTGGAGGTATCTGTAACACATAAATAAATTCATTAATACATCACTGTCCTACAGAGATTTAGCATTTCTTTCCCAACACTCATAAAACACTTGCAAAGAACTGGTTGCGTACTAATCTAAGGGTTTTGGACAGTCCAAAACCTTGCAAAATGCTGCCATTGTAGTGGTTACATTCTCTGACCATAATATAAGAAAATAATAGCAAAATAAAATTAACAAGACGTAATAACCTGACTGTCTTCTGCATTTTGCAGGATTATGTTATGACTCTCTATTTCCAGGAGCATTTCTTTACATATTCTTGCAGAGAATTTCTTAATCTAAAACCATTCTCTGTGGCCACCCCACTGGCATCATCCAGTACTTTTTTTAGGTAGTTAATAACATCTACACCGGAATTCTTTTTGGCCACTATGTATCCAAATAGCTCTAGCTCCGGCAGCACAAGACAATGAGTTAAATCCCTGAGCCTGTCACATTTGCCCTGAATGACATGTGCCATTGCCCGCCCTAAAATGCCACTTAGTTGTGCTTATTTATTTTTATGCATGACCCTATTTTCAAAGCCTTTTTCATTTTCTAGCATTTAAAAGTTAAACGGACAACTTTTCTAAATAATTCTTAGACCACAAGAAAATATAAATGTAAATTATATAATATGCAGGAAAATGTCAGCAGTGCGAACTTTACATATCAAAATTTATGAGAGATTTCCAAGACTCTACTCAGAGGAAAATAAATGTCTCTATGTGTTTTAAAGATTACAGAAAAAGAGTAAAAATTTTAAATTATAAATTTCATTTAAGAAGTTACAAAAAGAATATCTAAAATAAAGCGGGGATTGGCAAACTTCAGTCTAGTGGCCAATTTCAGCCCACCATCTGTTTTGGTAAATAAGCTGGTTACTGGAACATAGCCGTGCTCATTCATTTCTGAGTTGTCTATGTTTCTTTTTGTGCTTCAAGGGCAGAGCTGAGTAGCTGTGACAGAAGCCATTTGGCCTGCAAAGTCACACAGCCCTTTACTATATGCCCTTTACAGAAAAAAGTTTGCTGGTTCTTAATCTAAAGTATGCAGAGAAAGGGATTATTAAAAATAAAATGAAAAACTAATAATGTGGGTAGCAGAAAAGACTATAAAATGGAGTGATACATCAATTGTTGTTTAAGCACATAGAAAACTGAGTGATGTTATAAATCTTGTTAGCATTTTCTCAAAAAAAGCCCATTGGGTAAAAAGCACAATTTAAAAAATATAGAGGGGCACCTTGGTGGCTCAGTAGGTTAAGCATCCAACTTTGGCTCAGGTCGTGATCTCACGGTTCGTGGGTTTGAGCCCCGTGTCAGGTTCTGTGCTGACAGCTCGGAGCCTGAAGCCTGCTTCAGATTCTGTGTCTTCCCCTCTCTCTGACCCTCCCCAACTCATGCTCTGTTTCTCTCTGTCTCAAAAATAAATAAACATAAAAAAATTTTTTTAAATATACAGATAATTTTTTTTACCTATGGGTGGAAAATTTTTTTTTTTTTTTGAGCGAGAGAGCGCAAACAGAGGAAGGACAGAGGGAGTGGGAGAGAGAATCTTAAGCAGGTTCCACGTCCAGCATGGATCTCACAACCGTGAGATCATGACCTGAGGCGAAATCAAGAGTCAGACGTTTAACTGACTGAGCCACCCAGGCAGCCCAGCATACAGGTGAAAAATTCTAAGAAAACATTAGTAAATCTAACTCAGCAGTATACTTAACTACGAATAAACTTCAGCAAGTTAAGGTATACTCCAGGGATATATAAATTATTTATCATAAGTAAATATGTTATTATACTTATTCACATCATACAAGTCAAAACAAGAAAAAATATATTAATCTCAATAGATACAGAAAAACAGTTGGTCTTTTTTATGATAGAAAAATAGGAAGAAATAGGAAGGGAAATCCTTAGTATGATGCCAACATCTAGTATTTTTTTACAGCTGAAAACATCAGAGATAATTTCATGGAAGTCATAAGTAATGCGAAAATGCCTATTATTGTAATGACTATTTGAAGAGAAAGGTTTGTAAAAGCTCTGGTCAATGGAATAGGACATGAAAAATTTTTAAAGGAAAATATGAAATTATTATTTTCAGATTACATGAGTATATTTCTTGAAAACAAACTAAATCAGGAAATGAACATTAATATATTATCATGATCTGATCTTTGGACCCCAGTCAAATTTCCTCAGTCAGCAAAGGGGTGTTACATGTTGCATTTACTTATCGTGTCTCTTCATTTTTCTTCAATCTGAAATAGTACCTCATTCTTTTTTTTTTTAAATATTTATTTATTTATTTATTTATGTATTTATGTATTTATTTTGAGACAGATAGAGAGAGTGCAAGTGGGGGAGAGGGGGACAGAGGATCTGATTTAGGCTCCACACTGACAGCAACTATCCCCATGCGGGGTTGGAACTCATGAACCACAAGATCGTGACCCGAGCCAAAGATGGATGCTCAACCAGCTGAGCCACCCAGGCATCCCAGTACCTCATTTTTTATTTGTATTTTCAATGTCGACACTTTTGAAAATTATATATTACTTATTTTGTAGAATATCTCTTAATTTGGATGTGTCTGGTGTTTCCTCACATTAGAGTCAAGTTTCACATCTCTGGATAGACTATTTTAGAAATAACTTGCTCTCATTTTATCTCATTGTGTCAGATACACACATTTTTCCTTTGCCTTACTAATAATATATACCTTTGATAAGTTGATTAAACTGGTGTTGGTCGGGTTATTCCATTCTAAAGTTATCACTTTTCCTTTTGTAATTTATAAATATTGTCGGGAAGGTACTTAGGAACAATAAAAATATTCTGTTCTCCATCAAACCTTCTATTTATTCATTTATTTATTTATATTGATATAGATTCATGGTACTCTATTTTGTTCAATGGTTATAATTTGTTTCTATATTTATTTGTTTTGTTTAATGTTTGTATTTATTTTTGGGGGGGGGTGCTCACACACATGCATGCACACTTGGGGGAGAGGCAGAAAGGCAGAGAATTCCAAGAAGGTTCTGTGCTGACAGCAGAGAGCCTGACGCCGGGCTGGAACTCATGAACCATCAGATCATGACCTGAACGGAAGCTGGGCACTTAACCAACTGAGCCACCCAGGTGCCCTTCTATATTTATTTTAAAGCTCAAATTGTCCCAGATAGAGAGGTAGGAGCCCCTTTGACCTGGCTCCTGTGTCCCTTTGATGTGTCCCTATCATTCTTTAAGCACTTTTACATTCTGACATGAGAGTATATTCTGATCCCATCTTGTGATTTCTCTCCCCCAGCTGTGGGATCAGTACAGAATACAGATATATTTGGGGGCCACTTTTCAGCTCACCTCAACTAAGGTGTCCAGATTCCTTTTAGTAGAATCAAGACCTGGGTGCTAGGTGCCCTCCTTGCTGTTACGCTATTGCTGTTCCCAGATTCTTTCTTTCTGTGGAAAGGGCTGCAGAGATCTTTAGGTATGTATTCACAAACCTAGTATGTAGATATTACTACATATCTATCTATCTATCATCTATTCTAATCTATCTACCTGAAAACAATGAGCACATACTGACACCTATTAGCATTCCACCACTGAAGAATTCATACTAGTTTCTCCCTTTCTGTATTTGTAGCTGTCTTCTCCAGTAATGAGATAACTGACCCCCATCACCTTTAATCTACTGATGTGATTAATCTCCCAGTATGGAACAAATCTCCCACTGCTGCTGCCATTCCCACCCCTGGAGATCCCTCTTCATCCCACTAGTGCTCTAACTCTCTACACCTGGTCAGCACCCTTCTCACCCCATCTGTACTCGGATGCCCCACACAGGGATATGCTACCCTGCAAGATCCTTCTTTACCAAGCTTGGGTTTCACGCCTCATGGCAGGCAATCAACCGACACGATTTCTCTTCTCTTCATCCCAGTGGCAGTCTGCTTGACTATAGCAGGCTGCCCTTAACAGATAGCTTCCTTACCCTGCTTACATTCTGCCACACTGCTCTGGAGAGCCCTTTGCCACATTCGCCCTTCTCATTCTTCTTGGGCTTGGATACCCTCTCTGCTTGGGCTGCTGGTGCTTCCACCTCAAGTAGATGCCTGCCTTTCTTGAGTCCATCAATATCTCTAAAATTGTATTGTTCAAAAAGGGTAGGGGTCTGGGGCGCCTGGGTGGCTGAGTTGGTTGAGTGTCCGACTCTTGATTTCGGCTCAGGTCATGATCTCACGGTTTGAGATTGAGCCCCGTGTATGGCTCTGAGCTGACAAAATGGATCTTGCTTGAGATTCTCTCCCTCTCTCTCTCAAAATAAATAAACTTAAAAAAAAAAAAAACAGGGCAGGGAAAGGAAGAGAAAGATGTCATCATTTTCTTTTAGAAAGGAGAGAATTAAATAAATGAAAAAAGAACAATTCCTCATACTTTTCAATGGTTTTAAGAGCTTAATGTTAAAGAAAAGCCATGAGGGGCGCCTGGGTGGCGCAGTCGGTTAAGCGTCTGACTTCAGCCAGGTCACGATCTCGCGGTCCGTGAGTTCGAGCCCCGCGTCAGGCTCTGGGCTGATGGCTCGGAGCCTGGAGCCTGTTTCCGATTCTGTGTCTCCCTCTCTCTCTGCCCCTCCCCCGTTCATGCTCTGTCTCTCTTTGTCCCAAAAATAAATAAAAAAAAAAAAGTTGAAAAAAAAATTAAAAAAAAAAAAGAAAAGCCATGATATAAAATTATATATATATATATATACACACACACACACATATATATATATATATATATATATATATATATACATATATATGTATATATATATACATATATATATGTACGTATATATATATATATATATATACACACACACACATTTTCCTTACATTAGGGTTTTTAGGTTGTAAAAGCAAAGAGCATACATTCAAAATCATGGTAAATTAAAAAAAGGGAGAATATATCGTAAATAATATGTTATAACATATACTGAATAAAATTATTAGTACTATAATTATCTAAAGCACTCTTACAAAATAATAAAAAATATCTCAATGGTAAAACAGGCATAGGTTATGAATGGAAATTCACAGATGAAAAAGTACAAACTACCAATAATGATGAAAGAAATGTTCAACCTCTCTAGAAAAAAAACTTAAAAAATAATAGAAGTAATAAACCATTTTTCCTTTCAAAATGACATATTGAGACGAAAATAATTAGAATGGTTGGCAAATATAGTCTAATTCCCTGCTTGACAACATGTAAATTGAGAAAGAATTTTTGAAGGAAAAACTTGTATCAAATATATTAAAAACATATATAACCTTTCAACTAGTACTCTACTTCTAGGAATTAACTTTAGCAAATCATCAGAGGTGGACAAAGATTTATGATGGTGTTGATTTCAACATTATTTAATATGAGAAAAATAATATGTATTATGATATATCAATATATACACATATTTAACATAAGAATTAAAAAAAATAGCCTTTGGCCTAAAATAAGGAGTTGGTTAAGCCATGCCTCATTGGCTCAGTTGGTTGAGTTCCAGGCTCTTGACTTTGGCTCAGGTCAAAATCAGGTTCTGCACTGAGAGCGCGGAGCCTGCTTGGTAATTCTCTCTCTCTCTCTCTCTCTCTCTCTCTCTCTATCTCTCCCCTGCTCTCTCTCTCTCTCAAAATAAATGAATAAAATAAACTTTAAAAACAATAAAATAAAATAAGGAATTGGTTAAGTATATCATGCTATATAAATAGATACAATATTAAGTAATAAAATTAATAACTTGAGAATCAAAATTATTTTATTACATGAAGAAAGTACAATATAAGATGATCAATAAAATATGATTCTTTTTTTTAGATTCTATTTTTAAGTAATCTCTACAACTTCTAACATGGAGTTTGAATTTATAACCCCCAAGATCAAGAGTCTTATGTTCCACAGACTGAGCCAGCCAGGTGCCCCTAGAATACATGATTCTGGGTGTATATATGCATACGTGCATTATGTATTTGTCTGTGTGCAGCTGGATCTATATGTTGATAAAAGATGTATACAGAAGAAAATGCACCAACATGTTAACTATGATTTGCTCATGGTTTATTTCTATTTCCTTCTTCTTTACCAGATTTTCTAACATGAATGAACATAGATAACTATTGGATTACTTCCCTATTATTGCTTAAATTATCACCAACTTGGTGGCTTAAAATAACACCAATTTGAGGTGCCTGGGTGGCTCAGTTGGTTAAATGTCTGACTTTGGCTCAGGTCATGATCTCACAGTTCATGGGTTCAAGCCCCGCATCAGGCTCTGTGCGGACAGCTCGGAGCCTGAAACCTGCTTCCGATTCTGTGTTTCCCTCTCTCTCTGCCCCTCCCTCGCTTGTGTTCTCTCTTTATCTCTCTCTCAAAGATAAATGAACATTTAAAAAAATGTGAATGACACCAATTTATTTTCTTACAATGGAAGTCCAAAGTCCAGAATCGGTTTCGTTGGCTAAAACCAAGGTGTCAGTAGTTCCTCGTGGAAGTGCTGAGGGAAAATCTGTTCCCTTGCCTTTTTAAAACTTCTATTACCACCTATACTCCTTGGCTTGTGGCCATTTATATTTTTCCATCTGTAAAGAACACTCTGCTTCCACCAGCACATCACCTTCTTCTCGGACTCTGACCCCCCTCTAAGGATGATGTAAGGGCAATCACATCGTTCTGGATTATCGAGTCCCGGGGGTGACCCAGGATAATCCTCCTATCTGAAGATCCTTAGTTCAACGAGACCCACAAAGTTTCTTTTGTCAAATAAAGTAGCATTCACAGTTTTCTGGGATTAGTACAGGATACAGATATATTTGGGGACCACTTTTCAGCTTACCTCAACTATTAGCATTATCAAATTTTTCATTACTAGAGGGATATATGCTTCACTACGACACTCCTTAAGGAGGAGTTGATTTCTTTGCAATGTTATGGAACATAATATATACTACTAGGACATACAGGTGAAGAAGACGAAAAGATATATTCTGAGGGGCTCAATATATATTTTGGAATTCAATAGGGGTGATTTACAAGAAATAAGGACTTAGGTAGGAATTCATAATTAAAGAGAGAGATTTAGGAATTCTAGCCAATATTTTCGGAAATAATTGCTGCTTCCTGGAAGGAAACCATAGGGATGGCTACTACTGTCTCACTTAGGCCAACCACACTGATGTGTAGGAAACGTCTAATGACCCTTTTTATTCAGTCATATATGTCTGCTTCCAGGAAGATGATGCCTAGGGCAGCTACTGAAAACTCACCATATGGCCAGTAAATATAAATATATAGGCATTCCCTATTCAAAAATAACAGAATACTGGGGCACCTGGGTGGCTCAGTCACTTGTGTCCAACTCTTGATCTCGGCTCAGGTCATGGTCTCATTATTCATGAGATCAAACGCCACTTTGGGCTCTGCACTGACAGTGTGGAACCTGCTTGGAATTCTATACCTCCCTCTCTCTTTCTGCCTTTCTCTCTCTCTCTGTCTCTCTCTCAAAATAAATAAATAAACTTAAAAAAATCAAAATACATTGTTTGCTAGCAAAAATTCATATATAGCAGTATCCACAGTAATGTTACATATAACCCCAAGAAACTGGAAACAATCTCACTGCACAACAGTAGAGGAATTAACAAAAATTTATGCATTATCATATGTAGTGGACTGGTCTATAGCCTTAAAATCATAAATGTTATTATGTCGTTCATACGTTATTCATGTCATCAGAGAATGCTGTTATAATATTAAAGGAAGCTAAACTAGCTGCCAAAGTACGTATGTTATGATCTTGAACATGTTAAAAAATAAAAAGAAGCCAGGGGGAGTAGAAGCAATATTAAACTATGTATCATGGATCCTCAGGATGGTAGAGTTATGTGACTATTACTTTTTGGAGTTTCCAAATCTGTCACTGTACATGCTATATTTTTATAATCAAAAAGGGAAAGAAACACAATAAAAAGTATTGAATCAGTTTCCCATAGATATTGACTCAGTTATTGGGCTAAGGGAAGTTTTGCTACCTGGGAAGCTTTGATTTTTCCACTGTGTATCAGGATATAGGAGAAAAAAGTGTGCCACCCTTTTTGTGTAGGGGCCCTGGGCAGGAGAGTGCACCATTAAATCCACTAAGTGGAGATAACGATCATTATCTGCTAGGTGACCTGGAAAGGCTGGAGATCTAGCAATTCCGGATATATTCTACTTTACAAACTTTTAAAAGAAATTCATCTCCATCTCAGTGGGGAATACAGCCCTGGGGGGAAAAAAAAAAAAAAGGATTAGATCTAAACAGAGCGATATATACAACAGATATTATCAGACAACAGAAAATAAAAGGACTGTGTGTTAAAAGTTCTTTACTCTAAAAAGATACGATGCAATACCGTACGTTTGTTCCCCTCAACAGTACTATGATATTTAGGGGGGTTGTTAATGCTTGCCATAAACAGACTGTATGTGTAAAACAGTCTTGCTCTGTTTTCTTTATTGATTCATTGCACATTTACTTGAGTTCAGTCCTCTTCGGATTGAGCAGGACAACAATACTTAGTGCTTGAGAATTCACAATAAAAATTTCAAAACCTCAAGCTATATCTGCTTATTCACAATTAAATAAATCAGCCTTTTAATCCTTTAATCTACTCTAGAAATTGAGTAAGTAAGCCAGAACGGGGATTGTTCCATCTGATTCAAAACATTTTGAGGTCAGCGTCTCAGAAGAGAGATTTTTCACATGTTTATTTGTTCTAATTCGCATAATTGGTATGTTAAAATGAACAAATTAGAAACAAGCAAGCAGAGGGTGCTGGATTAGCAGGAGTCTTAAAAGCTTTGCAGCTTCTTCATATAATTATTGAGGAGGCATGTTTAATTAGTATAACACACATTAGTAACAATTAAACAGAGTCAAGGTCAGGAAATTAACTCTTTGACAATTTAAAGTTGGCATTTTAATTTTATAGCACTCTCAGCACAGCAGAAACTCATATATTTCAATGTAGTATTCTGATACTGTTATAACATTAAAAATCAGTCTTTTTGATATTATCACAACATGCTAGTTTATAGGTAGGAAGATGAGATTTTAGCTTCTAGAAATATCTCTATAAGACTCTCATAAATGTGAAAGTTCGATACTCAAGGGAATAAGGATGCACGTACAATTTCAAGTGACTGTGCTTTGCTAGCTGGACTCTTTCTGAGCTGAGTGAAAAATAGGATGGAGAGACTTAAATAGTTGCTCCATTTCCTAATCCCACATCTTGTACCTCAATTGAAAGGGGTTAAGAGCCCATTAAATTCTCTTCTTGGTCCATAAGCTTCTTTTCAGTACCTTTCCCAGGTTGCAAAGAAAATTTCCTGAAGGTTAGCCATTAAAGATTACTGTACTCCTGAAAATCCTTGACTTATGTCTTGAAACATGGGGTCATTTTAATTATCTATGGATGAAAGACAGTGGTTTGACTTCAACTGACTTTAGGTGTCTCTTATGATGTATAACATTATAAGGTTCGGAAATACTGACTTCCTAATTACAATGTGAGAAATGTTGCATTTTCTCAGCTTTTAGTTTTCATTTCTACCCTGTGTAGTTGATGACTACTGATGCATCAGTTCTAATCTCTATGGAGAATGAAATGAGAATGAAAAAAAAAAATACAAATTTGAAAAGCAGGCTTATGGATATTTTCCTTAGTTTCCATAATGAAGGTACCGTCCCTTTGATTAAAGATGTCAAAATTGCTCTCAATAATTATTATAAGGACCAGAGGATAAAAAATGTGGTGGAGTTATGAAAGTATTGTGTGATCATTTCTGTGCATGAAATCTTTCATATTGAAGAGGGAAATCTGATTTATGATCTCCAGCTTTTTTTTCATGTTTATTTATTTTTGAGAAAGAGAGAGAGACACAGCACAAGTGGGGGAGAGGCAGAGAGAGAGAGACAGAGACAGAGACAGAGACAGAATCTGAAGCAGGCTCCAGGCTCTGAGCTGTCAGCACAGAGTCTGACTTGGGGCTCAAAGGCACGAACTGCAAGATCATGACTTGAGCCCAAGTTGGATGCTTCACTGACTAAGCCACTCAGGTGCCCCTCAAACTTTTTTAAAGATAGTTTTTAAATGGAATAAAGATTGCAGCCCTATTCATCATACATTTCTACTAATTGACTATGTAATATATTTAATGTGGATGAAATATATATTTATTACAGAGCTGTCCCATGTTAACTGTGATAAATACTTGGTCTTTTCTTTAGAAGTTAAAAATAAGAAATCAATGCAAGATGAGTTGTGTAGAAACATATGAATAAAAGAAGGCCTTCTCTCATCTGAGGCTGTATTCTGTCATCAGGATGAATTTACCAAAGCTCATGGTCTTTCCTTCAGTTCTGAGACTTGGAAACATGAAATTTTTAGGATGTTGAATGCAATTTCTATTCTCAGGGAAAGACTCACATTAAACTAGCAAACACGAATAATGTATGAAAATAGAATGCCAAGTTATGAATGTAAAGATAAATTAAAAATAAAGAAGTTATGGGGCGCCTGGGTGGCGCAGTCGGTTAAGCGTCCGACTTCAGCCAGGTCACGATCTCGCGGTCCGTGAGTTCGAGCCCCGCGTCAGGCTCTGGGCTGATGGCTCGGAGCCTGGAGCCTGTTTCCGATTCTGTGTCTCCCTCTCTCTCTGCCCCTCCCCCGTTCATGCTCTGTCTCTCTCTGTCCCAAAAATAAATAAAAAATGTTGAAAAAAAAAATTTAAAAAAAAAAAAAATAAAGAAGTTACAATATTCTAGGCACCTAGTGGCTCAGTCAGTTGAGTGTCTGACTTTGACTCAGGTCATGATCTCACGGTTCATGAGTCCGAGCCCGATGGGGCTCACTGCTGTCAACATAGAGCCCACTTAAGATCCTCTGTCTCCCTCTCTCCTCTCTCTATCAGTCCCTCCCCGAGTCTCACATGCTCTCTCAAAAATAAGTAAAAAACATTAAAAAAAAAGAAATTACAACATTCTGTATCTCTTTAAACTGCACTTTCTCTCCCTTTAGGGTGAGCTGATCTGGATGTCAAAAGTAATCAGGATTCATGAACTTTTCTGTATGTATATTATACCTCAATAAAATTTACAAAAACAAAGTAAAAAGATGAGCATGAAATCAGAAAATAGCAAATCTGGGGGCGCCTGGGTGACTCAGTTGGTTAAGCCTCTGACTTTGGCTCAGGTCATGATCTCACGTTTGGTGGGTTCCATCCCCGTGTTGGGCTCTGTGCCGACAGCTCAGAGCCTGGAGCCTGCTTCAGATTCTATGTCTCCCTCTCTCTCTGCCCCTCTCCTGCTCACTCTCTGTCTCTCTCTAAAAAATAAACATTACCAAAAATATTTTAAAAAAATAAAATAGTAAATCTGATGTCTAATGACATCACACTCATATAAACTGTAACCTAGTCATTCATTCACTCAATGAATATTTTTCTTGCATATGGATATTAGGTGCCAGGCTCTGTGCTGGGCCCCGGAGTAATCTACAGAAGCTAAATGGACATCATCTTTCAGGAAGACAAAGTAGAAGCAAAATTGACAATGAAAATATGTGTTTTCAAAGAATTAAAGCAAAACAAATTGGGTGATAAGATGGAAGGCAGTGTCTATTTGGGCATGTGCTCATGGGCTCAGTGAAATTTTCAGTGAGGAGATAGCACCCGGTGAGGGCAAAAAGGATGTAAAGCAGCAAGCCATGTGAAAAGGAAAATATAATCATTCTAGGCCAGGAAGCAAACCTGAAGAGGTTCTGTGTGGCCGGAATATGTTTGTGTAAGCAAGAGTGTGGTCTGTGATTTAAAGTGAATTTCACATCCATCTATGGCCCCTCCACCCTACCTCCCAATCACAGAAATGAGCCCATTCAAATGTCCCCCACTTCTTTCCATGTGCCCCCACTCCTTACATGTGCCCGGGGACAATTCTGCTGACTTCCTTTCACCCAGCTGCTTAGCATTGCCACTACACCACAGCCACGGGTCAGAGAAAAACTTGTGAGATCTCTCCACTGGGGTTGGCTAGCTCTCTCCAGTGACAACAGTTGTAACTTCAGGTCATGGCCACCAGGGAGGGGATGTTGTTCTCCCCCACCCTGCTTGGTTCCACCTCAATGCAGCTGAGACCAGATTAATCCATTTGAATGTGGCTTTCCTGAAGCTCAGGGATAATGGAAGAGATTCCAAACTATCGCATAACTTTAGATCACCCCAGGGCCTCTTATCAGACAATGATTGGCCTGGATCCCAGCCTATCAATGTTTGTCAAGGGACAGTTTACCACTCCATACCAGATCCGCAATAGAACCTTCCAAAGTCTTGAGGTTCAAGCCAAATTCACTCCAAGCTCCAGAGGGAACAAATGGTGTCCCCAGTCATAACCTCAGGCTGAATTCCGTTAAGTCTTAATTCTCTATCATAGGATTAATTTCGTATCAGAATGGTTAATAGCAGAAGTATCTATTCTACAGAGATGTGGTCTAGATCCATTATCCTTATTAAACCAGATAATCACAGAATAACCTTACATTTTTAGTACGGTTCCCGAAGACTGTATTATTCAAGATTGCCAACACTCATCTTTTGTGCTATGATAGTCAAAATGACGTGGCCAAAGACAGGAGAAATTTTGAATCCGCTGACTAATTTAACTCTCACCTAGCTAGCACTTTGATGTGCATGGCCAATTTTTACCTCTGGTGCTCTACTTTTTCTACATTTTTATAGGGGACTAATTCTTACTTAATTTTTTAATGACATCTTTTTTCTTCATATATATTAATAAAATAACTCCACTGATTAATCAGAGTACAGGCAAAATGTACAGCCCTGAGAGTCATTCTTTCACACTGGGAGGGTATCTCCTTGTCACTGCCATGTACTAATCCAGGTACTAATCATCTTTCCTTTATAGACCAAAGCCAATATCCTACAGAGAGTTCCTTGACTGAGCAGTAATATAAATCCCCTTACATTTAAGGGAGAGAGGCCTAAGAATCAAGAGAATTACACAACCAGCACCATCACCCTTCACATTAGAAGTTTTTCACTTTCTAAAATAAGAATATTGGACTAAAAGGTTTTAATTAACCATACGTCCTGCTCTACAAATTTAAAAACCTGTAAGACAATATTTTTAGTCTCCAGGTATCCATTTGCAATAATTTGGAATGAGTTTGAATGGCAGAACAATTATGGTGTTCGAGTTTCTGCATTAGTAGCCTCAGGTTTTGTGGTTCAGTGTTACAGAAAGGATCAAATTATGCTTCTTTTTCTCATTGCATATTATGTCATGTTTAGAAAATCCATGAAATCTCTGAAACCTAGGGGCCAGGACTCCATATAGTAAATAATAAGACAATGCATTGCTCCTGGAACGTTCCTGAGGGCGAAGGAAAATAGCCACAGGAATTTTCAGTCATGATTTGGAGCTTTAATTTCAGAATCCTAGATGCATGCATTTGGAAGGGACCTTAGAAATTTGGATAGATGGCCAGAAAAGACCTTTTGTTCCTAAACACTGTGGATGACACTCTAATGATTTGTGGGGTTTTTTTTTTCTGGAAGTTGCCTAAGATAACTTTACTTATTTCATTTGGCAAAACAGTTGCTAGTCTTTTTTCTAAACTGGAGGTCAAGATGTAGCTCTGACAAAATTTTTCAAATTATTTCAATTTATTTCAAAACTCTTTGACCTTACTGACCTCTCTTACTTAAAATACCTGAAAATAATTGTAGTTTAAACTTGGAGTTGTAGCTCTTTGAAAGCTTGTCCCATGTACTATATCTCCCTGGGCTTTCAGCTCCTGGAAACTCCAAAGTGTTGGGCTACCGAATGTCATATGGTTCTGGATACTTAAAGCTATTCTATCACTTATCAACTGTGTGATCTTGAGTAAGTGGTGAAACTTCTCCCAGCCTTAGCTTCCTCATCTGCCAAGTCAGGAAGTTAGTACCAATGTGTATAATACTACTATACGAATTAGGTGAGGTGTAAGTGCAATGACTCTGGTAAGCATTTAATAATGGAAACATCTTGTTCTCGGTCCTTTAGTATGGTCTTAAAAATGTATAATCAATCAAACTGACACCTCTGTGGAATGATAGGGTCCTTAGATAACAAACAAAATCAATTCTCAGCTGATTAACTCTTATTTTTTCCATAATTCTGCTTTGGGATAAGAGGAAGAAAATTTGGAAGGAAGCAGGGATGAGCCACAAGAAAATTGTCCTCCAGAACCATCTGCCTTGGATGGAATTTGCTGTGCATTGGGAGGATGTGGATTGAGAGTCTTGACACACTGGTGTAACTCTGATGTGGATGCCTTATCTCCAGCTAGCATTAATTAACCTATTTTATTTTAAGTTTATTTATTTTGAGAGAGACAGAGACAGTCCAAGTGGGGGAGGGGCAGAGAGAGAGGGAGAGAGAGAATCCCAGGCAAGCTCTGCAATGTCAATGCTGAGCCCACCACGAGGCTTGAACCCACAAACCATGAGATCATGACCTGAGCTGAAACCTAGAGTCGAACACTTAACCAACTGAGCCATCAAGGCACCCACCCCTTAATTAACCTATTTTAAATGTATAACTCTGTTTACCTTTATTTTTATTTTTCTTATCTTTATTCTCTCTTTTCTTAATGGTTGCCCTCTGTCTTTCATTTTTGGGTTTTTGTTTTGTTTTGTTTTGTTCTGTTCTGTTTTGTTTTTTATTCTCTAGAGCTTGCTAAATAAAGTGTGGGTTTAGATACCAGAATGGATTCATTCAAATCCTTGTCCTGCCACTGGCCAGCAGTTATTCAACATTTCTATTTGAAATCTAGAATAGTAAATATTTAATAATACATGTGACATACTGGCATATCATAAGAAAGATAGCTATTGTCTTTAACCACAAATTTTGCAATGCTCAAAATATGAATGTTCCGCAATCATTCAGTGAACTCAGGACAATCCTGTGGTATTTTCTCTGTGCTCCCCACTTTACTTCTATAAACTCCTTTCCCTATTCTTTTCCTCTCTCTTCCTATCTTTTATTGTCTGTTTTTTCTTCCCCCAACCCCTGCCCTGAGTCATCTGCTTTGAAGATCTCCTCTGTAAAGACTTTCTTGATTCTATAGGCAAGATTTAATCTGCATGCCCCACTTGATTCTCCCATACTGTTCTGTAAATACCTTTATCTTGGCACTTATCTCATTTGAATGAAAATTTCTATTTATACATGTCTTTGAAACACACACTGCAAACTAACTGAGGGTAATGACCGTGGCCATTGTTGGCGGATCTTAAAAGTGTGTCATGTTAATTCCTGAGTGTCATCTGGCCTACCTTCCCCCTTCTCCTCTTCTTTTCTTCCCTCTACCTACATTGTCTCATTTTTCTGCTTTCCTTTTTTGTTTTTGTATCCTTGCTTTCTCTTTCCCATTGGATCTGTCACTCTTGTTTTATTCTCTTTCTGACTCCATTATTATGGCCAAGCAAAAAGATCTTCAGTACTCCTGTGGTCTCCACTTTCCTTGTCCTTTTCACTGCTATCCACAAGTTCTTAGAAAATATTTTTGGTTGTTTTCCTCACTTCCTAGCATACCCATTTACTTTGTGATCCTTTTGTTGCAGGATTCTTTACCTCAAAACGAGGAGTTCATTGTCTCACTGTTTTGAAGAACGAAGAGGTGGACACAAAATGAGCAGCAGGCAAGAGTTGACTAGAGTATAAGATCAGAAAGGAAGAATAGTATGAAAGTTCTCTTTACAGAGAGGGGGCACTTGAAGGTGACTATCTGGTGCTATAGGCGAGGTTCCTTGTTTTATAAAGTTCTCATCAGCCCTCCCCTCCCCTCTCCACCGTTTCCCTCTCAGGTCCCACCCTTATTGGCTTGATAACTCTAGGTGCTGGGTTGTCCATCCTGATTGTCTCAGTTGCATTGTAGTAGGGGTGGCCTATGGCCCTCTCACTGTAATGTCCCCGATTTCGAATCTGAGAGACCACCAAGGAGCCGATACCGATGCAAACGCACGAGGGTTTATTTGCAAGCTCGAGCTTGGGCCCAAGTATACCCGACACAGCGGAGCAGGGACTTGGACCCCTAGGTTAAGAGGCGTAGCAGTTTTATGGGGGCCAGTGGCCAATGAGATTGTAACACACACAGAAAGTTGCACATTCGTGTCAGTCCACACGCAGGTGGCCAATTGAATTACAGTTTACCCTATAGTAACTGTTTGAACTAGCCTATCACTCTGGTCAGAATTGGCGTGCAAGTTTGGCGAGCAAAAGGCAGGGTTTACATTTTTTGTCAGTTAGGGGTTCCGCATTCCTAAAAGAGCCGGTTTCCAGGAAGGGTGTGCTCAGCGGCTTGACTAGGGTGGGGGAGTGTCTTAAGCAATAAGTAGGTCATATGGGGGTTATACATGAGATGGTGGGTGTAGCACAAAATGGAGTTAGTCTTGCTCTGCTTGTCCAGGGGTATGGGAATTTTGTTAAATTTCTTGGGTCCCACACTCACTTCTTTATTTTTTACATTTATTTATTTTTGAGAGACAGAGAGAGACAGAGCATGAGCAGGGGAGGGGAAGAGAAAGGGAAACACGGAACCTGAAACAGGCTCCAGGCTCTGAGCTGTCAGCACAGAGCCCAACGCAGGGCTTGAACCCACAAACTGTGAGATCGTGACCTGAGCCGAAGTCGGACACCTAACCGACTGAGCGACCCAGGCGCCCCTGGCCATATCACTTCTTATAATAAAATACGTTTTATTTTTAGTTAGGTCTTTTGTCAAATTCCTGAGGGAAACCTGAGGAAGAATAGGTGGTGTCTATCACATTCTTAAGAGGAACCTTATGCCAGGGGGACTTTTGCTGTCCTCAGACACTCCCAGCATTGTTCCAAAATATGTGTTTTTCCCCCGCACACAGGGACCTCAGGTCCTAACCTTTCCCTCTCTGCCTACTGAATCCTATATTTTCCTATCATCATTTCAGAACATTTGAAAGGTAATTTTTTAAATATAATTTTAGTTAGTTTTCTTTCACGGCAGGCATAAGACGTTTCTTCTTCAGTCTGACCGTGCTTAAATCTAGAAGTGCTCTAATCCACTAATCCTCCTTACCCCCCATATCCAGGCAAAAGAATTTGCAAAAACTTACTCCTTTTTAAATACTTGTATTTGTCAAAATGTAAGATAAATAATTCTGGCCAAAGTCACCAAAGAATAGAGATGCGACAGATAGAGATTTAGTCTAACTTTAGTTGGGTTGGGTGCTCAGTAACCATCAACTCAGTTGAACATGAATGAAGGGGGGCCCTTGGAACAAACTGACAAGTGAATCCTATAGAAACCTAGCTTCGCCGTTTCCCGATGTAGCTGATAAATTGCATTCCATTAACTTAAATAATATGAATGATGGATTTCCCTTTGTATATAAGTTGGGAGTCTCTAAAGGAGTTTTTTTCCTTGGAATAACTCCTGACTACCACCTCTCTTAGCAGGTACAATAGGAAAGGATGAATAAACAACACGTTTTTCCAGTGTCAGTGGAATTCTCAGAATTCTCAGAATGCTTAATCTAGAAGATAAATCTGCCAATATCTCATTTCCTTTTGTCAATATAAATTATCCAATCTATGAAGGTCTCAGTTTCCTCATCTGGGATATGATGTGGATAGCCTGACTAACATCTGGGACTATTCTAACCTTAATATTCCCTGGAGTTGAGAGCTAAGCCAAACACAATGGCTTGTTTAATAATTAATCTGGTCCTGTTAAAGATCAAACATTCATATCCATATATATTGCAGCACAATGACTTTCACAGTACAAAGTAACACAATACCTTCGCACATAATTAAGGTCACTATGGCATGGTTTTAGGTTTTCTCTTTTCTTACACAGGGACTGTAGATCAATGGATTTCTTTCTCTGCCTTTTTAGTAATAAAGGTCTTTCCTAATATCTTGAACTTTAAGAGATAGGTAGGATTTTGGCATGTGGGCCTTATGTGGGGTGTTTCATGTGGCAGGGACAATGTGAGCAAAGGCAGAGGGAAGAATGGCTTTTGGGAACAGCATGTGATTTTTACATGGGGAGAGAAGCATTTCTTCTTTTTTTTAAATCTTATTTTTATTTTAGCATGTATTTACTTTGAGAGAAGAGAGAGAAAGAGAGAGCAAGTGAGGGAGGAGCAGAGAGAGAGGGAGAGAAAGAATCCCAAGCAGGCTTGGCGATGTCAACACACAGCCTGACACGGGCCTTGATCTCATGAATCGTGAGATCATGACCTGAGCCAATCTCCCAAGTTGGACATTTAACCAACTGAGCCACCCAGGCGACCCGAGAGAAGCACTTCACAATCTCTGTCCTGCAGAACACTGGTTTTAAATTATATTAATGTAGTTCTGAGGCAACAGCATCTGGGGGAAAAAAAAGTGTACCACATCCCCTCCTGATATTCAACTTACACATTGTTGCACTATAGACTCTGAGAAGTTTTGAAGGAAAGAGTTAATGTAATTAACTTGTTTAATTCCATCTTAGTCAAAGTTACTTGACAACTGAACCTTTTTTTCAGAGCAAGCCCCCAATCAGCTTAATGGAACTGTATTTTGTGGAAGGCCAGTTTGAGAAATGCTGATAGAGAACTTCGGGTATTTCAGGGTTGGGACAAGCATATAATTTCTTTTCTCATGATACTTCACTGTTTAATGGCCTAACATTTGTCACTTTGCCAGAAACGGTTTTTAGCCTTCTGCTTTTATTTGTCTCATTATGCCCCTTAAAAAACTCAAGAATTCTGGTGTCTTCATCTCTCCCATAGTTACTGAGAGTTCTGAAGTATGTTTCATGGCACTGGGCATTTACCACTCATTTCTGCCAGATTCCTTTCCTCTGACTTCAAACTTCTCATGAATAGGAGCTAATTGTTTTCTTAACCTCTAGTGTCAAAACCAGCTACCTCTCATGTTCACTGTCTTATGGTCATAAGACACAGTATTAAATAAGGTGACGTTGGGGCGCCTGGGTGGCGCAGTCGGTTAAGCGTCCGACTTCAGCCAGGTCACGATCTCGCGGTCCGTGAGTTCGAGCCCCGCGTCAGGCTCTGGGCTGATGGCTCGGAGCCTGGAGCCTGTTTCCGATTCTGTGTCTCCCTCTCTCTCTGCCCCTCCCCCGTTCATGCTCTGTCTCTCTCTGTCCCAAAAATAAATAAAAAAAAAAAAAAAAAAAATGTTGAAAAAAAAAAAAAAAAAAAAATTTATAAATAAGGTGACGTGTATAAACATAGCTCAGGGATTGACACGTAGCATATTCTTGATAAAATTGTATTTCCTTCCTTTGTTCAAAGATATCCAAATACTGCCAAAGTTCTTAAAATAAAGTAGAGTCATCTAACTTATCCAACTCATCCAACCATCCAAAGTTGATCTTTTTTCTTACCCGCATGGCCCTTTATTTCCAATAGTGACATTCTATTCCATGGTGAGTACATTATAAGTTATTATTGCATTAATATCTTGGCTATTCCTTGACAAAGGTAAAGCTCTCCTCACTCAACTGACACCCTCACTCTCCTAATGGATTTTTTAAAGGTATAAGTGGAAACAATAAACATCAATTGCACTGATCATAAGTGAATTTTTACATCTTTGTACACCCATGCATTTGACACCAGGTCAAGGTATTATAAAACACTTCTAGTGCCCTGATCTGTCCTCTGTCACCTCCTCCCACCCTATATCCCTCAGAAGTAATCCCTAGACTGACCTCTATCACCATGCACCATATACTAGGAAATAGCATGTACTCTCTTAAGTCTGGTAACTTGACACATATCAAGTACATCAGTAGTGTGTTTCTTTTATTGTGTGCCCCTAATTATTTAAAACCAAATATACCTGTGACTCTTGATCTAAGGGTCATAAGTTCAAGCTCCAAGTTGGGCATGGGGCCTACTTAATTAAAACAAACATACCGTGTCAAAGCACCACTGTTTTCTAAAAATCATTACACTGATCTACACCTTCAGGGACATAACCACAGCCTCTGTCTTTCCACCTACTTCCTCTTTGGTCTAATTCTATTTTACTTAACCAATCTCAGCCAGCCTTGCTGCCACTATTCCCCAGCACTCCACTGCTGTGGTCATCGGGTTTGCTCCTTATTTCATTCACCATCTATGCTCATTCCTGACACTGCTGGTTCCCTGCCTTGACAGCCCTTTGTTCTTCTTCTTACATAACTGTTTAAGACTCAACCAGGACCCTACCTCTTATCAGAAGGCTTCTCAGAAGAACTCACTGATTTTTTGGAATTCTTTTTTAATAAACTCCCTAGCACGTGTAATCTGTGTCCGCTGATCTGGTAATTGACTACCCACAGTTCCCATCAATTAGTGTTGGCTTTCCATTTGTGTTATTATTGTTTACAAAAGCAGATTTTAATGACTTGAACCAAAAACAATGCCATTTTCTTTTTCAGTGCAAGAATCTGTGATACTACATTACATTAATCTGCTTTTCCCTCACTTCTCATTCACCCTTAGCACTTGTCAGACATAAAAGCACAAATGAAACTTACTGGTTAATAGGTTTTCCAGTCCTTGGTTCTGGTTCCTAGGTCTAAGCTGTACCTCTAAAGTACTAATGACTACTTTCTAATTGTCACGCAACTCAGGAATTAGCTAAATCATTATGAACTTAGAAATACATCTTGTAAGAAGATCTTATAAGAAAACCAAATGGATATCATAAGCTTAGGCCCAGGGGAGAGATGTTATGTGAGTCATAGGTCAATGGGGCTCATACTTGGTGATTTGCTCTTCCAATTTTCCATTGTAATTAAGAAAGGAATATGTAAATACATTATTAATATTTAACAGTGTTGATAAAAAGAAAAAGAGAGAGAGAGGGAGGGATAAGGTACTTTGAGAGCTTTGTGGAATTGATGAGCAAATATGATTAGATGGGGAAATAGAAGAAATAAGGGCCACCAGCCCACGAATGAGCTCTGAAAAAGAGAAAAGAACTCATCTGGTTTGCAAGTAGGGACTCTTGCCCTACAGAATCTAGAAAATCTCCACAACCTGAACAGTGTTGGCAGAGGCCGACTGAAAGACCTTGAGAAATGCTGCAAAACCCTCACCCAGAGAGACTTGTCACACATCTGGCTCCTCCTGATATGTGGACATTTGTTAAAGTCAAGTCTTTGCTCTGTGGGTTTCTTATTTGGGCAATTAGGTCAAATCAAAAAAAGCCAACTTAGGTTGCCAGAGTAAATAAAGAGAAGAAAAATAAAAAAAGAACAAATCACTCACCTGTAATTTTCCCCAATGTACTTAGCCTGCGTGATGACATCTTACCTACATGCCACTGATAACCCAGGAACTAGATTGAACAATCAGGTAAACAGGTCCCTATAGAAATTTAATTAACAGAGAAAATAAAAAATAACTTTAAACATAAAACTCATAAATTTGAAAAATTGAAGTGATAGTTCAATAATGAAAATAAGATCTAGTGAGGGCTGAGAAATGTTAGAAAAACTGGATAGAGAAAGAGAACATCTGTTTGTAGGCACCAGAATGTTAGAAAAAAGCAAAGATATATGGGCCAAATTCTGAAGAGAAGGGAAAACATAAGCAGAAGCTTGAAATTTGGCACAGCTTTTCTCCTGGGGCATTTGCTGATTCAAAACTTTTGAATTTTTTTCAAAAATAATTCAGTCCTTGGCCTGAGAAGCCAAGGACTTCAAAAGATAGTAAGCACAGAAGCCAAGTGACAAGAGTTCCAGCAAAAAGCAACATCTGAGAAATTGACAAGCAGAGCGTATCTCAGGTAATCTCATAGGGCTGGGGAAACAATGAAGTTTAAAGCTCAACAAGTAAAAGGTACTTGGGAGCAGGGGGATATCAGACTTTAAAAAAAGTGGTAATCCCAAGGGCCATACTGTAACTAGATCAGCCTTCACAAAGACAGAAGACTAGCTTTATAAATGAGGTCAAACTGGGACGCCAGGGTGGCTCAGTCGGTTGAGCGTCCAACTTCGGCTCAGGTCATGATCTCATGGTTCGTGGGTTCGAGCCCCACATCGGGCTCTGTGCTGACAGCTCAGAGCCTGGAGCCTGCTTCCGATTCTGTCTGTCTGTCTGTCTGTCTCTGCCTCTCCCATGGTCATGCTCTGTCTCTCTCTGTGTCTCAAAAATAAACATTAAAAAAATAATAAATAAACAAATAAATAAAATTAAGCCTGGTATTCAAAAAAATAAAATAAAATAACTTGCCATACCAGGAAAAAAAGCTAAATTATCAAAAACTAAGGAAAAAAACAACAGACACAGCAGGATGAGACATTGGATATACTGGATATATTTGATATTTTTTAAGTTTTTATTTAAATTCCAGTTAGTTAGCAAACAGTATAGTATTGGTTTCAGGTGTAGAATTTAGTGATTCATCACTTCCATACAACACCATGTGCTCTTCACAAGTGGCCTCCTTAATACACATCACCTATTTAACCCATCTCCCCATCCACCTCCCTTCCAGTAACCATCAGTTTGTTCTCTGTGGTTAAGATTCTGTTTCTCAGTTTGCTTCTCTTTTTTCCCCCTGCTATGTTCTTTTATTTTCTTAAATTTCACATATGAGTGAAATCATATGGTATTCTTCTTTCTCTGACTTGACTTATTTTGCTTGACATAATACTTACATTGCAAATGTAAGATTTCATTTTTATGGCTGAGTAATATTCCGTTATATATATACATAAATACCACACATGCTTTATCCATTCATCAGTTGATGGACAATTGGGCTCTTTCTGTAATTTGGCTATTGCTGATAATACTACTGCTATAAACACTGGGGTATATGTATCCCTTCGTGTTAGTAACTTTGTATCCTTCGGGTAAATATCTGGTAGTGCAATTGCTGGATGGTAGGGTAGTTCTATTTTTTTTTAAATTTTTTTTAACGTTTATTTATTATTGAGAGACAGAGCATGAACAGGGGAAGGGCAGAGAGAGAGGAAGACACAGAACCAGAAGCAGGCTCCAGGCTCCGAGCTGTCAGCACAGAGCCCGATGCGGGGCTCGAACTCACAAGCTGTGAGATCATGACCTGGGCCAAAGTTGGACAACCAACCCACGGAGCCACTCAGGCGCCCCAGGGTAGTTCTATTTTTCACTTTCTGAGGAACCTCCATACTGTTCTCCAGAGTGGCTACACCAGTTTGCATTCCCACCAGCAGTGTAAGAGGATTCCCCTTTCTCCATATCCTCACCAACACCTGTTGTTTCCTGTGTTTTAGCCATTCTGACTGGTGTCAGATGTTATCTCACTGAAGTTTTGATTTGTATTTCCCTGATGATAAATGATTTTGAGCATCTTTTCATGTCTTTAATCTTTTTGAATTTGTTCTTGTGTATGGTGTAAGAAAGTCATCCAGTTTCATTCTTTTTCATGTTGCTGTGTAGTTTTCCCAACACCATTTGTTGAGAAGACTGCCTTTTCTCCACTGGATAGTCTTTCGTGCTTTGTGAAAGATTAACTGACTGTATAGTTGTGGGTTCATTTCTGGGTTTTCTATTCTGTTCCATTGATCTATGTGTCTGTTTTTGTGCCAGTACCATACTATCTTGATCACTACAGCTTTGTAATATAGCTTGAAGTCTGGGGTTGTGATGCCTCCAGCTTTGCTTTTCTTTTTCAAGATTGCTTTGGCTAGTCTTTTGTGGTTCCATACAAATTTTAGGATTGTTTGCTCTGGCTCTGTGAAAAATGGTGGTAATATTTTGATAGGGATTGCATTAAATGTATAGATAGCTTTGGGTAATATAGGCATTTTAACAATGTTTGTTCCTCCAAACCACGGGCATGAAATATTTTTCCATTTCTTTGTGTCATCTTCAATTTCTTCTATCAGTGTCGTATAGTTTTCAGAATATAGATCTTTTACTTCTTTGGTTAGATTTATTCCTAAATATCTGATGGGTTTTGGTGTAATTGTAAATGGGGCTGATTCCTTGATTTCTCTTTCTGCTGCTTCATTATTGGTCTATAGAAATGCAACAGATTCTGTACATTGATTTTGTATTCTACAACTTTACTGAATTCGTGTATCTGTTCTAGCAATTTTTGGTGGATTCTTTTGGGCTTTCTACATAGAGTATTGTGTCATCTGAAAATAGTGAAAGTTTAAATTTTTCTTTGCCAATTTGGATGACTTTTATTTCTTTTTGTTGTCTGATTGCTGTGGCTAGCACTTCCAGTACTATGTTAAATAATGGTGGTAAGAGTGGACCTCTTGTCACATTCCTGACCATTAGGGAAAAGCTCTCAGTTTTTTCTCCATTAATATTATTATCTGTGGGTTTTTCACTTATGGCCTTTATTACGTTTTTTTTCCCTCTAACCTTTTTCCTTATTTTGTTAAGTTTTTTTTTTTTTTAATCAGGGATAGGTGTTGTACTTTGTCAAGTGCTTTTTCTGCATCTATTGAAAGGATCATATAGTTCTTATCCTTTCTTTTATTAATGTGATATATCACATTGATTGACTTGCAAATATTGAACCACTCTTGCAGTCCAAGAATATATCCCACTTGATCAAGGTGAATGACTCTTTCAATGGATTGTTGGATTCAGTTTGCTAGTATTTTATTGAGAATTTTTTTATCCATGTTCATCAAGTATATTGGCTTGTAGTTCTCTTTTTTAGTGCTTTGTCTGGTTTTGTTAACAGAGTGATACTGGTCTTGTAGAATGAATTTGGAAGTTTTCTTTCTTTTATTTTTTGGAATAGTTTAAAAAGAATATATATTAACTCTTTAAATGTTTGCTAGAATTCCCCCATGAAGCCATATGGCCCTGAACTTTTGTTTCTTGGGAGATTTTGGATTACTGATTCAATTTCTTTGCTGGGTATCAGTATATTCAAGTTTTCTATTTCTTCCTGTTTCAGTTTTGGTAGTTTATATGTTTCTAGAAATTTAGCCATTTTTTCCAGTCTGTCCATTTTGCTGGCATATACTTTTTCATGATATTATCTAATAATTATTTGTATTTCTGTGGTGTTGTTATTTCCCCTCTCCCATTTGTGATTTTATTTATTTGTGTCCTTTCTCTTTTCTTTTTGATAAGTCTGGTGATGAGTCTATAAATTTTTATTAATTTTTTCTAATAAGCAGCTTCTGGTTTCATTGATCTGTTCTATTATTATTATTATTATTATAGTTTCTGTATCATTTATTTCTGCTCTAATCTTTATTATTTCCTTTATTCTGTTGGCATTAGGCTTCATTTGTTGTTCTCTTTCTAGTTCCTTCAAGTGTAAGGTTAGGTGGTTAGGTTGTTTATTTGAGATTTTTCTTGCTTCTTGAGGTAGGCCTCTATTGCTATATATTTCCCTCTTATGACTACTTTTGCTGCATCCCAAAGGTTTTGGACTGTCATGTTTTCATTTTCATTTGTTTCCATGTATTTTTAAATTTCTTCTTTGATTTTCTGGTTGACCCATTCATTGTTTAGTAATATGTTGTTTAACCTCCATGTATTTGTGGTGTTTCCAAATTTTCTTTAGTTGACTTCAAGTTTCATAGCATTGTGATCAGAAAATATGCATGGTATAATCTCAGTCTTTGTGTACTTGTTGAGGCCTGATTTGTGATGTAGTATGTCATCTATTCTGGAGAATGACTCATGTGCCCCTGAAAAGAGTATATATTCTGCTGCTTTAGAACGTAACATTTCTAATGTATCTGTTAAGTCCATCTGGTCCAGTGTGTCATTCAAAGCCATTGTTTCCTTGTTGATTTTCTGCTTCGATGATCTTCCCATTGCTACAAGTGGGGAATTATATTTTCCTTTTTATTATTTTATTATTAACAACGAATTCCTTTATGTTTGTTATTATTTGTTTTATATATTTGAGTGGTTCCAAGTTGGACATAAATATTTACTTACAATTGTTAGATATTTTTGTCGGATAGACCCCTTTATTATGATACAGTGCTCTTCTTTATCTCTTATTACACCCTTTGGTTTAAAATCTAGTTTGTCTGATATAAGTTTTGCTACCCTGGTTTTCTTTTGATGTTCATTAGCATGATAGATTGTTCTCTATCCTCTCACTTTGAATTTGCAGGTGTCTTTAGGTCGAAAATGAGTCTGTTATCAGCAGCATATAGATGGGTCTTATTTATTTATCCCTTCTGACACCCTATGTCTTTTGATTGGAGCATTCAGTCCATTTACATTCAGAGTAATTATTGATAGATATGTATTCAGTGCCATATTATTATTTGCTTTATCATTGTTTCTGGAGATTTTCTCTGTTCCTTTCTAGTTTTGTCACTTTTGGTCTTTCCTCTCCACTCAGAGAGTCCCCTTTAATATTTCTTGCAGAGTTGCTTTAGTGGTCACAAACTCCTTTAGTTTTTGTTTGCCTGGGAAATTCTTTATCTCTCCTTCTATTCTGAATGATATCCTTTCTGGATAGAGTATTCTTAGCTGCATATTTCTCCCTTAGCATATTGAATATATTATGCCACTCCCTTGTGGCTTGCCAAGTTTCTGTCGAGAGATCTGCAGCTATCCTGATGAGCCTTCCTTTGTAAGTTAAGGACTTCTTTTGTCTTGCTACTTTTAGAATGTTTTCTTTATTGTTTTATTTTGCAAATTTAATTATAATATGTCTTGGTGTTGCCTGCTTTTGTTGATTTTGATGGAATTGCTCTGTGCCTCCTGGATCTGATATCTGTTTCCTTCCCCAGATCACAGAAGTTTTCAGCTATGATTTCCTCTAATAAATTTTCTGCACCCTTTTCTCTCTTCTTCTTCTGGGACTTCTATGATACAAATATTATTACGTTAGATGGAGTCAAATGTGATGGAGATCTCTAAGTCTATTCTTGTGATCCATAATTATTCTTTCTCTCTTTTTTTCAGCTTCATTATTTTCCATTATTTTATCTTCTATATTTCTTATTTATTCCTTTGTTTCTCCCATACTTGTGGGCATTACATTCAGTTAGTTTTGAATCTCAGTTATTGCATTTTTCATTTTGATTGTTTTTTAACTCTTTTATTTCTGAACTAAGGGCCTCCCTGAAGTCTTCCCTGCTTTCTCAAGCCCAGCAAGTATCCTTATGATTGTTGCTTTAAATTATCCATCAGGCATATTACTTATACCTGTTTTGGTTAGATCTCTGGGCATGACCTTATCTTGTTCTTTCTTTTGGGATGAATTCTTTTGTCCTGGCATTTTGTCCAAGTCGTTGTCTTCTTCTGTGTTTTAGAAAAGCCTGTTTTATTTCCTGCTCCTGAGAGTAATGGTTTTATGAAGAAGAGGTCATATAGTGTCCAGGGCCTGGTGCTTCAGGGAGTGTCTCTCATGTGTGCCGCATTAGCTCTACTGCTATGTTTTGGCTGCTCTATCCTTTGGGCCAGTTGTCTTTAGAAGATCTTGCCTGCAGTGGACAGTGTTTGGTCCTTGGCCAGTGTGGCGAAGTTTTACTAGGTGTGCTCTTGTCTGCTTGTTACATGAGACCAGATGCTACTTCCACTAGAACTGAAGCCTTGCAGAACTCTCTGGGCTGGAGTTGTGGTTATGTATGTGGGTTTCTGCTGGTCTTCTGGGGAAGGGACCTGCCTGTGCTGGTCCTTAGGCACACTTGCCTGAGAGAAGCAGTATTGGCAGAACGTGTGATGGCAGGACTTGGTGAAGGTGCAGAACAACAGGTATTCACGTTCACGGCTGGTGGGAATGCAAAATGTTACTGCTGCTTTGCGAGATGTTTAGCAGTTTTGGTTTTTTTGTCTTGTTTTGTTTGTTTTGTTTTGTTTTGTTTTTTTGTTTTTACCAAACTAAATGATCTCACCATATGATCTAGTAATCATGCTTCTTGGAATTTAACCAAAGAAGTTGAAAAGTAATGTCCATATAAAAATCTGCATATGGATGTTTATAACAGCTTTTTTTCATAATTACCAAAGCTTGGAATCAACCAAGATTTTTTTTTGGTGAATGGATAAACATTGGTATATCCATACAAAGGAATAGTATTCAGCAATAAAAAGAAAAGCTATCAAGCCATGAAAAGAGATGGAAGAAGCTTCAATGGATATTGCTAAGTGAAAATTGCCATCTTCAAAGGCTACATCTTGCATGATTCCAACAATATGAAGTTCAAGAAAAGGTAAAACTATAGAAATAGTAAAAAGATCAGTGGTTGCCAGAGGTTGAGGGAGGGAGAAAGAGATTAATAAGTGGAGCACAGGTGGCCCTCTAGAGCAGTAAATCTACTGTAAGGGTGGATATGTGTCATTACACATTTGTCTGAAACTGTGTAATGCACAAAACAAGTGAACTCTAAAGTAAACTATGGACTTTAGTTAATAATAATATATTAATACTGATTCATTAACTGTAACAAATGTTTTATACTAATGTAAGATGTTAATAGTAGGTTAAACTAGGCAGAGAGGTGAGGGGCTTTATGAGGCCTCTGTACTTTCTGCTTAATTTTTCTGTAAACCAAAAACCAGTAAAAAAAAAAAAAAGCCTATTAATTTAAAATTTTTTCTAGACTTGCACACAAAACTTTGCACCCAAATATAGCCATAGCAGGAGTATTTCTAATATCCAAAAAGTGGAAATAATGCAAATATCCATTAATTGATGAATGGATAAATAAGATATGATATATCCATACTATGGAATATTATTCAGCCATAAAAAGAAATGAAGTGCTGATATTTGCTACAATGTGGATGAACCTTGAAAACATGCTATAAAAGAAGCTAGTTACAAAAATCTACATATTGTATGATTCCATCTGTATGGAATGTACAGAAGAGGTAAATCTGTAGAGACAGACAGTATATTAGTGGTTATCTAGAATTGGGGAAAATGGGGAGTGAGTGACTACCAATAGGTTTCATTTTCTTTTGGAGGAGGAAGGTAATAAAAATGTGGTAAAACTGACTGTGACAATAGATGCACAACACAATTTAAATTGTACATTTTAAATTGTATGGAAAGTAAATTGTATCTCAATGAAGTTATTATTTTCAAAAAACTTTTTAATGTTTATTTATTTTTTGAGAGAAAGAGAAACAAGTGTGAGCAGAGGAGGGAAAGAGAGAGAGGGAGATACAGAATCCAAAGCAGGCTCCAGGCTCTGAGCTGTCAGCACAGAGCCTGATGTGGGACTCAAGCTCACGAACTGTGAGATCATAACTTGAGCTGAAGTTGGATGGTCAACTGGCTCAGTCAGCTTCAGGCATCCCATGAAGGTATTATTTAAAAACTATGATTCCTGTATTCAAGAAAATCCATGGACAACATATACAATTTTAGCAAAATTATCTTTGAAAAGCAACCGAAGGAAAATTCTAGAATTAAAAAAGGAATAGCTGAAATTAAGTACTCAGTTGATTGATTTAATATTACATTAGTCAAACATAAGAAAGGATTAATAAACTCAATTAAAAAAATAACCAGACTAAAATTTGGAGGAAAAATTATATAAAATAGAGAACTAAGTATATAAGACATATGGAGTATGTATAAAGTACTTTGACTTATCAGGTCCAAGTTATAGGGGTAGGAAAAGGACATGCAACCTACTTGAGTCACAGGGACTTCACCAAAGGAAAAATGAGGTCCTGGTGCCAGAAGTGGAAGGAATAAATTACAAAGAAAAAAAAAACAATAGTAAACTGTAATCTAGATGTACTAGTAAATATGTTAGGCTCCCTGGGATTGTAACCTTGTGCAAACAATAAGAAAATGATGTGACACATGATATAGGGTACTTGATATCGTTAAAGAAAAATGTCTGGCCAAGAAAGACTTTATTTAATGTTTTGGAGTCCATATATAAGTGATACCACGTAGCATTTGTCTTTCTTTATCCGGCTTATTTTGCTTAACATAATGCCCTCCAGTTGTATCCATGTTGTTGAAAATGATAGGATTTCCTGCTCTTCTCAGGTTGAATAATATTCCATTATATATCTATATATTGCATTTTCTTTATCTTTTCATCTATCCATGGTCACCTAGGTTGTTTTCATACCTTGGCTATTGTGAATAATGTTGCAATGAACGTGGGAGTGCAGATAACTCTTCAAATAATGATTATGTTTCCTTTGAATATGCAGGTGACCCTTGAACCATATAGCAGTTAGGGGACACCAATGCCTTGTGCAGTCAAAACTGCATATAACTTTCAACTCCCCCAAAACATAACTGTTACCAGCCTACTGTTGACTGGAAGCCTTACTGATAACATAAACAGTCAATTAACACATCTTTTTTAGGTTATATGTATTATATACAGTATTCTTACAATAAAGTAGGCTAGAGAAAAGAAAATTTTAAGAAAATAGTAAGAAAGAGAAAATACACTTATAATGCTGTACTGTAAAATATCCACATGTAAGTAGACACGCGCAGTTCAAACCTGTGGTTTTCAAGGGTCGACTGTATAGCCAGAAGTGGAAGGAAGACTTTATGACACAAATTGACCATGCATAAAAGATGTTGTAGGAATGAAAAACTCTGGACACCTAGACAGAAGGACTATGGAGTGTTTGAAAGGACCATTGTTCAAGGTTATATATAGTTTAAATTATGACATTTCAGTAAGCCTGTGTATGAAGACTTGCTTATTTTTCTGGGTTTGAATAGACTGCAAAGGAGTCTTGCTAAGTTTTTGATCAACACCAAAAAAAGAAATATTTTTTTCTCTTATTATGAAACTAGAGGAAAAGGAAGCCTTATAAGCAGCATGAAGGCCCACTAGAATTTTCCCTGATGATAGTGCTAATTCAGGAAAAGGGTCTAAGGCCATAGAACAATTTTGAAAGCAAAATAAGGCTGCCGAGGCTTCACCCAGTGTATGAGATTAAGTTTTAATGGCATATCATGAAGTGGCTATGACACAGCTGGCAGAGTTGGTTATGTTGTTGAAAATGGCTCTCGAAGGAATTGGACAGTGGACACAGAACAACAACAAGGTAAAGCCAAAGAGTAAAAGAACAAAATTAATAAACAGAAAAGCCAAAATAGGGAAGAAAAGCTGTAACCTTGACAAATAAAACCAAAATCTTGTTCTTTAAAAAGACCATTAAAGTAAGCAATATTTGAAAAATATGACAAATGTGCTTACCCATAAAGCAGAGAGATTTTTTTTAATTACAAAAGAATACCACTTTAACTCTATACCCACACATTTGAAAATCTAGACAAGGTGGATGAGTATTGAATAAATTATATGTAGTCAATATTGACTTACATGTTGAGCAGAAAATACAAATAGTTTTATGAAATTAAAAATCATAATTAAAGATCTACAACTTAGAGAAACATTGGTGCTTTCCAATTCTTTTAAAAAGCTAGAGACCCCTAATACAGACACCAGACATGGAAAATATATCAAAAAAAAAGCAAACAGAGGTTGCTAGAGTACATTTCTTTTAAGATCTTAGGTTCTAATTAATATTAGGGTGCATGGGTGGCTCAGCTGGTCGAGCATCTGACTCTTGATCTCAGCTCAGATTGCAATCGCATGGTTTGTGAGATTGAGCCCCACTTCAGGCTCTGCTCAGGGAGTGTGGAGCCTACATGGGATTCTCTCTCTCTCCCTCTTTCTCTACCCTTCCCCTGCTCGTGTATACTCTCTCTCTGTCTCAAAAGAAATACATAGACCTTAAAAAAGTAATTACTATTAGCAAATGGATTCCAGCAACATATTGAAAAAATATGTCATTATGACCAAGTATGATTTGTCACCATAAAGCAGATTGGTAAAAGTAAAGTAATAGTTGGAATGAGGAAAGGAATGTCCATATCCAATATCAAAATATACTTCAAAGTTTTAGTAGTAATCTATTACTACTGAAAATCTATTAAGCTGCAACAATACATCAATATAGCATTGAATCAGAAAAGGAACCCATGTATACATGGGAAATAAAATATAGGAGAAATAAAGTATAGGCTGTCCTCATTTGTGGAACCGCTGCAATGATCATGTAAGTGCATCTGTTTGAAGTGATCTTAATGATCAATGAAAAAATATGATTGTTCTATTACCTTAAACATTTTCTGACAAAACATGAGAAACTCTCTTCCTGGGGCGCCTGGGTGGCCCAGTCGGTTAAGTGTCTGACTTCGGCTCAGGTCATGATCTCTCAGTTCCTGGGTTCAAGCCCGGCATCGGGCTCTGTGCTTATAGCTCTGAGTCTGGAGTCTGCTTCGGATTCTGTGTTTCCCTTTCTCTCTGCTCCTCCACTACTCATTCTCTCTCTCTCTCTCTCTCTCTCTCAACAATAAATAAACATTAAAATTTTTTTTTTAAAAACCCAGAAACTCTCTTCCTATTGGTTATAAAGGTACAGATAAATTTAAAAAATACTAAACCTTATATTTAGTGAATATACTGTAATTAAAACATTATACATACTTGGAATTAACATAGTTTATTTCATTGTAAAAACCTCATGATACTTCCAGTTTCCAGTCCAGCATGTAAGGAGCTTAGAAGTCACAACTCCATCCTAATAGGTAAAAAGCTGAACAAACTAAAAAATCAACAATTCTTCTTAGATTCATTACAAGAGTGAGATCACAAGGCCAATCACTGTCCACAAAATTGGAGAAGCAAATGGGCAGATATGGAGAATGACAACTTACTGGAGTAGAAACTCCAAGACCAGAAATCTATATAGAAACCAGTACAGAGGTAGGAAACCCTGAACTGTAATTGGTGAATTGCTAGAGGCTCACTGTAAAAAAAAAAAAAAAAAAAAAAAGGCTATGAGTTAAAAACTCCAGGGAAGCTCCCATACTTTTGTGAGTTTCTGTCTTGGAGCTCTACCAGATTGTCATTTTGAAGATCAGAGAAAAATCCCCTTACGGGTTCTGGCAGGAGGAGGGGAAAAGGCACAATTTTGAAGTACACCAGAGCATTCCATCATTCTTAAGGCCTCTCCTCAAGACAAGCTGTTTTGCCAGAGGCCTAACTTCTTGGGGTTTTGTCAAAGTCTCCCTGACCTGGAGAAAGGGAAGTACCTAACTCCAGCCCTATTTAGCCATTCTGTCCATGCCAACAGCTGGGGGTAAAACAGAGAGACACTTGTGAGTCTCATAGCTGAGGGGCACAGCCTCACTACAAGACTGAAATCTAATTGTAGGACTCTAGAAATCTTCTCTCCCACACTATAACATCACATCACTAAAGGCTTATTTTCTGCAGTTAATTTCATCCAGTGCATTAGGTCTGGATTTCTAAAGGACAGAAAATGGAATCATATAAAATGCTTAATTAACACCACTAATGGCAGAAAAAGAGTGGCAGACAAAAATAGGTATAGAGAACAAGGGCAACAAATACAAAACAGTAAATATGGTAGGTATTAATCCAGCTATATTAATAAGCACCTTAAATTATTTTTTAAAAAATTTTAATGTTTATTTATTTTTGAGAGAGAGACAGAGTGTGAGTAGGGGAGGGGCAGAGAGAGAGGGAAACAGAATCCAAAGCAGGCTCCAGACTCTGAGCTGCAGCACAGAGCCCATCACGGGGCTCCAAAGCCACAAAGCATGAGATCATGACCTGAGCCCAAGTTGGTCCTTTAACCACCTGAGCCACCCAGGTGCCCCATCAATAATCACTTTAAATGCCCATGGTCTAAATATACCAATTAAAAGAGGGAGATTGTCAGAGGGGATCAAAAAACAAGATCCAGCCATAAGAAGTCTACTTTACATATAAAGACACATATAGATTAAAAGTAAATGGATGGAGAAAAATATACCATGCTAAAACTAATCAAAACAAACAAAATGTACCATGCTAAGACTAATCAAAACAAACATCTCTTTCTTTGGGCGAAAGAGATGAATCTACTATTATAACTGGAGATTTCTACATCCATTCATCGTAAATGGACAGGTCCAGCAGGCAGAAAATCAGTAAGAACACAGCTGAATTCAACAACACCATCAACCAAATGGATGTAACATCTACAGATTACTTCATTGAACAATAGCAGAATACACATGTCTCAAGCTCATGTGGAAAATACACCAAGACAGGCCACATTCTGGGCCTTAAAACACACCATGACAAATTTAAAACAACAGAAATCATAGTGTAGCAGGATTCTCACACAGAGAGTGACACCGAGGTTTTTCTTTTCGAGAAGCAACTTTATTCATGCTGGCACTGGCTCAATTGGGTTCATACCCAAAGAACTGAGTCCTGAAGTCCACGTGGCATAGTTTTTTTATACATTTTTTCTACTTCTTTGTCTCCCATATATGGTAATGCACAAACATGAGGTCTGATTAGGTGGTCTCATGTTACAGAGTCATGAGGGATGTCATGAATACATATAGCCAGATTGCCTTCCTTTATCTTGAGGTGTTCTTTTTTTTTTCTTTTTCTTCCACATTCTTTAGGATGGGGACCCTACCACAATAATATCTATTCCTAGACCACACTGAAACTAAACTAGGAATCAAGACCAACAGATAGCTAGAAAATCCCCAAATACTTAGAGATTAAACAACAAACTTCTAAATAATACATGGGCCAAAAAAAGTCTCAAGGGAAAGTTTTAAATATTTTGAACAACATGAAAATGAGAACACATCAAAACTTGCGGGATGCAGAAAAAACAGTGTATAGGGGGAAATTTGTAGCATTGAATGCATGATTAGAAAATAAGAAAGATCTCAAAATCAATCACTAAGCTTCTACCCTAGGAAACCAGGAAAAGAAGATCGAATACAATTCAAAGTAAGCAGAAGAAAAGAACCAGTAAAGATTGGAGCAAAAAGAAAAGAAACTGAAAAGAGGATATTGACAAACTGATAAAACCAAAATCTGATTCTTTGAAAAGATAAATAAAATCAAAGAGCTCCAGGTTAATGAGAGAGAAGACACATCATTAGTATCAGAAATGGAGGAAAGGAAGGGCGCCTGGGTGGCTCAGCTGGTTAAGTGTCTGACTTCAGATCTGGTCATCCGTGTCCAGCTCTGTGCTGACCGCTTAGAGCCTGGAACCTACTCTAGCTTCTGTGTCTCCCTCTCTCTCTGCTCCTCCCCTGCTCGTGCTCTGTCTCTCTCTGAAAAATAAAGGAACATTAAAAAAAAGAAAGAAATGGAGAAAAAGATATCAATACATATCCCATGAACCTTAAAAGGATAATAAAGGAACACTATGAGCAACTCTGTGCCTGCACAATTGAGAACCTAGATGGAACAGACTAATTACTTGAATAACACGATCTGAAAACTCACACAATGAGAAACAGACAATCTAAATAAACTTATATTTATTTTTAAAATTGAATCAACAACTAATAACTTCCAAAAAAAAGAACATGAGGCCCAGATGTCTTCACTGATTAACTCTACCATTTAAGGGAGAAATTATGCCAATTCTCCACAATATCTATCAGAGAATAAAAGCAGAGGGAATACTTCCTAACTCATTCTATGAGGCCAGCATTACCTTAACATCATACTGAATGGTGAGAAACTAAAATCTCTTCTGCTAAGATTAGGAACAAGGCAAGGAGGTTTCCTCTCAACACTCCCTTTTGACATTATACTGGAAATTCTAGCTAATGCAATGAGATAAGAAAAGGAAATAAAATGTATCTAGATTGAAAAGGAGAAAATAGAAGTCTTCATTTTTGCAGATGGCATGACCATCCACGTAAAAAAAATGATAAAAATATCAGAAAACTGCTGAAACCAATAAATGATTATAGCAAGGTTGCTCCTTCCACACCTTCCACACCTGTGAGAAAGGCCAGACTCCAGAACACAGACAACACTAAATGATGGCTACCAACAAGTATGTGGAGAAACACAAACTGAGTGTGAGTTTGTGAGTGAGTGCAAAATGGTACAGCCACTTTGGAAAATAGTTTGGTAGTTGTATATAAAAACTAAACATGGGGCACCGAGGTGGCTCAGTCGGTTAAGCATCCGACTTCAGTTCAGGTCATGATCTCACAGTTCGTGAGTTCAAGCCCTGCATGAGGCTCTGAGCTGTCAGCCCATAGCGTGGAGCCGGCTTTGGATTCTGTGTCTCCCTCTTTCTCTGCCCCTCCCCTGCTCATGCTCTGTCTCTCTTTCAAAAATAAACAAACATTAAAATAATAATAATAATAATAATAATAATAACATACTATTAAATAAAATGAATAAACAAACAGAAGACAGAATCAGATCCATAAATACAGAGAACAACTGGTGGTTGCCAGAGGAAGAGATGGTGGGTAGATGGACAAAATGGGTGATGGGGAGTAGGACATACAGGCTTCTAGCTATGAGATGCATCAAGTCAAGGAAATGAAAGGCACAGAACAGGGAATATAGTCAATGATATTGTAATACTGTTGCATGGTGACAAATGGTAGCCACACTTATGGTGAACACAGCATAACCTGTAGAGCTGTTGAACCACTATGTTGTATACTTGAAGTCAACGTAACATTGTGTGTCAACTAGACTCAAACAAGAAAATTAAAAAGAAAACAAAAAACTCAATACACTCTTGCCATACGACCTAGCAATTTGCCTCCCTGGTCTTCACCCAAAGGAGTTGAAAAGTGGAGTCCACATAAAAACCTGCCTGAGGATGTATAGAGCAGCTTTAATTGCCAGCACAGTGGGTGAATGGATGAATATCTGTGGTACATTCAGACACCGGAATACCGTTCAGTGTGAAAATAAAATGAGCTATCAAGCCATGAAAAAACACGAAAGAAACTTAAATGCATATTGCTAGGTGAAAGAGGCTCATCTGAAAGACGCCATGTATGATTCCAACTCTGTGACATACTGGAATAGGCAAAAATACGGAGATGGTAAAAAGATCAGTAGCATTCCAGGGATTAGGGTCAAGGAAAGGACGAATCTGTAGAGCAAAGGGAATTTTTAGGGCAGTGAAACTACTCTATATGATACTACAGAGGTAGATATATGTCATTATATATTTGTCCAAACCCATAGAATACTGGACGCTAAGAACAAACCCTAAGGTGACTGTCTGTCATCTTTGAGTCATAATGTTTCAATGTAGGTTCATCGATTGTAACAAATATGCCACTCCGGTGTGGGAAGTTGACCATAGGGAGTCTGTGTCTATGCAGGGGTGGAAGGTATACATGAACTTCCTACTTTCTGCTCAATTTTGCTGTGAACCTAAAACTGCTCTAAAAAATAAAGTCTATTTTAACGGAGAAAAGACTTCTCCAGACTAGTCTGCACAGTGATTGCCCTCCTCTTGTTGCACAGCTTACCATAAAGAGCAGGAATCCCTTCCATGCTTTTGCAAATTCCCGCACTCCATTGTTTGTTATCAGCTTCTAACATTTTATCCTTTGTGCTTTCACTGTGGGGAAATATATCTGAGAGTTCCTTGAATGTGAACCTTTTGGCTGATGTCATTTACTCTCCTTGTTGCCCCTCGCCCCTGCTTGCGATTATCCAGTTTTGTGAACTGTGATATGGACATTCACTAGGACGACAAGGAAGCAGCCCAACGATACGTTTTGCTGTCTCTGTGTGAACTGAATGCCATGCACGGTGACCCAGCACTGACAGATAGAGACAGAAGTGACCACTGATCATGACACACATCTGTGATCTGCATAGTGATTTGAGTTCTGAAGGACTGGCTGTGAAGTTTGTACTTTTGCAAACTTTCTAACTGTTAATATATGGTATTGTTCCAGGCCTGGGATTCTTTAACTAAATCATGGTAGCTGAAATTCATGCATAGGTGTCCTGTGCAGAGCAAGGACTGCCTGTATAGCATGCATTTGATGGTAGTTTATTGTAAGAAAATACGTACAAGAATGTAAGGTAGGATGAGGAGTACTACTCTTGTTACGATGAAGTCTTTCCCTAAGCGGAACACAAAAGTGAGGGATCATAAAGAAAAAGACCACAGATTTGACTTTGTAAAAGTTAAAAAAAATTCTACATGGCCAAAGATGATCTAAACAGAGTTAAAAGACAAGTGACTAATTAGGAAATATAATATGAGCATCCGACCAAGAATTTGCCCAGCCATTCGTTCCTCCACAACAGTGTAAAGATGGGGAAATCTCAACGAGTCAAACTTCATGGATCAATCAATAGCTGAGAGGTTAAACTCAATTTCTCATGGTGCAGACTTCATTTTATGGAATGCAAAGAACTTTCCAACAGAAAAGGCAGAGTATTTCCAGTCTAATCGAGGTCCTGTGCAATGCACTTTAGAGAAACATCGAATAACTGTGTGTTAGATGAATTTATTTTCTGTTCTATAAGAAAAGAACAATTAACAGAATGGCTGTTTCTCCCCGGGGCAGAATTCCACTATTGTCTCTGCACCACTGAGCCTTGCAAAACATCGAAACCCACGGTCTCTAGCAAATCACTCTTCAACAATCAAGAGGGGAAGAAATGAAAAAGCTAATGAACTTGCCAATTACCCTTATAGCCCTGACTCCTGAAAATAAGGATGATGGGAAATAGATGCCCAGGTATGGGGACCTTATAGGGCATAGAGATTCAAATGCAGCAGAGAGGAAAGAAAGCCTCTGATAACCTACGGAGGTTGATTTATTCATAGTCGCAATGGGGAAATGTTGATTAAGAAATGAGAGGCTACAGGCAGGAGCAGCTCCTGAAATTGTGCCTAAATACCTCAAATATTCCTAAGGAATCCCGCGGACAACTGTGTCAGAGTGCAGCTGACAAATGGAGTATAGTAAGCACAGAGATCATGCCCTTGTCAGCCAGCATACGGAGAGCATTACTGATCCTCAGCAAATCATTACTGATCCTCAGAAAAATGTACTATGACTGGGTCTAAAACCTGACTGGAATTTTCCATAGATGTGTGATATTGGAGACCAGTTTGCAGCTGCACTTGCCAAATCACCTTTGCAAAGCACAGTAGGTCACGGCCGGAGGAGCAAAGGCTGCTCTGCTCTTTCTCAAGCAGAGAAGGGTTTTCTAAGTGCCAAGTTCTCTCCCACCAAGGACGGGGATAGCCAATTATGGGTTAGTGATGAGTACAAGCATCTGTGATCCCTCAGCTAATTTCCATCTTGAAGTTGGGGTATAAGGTCTAGAGTGCTAGGTGATCAGTCACAATCCCTTTGAACAGGTGCTTAATCAGGACTGGATAGGATGCATTCAGGTTGGGCATCTGGCATCTGGTTCTATCCCTCACACTATTTGTTTTGCATCTATAGTATTTGTTATTGTTGTTTTGTTATTTAAGTATATTAAGTAGTGATAACACTCCTCGGTGGCATATTCAATTTAAAAAACCCTCCATTGTCATGGGGCACCTGGGTGGCTCAGTCGGTTGGGCGTCCGACTTCGGCTCAGGTCATGATCTCACCATCCGTGAGTTCAAGCCCCGCATCGGGCTCTGTGCAGACAGCTCAGAGCCTGGAGCCTGCCTCAGATTCCGTGTCTCCCCCTCTCTCTGACCCTCCCCTGTTCATGCTCTGTCTCTCTGTCTCAAAAATAAATAAACATTAAAAAAAAAGTAAAAAACCCTCCATTACCAAGTGCAAACCAAACAGTAAATGCTTTCCTCTTAGGAAGCCTGGATAGCAGCTTTCTGAGCTCTTTTATTCTGGGAAATGTTCATAAATACACCAGGAGAACAAAGTGAGAAAAAGGAGACTGTACCTAGCCTTTTATCTAATGCAGTGTGACTCTGAACCAAGGATACACAGTGGCTAAAAACAGGGTAATATTGGCTTGGAGTGTGTCCTAAAGTCAGCATGCCAGAGTTATTTATTTGTTTATTTATTTTAATGTTTATTTTTGAGAGAGAGAGAGAGAGAGAGAGAGAGACCATGAGTGGGCAAGGGGCAGAGAGAGAGGGAGATAAGGGAGACACAAATCCAAAGCAGGCTCCAGGCTCTGAGCTGTCAGCAAAGAGCCCGACACGGGGCTCGAACCCTCTAACTGCAAGATCATGACCTGAGCCAAAGTCAGTGGCTTAACCGACTGAGCCACCCATGTGCCCGAGCATGCCAAAATTTAAATTGCCACTCCGAAACATCATAAGACCTTGGGACAAATTACTTCTCTAAACTTTTTTCCTGCATCTCAGAAAAATAATACCCTTGCCCCAAAATGTCCATGTCCTAATCCCCAGAACCTGAGAATGTCACCTTAAAGGGCAAAAGGGATCTTGTAGATGGGATTGTTAAAGACCTTAAGATGGAGATATTATTTCAGATTATCTGATGGGCCCCAAAATAACCCCAAGTGTTCTAAGAGAAAGGCAGAAGGAGATTTTACTACAATTAAAGAGAATTTGTTGATGAAACAGGGATTAGATTAATGTGGTCAAAAGGCAAGGAATGGTAGCAGCCACCAGAAGCTGGAAAAGGTAAGGGCATGGAGCTTCTAGAGGGAGCACAGCCTTGCCAACTTCTGATTTCAGCCTAGTGAAAGTGGTTTTGGACTTCCGACTTCGAGAACAGTAACAGAAGAAATGTGTCTTAAGCCACCAAGTTTGTGGTGAATTGTTATGGCAGCCATAGGGAACCCATACCTTACAGGAACTGTTACTCCGGATAAAATGTGACTGGTGGTCCGTGGGTTCAAGCCCCACATTGGGCTCTGTGCTGACAGCACAGGGTCTGCTTGGGATTCTCTCTCTCCCTGTTTGCCCCACCCCACTCTCAAAATAAATAAGCTTAAAAAAAATGTGTAACTGGAAATACACTTAGTAACATGTCTAACACACAGTAGGGATGCTGTAAATGTATGTCCTTCTTGGAAACTGAAGCTTGGTTTGAGGGGTCATTGAAACCAGTACAATGGTCACCATTGTTTTAATATGTATTTGTTAACATTTTATTTATTTTTGAGAGACAGAGAGAGACAGAGTGTGAGCAGGGGAGGGAAGAGAAGGAGACACAGAATCAGAAGCAGGCTCCAGGCCTCAAGCTGTCAGCACAGGGCCAGATGCGGGGCTCGAACCCATGAACTGTGAGATCATGACCTGAGCTGAAGTGGGACACGTGACCGAGTGAGCCACCCAGGCGCCCCCAATGGTCAGCATTTTTGTCCATGTTCATCCTGGTAAAAACGCCTAGACACCTGCTACAAAGATCTCTATACTCCCCCACAATCCCCCACTTCTCCTAACAGAGGGGAAAGATTCCTTCTCCTCACTTAAGTCACATTATTATTTTCCTTTCTACTTTCTTTTATTATTATTATTATTACTCTTCATTCAACCAGCTTTCTGAACTTTAAACAAAGTCATTTTTCAGTGGATTCAGGTGCTGTCTTAATTAACATCCCAACAAGCATCTTATTATTTCTAGGCCTCATCACCAGAAATTTCTGAACTTAGCTCCTCCTCAGTTTCTGCTGTCATTCATTTTCTCATTTCTCCCCTCTGCTTTTAGTTCATTCTTGACGACTTAGTCCTTTCCTTAAACACAGTTTGTAATAAGGTAACACAGCAAAGTCGTAAAAGTCTAAATGGCCTTGTTTCAGACTTTGGTTTTGTCATCTACTTACTGTGTGATACTGGACAAGCTATTTAACCTCTCTGCTTTCCCCCCAGAAATGGCTGTTATGAGTAATACCTACTGCTATTATGAAGATAAGTGAGTTAATATTTGTCAAGTCCTTACCATAGCACTATAGTCACAGTGTAAGCACCACAAATGTTATTTGCGAGCAACGATAAATGCAAAGTCTGAGCATACACTCTTCTCAACTTTCAGTCATAACTTTGAGATATGTATTTGGTGAAATCAATATAAGCCTTTTCAAGGGACACACAAGATATTTCTATCCAGAAAAATCGTTGTGAATGATTGTCCATGTGGCTAGTTTTGGTGTTTCACCAGTGTTTCCAAATTTCTATATGACAGCCTGGGTTTAGTCCAGTGAAAAATTAGAAACTTGAGCTTCTGTTTTAAACCCTTTACCTTAAGGCCTCCCACCCTCATCTCTTTGCCCATCAACTTTCATTTGTCCTCCATGATATGAAAATCTACTTCTAAAAAAGTCTCTGATGTCCAGCTTAGCATGGATTTAAAACAAAGGCACTGTTGGGGCACCTGGGTGGCTCAGTCAGTTAAGCATCCAACCTCAGCTCAGGTCATGATCTCGCAGTTCGTGGGTTGGACCCCCCTGTCAGGCTCCGTGCTGACAGCTTGAGGCCTGGAGCCTGCTTCGGATTCTGTGTCTCCTTCTCTCTCTGTTCCTCCCCTGCTCTCTCTCTCTCTCTCTCTCTCTCTCTCTCTTTCTCTCTCTCTCTCTCAAAACTAAATAAAGATTACCAAAAAAATATAAATAAATAAAACAAAGGCACTGTTTGCAGAAGAGAGACTAGCTTTCAGGAGTTGTTTTGTCTTGCTTTGTTTGGTTGCCCTCCTCCCGCCGGCAGCCTCGGACAAAAATCCAAAGATCCACGTCGTGGCTCTAATTCTTAGCCCCTGTTTGATTATGCGAGCTCAGTTCTCCTACCTGGAAGGGGTATCTGAGGGCAATGCTCTGTCTTTGGGACTGTTGAAAAGAACATTTCCAGCTCAGGTATGAACTGTTGCCAGGAAGCCTGGTTATATCACATCACCCCAGGATCCTAGCAGTGACTGGCTCAGGAAGGGCCTGAACAGGCTCATCACAGGTAGTTTCAAGGTCTCTAAAATGGATGCATTTAGGGCAAGAAAGACATGTATCCAGGAGTCAGAACTACCGAAAATTTTCACAAGCTACTTTTTAGTTCTTGAGAAACAGATGCAGGGAAAAAGTCCTGCTTATCACTAAGAGTTTTAGCCCAAAATGCTATACAAAATTTCTAATCTTATAAAACATATGGGATCTTTGGTGAGCTCTCACTGAAGGCCTAGTCCAGTATGGTACAATATGAAATGTGGACTACCTGGAGTGCTAGCTGAAACCCATACTGCTGTTTCTTCTACAAAGCTACAAAATTAGGATGATAGGGCCAGAATGATGCATTTCTCATAATTAGTGATTAGTGAGCATTTCTGGCCTAGCCTAAAGACAGTCTGAGTAGTCCCTTTGGCCCCCTTTCTTCTGGGATCATATCCTTTAGTGTTATAGCTTCCAAACTGAGGAGGGGAGGTACAAGGGTTCTAGAGAAGGAAGGAAGGGACCCAGCCAAGTAAAGAAAATAATATCAAGTTTGAAAATAAAATATTTTTTAAATGCGCAAATAGTGCAAGGATTAAAAGAGAGAAATAGTTCAAATTTTAGGAAAAATAATTTAAAATACACGAGAAATATAAACCAAACTAAAATGTAGCATGATTTGGAACAACGATGTTAAAGACAAGACAGAGCACTATACTGACAGAGCAGAAAATACAATCCTCTCGCACTATTTTCCCCAGAACTAAGCAATACTTCGTCAATACAGTTTGTTGGTTTTCAACCCTTAGAGCCAACCTGTGGATAAAACACATAACACTCTGCTACAACTGTATGGCAAAATGTCAATGTTAACAATACAGACAAACAAAAGCAAGCACGTATTCACAGAAGGTGATTCATACAAGGGGAAAGGAAAGGTAGAGGGGCTACAGGGCACAGCCTTGTGCATAGAGAAAATCATGAAATTAGGGTGAAAATTAATAACACAAGATATAAAGAATAATAGCTAAAGTTTCTTGAGTTCTTCTGTGTGTTAGAGACTAAAGGCTACAAATGCATTATTATTTGCATTATCACAAACAATCCCTAAGGTAGAGAGGTATCCTTTTCTCTGGTTTATGGATGAGAAAACAAAGGGTACAGGTAGGATGTGTAAATTTCACAGGGATACAGAGCTAATAAAAACTGAAGAACAATGATTCTAACTCCAGGAGTCCAGCTCCAGAACCAGTGCTTTTAGCCTTCTGCTACTTTCCTCACCAAGAAAGCCAGCAAAATTACATGAAGTTACCAGAGAGAAGCAGCAAAATTAATTGAATACGACATACTGGAAAGGAAGAGGGAGGGAAAACAGTGGTAGTGGAGTTTTATCTTCCTCCATAATGTTAGAGTGGTAAAAACATTGTCTAAAGTGAGTATGTCATGATACAGCAAGATAAGCATAATGTTTAGAATTAAGGAGACATCAAAGTAGCAAAAACCTGTCTCTGGAGAGGGGAACTCAGGAGAAAATGGAGGCATCTCAATATGATTCAGGTTGTTATTATGTTTATGTATTATTTTCATAAAAACAAAATATTTCTGTTTATTTAGAAATTACTTCTATGGGGCGCCTGGGTGGCTAAGTCGGTTAAGCGTCCAACTTCAACTAAGGTCATGATCTTGTGGTTCATGGGTTCAAGACCCATGTCAGGCTCTATGTTGATGGCTCAGAGCCTGAAGCCTGCTTCAGGTTCTGTGTCCCCCCTCTCTCTGCTTCTCTCTCTCTCTCTCTCTCTCTCTCTCTCTCTCTCAGAAATAGACATTAACACAGATTTAAAAAAAAAGAAATTGCTTCTACTGTGTAACTGCATCAAAACATGAAATTCAAGTGGCACCTGGGTGGTTCAGTTGGGTGAGAATCCAACTGCAGCTCAAGTCATAATCTCATGGTTTGAGCTCAAGCTCCGCATCAGGCTGTCTGCTGTCAGCTCAGAGCCCGCTTCAGATCCTCTGTGTGCCTGGCTCTTTGCCCCTCCCAACTTGTGCTCTCTCTCCAAAATATTAAAAAAATCCAAAAACATAAATTCAAAATCTTTACATCGATCACATATTTGTTAGCTGTTTGTCTTATCAGGATATTACTTTTAGCTTGAAGGCTTTAAAAAAATCGGGAAGTATAAATGTTTAAAAGTTGTCCCTGGTAATATCACCTGGCATGGCTGAGAGAGGGTGCAGGACTATTAGAAGCAAACTGGATTTCAACACTGCTTCTGAGAGTCAGTTCTGACTACAAAGGGCAGATGATTCTCTGTAGTCACAGAGCACAAAGAAGGAGCTTTGATCCTCTGGAACTGTAATAAACAACTCAGAGTAAATGAATCAGGCAGAGAGTGCCTGGAGGGATCCGGCAGCCTCTATGTGCTGGCGTTCTTTGTTTTTACAGGGCTAATCTCATAAATGTTGCACTAGGCTCAATGCTGCGCATTTTTAGGCTCAGTTATCGTATTTTTCCACGTGTTTACTTCATAAAAGTAGGCACTTTTATGCTCCTGTTAAAATGGGATCTCCTATGCAAATTGCCTGGTGAAGGCAACTGAAACATTATTGCCTAAGGAACTCATTAAGTGTAGATATATTATATCTCCCATTTCCATCCATGTATGTATGTATGTATGTATGTATGTATGTATGTATCTATCTATCTATCATCATGCATCTATCCTTATTTATAGAACAAAACAACAATAATAATTTAAATGACTTGCTTACCTTATTTTAGTTTAGCCTTCCAAAAATCTTGCAAGGTAAATAGGCCATGTAAAAGCATTGAGTTCACTGAGACACTTGAAGGATGGCTCTACCGTTTGTCATCGTGCAACCAATAAATGGTGCAGGGAATTCAACCCACATCTTCTCTGTCCTCCTCTCTTACCTCCCTAGCCTGTTCAAATCCCAACTTCCTTGCGAGGCTTATCCTGTCCACCGTTTAAATTGAAAGCTGTGATTCTGCCTAAATCTCAATGCTCCCTATGCTACTTTATACTCCGTAACATTAGTTCCTGGCTAACCTATCAGATAATTTGCATGTTTGTATTTTTGCTCCCATCCACCTAGAATGTAGGCTCCACACAGTTGCACATTTTGCCTTTTTTAAGTCCAGTGGAGATCCAGCAAAAAAGTCAGTGTCAGCCAGAACTGGGCACAGTTGTAACTTGTGTGATTTGATATTTTAGTGATTTAGATCAGAGCTGGGCCACTTACTGAAGAGCATCTCTTCTACTGCATTTAAGCAGCACAATATATTCAAAGAACCTGAAATTTCCAACAATTACAGAGCAGGTATGTGCCCTTTCTCCCCTTGTTCTTCCAGGCTCAAATCTATCCTCTCTGGGTGATATGGGAATGTGTAAGAATGACTGGCCTAAGTCTAAATTAAATAAGAACACACACAAGAAAACAATGAAACATTTCTAAAAAAAAAAAAAAAAATCATTGAGCAGTTTCCTTTGACACATCAGAGGTTCTCTAGCCTCTAGTAAGGTCAGAGAGAAGGGGTGGGAGAAGAGCAAAACACAGAGGGAAGAGGCAAGGGTGAGTCACTTCATCTCTCCCTCCTTTGGACCTTACTTCCCCCTGGATTGTCATCCGTTACATTCAAAATGCAGATTGCAGGAGTCAGTGTGTGCAGGTGGAGGATATGGCCACTTCTACATCCCAGTCACTGCAACACGGAAAATTCAGCATAGTTAAGTCTGGCTCAACCCATCACCATTCACACAGGTTAATTCTTTCTCTAGTGCTGAGTCAAAAAGACACATGAGTGAGGGCAGATTCATAACAAAGTTTTATGTACGTTAAGTACACAATGTGGGGCGCCTGGGTGGCGCAGTCGGTTAAGCGTCCGACTTCAGCCAGGTCACGATCTCGCGGTCCGTGAGTTCGAGCCCCGCGTCAGGCTCTGGGCTGATGGCTCGGAGCCTGGAGCCTGTTTCCGATTCTGTGTCTCCCTCTCTCTCTGCCCCTCCCCCGTTCATGCTCTGTCTCTCTCTGTCCCAAAAATAAAATAAAAAACTTGAAAAAAAAAATTAAAAAAAAAAGTACACAATGTGGGCAGGATAAAAGCCCATCGAGGCAAATAGGTAGGGGTAAAGGGAGCCCCTACAGGCAGCAGTGGTATCCTGCCCATTCCAAGACCAGAGAAAACTGGACCAGAGCTTGGGTCAGCCAAGTTCACAGTCACGCCAGGGATGGCACGGTTGATGATTTATGTAGCTTTCTTCCATTCTCCACTAGAACTTCTTGAATCTGCTGTCTTTCTGGTGTAGTTCTAAACATAAATACATGTATGCACACAATGTACACACTTTCTGTACAAAGAGATCAGGGTAAGTTTCACTTAAAGGGGTTGGGCCCCTTTCTGGTGCAAAGAAGTCAGTTTCCAGTTATATCCAATTTGCAGAGGAATATTAGGTCCTTATTCGTGACAAAAGAAGGGAATGTGTAGGTGAAGTCCTAGTCAGGTTATGAAGGTGCTCTAGTCATGTCCAGAGCACAGGCCCAGTTGACCAGGATATATACAGTGTTTGATCCTCCAAAGTCAGAGGAGTACCTGACTAGGACAAGTCCAAGTTCTGTTTAACATTTCCTGGCGCTATCCCCCAATGCACCACCAGCGCTGCGCTTACGGGGGGCACTTGTGCTCTGTGTGGCTGAGGGACCATAAGTGTATCCAGTCGTAGCAGGCGTGGAGCTGTTCCCCAGAGCACCACCTGTGTTAGGGGTAAGAGGGCTCCCAGTGTCCTTCTGGGTGGTGCTGACATAGAGGCCTGCCATCATAGATGTGATACTGTCTGCATCCGCTATGGCACTTGCTGCGTTTGCATTGGGTCGGCCGCAATCATTCTGATGTGAAGAACTACTAGGTTCTACATTCGTGGGAATGACGTTGTCCCCTCCATGCATACCATCTGCATGCTGGGCGGGAGGACCGCATTTGCGTGGAAGGACGGTGGAACTACAAGTGGGTCCAAGCACAGAGCTGGTGCTGCCACTTGCAACTGCAGCAGAGGCCGTGTGGCCAGGCAAGTCCGAGGGGCTCTGTAGGGGGTAAACACGCACGCCTCTTGAAACACGTGTCTTCTGCTTGGTAGTGGCTCTTCCACACGAAGCATTTAGTTCTTGTGTACACGGCTTCCGGGTGCACTTCTGCCCAACGATAACAAGAGAGCTTCCACCTGCGGGGACAGCGTGGCCCTCTCCCACTACCCCATCACCTGGGTTTTGGACGGCTCGCCCCCTGATGCTCAGATTTAAGAAGGAGGCTGGCACATGTCCTGACCCACATTTCGGGTCCGTGCTGGTTGCTCGGTGACGTGGGGCAAGTTTTCGTCGTGCAGATGGTGTCTGGGTGCCCTTGGGGCTAACAGGAACACAAGAGCTTGTACCTGCAGGAACAGCATGGCCCTCTCCCACTACATCACCTGGGTTTTGGACGGCTCGCCCCCTCATGATCAGATTTAACAAGCAGGCTGGCACGTGTCCTGATCCACGTTTTGTCTTCGTGCCGGTTGCTCGGTGACGTGGGGAAAGTTTTCGTCGTGCAGGTGGGCTCTGAGTGCCCTTGGGGCTAACAGGAACATGAGAACTTGTACCTGCGGGAACAGCTTGGCCGTCTCCCACTACCCCAACACCTGGGTTTTGGACGGCTCGCCCCCTGCCGATCAGATTTAAGAAGCAGACTGGCACGTGTCCTGATCCATGTTTCGTCTCTGTGATGGTGGCTTGGTGACGTGGGGCAGCCTTTCTTCGTGCAGATGGGGTCTGGGTGCCCTTGGGGCTAACAGGAACACGAGAGCGTGTACCTGCGGGAACAGCGTGGCCCTCTCCCACTACATCACCTGGGTTTTGGACGGCTTGCCCCCTGATGATCAGATTTAAGAAGCAGGCTGGCACGTGCCCTGACCCACGTTTCTTCTCGGTTCTCATGGCTCGGTCACGTGGGGCAAGTTTTCTTTGTCCAGATTGGCTCTGGGTGCCCTTGAGGCTACCAGCAATACTAGAGATTCCACGTGAGGGAACAGGGCGGACCTCTCCCACTACTCCATCACCTGGGGTTCTGATGGCTGGCCCCCTGCTTCTCAGATTTAAGGGGGAGGCTGCCTGGTCTCTTGACTTAGTTCTCTTCTCCACGGTGGCATCTCCTCTACGTGAGGCAAGTTTTCTCTGTCGGGATGAGCCCCCGGGGCACTTATGGGTAGTGGGGACTGTAGAGTCTCCACCTGTGGGAACAGTACAGCCCTGCCCCACTGCTCCACTACCTGGGTTCTGGATGGGTGGGCCCCAAGTGCCTGGATTCAAGGTGGAACTAGCATTTTGTCCAAATACCGGGACGGTATTTGTTCCTCCTACAGCAGCAGCCATGCCATCACCACAGCGATTCCAGGTTGTCTGACCTAAAGTTGGAGCAGAAATGGTTCTTGGTACCCCGTTCAGTCCTGCCCCAAGGTGGAATGCTCCGGATACCTGTGAATGAGCGGGGCCTGGGATGTACACACCACTGCCCATAGGGGCTGCACGTCCCGAAAACACATGTCGGCCTGAAGTACTGTCAGCTAATGGTGAGCCACCATCCCCGGTGCTGGGCATCCCCGTGGCAACTCCAAAGCCTGTTGTGGTAGATACGCCAATGGGCAGGATGCCTGGCTTGTCACTCGAGGCCGGCTGGATAGTGAGAGTGGTGATAGATGCGGAACCTGCCAAACCTGCCTTCACTGCGTTGTCTCTGGGGGGCTGGGCTACGAGAGCAGTTGGGCCCATAGCTTGTGTTGAGGCTACTGGTGTTCCTAACAGGTGAGAATTGTCAGGCTGCTGCCCATTATGATGCCCAGTTGTGGGCTGAGAGGTGATTCCTGGGTCACAGTGGTTGGAAACCGAGGTCTGTCCGATGGAGGACTTTTTCGGTAAATGGATAGAGTCGTGGGCCACCACAGTGCTGCCACGGGGTGGTGCGTTAGCAGAACCAGAAAGCACCATGTTAAGTGGGAAATGGTTGTCCCTGGACTCAGAGGAGGAACAGAAGATGGAAGCCTGAGATGGCGATGGAGTGTCCATGGCTTTGCTGTTACAGGCCGAGTTGCAGGTTGCAGAGGGCTTGCCTACTGGAGTGGAGGTGACTCCAGAATCTGCAAGGGACAAGCTACTGGAAACGGCAACACTGGCAAGAAGGGCTGTCTTCGGATCTCTACGCGGGCTGGTGAAAACTGGAGACTCTGCAGGGCACCTCTGCTTCAAACTGCAACGACCCTGGGGAAATGAAGGAGATCCCATTCCGGATCCTTGGGGAGATCTGAAAATAACAGCCTTTGAAAGGGGAGTGGTGTCCATGTCGACGACACCAGGACCTGAAGTGAGCCTGGAGGTAGATGTACATGCATTGGCTGCGATGGTGGAAGCAGCTGTCTTAGAAATGATGGGCTGGACAACTGAAACAGGGCTGTGTGTGGAAGGATTTGGAAGAGGGGCGGGTAGGATAGGAGGGGGGGAATGTACACACAGAGGCACTGGGGATTCTGTGTTGCAGGAGGGTGGCTGTAAGGAGGGGGTTGAGGTGTTAGGAAGGGTGGTGATGTCAGAAGTAAGACAGGTTACAGCAGTGACTGGCTGAAGAGGGCCTTCTTTCTGCACAGGAATTCCACAAATGAGACTGGAACTACGATGAGGAACACCACCAGCAGGAACAGCTGGAGAAGATTTAGAAACCATCTGGGCTGTCTCCTGACCAAGGTTTGGTGTTAAAGATGGAAGGACAGAGTCAATCGGGGGCTTGGCAGATTGGTCAGCCAAGTCATCAGTAGGAATGGGGACTTGCAAAGTGCGACTCGCCGAAAGCAGAGAGTTAGCGGTCTCTGAGGCAAGTAGGCATAAAGAAGTGGCAGACTGAGCATCTGAGCAGTCTCCTTTGATCTCTCTTCTGTCTTCCAAGGTCTTACTCCTGTGACATTTGGTATTCTTCCAGGTGTCCAGGTTTTTGTCAACAGCTCTGCAAGGAAACCTAGGAAGTGGGGGCAACTCGCCGTGGCCCCACCACTGGGGCGGTGGTGGTGGCCGAGAATGGGACGTGGATGTTTTCCGTTTGCAGGGCCTACTGCTGGCAGATACAGGGGAAAAAGAGCTCCTTGATGAGATGCCTGGAGGCTCATTAGCCTGTATCTCCTTCCTGGAGAGGTATGATGTGTCCCTGACAGGCTGATGGCTTTCACCCGACACTTCCTTTGTTGATGTCTCCTGCAGTAAGGGGCAGCATGGGGGTGGGTCGGAGAGCGCTGCTGTATCTGTATCAGGCACCAATTTTCCAGCTGGGCCATGTGAGGAGGTGACTGCGCGGGCTACAGGGCGGCAGTGCATCAGAGACTTCTGGGTATTCTCCCTCAAACGGTCTTCTGGAGGATTAGGATGGAGGTCCAAAGGTGGGGGGCTGTGCTGCCAGGAAGTGAGAAGCCCACCGGTCTCCAGGGCACTAGATCTTAATGGTATGTCCCCAACGTGATGGGGGACCCTGTTCCCACCATTCTGCCCTTTGGTCTCTACAAGATCCTCCATCTTTTTTCTGGGATCTTCTTGGACCTTCTCCTCCACCCCAAATGGGCACAAAAGTGGGAGGTGCCTGGATGGTACCGACTCCACAGCCTCCTCTACCTTCTCAGATAGTGAACTTGGGAGAGTGAATTTGCGCCCCAGAGGAGGGATCCTTTTGGCTCTGGAGTGTCCAAACATCATGGAATTACGAGCAGACAGCACAGGTTTTTTCGGAGAGTGACTCCAGTTCATCAAGGGAGGGATCCCCAGAGGGGCACCCGTGGCCTGCAGGATGGGGTACCGCCTCTTGGGCTGGACGTATAAACTAGCCGGTAAAGGCCTAGGATTCCGGTGGAAGAGCCTGCGCCCAGGGCCCAGGGCCCGTGAAGGAGCAGCGGGGTGGTCCCGGCCAGGTGGTGGAACAGCATCGCGGGAGGGGGGGTGCAGGGGCCACACATCACCAGGCAGCGGGCGGGAGCCGCGGGAGCGGCAGAGGCGGCGGCGGGGGCGGGGTGGGAAACGAAACTTACAAAGCAGGTTGCCCATATCAGGCTGCTTGTGCGCCAAACGACTGAGAGATGGGAGTAAAAAAGGTGGAGAGCGCCTCCTGAGCTTCTGACTCCTTTCTTGGTCAAACAGGCACTGAGCCTGAGGGACTGAGCCGGGCCTTTGTGCTGCCTCCCAGGAAGATGGCGCCAACAGGGGCGCGCATGCGCAGCATGGCAAGTGACCTCAGCAAAGGGCAAAGGGCAAATGGCAAGGCCCCAAAGCCCCGCCCCTTAGCCTCCCGCGTCTGGGACTTCCTGCCTGCAGCCTTCAGCCCTTGGCTGGTGTATAGATTTCCGGCTGCCTGTGGTGGTTGTATACAAGCAGCAGGGCCACTGCTTGGCGACTGTGGGGGAGTGCGGTGGCTGTGGGGCCTCTCAGCGCCTGGGTGTGTGTCGCCAGCCCTTCTCTCAAGAAAGAAGAGCGCGGGAGCTCCCGACACTGCGGGGGGGTGGCCTGCTGCCCCCGGGGCCCTCTCTGCTTCCCTGTGAGGCCTAGAGCCAGGTGCGTCTTCGCTAGGGCTGCCCAGGCCTTGAGCATCACCCTTCCAAGCGGACGCCAAACCCTGACCTGACTGCATGCTGCGCCCCAAGACCTCCCTTCGTGGCAGGCAAGTTCTTGCTTTCTTCCTTTTCGGGAATTTGGCTAACCCTTTACCATTGAGACCGCCTCTCAGGTCACGCAGGTGCTGGTGGCTTAGCCGGGATTCAAACCCAGCGGAGTGACTCCAGACCTCTTACTCTGGACTGTGACGCCTCCTTACCGTATATGCATCGTATGTTACCATTTTTCTTTCCCTTTTTCTTAGTTCTTAAGGTACTTCGCACCGTGCCATACTCACGGGGAGCATAGGCACTGCCCAGTACCAGGCCTCCGTTGAACAGAAGTTCAATTCAGAAATTAATCAGGGCCGCAATGGGTTCTGGCCTCAGAAGACCATGGCTCGGGACCGCCAGTTGTAAGCATAGTAACTGAGCTTTGCAGCCCAGAGTTTCTCTTTGGTCTACTCTGAAGAATCCAAGTATGTAAGATTAGATGTGAATATATAAAGACTATATTCTAGATACCTTGTGGTCTACCTGAAGGGAATTCACCAGTTCCATATGGATTAGAAGCCAGTTTCTCCGGCCTTCTAGGAATGTGTCTAATAAGGCATCTCACTAATGTCTAGAAAGCAAACATGTCATTTATTGTAAGTTAATAGTGGAGCAATGTATTGGATTAAAGTCACATCACCACAATTTGGTCATTGTGAGCATGCCAGCCGGGTCCATCCTTCACCTCACCTTGTTGGCATTTAAATATAATTCTAGGGATTCATATGCTCAAGAGGGGAGAGATATGCCTGGGTTTCTGGCAAGAGAAACATGCATTATTGTCTAGGAGCTGAAAACTTCAGCATGAAGAAAAAGGTTTGAAAAATCTTGGCCTACGTGTGGCTTTGCCTAGTTTGAATCTTGTTTCTTTGGTTTACTTCATTGAAGTGTTTTCTCTCTCATGGTACTGATGTTGCATATCAGGGGCATGACATGCAGAAGGTTCAGAACCAAGAATCCTATAATCAGTAAAATAGTGTATGTGTGTGTATATATATATATATATATATATATATATATATATATAGACTTAAAAATTTTTATATATATACTATTATACATAGTAAGTAATATATATTATATATATACACACAGTAAAATCTTGGAGTGTGAGTAACTTGTTCTGCGAGTGTTCCACAAGACGGGTAGACGTTTCTAATAAATATTAACTTGATAAATGAGTGATGTCTTGCAATACAAGGAGTATGTGATGTCAAAGGTCACATGACAATTGAACCAATGGTTGTCTGTCTCTCTCTCTGTCTCTGTCTCTCTCTCTCTTGGTCTCTATTTTTCTGTGGGACTGTGGGGTGATGGTCTCCCATGCTCAGATGCTCTGTCTCGGGTCACAGTGTTTGGCAGAAATGAGTGATTTTTCAGAGCAGTGGGAGGTGCCCACAACTGACTCTAACTCGTGTATTTTTGTCACTTCAAAGCACCAATGGACAGTCCTTTGCTTTTCCATACAAGAATGAGCTTAGGAATGCATTGTTTCGTTCTAGGTCAGGCTGCCTGCAGATATAGCCCCTTTCCTCTGCTGCCTTATTGCCGGTTCCATTAAATACAGTATATGACAAGAGCTTACTAATACTGTAGTGTAGTCAACCTCCATTAGTGATAATGAAAGTCATCCTACACAACAGTCCTCCTCTCTCGTCTCCCTCACACCAGCCACGAAAGTTTTCAAAGGGAAATGCAGATTGATTTTTTGTGTTTCATTATATTTTATATTTTCTTTATTGTTTTGTATCACATTACAGTATCATAATGATTTTCGTGTGAATATTTTTGGATTGTGGGACAAATCATCTGAGGTTCCATTATTTCTTATGGGGACATTGGCTTTGCTATACAAGTGCTTTGGATTACAAGATGTTTCTGGAACAAATTATGCTCGCAAACTGAGGCTTTTACTGTATTTAGTTTTTTGTATATTTAAAGTAGCATTGGTCATAGTTTGTATCTTATAAAATTAGTTTCAGTGCTCTGTTTATGAGAGCTTTTATAGTATGTTAGAGCCAGTTTGGACTTCCATCCCCAACCAAGTTGGAGGTTGGTAGGACACAAAAGGTTTTGCTCAGACCCAAATGCCGCTTGAAAAAAAGGAGAAATATAAGCCCTTTCTAATCTCTCTGGGAGCACAAATGATTTATAGATATGACATTTAACCACAATCCCTTTGATATCATTTGAGTTCAGCAAGGAACAATTTCTTGATGTTGTTTGTTTGAACAGAAATAGCAAACTTGTGCAAATGTTGGGCAAAGATTTCTTCTAGGAACTCTGAAAAAGATGATTATGTCAGATATATCTGGACACAATAAATGACAGTCATGTTATTTCCATCTTTTTATTTCCCAGGACAAAGGGGCAAATTCAGCATATGATGAGTGTTGGGGCTTCAGGACAATACAAGGAAGTTTGGGTGAGGACATCCCATAAAAATCTACCTCTTGATTTTTCTTGTCAAATGGGAGTAGACAGGAGGGATGCTGTTTTGAAATATAGACCATTCTCTTACTTGTCCTTAAAGGCAAAATATATTAGATGGCAATGATTCTTCTGAGCTAATTTGCCTTGGCAGAAGCCAATATGTTGAGACAGAACTTGTGAAGGCAAAATATTTTTTGAGCGATTAATTTAATCATTAATAAAAATATTTTGATACTAACAGCAAATTATAGTTGCCAGGAGGATTCCTTCTCATTTGACAATTTATGAAGCACCAATCTCCAGTACAGTAAATGAAGCCAGGGGTGTGTAGTTTGAATGGAATTGGTAGTAGGGACAGTGAACCATAGCTGACACCCTGTGATGGAACACTCCCTCCCTGTTCCCTTGTCTTGCCCACCAGCAATCTGAGGTAATTCATACAGAGTTAATATGGAGGGAAGACTGAGTGATCCATGAAACTCGTTAAGTGAACTTTTTTTTCCCCTTAAAATAACTTTTGTCTGCTTGGTTTCAACCCCTGTTCTCTCTTCTGTTTACTGTAAACAGGGCTCAGCAGAAGCTCACTGGCCTTGTGCAGCCCCTTCTTTGGAAGCCCTTTCTTGATCCCTCCATTCATCGGTCTTACATTTCACTTTTTGCCTTCTAGAAATGTATCAAAATCTTTCTGTGGTTGTGACTTCCACATTCTCTTGGCTTTGATTGGTATTAATTTTGGTATTTCTATACTTTTATTAACTATGGTTTCCAGGAGGAACAGAAAGTAAACGTGTTTTTCTGGTCTGCTGGCTTGAACTGAAAATACCTGTTGATTTTAGCATCCAACTTTCCCACATAAGAAAAAAACCCAACCTCAGCATTCACCTTTCTTGTGAAATCACTAAGGGTTTAGGAGGTAGTAATTTCTAATAGGAAAATAATACCTATCTCATGGAGTTGACTTAAGGATTAAATGAGATGGTGAACATGAAAATTATTTGTAAAGCTTAAAGTTCTCTAAGAATTTTTTTGTTATTATTTATTTGTTGCTATTTCAATGTTACTGTTTTCTTTGTTGCTACTTCAACTTCCCCTGAAAGCTGTTTGTGATGTTGCTTATGTGAGAAAATATCTCCTCGTTTATTGTTTTGAAAACCAGACTGTATTTTCAGTAGCTCAGTGGAAATGGCATTGTTGTTTTTGAAGATTAGGAGTAAAGACACGAATGTTCATTGACACCTATCACTTTGTAATATTTTTAGCAAGTAAGTGACTCATGTCTTCTTCCAGTTTTGTTGAGGATCTACTAGCAGCCGGTTATTAGGTGGTGGAACACATTTTTCAGATTTTAGATATTTAGGCTTTGTGGGCCATGTACAGGTTCTGTACCTTCTTCTCCTCCTTCTTCAACAACTTTTCAAAATGTTAGAACCATGATTATATCACGGATCATACAAAAACAGGCTGAGAACCCGATTTGATCTGTGGACCCTTATTTGCTAACCCCTGCTCTACATTCACAGAGTAGAAAGTATATCCTTGGGTAATTCCCTTCTTGAAACTAATTAATTATTGGTCTTCCTGATCTTGTCTTTACTCGTCTCCAGTGTCCAATCAACATGGCATCCAGAGATATTCTGTTAAAACTTAGGTCATATCATATCACTCAAGTCACTTCAGTTGCTCACCCAAGACAAAAACCGACGTCCTCAAAATGCCTCCACAGCCCTGGAAATCTGGGCCTCCATTTCCTTTCTGAGTTCATTTCCTTCTCCTCTCTACTTTGTTCGCTCTATCCTCCACACCCTGACATCCTCTCTGTTCCTTGACTATTCCAGGCACATTCTTTTGCCTCACTGCTTTCCATCTGCCTGTTGCCTCTGCTTGCAACATTCATTCCTCAGATAGGTACATTGCTGTCTCCCACATTCACCTCATGTTCTTTCTTAAATTTCATCTCCCCATAAAGCCTTCCTTGATTGCTTAATTTTGCATTGTAACCTCTTCCCATCAACTAATAATGTCAATATCCTTTCCCTGCTTTCTAGTGCTGTCTAGCACTTACCTAATATACTAGTTTCTTATACATTTGTTTAGTTTTTGTTTATATGTTTATACTTAAGTTTAAATATTTGCTCATTTGTTTATTTTTGCGTCCCCCTCTACTTAGAAAGAGGGGATATTCATCTGTGTTGTCCACATGTCTGTAAAACCTACTAGAGAAGGTTTTGTTTACCGAGAAGAAAATTTTCTTTGACTGAATGAATAATTGTGTGCATGAGTTAATGAACGAATCTCCAGGGTTTCTGAACTGAGGATTGATGTAAAGAGGAAGGCAGATGGTTGGGACAAGGTACTGCAAGAAGCAGTATTTGTAGTTCTCTGATAACTAACGAAATACATAGGTGTTTGTTAATTTACGTAGTTTCAATGGGAGAGCTGGGAACTAGTCTGGGGATCCATATCATCAAGATTTTTATAGTGCATTCTGTAGAGTTATTTTCAAGCATGTACAAATACCAATGAAAATGTGTGCATTCATATACACCTCTGTTACCTTATTTGATACTTTATAAGAGCCCCTCAAAGTAGGGATGGGAAGTATTAATATCCCTCCTTTATGATAATGAACTCCCTTTGCTCAAGGTTACATGATAATTTAGTTGCAAATGTCAAACTAGACTCAGGGTTTTTGAGTAGATCCTCCCTAGAAACCCACGATGTTAATAAAACCCACAAAAGTTCATTTGGCATCCAATGACACCCACACTACAGACTTATTTATGGTCTATCCATTTTAATGAAGAAGTGATTTAGCTTATACAGGCAAAAGTATATTAAGTTTTGTCCTCTATTAATATTAGTAATGGAAAAAGTGGGCTCTAATATCCTCAGGTTGGTTTGAGACCATCATATCTGCATTATGGGCATGGAGATGTTTAGCCAGGATATGCTTCTCTGCCACTCAGAATTCCCATAATATATAGTGATATGTATGGAAACAGATAAGGGACATGTGGGTAATTATGAGTCCTTCAGCATGATTTTTCCAGAAGCCTTGCCTTAAAATGAAAATTGTTTGGACATTTTCAGCTGTGAAGAATTCCTTTGGATGTTAATTTTCATGGTAAGTGAAATGAGCTTGTTTTATCTCTGCCGCCTCCCATATACCAACCTCTGTTTTGTGTTTGGAAAGACTTTTAGAAATGAAAACTCAAGATAAAATCAAAATGACAATGTAGATGATACCTGGGATATTTTGTTGGCTTACATGAACATGCAGAATTAAATATGATCTAGTTCAAATGTTTATTTTATTTTAATATTGTATATTGGAGTGGAACCTCCAAAGTGCCGGAAACAGGAATTCACCTGTCCTTTTTGGAACTGCAGCCCATATACACCTTCAAGAACTCCTTTTGTTCTTCCTTGACTCATCTTCAGGTACCACTGTTTTCTATGTATCTAGTATATAGCTTATTTAGTTTTAAGAATTTTCCAGATTGCGCCTGGGTGGCTCAGTCGTTTAAGCATCTGGCTTCTGCTCAGGTTATGTTCTCACGGTTTGTGGGTCCAAGCCCCCCGTCGGGCTCTGTGCTCACAGCTCAGAGCCTGGAGCCTGCTTCAGATTCTGTGTCTCCCTCTCTCTCTGCCCTCCCCCACTTGTGCTCTGTCTCTGTCTCTCAAAAATCAATAAATGTTAAAAACTGTTTTTTGGAAAAAGAAAAAAAAAGAATTTTCCAGATCCTTCTTAATATGCAGTTCTCCAATTCCTATCGTGCCGAGTCTTGCACCAGTTACATGTAACAGAAGAGTTTTATTTCTCTGTATCGTTCAAAACCCAATAAGAGAACAATGCACTGGGGCCGATGATATGTGGGTTCTTATCCCAGATATACCATAAAAGAATTGTGTCCCCTTGGGAAAATCAGTTATTTTGGGCCCCTTTCCTTTTCTTATTTTGACAGAGTTTTGTCCTAGACGATTCAAAGTAGCATGTGCACTCCTTGAGTGATAGTTAAAATGTTACCGGTATTCTAAACAAATGAAGACAACTGCGCATAAAGCTGTACATCTTTTCTGTGGCTGTGTTTTTCAAGCTGCCTCCATTTTACAGATGGTAAGATGACAAGAGCACAGCAGAAGCAGATTATTTAACCAGAGGCTCCAAAGTAGATGGAACTAAACCACAAGTTTCCGTTTCTTTCTGAAGCTCATTTAGCCAAAACATAGGCTGCTGAATATTAAGCTGTGAAGCATATCATCAGTCTGTTTAAGGGAGGCTGTTCTTACGGGATTGCTAATTAATAGCAGGAAGTTTTGAAATTCTTACAAGATCACCTAATCTTGTGAGATTTACAGTTCTGTTTTCATATCAAGCAAGTCCTATCAGTGCCAGTTAGTCATCTGAATTTCCGGTTGCTTCTCTGAACTAAACTTCTGAACCTCTTGAGGGTTTCTTCTTGCTATCTGAAATTTATGCCAGAATAGCCTTTTTTTTAGAGAGTACATTCAGGTTTCTATATTCCACATAAGAAAGAGAGATTCAGTGAGTCAGGGTAGGGGTTAAGCCCTCCTTCCCATTGTGGTATTGAGCTCCCGGCAAAATATAATCATTAAGAGACAAATTTCCTCAAAACAGAAAAGTAGTTATCTCAGACTTTCAATATCAAGTAAGTATTTTTACATTTCCCTGTAATACATGTGTTTATTGTACCTACACACACACACACACACACACACACACACACACACACACACACACAGGAATATTATTCAGCCTTAAAAAGGAATGACATTCTGATCAATGCTACAGCATGGATGAACCTTGAAACTATTAGCTAAGTGAGGTAAGTCAGTCACAAAAAGATAAAGGTGTGCTTCCACCTAGCTGAGATATTTAGAATAGGCAAATTCACAGAAGCAGAAAGTAGAATTGCGGTTTTGGAGAGTTGGGATGAGTGGGGATTGGGATGTTGTTATTTTTATGGGTATAGAGTTTCACTTTGGGGTGATGAACAAGTTCTGGAGGTGGGTGGTGGTGATGATTGTACAACATTGTGAATGCACTTTGATACCACTGAATTGAACACTTAACATTTTATGTTATGCATATTTTGCCACCATAAAAAAAGACTAAATGTGTGAATGAAGCACAGTTTTATATACAACACATAAAGCATGTCCATGAAAGAAAAAAAAAATGGTAATGTGGACTTTATTAAATTTTAAAATATCCACTCTGTGAGGACAGTGTTCAGAGAATGGAAAGGCAAGCCCCCTTGCTAGGAGAATATATTTTCAAAACACATATCTAAAGAAAGATATGCATGCAAAATATTCAAAGAAGTAGTAAAACGTCACAATAAGAAAGTAAACTCCCCAAATTGAAATAAATGAGGCAATATGAGTAGACACTTTAGTGGATAGTATACGTAAATGAGAAATAGGCATGCATAAGTTGCTGAACATTGGGGAATTATTGGAAAATGATATGCATGGTGCATTAGAGAAAAACAAAACCCCAGTTAGATGCTCCACCCATCTGTTAAATGGCTGAATACCCCAAACTGACAATACCACTTCCTGGTGTGGATGTGGGACAACAGGAAATCTTATTTATTGCTAATGGGAATGCAAATGGTACAACCTCTTGAGAAGACATCTCGCCAGGAAAAAAAAAAAAAAGAAAACAATAAAATAACATAAAATTTTACATTATGTATATTTTACCACAATAAAATACAGATTAAATGTGTGATTGAAACTGATGCAAAAAAACTTCAAGAAAAGGAGGCATGTAAAGATGACAAAGACAAAGATGATAGACTGTTTCTTAATGACCGAACAATTGTTAACACTAAGATACCAGAACCAGCAAATTGTGGATAATAACTGAAAGCCAGATCCTCAGATAATTTAATCCTTGAGAAAAGACCACGGAAACAGAAGAATAAGAGAACTCAGAGCCATCAACAGATAAATTCCAGTGGACTTGATCACTGGAAGATCACTCAAAGATTCCCGTCTTTGTAACTTTTAAGGACTCCTTGTACATTGTTATGTGGGTAAGAGCATATTAAGGTGCTTCATCATTTGATCCTTCAAACAAGCAAAAATCTTGGGATTACCATTGTTTGTTCCTCCCTCATGACTTCTTATCACCAGATTTGAATTCATCAAGCATATTGGGTTCTGATTCTTGAAGACCTTTTCATTTGTTCTCTGGTTTCTGTGGCAGGCCCATAATGTTTCTTGCAGGAATTAGTAATTCCTTTTTCTTCCCCCCTTGAATGGGTCCTCGAAATTTCCATTAGAGTAGTCTTGTTAAAAAATGCAGATGTGGTCTGTCAGTTGAGTCATCATTAAGTGGCTTTCTGCTTACAGATATTCATGGTGTCTAAATCCTGTAATCATTTCTCCTGCTATTCCCCACTTCATTTTCCTGGAGTATCTGAACAGTTCACTATCTTGGATTATGTTTTTCCTTCCACCACAAATTCCTTTCTCCCTGTTGTGCACCTGAAAAACCCACTTCATTTTGCAAAACTCAATTTACACATTATTGTGAAGTCCTTTTAATGTTGTGATCACACTCTCCTTTTTGCTACCATTGCACTTTTGCATGCTTGATTGTTGCATTTGCTACACTGTATTTTAACGACATTGTATGAGGACACTTGCTGAGGCTCGGGACTATCTTTTTTCATCTGTTGATGTTGCTTCTGCATGTTACTTGGTGTGCAGTGGTCAGCCATAAAAATGAGATTTTAATAAGTTAAAAATAGTTATGTACATATATCACTGTACAGATGTAACAGAAAAACCATTAATGTTGCTGCTGGAAGTTCACCTTTGGTAAATGGTGGTGGTACTTGACTCCACTTACAGGTTTTTTTTTGCTATTTTATACATTCCGGCCTTAAATCTCGTCTTTATTTCTATACATGTCTTTATGACTAATTCAAGAACAGCAGATATGAAGGTAGAGCTAGGCCACAGGCCATATTTGCTGGAATAGTAAATAAATGTATTTTTGGTGAAAAAGTCCTGAAGCGTATAGGGCCATGTTCTCCTTTTGAGTCATGTAGACGATCCACTTCCAAAGAGTTTTATCAGCAGCTAATCAAGATGTTTTTGCACCAGGCTCCTGATTAGCTATTAGTGTACTAATAGTAAGTCAGGGTTAAAGTAGTTTCTGATTTGTTTTACATTGTAAATGTTGGGCAGGGGGTTGTGTTTTTCTTTTAATGCTGAAGTGGGGGTGGGGAGTACCAAATGTTCCTTCCCCACTCTTGATAATTTAGTCATGTCAGGAGAGCTCATTAGGTAATTTCAACTCTGCTTCTTTACTTACTCTGCCTCTAGGGTGGTCAAAGGACATACACAGAAAGTTTAAGAAGAATTAACTGGGCATGCTTGCCTTGATTAATTCTGTTCTCTTCCTTGAGAGTGTGAGCGGGTCTTCTGTTTCTCCAGTCCTGTGTATTACTAGGTGGTAATCTGCCCGATTCTGGAGTTCATTTATGGGGCAATTTAGCTCTCATTCAAACTGGGGTTCTCAAACCTGGGTTATCAATAATAGTAAAAGGAATATTTTAACCTTTATCTTTCCTCTTTTATTTTGTAACCTACTCCAGACCTAGGTGTAATAAGAGTGTTGTACTTTTCCAGGACAATTGACAGACACTAATGCTGGAAGCCGAGCCATCCCAGCCTGAGTGCCAAAGCCTGGGCTGTGGACGGATTGGTGACTGCAAGGCGGCCAACCGACAGTGAAGCTTCTTGTACTCCTGCTTTTAGGTAATTTGGCCTTAAAACTACCTGGGGTATAGTCTGTTGGGGAATTGCCCTTGACAGGCCCCCTGGGAAAAGAACCAGTAGGAAAGGAAATAAGGTTCCGCAAGAAATTGTGCGGCCTTACGTTTCGCCCTTGCCATCCCCTATGGGGACACCTCATACCTTTGCCAGCAAAGAGGGCCTGTATAGGAGAGACATATGGATTTGAAAGCCCCACTCTGGTAACTAAGGAGTGTATCTATGGACACAGGTCTCTCTGACCCCTAGGCCCACTTGGCCCCCAGGAGGCATTCCAGATGATGATTGAACCTAGTTGGTTAAGTTACAGAATGGTTCATTGGTTCCTAGGTGCATTGTGTCTCTGAGAATGTATAAGGCGTGGGTTTCTAAGGCCCTCTTGGCCCCCTTCCTGGCACCTCGGACCCAGGCGAACACTTTGGTTCTTCAAAACCACAAATGGTTCAGGGAAACAACTAAGAGGTCATGTCCCTGTAACTGTTCCATTTGAGGTGTTGAGAGATAAATAACCTTTCGTGAAAACAACAAAGCAAATACTTTATAAATTATAGATAAACATAGATACATAATAAAAACAATAAAAGAAATTAATCAATAAGCAAAGGGCAGGAGGGAACGTTATGACAAAACAATCATGTTATTCCTTATTGGGTGATTATACAAAAGAACAATTTTAGAATTGGGTAATGTTAGAAAAACATAGATGACGTATGTTACAAGGAAATCATTAACATATATAATGCCACGTTTACTGCAATAAATCGGCCAGTTCAACACACTGCTGTTGTCTGTGTCCATTTTTATTTTAGTTTTTTATTTTAGATTTTTATTTTAGTTTTTTATTTTTATTTTTGTTTTAGTTTTGTTTTATTTTCACTTTTTCGCCGACACCGTTCATCCTTCGGGAACCCCTGGACCTGCTGGAGCTGGACTCTGGCACGCTAACATTTGGTTCATTCCCCGAGAACACTGAGAAATAAAAAGGAACAGAGTTTGGAAAGTAAAATGTCCATGTGGAAAGTGTTTTGGTATTGCCAGAGAAGATGGCTTTGTGCTTGGTCTGTCTTAGGTGGTAGGACATTGTGACCTTTGACAGTTTGAAAATATTTAGGTTAGGTCAGGCAGGTTTGGGCAGTAAACCACTAATGCCTGAGAAAGGTTTATTGCATGCTGTGTTAGTTTTCTGTGGCTGCCGTAAAAATGACCACAAACTTGGCTTCAGCTATAGAAGTTTCCTCTCTCGTGGTTCTGGAGGCCAAAGGTATCAGCAGGTCTCTACTCCCTACAGATTATGTAGGGGAGAATCCATTCTGTGCCTCTTTTAGCTTCTAATGGTCGTTAGCTTCCTTGGCTTACAGCCACATCAGTCAATCTCTGACTTTGTCTTCACATCACTTTCTCCACTGTGTGTCTGTATCTGCCTTTTTTCTGCCTCAAATCCCCCTCTGCCCTTCCTGTATAAGGACACTTGCTGTTGTATTCAGGGCCCACGTGAATTACACCTTCAAAGACTTTTTGTCCAAATGTGCTAACAGTCATAGATTTTAAGAATGAGGATATGGGCCTCTCTTTTTTTGGGGGGGGGGTGCATCATTCAGCCCACTCCATCAGCCATAAGATACTTTGATTTTGACTGATGAATGCATGAAGAGTGTCAGTTGCTGTAGTCACTTATGTAAAGGTCTGGCTTAAAGAAAAGGGGCCTTGGGGAGTTGCAGGTGGCTGAGAGAATGACTGGAGCAGAATAAAAAAGGTACCAGGAGGATCTTTAGGCACTGGACTTTTAGGGCGCCCAGAAATTTACAGGGCGGGGAAGTCTTAGGCAACTGCCCACGTTAGTTTACTTTTCAGTACACCTTTCCTAAGCAGGCTTGATGGAAACAAAGACTCCATTGTAGGGAAAGTTTGATAAAACTTGTCAGTATTGACATACATGGCTTGCCATAGGCTCAACTGATCCATTTACCATGTGGACCCACTGACTCTGGATTTGTCAATTATGTGTGAGAAAGAAATGTTCTCTAAGAGGTAGCCTTCTGTGGTCTGCACAATTCCATAGCAGGAGGCAGTGAAAATGGCCACGTTGGCACAGGACTGTAAAATCTGTCAGAGACTACAGATGCAACGTCATTAGACAGAACACATCATCAGTTCAGTAATGCACTGTGAACAACAGGTGATCAAAGAAGTGTAAATGAAGCATCTACGGATGATCAGTGCACAGTGTTGTGCCCTGTCCGTGGCAGACTCATAGTACCACGTGCACTTGATGCTGAAAGAATCCTCTTTCCCAAGTCAACAACGTCAGATAACTAGCATAGACTAGTGGACCTCCTCGTGAGGCTGAAGTCAAAGAGACTTTATTTTTCTCTCAAATGCCATTGAGTTTTTGCTGTGTTCTTTGGGCACTTTCTGTACTGGATTCTGAGAACAAAAATTTGCCTAGTTTCAGTGTTCTGGGAGTCGGGAGTTGGCTTGCTTTCTACATGTTTTGGTTGTGAGGCTAGATCTGAAAAATCAAGATTTCTTATTAACTCTCTGTCCTCATTAAAAGCTTGGTTCATGAGAGACCAGTAAAACAGCTGAAGCCCTAAGAGGCCTCTCCCCATGTCACAGTGGGAAATCTGAGCAGCAAATTCTGAAGGAGCCCTCGGTCCCACTCAGGCACTGAGAACCCTTACCACTGAGAATGAGCCACGTAAGACATTGGGGAGGATTATTTATGGATGTTTAGGACTTTGGACTTTTACTCACAATAACAAAGAAACAAGATTTCAAAATTGGGCTTTAACACTGAGACTTTCATCTATAGGAGGGTTTGGTCTGTGTCCTTAATTTCTCCCCAACGCATTTGATAATGACAAGGGTTTACTTTCAAATTTGGGACATTTCTATGATTCTCAGATTGTATTATTAGGATGGCTTTATATATTTAATCTTAATTTGTCATTTAACCTCATCCAATTTCTGTAGTTAATTGTAATTTAGGATGGCTAATAGAAGATAGGGTTGGTTTTCATCATTGGATATGAATAGCCTTGGAGTTAATCTAATTAATGCAGTTTCTCACCCATATCAGAGACTTCGGAGATAAAAATCTAACTTGCCCACCAGTGAGACTTCAGGGTGTATTTCAATGCATTAAGCAAAAGCAGGGAAGCGCTAGTGAAAATTTTTCTTCTTCATTTCTAATGTACCTCCATGTGAAAGGAATTTGATTAGTGTAATTGACCTTCCTATTCCTCTACTCACTGATGCTGGGCAGGGGAAGTGGCCTATTTGACTGCTAAGGTTGAGAGGAATAACCAGCCATGTTTTGCTCAGCTCTTCTTTTCTTCATCTTGTGAGTGAGGCAAAAATTCTCTATTCCCCTAAGCTGCATGGGTGTGGGTCTTACATGGGCATGCCCCTCTCACATAGGTTTGTCTGGAACCATCTTGCTGCATACAACAAAGTGGATAAATCTAGCATATAATTAATTCTAGAGTGCAGGTAACAGGCTCATTTGACTCTCTGTTAAGCCAGGTTTTCCAACATGGGTGCTGTCATTAAAAAGGTGACATCATGTGTGGGTCCCAGCAAAATGAAAATGTGTGGCCCCTTGTTTAAAATGCAAGGACAAAGTGCTATTAAAAGCATTTAGACTGGGTTGAATAGTGCCTGCCTCCCAAAAGTCACATCCCTTGGAACCTGTGAATGTGACCAAATACGTCTTTTTTCGGATAGAATCAAGTTGAGATGAGACCATACTAGGTTAGGGTAAGCCCCTAATCCAATGCCTGCTGTCCTTGTGCAGAGGAAGGGTTTGGAGCTGCACGGACAAATAGAGGAAAGACGGTCATGGGACAAGAGAGGCAGACACTGAGGCAATATGGTTCTGCTGCTGAGAACACCAAGGATTCCCAACAACCACCAGAAAGAAGCCAGAAGAGGCAAAGAAAGATTCTCTCCTAGATCCTACCTGCTGGCACCTTGATTTGGGACTTCTAGCCTTCAGAACTGTGAAAGAATAAATTTTCTGTTATTTAAGCCACCCAGTCTGTGGCATTTTGTTATGGCAGCCCTGGGAGATTAATATAGTATTTAAATATAAAGTTTTTTCTCCTTTTTTTCTGTATCCTCTCTCAACTTGTCCTGGTGTTTTTGTTTTTTTTTTTAATTTGCTATGTAATGTTTTTCTGAATAAAGGTTTAAATTATTGTGACTTTTACTGTTCCTGTTTACATCATGAAATGTCAGTTTTACATGCAAATATAAGAACATTTCTCTCATATGCAAAATCACTGAAAAATTACACAATTCCTATTTCATAGTTTGCATATATACACATATGTATTTTTTAAACCAGAACAGGGGAAATCCTATACAAACTAACTCAACTGTTTTTTTTTTTAATTTTTTTTTTAATGTTTATTTATTTTTGAGAGAGACAGAGACAGAATGCCAGTGGGTTAGGGGCAGAGAGAGAGGGAGACACAGAATCCGAAGCAGGCTGCAGGATCTGAGCTGTCAGCACAGAGCCTGATGTGGGGCTCGAACTCACGAGCTGTGAGATCATGACCTGAGCCGAAGATGGACGCTTAACCGACGGAGCCACGCAGGCACCCCTAACTCAACTGTTTTTATTTAATTTCTTGATAAATACACATTCTACCTTTGCTTACCTTACCAATGAATAAGGAAGGATTCAAAAGGAACTACGGGTTGCCTTCTCTTCTCTTTTCCATATATGTCGTCATTCTAAGTAGTTGGCTAATACTGGGAAGTAAGTAAGAAAGGATTAGATAAGACTTTTTGGCCAATCCTGTTTCTTAAGACACATTTGCTTTTCTTTCTGCATTAGAGGTAACTTTTGGTTCAAATGGAAAGTGTGGCCTCTGAGAACTGTTAACACCTTCAGTTGCAGATATGACCATGAACACAGAATTCTGGTGGACCCACAATGCGTGGGAACTTAGACTCCAAATGAGTACAAAATAAACATGTGGAAGCCACATGACAAGCAGGTACAAGCTATTATGTGAATGTAACAGCAGGAATGGTGACAGACACACATGGTTCATCTTATCTCCTTTGCTCACACACATATTCTATCGTCCCACTAGCTTCACATACAAACACAAGTTTAAAGATAGATAAAATTATTAAGAATACCAAGACAACCCCAGCAGAGCATGAAACCAAGCATGGGACCATTCTAAGTGTGGGGCCCGGGCATCTACACGTGTTATCCATAAACCGGATCCTGAGTGACTTTTTCTTTTTAATTGTGGTAAAAAACGTGTAATGTGAAACCCTCCTCATAAATTCTTTTAAGTTTTGAGTACCATATACAGTACAGTATTGTTAACTATATGTACATCATTGTATACCAGATCTCTAGAACCTTTTCATCTTCAGACTCTATATCCATTGGCCAACTAACTCCCCATTTCTGCCTCCCCTCCAGCTCCTGGCAACCACCAGTGTACTTGCTGCTTCTATGAGTTTGACCACTCTAGATACCTCATGTAAGTGGTATTTGTCCTTTTGTGACTGGCTTCTTTTACTTAGCATAATGTCCTCAAGGTTCATTCTTGTTGTAGTATATGGCAGGATTTCCTTCTTTTTAAAGGCTGAATAATATTCTATCACATGTATGTACTGTATTTTGTTTATCACTTCATCCGTCAATAGACACTTAGATTGTTTTTACCTCTTGCATATTGTGAATAACGCTCCATTATACTGGGAATACAAATATCTCTCCAAGATCCTGTTTTTAGTTGTTTTGGATAAACACCCAGAAGTACAATTCCTGGATCATATTATGGTAGTTTTTTTTTTTTTTTTTAACTTTTTGTGGAATCTCTATACTGTTTTCAATAGTGCCTGCACCAGATGACATTCCTACCAACAGTGTACAAGAGTTCTAATTTCTCCACATCCTTACCAACATTTGTTATTTTCTGTTTTGTTTTGATAATGGTGATCCTAACAGATGTGAGGTGATATCTCATTGTAGTTTTTTTTTTTTTTTTAAATTTTTTTTTTCAACGTTTTTTATTTATTTTTGGGACAGAGAGAGACAGACAGAGCATGAACGGGGGAGGGGCAGAGAGAGGGAGACACAGAATCGGAAACAGGCTCCAGGCTCCGAGCCATCAGCCCAGAGCCCGACGCGGGGCTCGAACTCACGGACCGTGAGATCGTGACCTGGCTGAAGTCGGACGCTTAACCGACTGTGCCACCCAGGCGCCCCTCATTGTAGTTTTGATTTGCATTGTCCTGATGATTCCTGATGTTCAGCATTTTTTTCATTTACTTATAGGCCATTTGTCTAACTTCTTTGGAGAAATGTCTATTCAAGTCTTTTTTCCAATTTTAAAATCAAGTTATTTGTGTTTGTGTTTTTTTCTCTTGCTATTGAGTTGCGGGAGTTTCTAATATATTTTGGATATTAACCCAAATATTTTTTCCCATCCTGTAGCTTGATGTAGTCCCACTTGTCTATATATTCCTTTGTTGCCTGTGCTTTTGGTGTCATGTCCAAGACCAGTATTATGAAGCTGTTCCCCCTGTTTTTTATTTCAAGGAGTTTTATAGTTTTAGGTCTTACATGTAAGCCTTTCATTAATTTTGAGTTGAATTTTGTGTATGGTTTAAAATAAGGGACCAATTTCATTATTTTGGAATGTGGGTATTTAGTTTTCCCTACACCATTTGTGGAAGACCTGATCCTTCCCCCCATTGTACATTCTTGGTACACGTGTCAAAGATAATTTGACTATAAATCCATGGATTTACTTCTGGACTCTCTGTTGTTCCATTGGTCCTTGTATGTCTTTTTTTTTTTTTAATGTTTATTTACTTATTTTGTATGTGAAAGAAAGAGCGCAAGCAGGAGAGGGGCAGAGAGAGAGGAAAACAGTTCCAAGCAGGCTCCACGCTGCCAGTGCAGAGCCCGATCCAGGGCTAGAAGCCACAAACTGTGAAATTGTGACCTGAGCCAAAATCAAGAGTCAGATGCTTAATGGACTGAGCCACCCAGGTGCCCCTCTGTATCTGCCTTTATGGCAGTACCATACTGTGGTGATGATTGTAGCTTTGTAATACATTTTGAAACCAGTAAGTGTGAAGTCTCCAGCTGTGTATGTGTGAAAACTTCAGGGTTTTCTACATATATGATCATGTCATCTATGAACAGAGATAATTTTCCTTCTTCCTTTCTGATTTAGATGCTTCATATTTCTTTTTCTTGCATAATTGCTCTAGCTACTACTTCCAGTACTATGTTGAATAAAAGAAAAGAGAGTGGGCATCCTTTCCTTGTTTCCAATATCAGAGGGGAAGTTTTTTGTTTTTTTTTTTCATTATTGAGTATAATGTTAGCTGTGGGCTTTTCATACATGGCCTTGAACATGTTAAGATAATTTCTTTGTATTCCTAATTTATGGAGTGTTTTTATTATGAAAGGGTATTGAATTTGTTTTTTCTCCGTCTATTGAGATTCTCATGTGATCTTTATCCTTTGTTACATTAATGTGGTGTATCACATTTATTGAATTTTGTATGTTGAACGATTCTTGCATCTCTGGGATAAATTCCACTTGGTCATGGCATATGATCCTCTTAATGTGCTGTTGAATTTGATTTTCTAGTATTTTGTTGAGGTTTTGTGTATCAGTATTCATAAGAGATATTGGCCTGCAGTTTTCTTGTAGCATCTTTGTCTGGTTTGGGCATCGGAGCAATGCTGGCCTCATAATTGAGTTTAGAGGTATTCCTCCTTCTTCAGTTTTGTGGAGGACTTTGAGAAGGATTAGTATTTGTTTTTCTTTAAATGTTCAGTAGAATTCACCAGTGAATCCTTCTGGTCCTGACTTTTTCTTTTTCAGGGAAATTTTTGATTACTGATTGAAATTTTCTATTTCTCCATGATTTACTCTTATAGGTTGCTAGGAAGTTCTCCGTTTCTTCAAGGTATTCCAGTTTGTCATAGTAATTGTTCATAGGACTATTTTATAATCCTTTTTATTTCTGCAGCATCAGTTTTAGTATCTCTTTCTTTTTTATTCAAACCCTTTTTTTTTTCTTATTCCAGCTAAGGATTTATCACTTTTGATTATCTTTTTGAAAACCAACTCCTAGTTTTGTTGATTTTTTGTTTTTTTCTATTCTCTATTCATTTTCTGTTGTATTTCTGCTCTCTGCCTCATTTATTTCTGTTCTAATCAATATTGTTTTCTTCCTTCTGCTAACTTTGATTGTATAATATTTTTGTAGTCCTTGAAATTTAAAGTTAGGTTGTTTATTTGAGATCTTTTTTAATGCCGCAGACATTTATCACTATATGCTTCTCTCTTTGTACTGCTTTTGCTGTATCCTGTCATTTTTGGTATGTTCTTTTTTCACTTTTGATGGTCTCAAGATATTTTCAAATTTAACTTTTCATTTATTTTTTGGCCTGTTGGGGGTTCAAGAGTGTTTTATTTAACTTCCACATATTGTAAATTTTCCAGTTTTTTTTTTTTTTTCCTGCTATTGATTTCTAGTCTCATTCCATTATGGTCAGAGAAGATATGTGGTATGATTTCAGTCTTCTTCAATTTAAGTCTTGTTTTGTGATCTAACATGTGATCTACCTTGGAGAATGTTCTGTGGCACTTGAAGTTTAATTGCCATTCATTCGGTGGAGGTTCTGTATATGTCTGTTAGGTCCATTTGGTCTCTAGTGTTGTCCAAGTGCTCTGTTTCTCTATTGATCTGCCTGGATAGCCTATGAATTATTGAAATCCCCTATCAGTATTGTGTTGTTGTCTATCTCTCCCTCAGTTCTGTCAATATATGTTTCATATATTTGGATGTTCTGATGCTGAGTGGGTGTATATTTATAATTGTTATATCTTCTTGGTGAATTGACCCTTTTATCATTGTACTCTTTGTGATGGTTTTTGATTCAAGTCTATTTTGTCTGATACAAGTATGCCTGCACTACCCCCTCCCCCCACCTCACCCCTCCACATGTTCTCTTTTTGGAATGTCTTTTTCAATCCTTTTGCTTTCATCCTATGTGCACCCTTAAATCTGCATGACATTTTGACCTCCATCTTTAGACATTCATCTTATTTCTCAACATTTTCAGAGTCTGACTGGAGTAATGTGCTCTTTAGTGTTTACTGCTTTGAAGAATTCAACAAAATGTTTCACTTAAGCTGAGCCTCTTTTCTCTCCCACCTCTGAACTTGAATGTCACTTATTATCTATCTTATTTTCTTGGAACTTAGCATACAAGGCTCAAATGGTAAGCTTTCTTAAAGGAGGACAATATGCTTGTTAAACTCAAGAATTCTGGTTTGTTGGGTCAGGTCTTTAGGAAACATTAAATTGTTGGCTGTTAGCGCCCGTGGGAATATTTCTAAAGTGGAATCTGAGCCTGATATTCAGGTTTATTAGACACTGAATTAAGGATTTTAATAGAAGAATAGGCTGGTCTGCCCTATAGCAAAATTTTATCAAAGTATGACCTGTGGACTACCTGCATCAGACTTATCCTCACTGAGTCAATGAGTATCATCTCCCCAACTAAACTGTAAGCTTCTTATAGACAAGAACTTTTTTATAGCTCTTGTTCACCATCCCCCTCACCCAATATCCCAACTGTGCCTAGAATAGAAGATGCTGTCCATGTACCTGTGTCAGTTTATTTTAAACAACGTAAATGCAGTGATATTTCCATTTCTCTCTCAGAATTGAGGCTACGTTCCACAAGATTCAAACATCAAGCTTTAAAATTTTTGTGAACCCATAGATCTGTACATAGTTGGCACAACTGTGCTTCTCCTGCACCACTCTAAGATGATCCTATCACAGGATGGTCATTGTTTTAAAGTGCAAAGAAATAATAAGCAAAGAGAAGAAATCTCTTCTCAAAAGAACTTCTTCCACTAAAGTGAAGACTAAAGGTCAAAAAGTCAAATTAATATGGGATTTTTCACTGTTAGAAGTGATAAAAAACACTGACAAGAAATAACACAGTGCTGATTGCTATTATCATCTTTTCAATTTCCATTACAGTTGTTTATATTATTTTCATGGGATTTCAGTGAAGTTATCGAGGTTTTTATAATAGTCAAATTAATAAAACAAAAACTCTTGAAATACCAATACAAAGAAAAATGAGTCAGAACATGAAAAATGTTTTAGACAAGTTGACAACATATATTCTTTACTCGTTTCTCTTTTTAAGAGAAGTTCCATCTTATTCACACCCACATGTACAATACACTGAATAAAATACAGCTAATCACCCTATAGGGATAAAAAAGAAGCACAAGCTGCTTCCAGAAAACTCTTCTCTATTACCCCGACTATCTTAGTGCATTTGGCAAATGAAAGTATTTTGAAATATTCTCTAAATTTTTGTGTTTTGTAATGATTTGCTTATTTATCTCAATGTAAATTTCACAAACACTTGTAGAAATGTATTATTTTATTTTAACATTTAGAATTTGAATATTCCTATTTTCTCTCTTTTCTTTGCCCCCTATAATGATCTTTAGGATAGACTACATATACCCCTTACGTACTCCCCACATTCTACACCCCATGCACATGCAAAATAACTTTTGGGGACATATTAACATGAATTTGATTGAGTTTAGATGGCTGTAGAAAACATAGTTTTTATATCTCAACATTTTAAAAATGTCTTTTGGCAGTTACCCTAGTTTGAGCCCAAATTCTATTGATTTATAAAATGCTTTATAAAATACACCTAGATATGAGTAGTAAAAGGGTGAGTCTATATTACTGGGAGTCTATTTACATGAGCAACTGAAAAGAAATCAGGGAAAGAATGTATTATAACCAAGAGTCAGATATAATAGGTCAGTCGAACAGAATGTAGATAACAGAAATAGATCTACACATATAGGGACACATATAGGGACCGCTGATTTTCAGCAAAGATGTAAAGCCAATTCAATAGAGAAAGGATAGTCTTGACAATGCCACTGGAGGCATGTGGTGCATGGGTATTGACCATAGGTAGCCATATATGGAAGGATGAAATTTTCTCCTTATGCCATATAAAGAATTAACTCAAAATAGATCAAAAGATAAATTTACAAAATTTTTACATGAAAGCATGGGACAAAAACTTTGTGACCTTGGGTTAGGAAGGATTTCCTAGAGATGAAACCAAAAAAGTGATAAAAGAAAAAAAATGATAAACTGTGTAATTCTCATCAAAATCCAAACTTTCTGCTCTTTGAAAGACATTATTAAGATAATGAAAGGAAAGCCACATAACTGGAATAAAATATTTGCAAGTCACATCTGAAAAGATGTGTGTCTAGAACACAAAGAACTCTCAAAACTCAATATATAGAACGTTTTTAAAAGTTATAAACATGGAAAAAATATTTGAAAAGAAAGCACACCTAGGAAACATGTAGATGGCAAGTTGCTCAGCATCATCACTTATTAGCTGAATGAAAATTAAAGCCACTGCACACCTATTGGATGGTTAAAATTAGAAAAGTCTGACCACACCAAGTTTTGGTGAGGAAGTGTAGGAAATGGAACTCTTATACACTGCTAGTGGGAAGGTAAATGGTGTAATCACTTCAGAAAACTTTCAGTTTCTTTAGAAGTTAAACATGTACCTACCACATGACCCAGTCCTTCAACTCCTAGATATCTATTCGATAAAAATTAAAGTATATGTTCTTACAAAGACTTGTATGTGAATGTTCATAACATCTTTATTTTTTAATAGCTAGAAATTATAGCAACTCAAGCATCCATCCACAGATGAAGGAGTAAGCATAACATGGCACACCTACAGTGGGATACTACTCAGCAGAACAAAGGAACAGACTATTTATACACACAAAAAAATACGGATTAGTCACAAAAAAATTACACTCAGTGAAAGAAGCCAGACAAAAGATTCCACACAGTAGGAATCAATTTACATAAATTTCTAGAAAATGCAAATGCATCTATAATGATAAAAAGCATATCAATGGTCACCTGGGGATGTGGAAGGCAGGATGGGGAAAAGTGGAAGGGGGCTACGAATGGACACAAAGAAACTTTTGTGGGCAATGGCTATGTTGTTTTCTTGATTGTGCTGATGGTTTCATGGGTATGTATACGCATATTTCAGAACTTTGCCAATTGTGTACTTTAAGTTAGTGCAGTTTATAGAATGTCACTTATATTTTAACAAAGTCATTAAAAAAGTTAAGAAGTTTGGCTTAACAAAAATGTACCAAAGAACATAAAAGTCTAGTCGATTAGTTGAAATTTTGTGTAGTTTATTTCCTTTAAAATAGGTATCCTATATAATTGTGAGAGATGCTACTCGTAATGAAAGCTAATAAAGCAATGTTCATTGATATCACGGCAGTAGTTTCTGATACCCTCTAGCAACGAATTGCCTGGTGGAGGTAACTGAAGCATTATTGCTAAGGAACTCATTAAGTGTAGATATGTCTCCCATTTTCATCCATATGTTATGTATGTATGTATGTATGTACGTACGTATCTATGTATCTATCTATTATGTATCTATCCTTGTTTATAGAACAAAACAACAATAATAATTTAAATGACTTGCTTACCTTATTTTAGTTTAGCCTTCCAAAAATCTTGCAAGGTAAATAGGCCATGTAAAAGCATTGAGTTCACTGAGACACTTGAAGGATGGCTCTACCGTTTGTCATCGTGCAACCAATAAATGGTGCAGGGAATTCAACCCACATCTTCTCTGTCCTCCTCTCTTACCTCCCTAGCCTGTTCAAATCCCAACTTCCTTGCGAGGCTTATCCTGTCCACCGTTTAAATTGAAAGCTGTGATTCTGCCTAAATCTCAATGCTCCCTATGCTACTTTATACTCCGTAACATTAGTTCCTGGCTAACCTATCAGATAATTTGCATGTTTGTATTTTTGCTCCCATCCACCTAGAATGTAGGCTCCACACAGTTGCACATTTTGCCTTTTTTAAGTCTAGTGGAGATCCAGCAAAAAAGTCAGTGTCAGCCAGAACTGGGCACAGTTGTAACTTGTGTGATTTGATATTTTAGTGATTTAGATCAGAGCTGGGCCACTTACTGAAGAGCATCTCTTCTGCTGCATTAAGGCAGCACAATACATTCAAAGAAACTGAAATTTCCAACAATTACAGAGCGGGTATGTGCCCTTTCTCCCCTTGTTCCTCCAGGCTCAAATCTATCCTCTCTGGGTGATATGGGAATGTGTAAGAATGACTGGCCTAAGTCTAAATTGAATAAGAAGACACACAAGAAAACATTGAAACATTTCTAAAAAAAAAAAAAAAAAAATCATTGAGTGGTTTCCTTTGACATATCAGAGGTTCTCTAGCCTCTAGTAAGGTCAGAGAGAAGGGGTGGGAGAAGAGTGAAACACAGAGGAAGAGGCAAGGGTGCGTCACCTCATCTCTCCCTCCTTTGGACCTTACTTCCCCCTGGATTGTCATCCGTTACATTCAAAATGCAGATTGCAGGAGTCAGTGTGTGCAGGTAGAGGATGTGGTCACTTCTACATCCCAGTCATTGCAACGCGGAAAATTCAGCATAGTTATGTCTGGCTCAACCCATCACCATTCACACAGGTTAATTCTTTACTGCTGACTCAAAAAGACACGAGTGAGGGCAGATTCATAACAAAGTTTCATGTACATTAAGTACATAATGTGGGCAGGATAAAAGCCCATCGAGGCAAATAGGTAGGGGTAAAAGGAGCCCCTACAGCAGTAGGGTATCCTGCCTGTTCCAAGACCAGAGAAAACTGGCCCAGAGCTTGGGTCAGCCAAGTTCACAGTCACACCAGGGATGGCACGGTTGATGACTTATGTAGCTTTCTTCCATTCTCCACTAGAACTTCTTGAATCTGCTGTCTTTCTGGTGTAGTTCTAAACATAAATACATGTATGCACACAATGTACACACTTTCTGTACAAAGAGATCAGGGTAAGTTTCACCTAAAGGGGTTGGGCCCCTTTCTGGTGCAAAGAAGTCAGTTTCCAGTTATATCCAATTTGCAGAGGAATATTAGGTCCTTATTCATGACAAAAGAAGGGAATGTGTAGGTGAAGTCCTAGTCAGGTTATGAAGGTGCTCTAGTCATGCCCAGAGCACAGGCCCAGTTGACCAGGACACATAGTGTTTGATCCTCCAAAGTCAGAGGAGTACCTGACTAGGACAAGTCCAAGTTCTGTTTAACATTTCCTGGCGCTATCCCCCAATGCACCACCAGCGCTGCGCTTACGGGGGGCACTTGTGCTCTGTGTGGCTGAGGGACCATAAGTGTATCCAGTCGTAGCAGGCGTGGAGCTGTTCCCCAGAGCACCACCTGTGTTAGGGGTAAGAGGGCTCCCAGTGTCCTTCTGGGTGGTGCTGACATAGAGGCCTGCCATCATAGATGTGATACTGTCTGCATCCGCTATGGCACTTGCTGCGTTTGCATTGGGTCGGCCGCAATCATTCTGATGTGAAGAACTACTAGGTTCTACATTCGTGGGAATGACGTTGTCCCCTCCATGCATACCATCTGCATGCTGGGCGGGAGGACCGCATTTGCGTGGAAGGACGGTGGAACTACAAGTGGGTCCAAGCACAGAGCTGGTGCTGCCACTTGCAACTGCAGCAGAGGCCGTGTGGCCAGGCAAGTCCGAGGGGCTCTGTAGGGGGTAAACACGCACGCCTCTTGAAACACGTGTCTTCTGCTTGGTAGTGGCTCTTCCACACGAAGCATTTAGTTCTTGTGTACACGGCTTCCGGGTGCACTTCTGCCCAACGATAACAAGAGAGCTTCCACCTGCGGGGACAGCGTGGCCCTCTCCCACTACCCCATCACCTGGGTTTTGGACGGCTCGCCCCCTGATGCTCAGATTTAAGAAGGAGGCTGGCACATGTCCTGACCCACATTTCGGGTCCGTGCTGGTTGCTCGGTGACGTGGGGCAAGTTTTCGTCGTGCAGATGGTGTCTGGGTGCCCTTGGGGCTAACAGGAACACTAGAGCTTGTACCTGCAGGAACAGCGTGGCACACTCCCACTACCCCATCACCTGAGTTTTGGACTGCTTGTCCCCTGATGATCAGATTTAACAAGCAGGCTGGCACATGTCCTGATCCACGTTTTGTCTCCGTGCCGGTTGCTGGGTGACGTGGGGCAAGTTTTCGTCGTGCAGGTGGGCTCTGAGTGCCCTTGGAGCTAACAGGAACATGAGAGCTTGTACCTGCGGGAACAGTGTGGCCCTCTCCCACTACCCCATCACCTGGGTTTTGGATGGCTCGCCCCCTGCCGATCAGATTTAAGAAGCAGACTGGCACGTGTCCTGATCCATGTTTCGTCTCTGTGATGGTGGCTTGGTGACGTGGGGCAGCCTTTCTTCGTGCAGATGGGGTCTGGGTGCCCTTGGGGCTAACAGGAACACGAGAGCGTGTACCTGCGGGAACAGCGTGGCCCTCTCCCACTACATCACCTGGGTTTTGGACGGCTTGCCCCCTGATGATCAGATTTAAGAAGCAGGCTGGCACGTGCCCTGACCCACGTTTCTTCTCGGTTCTCATGGCTCGGTCACGTGGGGCAAGTTTTCTTTGTCCAGATTGGCTCTGGGTGCCCTTGAGGCTACCAGTAATACTAGAGATTCCACGTGAGGGAACAGGGCGGACCTCTCCCACTACTCCATCACCTGGGGTTCTGATGGCTGGCCCCCTGCTTCTCAGATTTAAGGGGGAGGCTGCCTGGTCTCTTGACTTAGTTCTCTTCTCCACGGTGGCATCTCCTCTACGTGAGGCAAGTTTTCTCTGTCGGGATGAGCCCCCGGGGCACTTATGGGTAGTGGGGACTGTAGAGTCTCCACCTGTGGGAACAGTACAGCCCTGCCCCACTGCTCCACTACCTGGGTTCTGGATGGGTGGGCCCCAAGTGCCTGGATTCAAGGTGGAACTAGCATTTTGTCCAAATACCGGGACGGTATTTGTTCCTCCTACAGCAGCAGCCATGCCATCACCACAGCGATTCCAGGTTGTCTGACCTAAAGTTGGAGCAGAAATGGTTCTTGGTACCCCGTTCAGTCCTGCCCCAAGGTGGAATGCTCCGGATGCCTGTGAATGAGCGGGGCCTGGGATGTACACACCACTGCCCATAGGGGCTGCACGTCCCGAAAACACATGTCGGCCTGAAGTACTGTCAGCTAACGGTGAGCCACCATCCCCGGTGCTGGGCATCCCCGTGGCAACTCCAAAGCCTGTTGTGGTAGATACGCCAATGGGCAGGATGCCTGGCTTGTCACTCGAGGCCGGCTGGATAGTGAGAGTGGTGATAGATGCGGAACCTGCCAAACCTGCCTTCACTGCGTTGTCTCTGGGGGGCTGGGCTACGAGAGCAGTTGGGCCCATAGCTTGTGTTGAGGCTACTGGTGTTCCTAACAGGTGAGAATTGTCAGGCTGCTGCCCATTATGATGCCCAGTTGTGGGCTGAGAGGTGATTCCTGGGTCACAGTGGTTGGAAACCGAGGTCTGTCCGATGGAGGACTTTTTCGGTAAATGGATAGAGTCGTGGGCCACCACAGTGCTGCCACGGGGTGGTGCGTTAGCAGAACCAGAAAGCACCATGTTAAGTGGGAAATGGTTGTCCCTGGACTCAGAGGAGGAACAGAAGATGGAAGCCTGAGATGGCGATGGAGTGTCCATGGCTTTGCTGTTACAGGCCGAGTTGCAGGTTGCAGAGGGCTTGCCTACTGGAGTGGAGGTGACTCCAGAATCTGCAAGGGACAAGCTACTGGAAACGGCAACACTGGCAAGAAGGGCTGTCTTCGGATCTCTACGCGGGCTGGTGAAAACTGGAGACTCTGCAGGGCACCTCTGCTTCAAACTGCAACGACCCTGGGGAAATGAAGGAGATCCCATTCCGGATCCTTGGGGAGATCTGAAAATAACAGCCTTTGAAAGGGGAGTGGTGTCCATGTCGACGACACCAGGACCTGAAGTGAGCCTGGAGGTAGATGTACATGCATTGGCTGCGATGGTGGAAGCAGCTGTCTTAGAAATGATGGGCTGGACAACTGAAACAGGGCTGTGTGTGGAAGGATTTGGAAGAGGGGCGGGTAGGATAGGAGGGGGGGAATGTACACACAGAGGCACTGGGGATTCTGTGTTGCAGGAGGGTGGCTGTAAGGAGGGGGTTGAGGTGTTAGGAAGGGTGGTGATGTCAGAAGTAAGACAGGTTACAGCAGTGACTGGCTGAAGAGGGCCTTCTTTCTGCACAGGAATTCCACAAATGAGACTGGAACTACGATGAGGAACACCACCAGCAGGAACAGCTGGAGAAGATTTAGAAACCATCTGGGCTGTCTCCTGACCAAGGTTTGGTGTTAAAGATGGAAGGACAGAGTCAATCGGGGGCTTGGCAGATTGGTCAGCCAAGTCATCAGTAGGAATGGGGACTTGCAAAGTGCGACTCGCCGAAAGCAGAGAGTTAGCGGTCTCTGAGGCAAGTAGGCATAAAGAAGTGGCAGACTGAGCATCTGAGCAGTCTCCTTTGATCTCTCTTCTGTCTTCCAAGGTCTTACTCCTGTGACATTTGGTATTCTTCCAGGTGTCCAGGTTTTTGTCAACAGCTCTGCAAGGAAACCTAGGAAGTGGGGGCAACTCGCCGTGGCCCCACCACTGGGGCGGTGGTGGTGGCCGAGAATGGGACGTGGATGTTTTCCGTTTGCAGGGCCTACTGCTGGCAGATACAGGGGAAAAAGAGCTCCTTGATGAGATGCCTGGAGGCTCATTAGCCTGTATCTCCTTCCTGGAGAGGTATGATGTGTCCCTGACAGGCTGATGGCTTTCACCCGACACTTCCTTTGTTGATGTCTCCTGCAGTAAGGGGCAGCATGGGGGTGGGTCGGAGAGCGCTGCTGTATCTGTATCAGGCACCAATTTTCCAGCTGGGCCATGTGAGGAGGTGACTGCGCGGGCTACAGGGCGGCAGTGCATCAGAGACTTCTGGGTATTCTCCCTCAAACGGTCTTCTGGAGGATTAGGATGGAGGTCCAAAGGTGGGGGGCTGTGCTGCCAGGAAGTGAGAAGCCCACCGGTCTCCAGGGCACTAGATCTTAATGGTATGTCCCCAACGTGATGGGGGACCCTGTTCCCACCATTCTGCCCTTTGGTCTCTACAAGATCCTCCATCTTTTTTCTGGGATCTTCTTGGACCTTCTCCTCCACCCCAAATGGGCACAAAAGTGGGAGGTGCCTGGATGGTACCGACTCCACAGCCTCCTCTACCTTCTCAGATAGTGAACTTGGGAGAGTGAATTTGCGCCCCAGAGGAGGGATCCTTTTGGCTCTGGAGTGTCCAAACATCATGGAATTACGAGCAGACAGCACAGGTTTTTTCGGAGAGTGACTCCAGTTCATCAAGGGAGGGATCCCCAGAGGGGCACCCGTGGCCTGCAGGATGGGGTACCGCCTCTTGGGCTGGACGTATAAACTAGCCGGTAAAGGCCTAGGATTCCGGTGGAAGAGCCTGCGCCCAGGGCCCAGGGCCCGTGAAGGAGCAGCGGGGTGGTCCCGGCCAGGTGGTGGAACAGCATCGCGGGAGGGGGGGTGCAGGGGCCACACATCACCAGGCAGCGGGCGGGAGCCGCGGGAGCGGCAGAGGCGGCGGCGGGGGCGGGGTGGGAAACGAAACTTACAAAGCAGGTTGCCCATATCAGGCTGCTTGTGCGCCAAACGACTGAGAGATGGGAGTAAAAAAGGTGGAGAGCGCCTCCTGAGCTTCTGACTCCTTTCTTGGTCAAACAGGCACTGAGCCTGAGGGACTGAGCCGGGCCTTTGTGCTGCCTCCCAGGAAGATGGCGCCAACAGGGGCGCGCATGCGCAGCATGGCAAGTGACCTCAGCAAAGGGCAAAGGGCAAATGGCAAGGCCCCAAAGCCCCGCCCCTTAGCCTCCCGCGTCTGGGACTTCCTGCCTGCAGCCTTCAGCCCTTGGCTGGTGTATAGATTTCCGGCTGCCTGTGGTGGTTGTATACAAGCAGCAGGGCCACTGCTTGGCGACTGTGGGGGAGTGCGGTGGCTGTGGGGCCTCTCAGCGCCTGGGTGTGTGTCGCCAGCCCTTCTCTCAAGAAAGAAGAGCGCGGGAGCTCCCGACACTGCGGGGGGGTGGCCTGCTGCCCCCGGGGCCCTCTCTGCTTCCCTGTGAGGCCTAGAGCCAGGTGCGTCTTCGCTAGGGCTGCCCAGGCCTTGAGCATCACCCTTCCAAGCAGACGCCAAACCCTGACCTGACTGCATGCTGCGCCCCAAGACCTCCCTTCGTGGCAGGCAAGTTCTTGCTTTCTTCCTTTTCGGGAATTTGGCTAACCCTTTACCATTGAGACCGCCTCTCAGGTCACGCAGGTGCTGGTGGCTTAGCCGGGATTCAAACCCAGCGGAGTGACTCCAGACCTCTTACTCTGGACTGTGACGCCTCCTTACCGTATATGCATCGTATGTTACCATTTTTCTTTCCCTTTTTCTTAGTTCTTAAGGTACTTCGCACCGTGCCATACTCACGGGGAGCATAGGCACTGCCCAGTACCAGGCCTCCGTTGAACAGAAGTTCAATTCAGAAATTAATCAGGGCTGCAATGGGTTCTGGCCTCAGAAGACCATGGCTCGGGACCGCCAGTTGTAAGCATAGTAACTGAGCTTTGCAGCCCAGAGTTTCTCTTTGGTCTACTCTGAAGAATCCAAGTATGTAAGATTAGATGTGAATATATAAAGACTATATTCTAGATACCTTGTGGTCTACCTGAAGGGAATTCACCAGTTCCATATGGATTAGAAGCCAGTTTCTCCGGCCTTCTAGGAATGTGTCTAATAAGGCATCTCACTAATGTCTAGAAAGCAAACATGTCATTTATTGTAAGTTAATAGTGGAGCAATGTATTGGATTAAAGTCACATCACCACAATTTGGTCATTGTGAGCATGCCAGCCGGGTCCATCCTTCACCTCACCTTGTTGGCATTTAAATATAATTCTAGGGATTCATATGCTCAAGAGGGGAGAGATATGCCTGGGTTTCTGGCAAGAGAAACATGCATTATTGTCTAGGAGCTGAAAACTTCAGCATGAAGAAAAAGGTTTGAAAAATCTTGGCCTACGTGTGGCTTTGCCTAGTTTGAATCTTGTTTCTTTGGTTTACTTCATTGAAGTGTTTTCTCTCTCATGGTACTGATGTTGCATATCAGGGGCATGACATGCAGAAGGTTCAGAACCAAGAATCCTATAATCAGTAAAATAGTGTATGTGTGTGTATGTATATATATATATATATATATATATATATAGACTTAAAAATTTTTATATATATACTATTATACATAGTAAGTAATATATATTATATATATACACACAGTAAAATCTTGGAGTGTGAGTAACTTGTTCTGCGAGTGTTCCACAAGACGGGTAGACGTTTCTAATAAATATTAACTTGATAAATGAGTGATGTCTTGCAATACAAGGAGTATGTGATGTCAAAGGTCACATGACAATTGAACCAATGGTTGTCTGTCTCTCTCTCTGTCTCTGTCTCTCTCTCTCTTGGTCTCTATTTTTCTGTGGGACTGTGGGGTGATGGTCTCCCATGCTCAGATGCTCTGTCTCGGGTCACAGTGTTTGGCAGAAATGAGTGATTTTTCAGAGCAGTGGGAGGTGCCCACAACTGACTCTAACTCGTGTATTTTTGTCACTTCAAAGCACCAATGGACAGTCCTTTGCTTTTCCATACAAGAATGAGCTTAGGAATGCATTGTTTCGTTCTAGGTCAGGCTGCCTGCAGATATAGCCCCTTTCCTCTGCTGCCTTATTGCCGGTTCCATTAAATACAGTATATGACAAGAGCTTACTAATACTGTAGTGTAGTCAACCTCCATTAGTGATAATGAAAGTCATCCTACACAACAGTCCTCCTCTCTCGTCTCCCTCACACCAGCCACGAAAGTTTTCAAAGGGAAATGCAGATTGATTTTTTGTGTTTCATTATATTTTATATTTTCTTTATTGTTTTGTATCACATTACAGTATCATAATGATTTTCGTGTGAATATTTTTGGATTGTGGGACAAATCATCTGAGGTTCCATTATTTCTTATGGGGACATTGGCTTTGCTATACAAGTGCTTTGGATTACAAGATGTTTCTGGAACAAATTATGCTCGCAAACTGAGGCTTTTACTGTATTTAGTTTTTTGTATATTTAAAGTAGCATTGGTCATAGTTTGTATCTTATAAAATTAGTTTCAGTGCTCTGTTTATGAGAGCTTTTATAGTATGTTAGAGCCAGTTTGGACTTCCATCCCCAACCAAGTTGGAGGTTGGTAGGACACAAAAGGTTTTGCTCAGACCCAAATGCCGCTTGAAAAAAAGGAGAAATATAAGCCCTTTCTAATCTCTCTGGGAGCACAAATGATTTATAGATATGACATTTAACCACAATCCCTTTGATATCATTTGAGTTCAGCAAGGAACAATTTCTTGATGTTGTTTGTTTGAACAGAAATAGCAAACTTGTGCAAATGTTGGGCAAAGATTTCTTCTAGGAACTCTGAAAAAGATGATTATGTCAGATATATCTGGACACAATAAATGACAGTCATGTTATTTCCATCTTTTTATTTCCCAGGACAAAGGGGCAAATTCAGCATATGATGAGTGTTGGGGCTTCAGGACAATACAAGGAAGTTTGGGTGAGGACATCCCATAAAAATCTACCTCTTGATTTTTCTTGTCAAGTGGGAGTAGACAGGAGGGATGCTGTTTTGAAATATAGACCATTCTCTTACTTGTCCTTAAAGGCAAAATATATTAGATGGCAATGATTCTTCTGAGCTAATTTGCCTTGGCAGAAGCCAATATGTTGAGACAGAACTTGTGAAGGCAAAATATTTTTTGAGCGATTAATTTAATCATTAATAAAAATATTTTGATACTAACAGCAAATTATAGTTGCCAGGAGGATTCCTTCTCATTTGACAATTTATGAAGCACCAATCTCCAGTACAGTAAATGAAGCCAGGGGTGTGTAGTTTGAATGGAATTGGTAGTAGGGACAGTGAACCATAGCTGACACCCTGTGATGGAACACTCCCTCCCTGTTCCCTTGTCTTGCCCACCAGCAATCTGAGGTAATTCATACAGAGTTAATATGGAGGGAAGACTGAGTGATCCATGAAACTCGTTAAGTGAACTTTTTTTTCCCCTTAAAATAACTTTTGTCTGCTTGGTTTCAACCCCTGTTCTCTCTTCTGTTTACTGTAAACAGGGCTCAGCAGAAGCTCACTGGCCTTGTGCAGCCCCTTCTTTGGAAGCCCTTTCTTGATCCCTCCATTCATCGGTCTTACATTTCACTTTTTGCCTTCTAGAAATGTATCAAAATCTTTCTGTGGTTGTGACTTCCACATTCTCTTGGCTTTGATTGGTATTAATTTTGGTATTTCTATACTTTTATTAACTATGGTTTCCAGGAGGAACAGAAAGTAAACGTGTTTTTCTGGTCTGCTGGCTTGAACTGAAAATACCTGTTGATTTTAGCATCCAACTTTCCCACATAAGAAAAAAACCCAACCTCAGCATTCACCTTTCTTGTGAAATCACTAAGGGTTTAGGAGGTAGTAATTTCTAATAGGAAAATAATACCTATCTCATGGAGTTGACTTAAGGATTAAATGAGATGGTGAACATGAAAATTATTTGTAAAGCTTAAAGTTCTCTAAGAATTTTTTTGTTATTATTTATTTGTTGCTATTTCAATGTTACTGTTTTCTTTGTTGCTACTTCAACTTCCCCTGAAAGCTGTTTGTGATGTTGCTTATGTGAGAAAATATCTCCTGGTTTATTGGCAGCATGGAGCCTGCTTAGGATTCTCTCTCTCTGTCTCTCTCTCTCTCTCTCTGTCTCTCTCTCTCTCTGTGTCTCTCTCTCGCTCTCCCCCTCCCTCTCTCCCTCCCTCCTTCCCTCTCCCTTTCTCCCTCTCCCTCCCTTCCCTGATTCCTTTCAATCTCTTCCCCCCCCTCAAAATAAATAAACATTAAAAAAATGATAAACACAATTCTGGTAATTGTAGGATACAGATGCTTAAATGAGCCCTAAATTATTGCCATCAAATTTCTTGGATTTATAAAACTTCTCTGGATTGATTAAAGACAAATTGTTAACCTCTAGCAGAAGGCCATCATGTATAATACGTTCCCACATCTCAAGGGAAATTCTCTTAATTTCTTACATTTAATTGATATTGCCAGTGATTCCAAAAAGAGAGATACATAAAAGTGCCCTTATTCTCAAATGATTGGGAGATTAGGAAACCATACTGGTAATCCTAAACCTCGTATTTGAAATGCTTCCAGATTTAAGCCTTTTGAAGTGCTGTTTCCTGAACTGCTGTTTTTTTTTTCTTTTTTAATATATTATTATTTTGAGTTCTTTGAATCACAACTCTCCTACAGGGGATGAATATGCCAAAACAGATAAGAACATCTATTTTCAAAGGGCTTTCAATTTCAAGTTAATAGGCTCCCAAAGTTTATATAGCAGAGTCCCAAGCTGTTGCAAAGGTTTGACAAGCATGTTTCTCAGCAGTTCTGGGATTTATGTTAGGTGGCTTTCAGTGAAGATAAAGCAAAGAAAATTTCCTGAATTCCTAAGTAACCAGTGGTGATGCCGATTCTTATTAATATTCTTAGTGGTGGTAAATACTCCTTCTTGCTGTTCTGCCTTAGCATTCCTTATTTTTCCTTCTTCCAGGGACCCCTTGGCCCTCTTCAAGACACAAGTTAGTGTTTAATCATTCGAATCTGAATGATCATCACTTTTCCCTTTTTTTGACTCCTCTGTACTGCTTGATTCACTTTGGCATTTTTAAGGTTTGTTCATTTGATAATATCAGACTGCATCTTAAGGAAGGGCATGTAATTCAACTAAAGATAACTGTGTGTGCAATAAGGTTAGGCTCCTTAGGCGCTGCGTCCAACCATTTTATGTATCTTTATTGGTGACTTTTCAAAGATTTGCTAGCCTGGTTGAACTTTTACTGAGTAGGATCCCTGACTGCCTGAATCATTCTCCCGATAATCCTGATTCACATAGATGGAGAGAAGGTTGTTATAGGTCCGACAGCAGGCAGACCCGCTCTCCCCTGAGGGCTTCAGAGCTCTTCTGCAGGAGGCCGGATCCGAGCAGGCACCTGCAGAGTCACATAGATTCACAGCAAGTGATCACAGGTGGCAAGAAGAGTTATGGCTGCAAAGGACTCCCTTCCTGGATGAAGCATGCCTTAATAGTCAGTGGCAGACATCAATTATCCTGACCCTCCTCATTCATGTGTTTACTCTTAAGTGATTTTCATGTGCATGGGCTCCAAATCCTCCAGAACTCTGCTTCCTCAAAAGAGTCATATATTTCAGTGTTCCTGTCTCATAGAGAGTAATATTTTAGATGGGAATGTAGGAGAAATAGTTCACATAAACTCTGCAGCTAAGGCTATAAAGTATAGGTAAGCAGGATCTTTCTTTAGGGAATGTATGTTTTTAAACTGTCTCAAGACATATCAGCCCTTTAGTACCCCAATTTGAATTATTTTGGGGCAAATATCAAGATGTCTTTCATCTTACAGGTTGCATTTTTGAAATTACCTACACTTCCCCCTCCCAGATTGACACATTTTACTGAACCCAGAAATTCTCCTTTGGCTCCTAATAGTCCTCATGTAGTAAGAGCTACCTCCAAACTCTTCTTACGAGGAAAGCTCTGGGGATTTGTGGTTTTGGCTTCTTTCTTGATTATTAGTGTTGTTACTTTATAATATGTCTTACTAATTCATAAAGAGGAACCTACGCTAGCAGTCAGAGAACCTAACTGTCTGGCTTCGTAGCTGCGTGGATTGCTTAATATGTCTGGAATTTGGTCTGCTCACGTGTTACATAGGAATAAGAACACCAGCCTGCCTACCACATATGATTATTTTGAAGGTCCGGGGAAACAACTCACTTACAAATATTTTGAAGGTTGTTAACGCTCTGTAGGAACACACAGTATCATTACTACCACTACTTTATTACTGTTACTCTTACCACTGTTTCTACCACACTGCTAATGATAACTCTGGGAGGGGGGAGGTGCCGTCCAGAAACTCTACTCATCATATTCAGTGAGTCTGACTTGTTCCGCACAAGATAATACTGCGTTTTAAAAGTCTTCATTTTTGTCTATGAGCCAGGTTCCACTTGAAGTTTTATTCATTAATACCGGTAAATAAGTGTGGAATAAAGCCTGACTAGAGAACAAAAAGAGAAATTAGTATTTAAACTGAAGGAACAAAGAGAAACAAAATTTTAAAAAATGTATAAATTGTGCAATCCTGTTGGAATTATACACTTTTATCATCTGTTTATTTCAGACAATGGTCGTGTATGAGGTTAAGCCATTTAACGTATTTGTTGTGGTTTCAACACTGAAAGGGATCGACTCAGCCTCTGTTCATCAGAGGAAGATAAAGTGCACACGGGGTGGAACCCTTTGTGAGGCTCTGTCTGTGAAAATCATAACATTGCTCAAACCCCATGTA